>NC_091286.1:219310647-219922014 GCF_032444005.1 Ranitomeya imitator | reverse complement strand
ACAGCCAGCCAACGAATGATGTCACAAGACGGGCAGCGCTAACAATGGGGGTGATGCGTGTCATTAAAAAGGAAAGTCACACCTCAGGGACAGTGGAATGGTCTCAATGAGACACATTTAGTACGTGTTTAATTAAACGTGGGCAAGGAGAAAAAGTCAGCCACCTTGTACAAATGCAGCAGTACTGCTGTACAAGGTGGCTATTATACATAGAAACACCTGGGAGTGGGGGGCAGGCTCCCTTCAATTTCAGTTCATGTGCCTGTGTGGCGTTTGCAGGTCACGTTGCCGGCTACACAGCAGGGGAAAAGCTGGCGTTGCTGAACCCCACTAACACATTGGCTGGTGTTCTTCTCTGTGCAGCTAGCATGTCCGGGCAAAAACTGGCAGTGTTTGAGCCCAGGGTCAGCAGGAGGAGGAGAGGAGCAGAGTGTAGGCCGAAGCCTGCACTGGTGGCACCTTTTGGTCAGTTGTGCCAGCGTGGCTTGTGCTGGACACGATGCCGGCTACACAGCAGGGGAACAGCTGGCGGTGCTGAACCCCACTAACACATTGGCTGGTGTTTTTCTCTGTGCAGCTAGCACTTCCGGGCAAAAACTAGCGGTGTTAGAGCCCAGGGTCAGCAGGAGGAGGAGAGGAGCAGAGTGTAGGCCGAAGCCTAGTTGAACCAATTTCAAAGGTAACCTTTAACCCCCCCTCAGGTGTTGCAAGGTACAAGAGCCACACCTTGTGCAGCATTAATGCTGCACAAGTAAAAGGTTGCTCTATTAATTTTTGCTCGTTGCACACGCTGAATAAAACACGTACACTATTTAGCCCATTATACTGTCAAACAGTAGTGGAGGCGTGACTAGTCTTTTTAAGGAGACGCAGCACAGGTGTCCAAAATAACACCTTGGTGCATGGGCGCAGCTTCCTCAGCGTTGTTATTTGCTGTACAGGAGACTGCGCTATTGTTATCCCTTGGCCATGCGCTGTGAGCGCTTCCTGTCTTCTGACCTCATTTCATGTCGGCCGTTGCGGTTAGCGATGGACATGAATCCCAGACCCACAGTGTGTTTTCAAAAAATCACACTGCGTGGCTGGGATTCGTGGCCTTGTGCAGTAAATATGTTTGCCGCTCACACATGTCCTTACACCTGCTTCAGACTGGGCGGCCTCATCTGATCCCTTATCGCATGCCGCGGCCATGAGGCCACCCAGTCTGAAGAAGGCGGAAGGAGATGAGTGAACACAGGCAAACATATGCACTGCACATGCCCATCAATCACACCCTCGCTGTCCAAAAAAATAAGACACCGAGGGGCGTTGTTTCGAGCAGGGCAGACGCACAGGCACAGCCAGCTAACCAATGATGTCAAAAGACGGGAAGCGCTACCAAGGGTGGTGCTGCGTATCATTAGAAAGGAAAGTCACACCTCAGGGACAGTGGAATGGTCTCAATGAGACACATTTAGTAGGTGTTTAATTAAACGTGGGCAAGGAGAAAAAGTCAGCCACCTTGTACAAATGCAGCAGTACTGCTGTACAAGGTGGCTGTTATACATAGAAACACCTGGGGGGGTGGGGGATGGTTCCCTTTAATTTCAATTCAGGTGCCTGCATGGCGTTTGCAGGACACGTTGCCAGCTACACAGCAGGGGAACAGCTGGCGGTGCTGAACCCCACTGACACATTGACTGGTGTTTTTCTCTGTGCAGCTAGCACGTCCGGGCAAAAACTGGCAGTGTTAGAGCCCAGGGTCAGCAGGAGGAGGAGAGGAGCAAAGTGTAGGCCGAAGCCTGCACTGGTGGCAGCTTTTGGTCTGTTTTGCCAGCGTGGCTTGTGCTGGACACGATGCCGGCTACACAGCAGGGGAACAGCTGGCGATGCTGAACCCCACTAACACATTGGCTGGTGTTTTTCTCTGTGCAGCTAGCACTTCCGGGCAAAAACTAGCAGTGTTTGAGCCCAGGGGCAGCAGGAGGAGGAGAGGAGGAGAGGAGAAGAGTATAGGCCGAGGCCTGCACTGGTGGCAGCTTTTGGTCTGTTGTGCCAGCGTGGCTTGTGCTGGACACGATGCCGGCTACACAGCAGGGGAACAGCTGGCGGTGCTGAACCCCACTAACACATTGGGAGGTGTTTTTCTCTGTGCAGCTAGCACTTCAGGGCAAAAACTAGCGGTGTTAGAGCCCAGGGTCAGCAGGAGGAGGAGAGGAGCAGAGTGTAGGCCGAAGCCTAGTTGAACCAATTTCAAAAGTTACCTTTAACCCCCCCTCAGGTGTTGCAAGGTACAAGAGCCACATCTTGTGCAGCATTAATGCTGCACAAGTCAAAGGTTTCTCTCTTAATTTTGCTCCTTGCACACGCTGAATAAAACACGTACACTATTTAGCCCATTATACTGTAAAACAGTAGTGGAGGCGTGACTTGTCTTTTTAAGGAGACGCAGCACAGGTGTCAAAATTTACACCTAGGTGCTGGGCGCAGATTCCTGAGCGTTGTTATTTGCTGTACAGGAGTCTGCGCTTTTGTGATCCCTTGGCCATGCGCTGTGAGCGCTGCCTGTCTTCTCACCTCATTTCATGTTGGCCGGTGCGGTTAGCAATGGCCATGAATCCCAGGCCCGCAGTGGGTTTTCAAAAAATCACACTGCGTGGCTGGGATTCGTGGCCTTGTGCAGTAAATATGTTTGCCGCTCACACATGTCCTTACACCTGCTTCAGACTGGGCGGCCTCAGCTGATCCCTTGTCGCCTACCACGGCCATGAGGCCGCACAGTCTGAATAAGGCGGAAGGAGATGAGTTAACTCAGGCGAACATATGCACTGCACATGCCCATCAATCACACCCTCGCAGCCAAAATATATGAGACAACGAGGGGGGTTGTGTCGGGCATGGAGGACGCACAGGCAGCCAACCAATGATGTCAGAAGACGGGCAGCGCTACCAAGGGGGGTGGTGCGTGTCATTAAAAAGGAAAGTCACACCTCAGGGACATTGTAATGGTCTGTAATGAGACACATATTTTACGTGTTTAATTCAACGTGGGCAATGAGAAAAAATCAGCCACCTTGTACAAATGCAGCAGTACTGCTGTACTAGGTGGCTGTTATACATAGAAAGACCTGGGGGGGTGGGGCCAGGTTCCCTTTAATTTCAGTTCATGTGCCTGCGTGGCGTTTGCAGGTCACGTTGCCGCACTAACACATTGGCTGGTGTTTTTCTCTGTGCAGCTAGCACTTCCGGGCAAAAACTAGCGGTGTTTGAGCCCAGGGGCAGCAGGAGGAGGAGAGGAGCAGAGTGTAGGCCGAAGCCTGCACTGGTGGCAGCTTTTGTTCTGTTGTGCCAGCGTGGCTTGTGCTGGACACGTTGCCGACTACACAGCAGGGGAACAGCTGGCGGGGCTGAACCCCACTGACACATCAGCTAGTGTTTTTTCTGTGTAGACAACACTTCCAGGTGGCAACTGACAGTGTTGAAACCCAGGGAAGCAAAGAGGAGCAGAGTGTAGGCCGAAGCCTGCAGTGGAGCAAGTTGAAAGGGAACCTTTAACCCCCCCCCCAGGCATTTGTTGCTGAAAGAGCCATCTTGTACAGCAGTAATACTGCACATGGAAAATGGTGGCTCTGAAAATTATGCTCCTTGCAAACGCTGAAGTACACACTCATATAATGTGTCCCCTCACACCGTCAAACCGTCCCGGAAGTGGGACTTTCCTTTGTAATGTGACACAGCACAGCCGTCATTCCAACCCCCTTGGTGCCGTGCGCCACCTCCTCAACGTTGTTTGGTTCTGTCACGGAGCCCGCGCTATAATGTTATCCCTTGGCCATGCACAGTTAGCGGTGCCCGTCTTCTGACATCATTTAGGTGTCAGGCTGGCAGTGCCTGTGCGTCCAAGCTGCCCGAGATCCAACCTCGCAGTGTCATCTAATGTAATCCCACTGCGGGCCAGGGATCCATGGGCATGCGCAGTGCATATCATCGCCTCTCACTCACCTCCTTCCTGCTTCTTCAGACTGTGCGGCGTCACGGCCGTGGCATGCTATTAGGGATCAGCTGACGCCGCCTAGTCTGAAGAAGCGTGAAGAAGGGGAGTGAGAGGCTAGTATATGCACTGCGCATGGCCATAGATACCAGGCCCACTGTGGGATCACATTAGACGACACTGCGAGGTGGGATTTCGGGCAGCGTGGACGCACAGGCGCTGCCAGGACGACAACAAATGATGTCAGAGGACGGGCAGCGCAAACTATGCATGGCCAAGGGATAACATAACAGCGCAGGGTCCATGACGGAATCAAACAACGCTAAGGAGGCAGCGCACGGTGCCAAGGGGGTAGCAATGACGGCTGTGCTGCATCACATTACAAAGGAAAGTCCCACCCCCGGGACGGTTGGACGGTGAGAGGGGACACATTACATGAGTGTGTAGTTCAGCGTTTGCAAGGAGCATAATTTCAAGAGCGACCTTTTCCTTGTGCAGTATTAGTGCTGCACAAGGTGGCTCTTTCAGTAACAAACGCCTAGGGGGGGGGGGGACAGGTCCCCTTACATTTTAGTTGTGCCAGCGTGGCGGTCGCATGACACGTTGCCGGATACACAGCTGGGGATCAGCTGACGTTACTGAACCCCAATAACAGAGAAGCGACTGTTGACTGTGCAGACAGCACTTCCAGGCACCAACTGGCGGTGTTAGAGCCCAGGGACAGCAGGAGGAGCAGATTGGAGGTATTGCCGCACACACAGCTGGGGATCAGCTGACGTTACTGAACCCCAATAACAGAGGAGCGACTGTTGACTGTGCAGACAGCACTTCCAGGTACCAACTGGCGGTGTTAGAGCCCAGGGACAGCAGGAGGAGCAGAGGAACAGAGTGTAGGCCGAAGCCTGATTGGAGCAAGTTGAAAGGGAACCTTTAACCCCCCCCAAGACGTTTGTAGCTGAAAGAGCCATCTTGTGCAGCACTAAGGATGTGTTATGATAAGTAATTCAGTACCACAATGGACATAGAGGTCAGAGCACATACAGTGATCTGACAATAACCCAAAAACATAGAACGAGCTCTGAGACGTGGGAACTCTGCTGACCGCAATCCCTAATCCTCTCCAAACACACTAGAGGCAGCCGTGGATTTCGCCTAATGCTCCCTATGCAACTCGGCACAGCCTGAGAAACTAGCTAGCCTGAAGATAGAAAATAAGCCTACCTTGCCTCAGAGAAATACCCCAAAGGAAAAGGCAGCCCCCACATATAATGACTGTGAGTTAAGATGAAAAGACAAACGTAGAGATGAGATAGATTTAGCAAAGTGAGGCCCAACTTTCTGAACAGAGCGAGGATAGGAAAGGTAACTTTGCGGTCAACACAAAACCCTACAAAAACCACGCAAAGGGGGCAAAAAGACCCCCCGTACCGAACTAACGGCACGGAGGTACACCCTCTGCGGGACGCAGAGCTTCCAGCAAGCAGGAAAAAACAAATAGACAAGCTGGACAGAAAAAACCAGCAAACAAAATAGCAAAGCGGAACTTAGCTATGCAGAGCAGCAGGCCACAGGAACGATCCAGGAGGAAACAGGTCCAATACTAGAACATTGACTGGAGGCCAGGATCAAAGCACTAGGTGGAGTTAAATAGAGCAGCACCTAACGACTTCACCATATCACCTGAGGAAGGAAACTCAGAAGCCGCAGTACCACTTTCCTCCACCAACGGAAGCTCACAGAGAGAATCAGCCGAAGTACCACTTGTGACCACAGGAGGGAGCTCTGCCACAGAATTCACAACAAGGATGCAAAAGGAAAAGGTTGCTCTTTTAATTATGCTCCTTGCAAACACAGAGGTAAACACTAAAAATGTGTCCCCTTATACCGTAAAACCGTCCCGGAGGTGCAAATTTCCTACGTAATGAGACACAGCACAGCTGTCATTCCTATCCCCTTGGTGCCGTGCGCTGCCTCCTCAGCGTTGTTTTAAGCTGTCACGGAGCCTGCGCTGTTCTGTTATCCCTTGGCCATGCCCAATTAGCGCTGCCTGTCTTCTGACATAATTTGGTGTCAGGCTGTCAGTGCCTGTGCGTTCACGCTGCTCCAGATCCCACCTCGCAGTATCGTCTAACGTAATCCCACTGCGGGCCTTGGATCCATGGGCATGCACAGTGCATATCCTCGACTCTCACTCCCCTCCTTCCCTCTTCTTCAGACTGTGCGGTGTCACGGCCGTGGCATGCTATTAGGGATCAGCTGACGGCGCACAGTCTAAAGAAGGCGGAGGGAGATGAGCGAGAGCCCGAGGGGAAGATATGCACTGCGCATGCCCATGGATCCCAGGCCCGCAGTGTGATTCAATCAGAAGACACTGCGAGGCGGGATCTCGGGCAGCGCAGCCGCACAGGCGCAGCCAGCCTGACACCAAATTATGTCAGAAGACAGGCAGCGCAAATAGGGCATGGCCAAGGGATAACAGAACAGCGCAGGCTCCGTGACAGCTTAAAACAACGCTGAGGAGGCAGCGCATGGCACCAAGGGGGTAGGAATGACGGCTGTGCTGCGTCACATTACGAAGGAAAGTCCCAGCTCCGGGACAGTATAACGGTATCAGTGAACACATTTTATAAGTGTTAAGTTCTGCGTGTAAAAGGAGCTAAACTAAAAGAGCTACCTTTTCCTTGTGCTGCACAAGATGGCTCTTTCAGTAACAAACGCCGGGGGGGGGGGGAGGCAGGTTCCCTTACATTTAGGTTGTTGTGCCAGTGTGGCGGTCGCAGGACACATTGTCGGCTACACAGCTGGGGATCAGCTGACGTTACTGAAACCCAATAACACTGGGTCGTATGTTTTTACTGCGCAGCCTGCACTTCTGAGCCGCAACTGGCAGTGTTGGAGCCCAGGAATAGCAGTTCAGGTGGTAGAAAGATGAACACAGCAGGAGACCTGGATGACACCCAATTACTTAATCAGGCAGAGGAGTGGCAAATTCCTGCGAGATCCAGGCCTGGTTCATTTTCAGGAAAGTAAGCCGGTCAACGTTATCGGAGGATAGTCGCATGCGATGGTCTGTTAGTACACCACCTGCGGCACTAAAGACACGTTCCGATAAGACACTAGCCACAGGGCAAGCCAGCACCTCCAATGCATACTGGCTTAGCTCTGGCCATGTATCCAGCTTAGAGACCCAAAACTTGAACGGGGAAGATCCCTCTGGGAGTACAGTAAGAGGGCAAGCCATGTAGTCTGTCACCATCTGACGGAACCGTTGCCTCCTGCTGGCTGGAGCCGCCGGTGATGGTGTAGACATTTGGGGCGGGCACACAAAAGTGTGCCAGAGTTGTGCCATACTGGGCTTGCCTTGGGCAGAGGCACTGCTTCTGCTCCCTCTTTGGGCAGAGCCTCCCCCACTGCCTCGACGCACTGAGCTGCTTTGTAAAGCACTAGCAGCACTCCTCTCAGTTGGACTGGAGAAGATGATGGAATTCACCAGTGTGTCGTGGTACTCCCGCAATTTACGCTCCCGGGTCAACGCTGGGATGAGGTTTTGGACGTTGTCCCGGTAGCGAGGATCGAGGAGGGTGAACACCCAATAATCAGGCATGTTGAGAATGTGGTCGATGTGGCGGTCATTTCTCAGGCACTGCAGCATGAAATCCACCATGTGCTGCAGAGTGCCAACTGGCCCAGAAACGCTGTCCCCTGCTTGAGACATGATCTCTGCCCGCTCGTCATCACCCCACCCTCGCTGTACACACTGACCACTGGACAATTGTGTCGCTCACTCCTCTGGACGGAGCTCTTCCTCCTCCATTGACTCCTCCTCATCCTCCTCACAAAGTGGCCCCTGCGTACCCCTTTGTGAGGAACCACGTGGCGCTGACTCTCCAGAAGCTGATCATCCCTTAACCCTTGCAAAGTTTGCTGAAGCAGGCAGATAAGGGGGACACTCATGCTGACTAGTGCATCATCTGCACTTGCCATCCGCGTGGAATAATCAAAAGGACGCAAAACCTGGCAGACGTCCTTCATAGTGGCCCACTCTGTGGTTGTGAAGTCTGATCGGCGCTGACTGCGACTTCTTTGCGCCTGATGCAGCTGGTACTCCATAACTGCTTGCTGCTGCTCACACAACCGCTCCAACATATGTAATGTGGAATTCCACCAGGTAGGTAGGTCACATATGATGCGGTGTTCTGGAAGGCGGAATCGGCGCTGCAGAGCAGCAATGCGGGATCTTGCCAAGCTGGAACGCCGCAAGTGAGCACACTCTAGGCGGACCTTGTGCAGCAGTGCATCAAGATCCGGATAGTCCCTCAGAAAACTCTGCACAACCAAATTGAGCACATGTGCCAGACATGGGATGTGAGTGAGGTTGCCAAGGGCCAAAGCTGCCACCAGATTTCGGCCATTGTCACACACTACCATGCCTGGCTGGAGATTCGCTGGCAGTAACCACACATCGCTCTCCTGCTTGATGGCATTCCAGAGCTCCTGCGCTGTGTGGCTTCGATTCCCCAATGAAACTAGTTTCAAGACGGCCTGCTGACGTTTGGCCACGGCTGTGCTCATGTCGGTCATAGGTAAACGTTCACGGGTCCATGTGGAGGTGGACTGTGACGGCTCCTGCAGAGATGATTCTGAGGAACTTGTGTAAGAGGAGGAGTCAATGCGTACAGACTGGATTCCTGCAATCCTTGGAGTGGGCAGGACACGTCCTGCGCCACTCGCACGATCTGTACCTGGCTCAACAACATTAACCCAATGGGCAGTGAGGGAAACGTATCGCCCCTGTCCATGCTGACTGGTCCACGCATCGGTGGTGAGGTGGACCTTGCTACTGACGGCGTTCAGTAGCGCATGTTTTATGTTTCCCTCAACATGCCTGTGCAGGGCAGGGACAGCTTGCCTGCTGAAGTAAAAGCGGCTGGGCACCTTGTACTGTGGGACTGCCAATGCCATCAAGTCACGGAAGCTGTCAGTCTCCACCAGCCTGAATGAGAGCATTTCCAGGGACAACAGTTTGGCAATGCCTGCATTCAGAGCCTGTGCTCGGGGGTGGTTGGCCGAGAATGCCCGCCTTTTCTCCCATGCCTGTACTACCGATGGCTGTAGAGTAGACTGGGAGTGTGAGGATGACTGGGAAGGTGGTGCTGTGGGTGGAATTACACAAGGTCTCTGGACAACAGTGCCAGAGGTTCTTCCATGGCGATCCTGGGAGGAAGCCAAACCAGCTGTGCGTGAGCTGGAGGAAGAGGCAACACGAGCTGAAGAGGTGGTAGCTGCCGCTGTTGGTTGGCCTACATCTTCAGTGTGTTTCTGTAACTCCACCGCGTGCCTGGTCCGCACATGTTTCCACATATTTGTGGTATTGAGGTTGCTGACATTTTTTCCTCTTTTGACTTTCTGATGACACAGCTTGCATTTGACAAAACAAATGTCATCTGCAACTGTGTCAAAAAAGGACCAGGCACTGCAAGTCTTGGGAGCGCCCTTTTTGGCTTTGGAAAGAGACAGGCTCCTAACGGGTGCCAAAGTGGAGGCTACAGGCTCCGCAGTCTTCCCCCTCCCTCTCCCTCTTTGGCCCGTAAGGGGAATCTCTTCCTCAGAGCTGCTCCCACCACTTTCCTGTTCCTCACGCCACGATGGGTCAACGACCTCATCATCTCCACTACCCTCTGCCACCAACTGCTCCTCCTGGGTAGTCTCGGCAGCACAGTACGCACCAGAAAGCGGCACCTGAGTTTCATCATCAGATGCGTACTGCGCTGTGGTCACCGCAGGCACTGGCCCACCCGCCTCTTCAGAGTCAGAGAGACAAAGCTGTTGGGCATCACTGCACACTGCCTCTTCTTCCATTTCTCCAATGCTGCTTGGCTGGCCCCCTGTTTCCAAGCCAAGAGATTCAGAGAACAGAAGTAGAGACGGCTCCTGTCCTGGGCTCTCTGACTGCCTGGCCAATTTGGCAGGTGGTGAAGAGACAGATGGCTGCTCTCCAGTGCTCTGTGCCTGAGAGGATGTGGCACTAACTGAAGTCGATGCCGAGGCGTTAGCTGCCATCCACCCGACAACTGCTTCAATTTGATCTTCACGCAGCAGCGGTGCACGGCGCTCTCCGACAAAGCTGCGCATGAAGGACTGTTCCCTGCTGAAACTGAGTGACGACGAGTCACCGCTGCCCGCAGCAGGCACAGAATCACCACGTCCTCTCCCTGCTCCTCTCCCTGCTCCGCGCCCACGCCCACGTGCCTTACTCCCTGCCCTCTTCATCTTGGTTGACAGATAAAGATAAGCAGAAAAGTACTAAGGCCTTAGTGTGCTTATTCCTGAAATGCTCCTCCTAACAGGTGTAAGAAACACTAATGTTGTAAAGTGTGGACTAAACTTTATTATTTTTCAAATGTGGCCTACACAACTGTTAAGTGGTGTTTGGTGAACTTTACTTTTTTTTTTTTCTGCAGATCGGACTACAGAGCAAGTTTAACTCACACGGGGACCGTGCAGACAGCCGTAAACGGCGCTGCAAGGCCCAAAAACCCTCCTCTAGGTTATCCTATGTAGTGTTTTTCCACTATTTAGCTGGAGACGGGTGGAAAAACACTAATAGGAAATTTTTTAAAAATTTTAAACAGGCTGCACTATTTGAAAAAAAGGAAATTTTTTTTCAAGGTATGAGGCAGTAACGCACCCTGAGCTGAATCCAGCCGGCTATGGCTGCACACAGACTACAGGGCGAGCTGCGCTCACACGGAGACCGTGCAGACAGCCGTAAACGGCGCTGCAAGGCCCCAAAAAAACCCTCTAGGTTATCCTATGTAGTGTTTTTCCACAATTGAGCTGGAGACGGGTGGAAAAACACTAATAGGAATTTTTTTTTAAAATTTTAACCCCTTCATGACCAGGGGATTTTTCGTTTTTCCGTGTTCGTTTTTCGCTCCCCTCCTTCCCAGAGCCATAACTTTTTTATTTTTCCGTCAATTTGGCCATGTGAGGGCTTATTTTTTGCGGGACGAGTTGTACTTTTGAACGACATCATTGGTTTTAGCATGTCGTGTACTAGAAAACGGGAAAAAAATTCCAAGTGCGGTGAAATTGCAAAAAAAGTGCAATCCCACATTGGTTTTTTGTTTGGCTTTTTTGCTAGGTTCACTAAATGCTAAAAATGACCTGCCATTATGATTCTCCAGGTCATTACGAGTTCATAGACACCAAACATGACTAGGTTATTTTTTATCTAAGTGGTGAAAAAAAATTCCAAACTTTGCTAAAAAAAAAAAAAAAAAAAAATTGCGCCATTTTCCGATACTCGTAGCGTCTCCATTTTTCGTGATCTGGGGTCGGTTGAGGGCTTATTTTTTGCGTGCCGAGATTACGTTTTTAATGATAGCATTTCGGTGCAGATACGTTCTTTTGATCGCCCGTTATTGCATTTTAATGCAATGTCGCGGCGACCAAAAAAACGTAATTCTGGCGTTTCGAGTTTTTTTCCCGCTACGCTGTTTAGCGATCAGGTTAATACTTTTTTTTATTTGATAGATCGGGCAATTCTGAGCGCGGCGATACCAAATATGCGTAGATTTGATATTTTTTTTATTGATTTATTTTGATTGGGGCGAAAGGGGGGTGATTTAAACTTTTATGTTTTTTTTATTTTTTTCACATTTTTTTAAACTTTTTTTTTTAACTTTTGCCATGCTTCAATAGCCTCCATGAGAGGCTAGAAGCAGGCACAAGCCGATCGGCTCTGCTACATAGCAGCGATCTGCTGATCGCTGCTATGTAGCAGAATTGCACGTGTGCTGTGAGCGCCGACCACAGGGTGGTGCTCACAGCGACGGGCAATCAGTAACCATAGAGGTCTCAAGGACCTCTATGGCTACAATGGAGACGCATCGCCGACCCCCGGACATGTGACGGGGGTCGGCGATGACGTCATTTCCGGCCGCCCGGCCGGAAGCGGTAGTTAAATGCCGCTGTCTGCGTTTGACAGCGGCATTTAACTAGTTAATAGGTGCGGGCAGATCGCGATTCTGCCCGCGCCTATTACGGGCACATGTCAGCTGTTCAAAACAGCTGACATGTCCCGGCTTTGGTGCGGGCTCACCGCGGAGCCCTGCATCAAAGCAGGGGAGCCGGCATCGGACGGTATAGTACGTCCGATGCCGGTAAGGGGTTAAACAGGCTGCACTATTTGAAAAAAAGGAAAATTTTTTTCAAGGTATGAGGCAGTAACGAACCCTGAGCTGAATCCAACCGGCTATGGCTGCACACAGACTACAGGGCGAGCTGCGCTCACACGGAGACCGTGCAGACAGCCGTAAACGGCGCTGCAAGGCCCAAAAAAACCCCTCTAGGTTATCCTATGTAGTGTTTTTCCACAATTTAGCTGGAGACGGGTAGAAAAACACTAATAGGAAATTTGAGAAAAAATGTGCAGCAGGCTGCACTATGAGCAAAAAAGGACAACTGTGTGAGGCAGTGTGAACCCCCCCTGAGCTGAATACAACCGGGTATATGGCTGCACACAGACTTCAGAGTGAGCTGCACACACACACAGAGACCTTGCAGAACGCTGTTAAAACAGCGCTGCAAGGCAAGAGCAAGGTGAACAGTGAAGAACACACAGCGTTTTGCTAAATTAGCCTTGGGAAAGGAAAATAAAGCAATTAGCTATCTCAACTGGCCCTCAGTTAGAACACAGCGTCCTGTCCCTAACTGAAATCACAGCAGAGTGAGCGCAAAATGGCGGCAGCGTTTTTTATAGTACAGAGTGACATCATTTCAGCAGCCAATCACAGCCTTGCCAGTACTTACATGCCCACCATGCTAAACAGGATGTGCCCACACTTCCAATCATTCCTCATTGGCTGCTGCGTTCAGTTTGAATTCTGGGAACTTCCAATTCCGGTATCCGATACACGGGAAGTGTCGGAATTCGGTATCGGAATTCCGATACCGCAAGTATCGGCCGATACCCGATACTTGCGGTATCGGAATGCTCAACACTAGTTAGCACTAGTTATTCTATTCAATATGTCAGTTGAGTTACTTAATGTATAAATGTATCAAATACAAATCATGAACATTCAGAATGCTGCATGAATCAGTCACTTTCTATTCAGGCATACTGCTTTGAACAGGAAATTATTAAATGGAGTTACATATCCACAGAAGGTTACTCAGCAGTTAGAGCCATATCAATTGGTCCACCATCAGGAGTCACCATCTGTAAGTTTCTCTGCTGGCAACAGTTTAATTTAGAATTTTGATTATAGGTGTGCTAGAGATATATAATTATCAGTTATACTTTTATCGCATTTATTTTATTTTACTAGCTTCTTGCTTGAATTACCTTACCAATCCTATAAGACATATACATATTTTTCTTCCCTTAAAAAATAAATACACACACAAACACATATAAGACAGCAATAAGATGACTGAATAATACCATCATGCTGTTACTAAATAAAACTGAGTGTAGTAAAGAACAATATTACCAATTATACTGCTATATCCCAACACAAGTAATACTTCCATATAATAGCCACATGTTACAATCGTGCTCACAATCATCAAAAAAAACACTTAATAAAGTTCAATATTCTACCCACACAATCACCATGTAGTGTTAGAAACATGCTCTGCAGATGGTATAAATACTTTACAGGTAAATCCACTGAATAAAGTTACCGGTACATTTCCTCTGATTGTAGTCATTCATTTTCCCTTCTACAACCTGACCGAGACTGCGATGAAGACTTCTATGTCCTGTCTCTGCAACATTTAATGCACATGCATCTTTAATTACTTTTCAAAACTCCATATCTCCCCACCACTAATACTGCCAGTGTTTGAGCTTTCACAGTAATACAGCCCCCTTTTGCCTCTGTATATTTATAGTGTTCTCCTTTGAACCTCATATACCCACTGTCAGGAAATAGGAGGAAGTTCTGACTACTTCAATTTCACATAAAGAGCTCTCAGCTGCAGTTTCCTGTGCCTACGTGTGTAATCTTAAACCCCTCATTTACCCCCTCTTTCAAGAATTTTAATAGCTTTGAGTTGCAAAAGCAGGTTTCCTTAAACCCCTCATACTGGCTAAAACTGGTACAGAAAGCATGGGATTCTATTGTTCTTTTAAGATTATGTATATTGGCACCGATCAGGGCTAGAGAGATAAGGATTATATATTCCGGATGTCCATCGAGAGATCTATAACTCCCTGAAATCGCTAGAAGCTAAACCCAATGAGCGCAAGCAGCGGGTTTATCCGTAAGCGGGATGTGTAACTACTCCGTGTTTACACTTAAAAGAATCCCCCCGACGTGGTGCACCTCCTGATCATTGTGTCATCCGTATATCGGGATCATACAGTGAGCGAGCTATGTCTAAAAATGGTTTGTCATAACTCTGAGAAACGAGGAGTGCATTTCATAACTTAGCTCACTCAGTGATGTCATGACCAGAGGGCATATCTTAACCCTGCTGAGTTGTGAGTGAGTCTTTTGTCCGGGGTTTACCTGCTATACAGATGTGTGATATGTGTTGTGAATTCTGCTTTTGGGCTCCCTCCGGTGGTTGTAGGTGGTAATGCAGTTGTCTCTGGGCTGCAGTCCTGGACAGGTGTATCTACTGATTGCAGTTCTGACTGGAGTATTTAGGCTTGCAGGACTCATTAGTCCTTGCCAGTTGTCAATGTTTCTTGGGAAGTATTTGATCTCTGTCTGGCTTGTCCTGCTTAGCTGCCAATTCAGCAAAGATAAGTGTCTGTTTCTTTTTCTATGGCACACAAGCTGTGTGCTTGTTTTTGATTGTATTCCTGCTCTGAGTTTAGTAGTCTCTGGAGTTGCAGATTTACGTTCCACGTCTTTAGTTAGATGGAGGAATTTTTGTATAATCTGCTGTGGATATTTTTGGAAGGGTTTTAATACTGACCGTACAGAACTCTGTCCTATCCTTTCCTATTTTAGCTAGAGCGGCCTCTTGTGCTAAATCCTGTTTTCTGACTGTGTGTGTCTTTCCTCTCCTACTCACAGCCAATATTTGTGGGGGGCTGCCTATCCTTTGGGGTTCTGCTCTGAGGCAAGATAGTATTCCTATTTCCATCTTTAGGGGTATTTAGTCCTCCGGCTGTGACGAGGTGTCTAGGGCTTGTTAGGTACACCCCACGGCTACTTCTAGTTGCGGTGTTAAGATCAGGATTTGCGGTCAGTATAGTTACCACCTACTCCAGTGTAAGTTTTCATGCTGCTCCAAGGTCACCGGATCATAACAGTACAACTGGCCCATAATGAGTTAAATGCATCTCAGAAGAAGGGAAGAAAGGTGTTGAGCAATTTTTTTTCTTCAGTCTGCTTTATCTTCTCTTCCCTCTTTATCTCTGGGTGGCTGAGGAACCTTGTGCAAGCATGGATGTTCAGGAATTAGTTTCTCATGTAGACCAGCTTGCTGCTAGGGTACAGGGTATTTCTGATTATATTGTTCAAACTCCTGTTTTAGAGCCGAAGATTCCTACTCCTGATTTGTTTTTTGGAGACAGGTCCAAATTTTTGAGTTTTAAAAACTGTAAACTATTTTTTGCTCTGAGACCTCGATCCTCTGGTGATTCCATTCAGCAGGTTAAAATCGTCATCTCCCTGCTGCGTGGCGACCCGCAGGATTGGGCGTTTTCCCTGGAATCTGGGAATCCGGCTTTGCTTAATGTAGACTCCTTTTTTCAGGCTTTAGGATTATTTTATGATGAACCTAATTCTGTGGATCAAGCTGAGAAGACCTTGTTGGCCCTGTCTCAGGGTCAAGAGGCGGCAGAATTGTATTGTCAGAAATCCAGAAAATGGTCTGTGTTGACTAAATGGAATAATGATGCTTTGGCGGCTATTTTCAGAAAGGGTCTTTCTGAATCCGTTAAAGATATTATGGTGGGGTTTCCCACGCCTTCCGGTCTGAGTGATTCTATGTCTCTGGCCTTTCAGATTGAGCGGCGCTTACGGGAGCCCAGAACTCTGCACTGTGACGTTGTTCTCAGAGCAGACTCCTGAGCCAATGCAGTGTGATAGGATTCTGTCTAAAACGGAACGACAAGGATTCAGACGTCAGAATAGGTTGTGTTATTATTGTGGCGACGCTTCTCATGTCATTTCAGTCTGCCCTAAGCGGACAAAGAGGATCGCTAGTTCATTTACCATCAGTACTGTCCAACCTAAATTTCTGTTATCTGTGTCCTTGATCTGCTCATTGTCATCATTTTCTGTCATGGCGTTTGTGGATTCAGGCGCCGCCTTGAACTTAATGGACTTTGAGTTTGCCAGGCGTTGTGGTTTTCCCTTGCAGCCTTTGCAGAACCTTATTCCTTTAAGGGGCATTGATGCTACACCCTTGGCTAAAAATAAGCCCCAGTTTTGGACACAGGTGACCATGCGCATGGCGCCAGCCCATCAGGAAGATTGTCGATTTCTGGTGTTGCATAATTTGCATGATGCTATCGTACTGGGTTTTCTGTGGTTGCAGGTACATAATCCTGTGTTGGATTGGAAGTCCATGTCTGTGACTAGTTGGGGTTGTCAGGGGGTTCATAATGATGTTCCTTTGATGTCAATCTCCTCTTCTTCCTCTTCTGAAATTCCAGAGTTTTTGTCTGATTTTCAGGATGTATTCGATGAGCCCAAGTCCAGTTTCCTTCCACCGCACAGGGACTGCGGTTGTGCTATTGACTTGATTCCAGGCTGTAAGTTTCCTAAGGGTCGACTTTTCAACCTGTCTGTGTCTGAACATATTGCCATGCGGAGCTATATTAAGGAGTCTTTGGAGAAAGGGTATATTCGGCCATCTTCTTCACCGTTGGGAGCGGGTTTCTTTTTTGTTGCTAAAAAAGATGGTTCCTTGAGACCCCGTATTGATTATCGCCTCTTGAATAAAATCACGGTCAAGTTTCAATACCCTTTTACCTTTGCTTACCGATTTGTTTTCTAGGATTAAGGGAGCTAGTTGGTTTACGAAGATTGACCTTCGGGGGGGCATATAATCTTGTTCGTATTAAGCAGGGTGATGAATGGAAAACTGCGTTTAACACGACCGAAGGCCATTTTGAATACCTTGTGATGCCATTTGGGCTCACTAATGCTCCATCTGTTTTTCAGTCCTTCATGCATGATATTTTCCAGACTTATATTGATAAGTTCTTGATTGTATATTTGGTTTGTGCCTTTCATCTGGCTCATCCTGATCGGCCTGGGGGCTCTGGTGAGGGTTCAGTGACCCCTCCTCAAGGGGGGGGTACTGTTGTGAATTCTGCTTTTGGGCTACCTCAGGTGGTTGTAGGTGGTAATGCAGTTGTCTCTGGGCTGCAGTCCTGGACAGGTGTTTCTACTGATTGCAGTTCTGACTGGAGTATTTAGGTTTGCAGGACTCATTAGTCCTTTCCAGTTGTCAATGTTTCTTGGGAAGTATTTGATCTCTGTCTGGCTTCTCCTGTTTAGCTGCCAATTCAGCAAAGATAAGTGTCTGTTTCTTTTTCTATGGCACACAAGCTGTGTGCTTGTTTTTTATTGTATTCCTGCTCTGAGTTTAGTAGTCTCTGGAGTTACAGATATACGTTCCACGTCTTTAGTTAGATGGAGGAATTTTTGTATAATCTGCTGTGGATATTTTTGGAAGGGTTTTAATATTGACCGCACAAAACTCTGTCCTATCCTTTCCTATTTTAGCTAGAGCGGCCTCTTGTGCTAAATCCTGTTTTCTGACTGTGTGTGTCTTTCCTCTCCTACTCACAGCCAATATTTGTGGGGGGCTGCCTATCCTTTGGGGTTCTGCTCTGAGGCAAGATAGTATTCCTATTTCCATCTTTAGGGGTATTTAGTCCTCCGGCTGTGACGAGGTGTCTAGGGCTTGTTAGGTACACCCCACGGCTACTTCTAGTTGCGGTGTTAAGATCAGGATTTGCGGTCAGTATAGTTACCACCTACTCCAGTGTAAGTTTTTATGCTGCTCCAAGGTCACCAGATCATAACAGATATGCATCCTGATATGTCCCCTGAGCACATGGGCGGCCGGGAGATGAAATGATCTGAATGAAATGTAAGAGTTTTTTCAACTTTAAACCCATTTTATTTGTAATTGTACTGTACATCCGATACTTGTCTTCTTTATAATTTTTTTTATACTTCTGTAAACACTGCCTACCTTTTTTGGAGTAAAATATAAAATTACTAACTTTGTCTCTCCTTGCTCTGTAACGTACGGTCACGTCCTCTGAAGTGAATTATGCTAATAATCTGGGTTGGCTCCGGACCCATTAATAATTAGGAAATCGGAGCTGGTAGCAGCAGGATTTGTCCTGTGCATTTGGGAGGCTTTGTAGCGACCGGCGGCATTGATAATTATTGTTCCCACCTGTGTGGGAGTAGTTAGATCACCCTTGCTGCAGTGTGCCCATTAGCCAGTAAAAAGTAAGGCAGCCTTTCCTGCGACTAATTATCCTAGGTGCAGTACCCGGTCTGACCTGAGGATAAAGGGGTGCCAGAAAGCTGCAAGTTCCAAATTGGAACTGGGAAGTGGGATATAGATAAATCATCTTCAGAAAGTACGAGGGGCAACCAAACAACCCTGGTTCTTGACAAATTGGTGTGAGTGGTAGGGATGATAAAGGTATCCTCCCCTTGAACCATGACACCCACCATCCCCATATCTAAATATATCAGTGGCATATTTAGGGGTAGAAGCAGGCGGGGAATTTTCTTTGGGTGAAGCAGGCAGTAGACGCTGTGGGGCTGCCTGATGCATCAGTCTGTGGTGTCTCACAGGTGGCTTAATCTTGCCGCCCCAAGTGGGATTCAGCCATAAGCTGATCCTGTTGTCTACATGACACGTGGCTCAGAGAAGCTGTAAAACGTTGGCTCTCTAAGTACAATTGTACTTGCATCTTTCAAACGTGAGTATAATTGAAGCCGTGATCACCAGCATGTCAGGGTCAGTGCGACACCAGCAGCGCAATCAGGCCATCTGATCCCGCTGCTGACGTCACTCTTGTGCTGCATAAGTTGTGAACATCGGTACTTTAAGTGCTCTAATGGAGCTAAAGAAGCATGAGTTTTAATGTCATAGGGAATCTTATGAGGGGACAGTTTGAGGCAGGAGAAATGTGTGATAAGATAGTAAGAGATGAGGGAAATGTGGGAGAAGACTTATGGGGAGGGAGGGGGAATGTGTGAGGTGACAATGTGAGGACGGGGAAGCAATGTGCGAAGAGACAGTATAGTGAGGTGCAGACAAATGTATGAGGAGACAGTATGAGGAGGGTGAAGGGGAATATGTGAGGTGACAGTATGAGGAGAGTGATGTGCAATGTGTAAGGAGACAGTATGAGGAGCGGTGATGGGGAATGCGTGAGGAGAGAGTACGAGGAGCTTTGATGGAGAATGTGTGTGAAGACAATATGAGGAGCATGAGGGGTAATGTGTGAGGAGGCAGTATGGGGAGTTTGGGGGAAATGTGTGAGGAGACAGTATGGGGAGGGTGTTGGGAATGTGTGAGGAGACACGAGGCGAGTGGGGGAATGCATGAGAAGAACATATAGGGAGAGTGAGAAGGAATGCGTGAGAAGACCATATGGTGAGTGGGGAAATGTGTGAGGAGACAATATGGAAGGGGGAAATGTGTGAGACAGCAGTATGGGGATGGGTTGGAGAAATATGTGAGGATACATTAGGGAGGAGAAATGTGTGAGGGATTATTAGGCGGTGTAACATGAGCCGCCAGTATTGGGGGATAAACATGCAAGTGAACAGCATAGTGAGAAATGTGTAGGTGACAGTATGAGGGAGAAAAATGTGAGGGGACAGTATTGAGAGGAATGGTATGAGAAGACCGTATTGGGGAGATAATTGTGAGGGGGGACAGTATAGTGACTGGGTATGGTGGGGGCAGTATAGGAGGACTATTTGAAGACACTGTATGAAAGGGACAGTATGTAAAGGAGAGAGTGAGAAGGGGGGACACAGTAAAGAGACTGGGCAGTATAGCGTGGACACAGTGTCATTGGACAGTGCGTAGAGGGACCCAGTATGGAAAAGAGAGGATTATTTAGGAGTCATATTTTGTGCAGGCAGCACAATGAGGGGTAATTATTCAGAAGCACAGTATAGGGCAGATATTTTATTCAGGAGGACAATGTTGGGATGTTCAGCAGAAGACCCTAGAAGATGGAAGTCTGCAGAGACCAGCTGCTGTAGATGTGAAAAGTCTTTATGATATGGACAAGATGGAGAAGAAAAGAAATAGAACAACTCCTAAAGCAGCCTGTTGCTTGCTAGAATAATTATTGTAAAATAATGTCTGTAAAGCGCTGTGGAATTAACTATATAAATGAGTAAAATAAATAAAAAATAAATAAAAGTAAGTGTTGGAGAAGGGAGCCAATAGCTCTCTAGTCAGTCATAGTTTTCAATTGTATACATATCTTAATGACGCAGAAATAATTGAAAGCAGTGTCTGTACGGGGATCCAAGTGAGACCTCTTCTGTGATAATTATACCGCTGGGCTTATAAGAAGAATCAAGAGATATAAATATATGATTGCTTTCTTTGTCCTCCATTTATCTGATAATGAAACACATGTATCCAAGATTTCTCTTGTTCTTCACCCATACTCAACTTGAAAACCCACTTCAAGAATGCCTACAACTTAAAATAACCCTGCTGCCACTGTACTACCATGTAAGTAGCATTTACCCTTACTTACTGTTATCCTACCTCCTTCCCTATAGATAGTAAGCCTTCTCAGGTAGGGTCCTCACAGCCATTGTACCTGTGTGCCAATTATTTAGTCATGATTAGTTATAATTTTTGCTCCTTGCTATGAAGCGGCAACTGCATCTTATTATATGACAATACATACAGTACAGACCAAAAGTTTGGACACACCTTCTCATTTAAAGATTTTTCTGTATTTTCATGACTATGAAAATTGTAAATTCACACTGATGTTATCAAAACTATGAATTAACACATGTGGAATTATATACTTAACAAAAAAGTGTGAAACAACTGAAAATATGTCTTATATTCTAGGTTCTTCAAAGTAGCCACCTTTTGCTTTGATGACTGCTTTGCACACTCTTGGCATTCTCTTAATGAGCTTCATGAGGTAGTCACCGGAAATGGTTTTCACTTCACAGGTGTGCCCTGTCAGGATTAATAAGTGGGATTTCTTGCCTTATAAATGGGGTTGGGACCATCAGTTGTGTTGAGCAGAAGTCTGATGGATACACAGCTGATAGTCCTACTGAATAGACTGTTAGCTGCCTTTTTCTTCCCATAATACAAATTCTAAGTAAGGAAAAATGAGTGGCCATCATTACTTTAAGAAATGAAGGTCAGTCAGTCCGAAAAAATTGGGGAAACTTTGAAAGTGTCCCCAAGTGCAGTTGCAAAAATCATCAAGCGCTACAAAGAAACTGGCTCACATGAGGACCGCCCCAGGAAAGGAAGACCAAGAGTCACCTCTTCTTCTGAGGATAAGTTTATCCGAGTCACCAGCCTCAGAAATCGCAGGTTAAAAGCAGCTCAGATTATAGACCAGGTCAATGCCACACAGAGTTTTAGCAGCAGACACATCTCTACAACAACTGCTAAGAGGAGACTGTGTGCAGCAGACCTTCATGGTAAAATAACTGCTAGGAAACCACTGCTAAAGAAAGCAAACTTGCAGAAGAGACTTGTTTGGGCTAAAGAACACAAGGAATGGACATTAGACCAGTGAAAATCTGTGCTTTGGTCTGATGAGTCCAAATTTGAGATCTTTGGTTCCAACCACCATGTCTTTGTGCGACACAGAAAAGGTGAACGGATGGACTCTACATGCCTGGTTCCCACCGTAAAGCATGGAGGATGAGGTGTGATGGTGTGGGGGTGCTTTGCTGGTGACACTGTTGGGGATTTATTCAAAATTGAAGGCATACTGAACCAGCATGGCTACCACAGCATCTTGCAGCGGCATGCTATTCCATCCGGTTTGCGTATAGTTGGACCATCATTTATTTTTCAACAGGACAATGACCCTAAACACACCTCCAGGCTGTGTAAGGGCTATTTGACCAAGAAGGAGAGTGATGGGGTGCTATGCCAGATGACCTGGCCTCCACAGTCACCAGACCTGAACCCAATCGAGATGGTTTGAGGTGAGCTGGACCGCAGAATGAAGGCAAAAGGACCAACAAGTGCTAAGCATCTCTGGGAACTCCTTCAAGATTGTTGGAAGATCATTCCCGGTGACTACCTCTTGAAGCTCATCAAGAGAATGCCAAGAGTGTGCAAAGCAGTCATCAAAGCAAAAGGTGGCTACTTTGAAGAACTTAGAATAAAAGACATAATTTTAGTTGTTTCACACATTTTTGCTAAGTATATAATTCCACATGTATTAATTCATAGCTCTGATGCCTTCAGTGTGAATGTACAATTTTCATAGTTATGAAAATACAGAAAAATCTTTAAATGAAAAGGTGTGTCCAAACTTTTGGTCTGTACTATATGTGCACAGCTTTTGAATTGAGGGTGCTATAAAATAAATATGTGATGAACGATAGCCTGGGGGATACAGATATTCCCCCCATCACCAATCTGTGACAGAGCTTACACAGTTCTCTGGCACCCCCTTATTTTCAGGTCAGTCAGGGAACTGCACCTAAGGATAAGTAGTTGCCGGAGAGGCTGCCCTGCTATGTACTGGTTATCGAGGCACTCTGCAGTAAGGGCGGCATATACATCACCATTGCCAAGCCGGGGGTATATATATATATATATGTATATACCTCTGGTCTGTCACTGCCAGGATCCCCCAGTAACACCAAAATGGTATGCTTCCACCAGTTCCTCGTTAGATATAAGCCCGGTCTGTTAACAAGTTTTTTATCTGGTCAGAAGCCAATCCCAGGTAGCGTATAAGTACTAGTCGGACTCACAGATGTGGGAAATCAGGATTCGAGATAAAAGAGTAGCCCAAAATTAATTGATATTTTAATTGCCGAAAGGTGCACTAGATAATACAAATATATACAGAGGAATATACAGATATTACAGCCAGAAGTACATATGAAGGTAGGGTACAGGTATGGGATAGCAGTTACCTGTATGTGTCAAGTTACCGTTTCTCATAGCATGTGGGCCCAGGGAAGCTCTTGAGTCCACAGGTACTTTCTTAGCTTCTGGTCCATCTCCACACGTGACGTGACGCAGCTTCCTTGGCAGAACAATGACACTGGTTAAAGGTATGTGGCTATCTTTTAACCCCTACCTCACCCCCTCCCATATTTGCCACCTCCCCTCTGGGTCCGAACTGAAATCTCCTCCCCTGACCTCCTAGCTGAAATTATTCCCAATATCTAGGATGGCTCATAACTTTCTAGTAGGAAGTTCAAACAGGACAACTGACATCTCAACGGGTTCATTGGGGCTGGACTGATATGGAGAATCCAAACTTGGGTCGGCTAATTTGTTCTGGGGAGCCACTGTCGATAGCTTGGTATCTGGAACAGCTAGAGAACGATTAGACCCAGGTGTGTGTGTGGAGGGCTCCCAGGATTCTGGTGATATATTGGACTTAACCCTGAGATTGACGGTACTCTCATAATTTATCTCTATGTGTTGGTGCCTAGCCGTCTATGCCTTCCAATACCTTGCACAAAAGATGGTAGGGGGTCACAGCTCTTTTCCTCCTCGTGTTAATTAACATGTGGTCTCTAATTCTCTGGCCATATAGAATATTCCTGTTCTTTTGGGAATTTGTGTACTTATCTCATGGTTGAGGGCCACAGTTCATTAGCAGAGGGAGATCTCTGGATAATGTATTGCGCCTGAAATTAATAAATCAAAATGGAATCTCCCTCATCTCTCACACCTCCCCACTTTAGAGGGCACAAATGGGAATCACATTCCTGTGTTCCCCTGGGTGCCCTTCCACAACTTCCCCTTGCCGGGATAACCCATCAGCATTACTGTGGTCACACCTTTTGTGGCAAATAGTAAAGTGGTATTGCTGTAGCGTGAGGCTCGATGGGCAGCTTCTTCTTGGTGAGGACCGTCAGGGCCTTTGCCAGGCTACTATAGTGTGGAATGAGCCTCCTATAGTACCCTGCGGTCCATAAGAAGGATTTCACCTGCTACTTGGTCCTAGGGGTGGGCCAGGATGCAATGGCATCCACTTTCCCAGGCTCTGTCTTCAGAGCCTCCCTGCCTACCCGGTGACCCAGGTAGAGGACCTCTCTCATGCCCAGCTGCCACTATTCCAGCTTGATGGTCAAACCTTCCTGGCGGATCTGCCCAAGCACCTGCGCCAGATACTCTAGGCTATCCTCCCTCAGGTCCATGATGGTCAGGTACTTAGCCTTGGCCAACTGGTAGAGCAGGTCATTGATGCGTAGTATGGGGAACGCATTAGTGACCTTCACAGCATTGTGCTCCCTGTAGTCAATGCAGAACCGGGTTGTTCAGTCCTATTTGGGGACGAGTACTTTGGGCGAAGCCCACGCACTGCTAGACGCTTGGATCACCCCCAGCTTCAGCATTTCATCAATCTCTTGGCGCATGTGCTGCTGTACCTCGAGAGAGACCTGATACGCTGAACGCCAGATCTGGGGGTGATTCCTGGTGTTCACGTCATGGATGGCTGTCTCAGTCCTTCCGGGCAGGTTGTTGAACAGCTCCCGGAAGGGGTGTAGGATGACCCCCAGCTGGGACCGTTGGTGCTCTGAGAGCTGGTTGCCAACCTCCACATTGTCGATGGATCTACCCACCTTGGTCTGCATGAGCAGATCCAGGAGGATTTCTGCCTCACATTCCTCTTGACGTTTGCACATGGGGTGGGCATAAGCCTCTCACTCATGATGTACCTTCATCATGTTCACGTGGAAGTCCTTCCTCCTTCCACGGGCATGGTCCAGGGTGACCAGGTACATGACTGTGTTGAGTTGCTAGTGCACGAGGTGAAGGCCCTCACTGCCCGCCTGAAGCTTGTTGTGTGGTATGGGAACCAGTTCCCGGACCTTTTGACTCACCTGGTAGGTCCTCTCACAAGCATTCTGGTCGTACCAGCGCTTCTGGTCAGTCTGGACTTGGGCCATATTGTCATGCACCAGCCGCATCAAGGCCATCATTTTGTCCCGGAAGCGCACAACATACACTATGACCGACACTAAAGGGGTGGCCAAGTACCCTTCCCATGCCTCTTTCACCAGAGCCAGGGCCCTCCGCACACATCGCCCATAAAGTAGCTCAAAGGGAGAGAAAACCCCTTTGAGGCCTGTGGAACCTCCCAGTAGGAAAATAAAAGGTGTGGAATGTACCACTACCAATCTCTCCATGGGAGTCAAGCAACATCTTAAGCATCTGCTTCAAAGTGCCATTGAATCGCTCACACAGGCCATTAGTCTGTGGGTGGTACGGGCTGGCCACCAGATATTGCACATGTATTTGCCCACAGAGGGACTCCATCAGCTGTGACATGAACAGCATCCCTCAGCCGGTGAGCATTTCCTGGGGAAACCCCACTCGGAGGAAAATCTCCATTAAAGCGGTAGCCACCTTGTCGGCCTGAATGGACTACAAAGCTACAGCTTCCTGGTACTGGGTGGCATAATCTACTACCATCAGTATGAAGCATTTCCCGGATCGGTTGGGAATGGACAGTGGTCCAACGAGATCCACATCTATCCTCTTGAAAAGCTTTTCAATGATGGGCAGAGTTATCAGTGGGGCTTTAGGGTTTGGTCCCGCCTTCCCCACCTTCCGACAGGTGTGACATGAACAGCAGTAGGCAGTCACATCGGTCCCCATTTTAGGCCAGTAGAAATGCTGGGCAAGCCTGGCCTTGGTTTTAGCGATCCCTAGATGTCTGGCTATGGGAATCTCATGTGTAATCCGCAACAACTCCGCCGTGAACGGATAGGCTACCACTAACTGTCTGTCCCGGGGCCACACCTCTGGTGAACCCTGCTGGACCGTTACCTGGTACAGCTGTCTCTGGTCCCAGATCACCTGCTTGCAGTCTGACTCCATGGGAGGCTGTGCCGCCTGCTCCTTAAGAGCTTTCAGACTGTTGTCGGCTTCTAACATCGCCTGAAACCCCTGACTAGACGTGGCCAGAATAATGACACTGGCTAAAGGTATGTGGCTCACTTATAACTCTGAGCTCGCCCCCTCCCATATTTGCCACTTTCCCTTTGGGCCGAACTGAAATCTCCTCCCCTGACCTCCTAGCTAAAATAATTGCTAATATCTAGGATGGGTCATAACTTCCTAGTGGGAGGTCCAAACAGGACGACTGATGTCTCAACAGGTTCATTGGGGTTAGATCGATATGGAGAATCCAAACTTAGGTCGGCTAAGTGGTTCTGGAGAGCCAAGTAGAGAACGATGAGACCCAGGTGTGTGCGGAGGGCTCTGAGGATTCTGGTGGTATATTGGACTTAACCCTGAGATGCACGGTACTCTCGTAATTCATCTCTATGTGTCGGTGCCTAACCGTCCTTTTAATATATTGCAATCATCATATTATATAGCACTGTGTACTTACAATTGCTCATTTTTGCTTTTCTCTTGAATTAATTATTTTTCTCTGCTCTATGTAAAAACAGGAAGTCTCTTTTCCCTGCAGAAATCATTCTCCTCTTCAACTGGTGAACCAGCTTCTCCTCCTTCCCCCCCGCCAGGGACTTTTGCAGTGACTCATGAGTCATGCAGGAAAAAAGGGGACACTGCACGTTTTCTTCCCTCTCCCCTCTCTGGGTCTACCTCCTGGCGCTCCACTACTAACCCGCCTTTTACTATAATCCATATGCAGGAAAAATTTACCTACTGTTTCCACATAGAGCTTAAAAGGATTCAGCTTGTCTATTTTTAATCACGTGAGGTTATAGAGTTAATGGAAAAAATAAGAATTAGCTGGGTAGAAAGGCAAAAGAAGAAACTAAGTACACAGTGCTATATGATATGATGTTTGCAATTTATTAAGAGAATAAAAACTTTAATGGGATGAGTGCTTCTTTAAAATGAACAAATAGGAGAGACAACGTGAAAGAAGCACTGGCTACCAGTGCTTAGGCATTGGTGTGTTTTGTGGGCTGGAACTCCTACAACAGCTAGAATAAAGAGGCCCATGGTGCTCATATAGCGGCCCTTCAGTTTTCAACTATGGAATCTGTGTTGAAGGTTCTTCCATTGAAATCAGTAGGAATGAAATGAGCATGAGTGTAACTTCCTCACAGAGATATATAACACCTAGTTGAATTGTTTGAGAAGCACACAATGCTACATCTAATCTCACTTGCTTCTTCTTGTGATCCTGTATAATTATCACTTGTGCGAAGTGTGACTTGTATTTTTAGCATGTTTATACTGCATTTTTATAAACTGCAATGGCTTCTGCATGAGATTTACTTTAATATGTGAGCTCTTAATGTTTGCTCAAAAGCATCAGAAAATACTTTTAATACCAACATTTTATACCAGAATTATCTTCTATAGATGAATATGGAATCCCAAGCACATACTGTCATGGCCAAAAGTGCTGGCACCCTTGAATTTTTTCCTGAAAATGAAGTATTTCTCCCATAAAATTATTGCAATAGCACATATTTTGTTATACACATGTGTATTTCCTTTTTGTGTATTGGACCAACACAAAAAAACAGGGAAATTGGACATAATTTCACACAAAGCCCCAAAATGGTCTGGACAAAATTGTTGCCACCTTTCCAAAATATTGCATTCTAGGTCATTTGTCTTCCATCAGGACAATGATCCCAAACAAACTTCATAAAGCACCCAGAACTGGATGGATACTAAGCCCTGGAAAGTTCTGAAGTGTCCGGCATTTCATTCTGATCTAATTTCCATTTAACACACATGAAGAGATCTTAATATTGCTTTTGGGAGATTGCACCCTTCAAATATGAGAGACCTGGAGCAGTTTGCAAAAGAAGAGTGGTCCAAAATTCCAGTTGAGAGGTGCAAGAAGATTGTTGATGGCTATAGGAAGCGATTGATTGCAGTTATTTATTCCAAAGGGAGTGCAACCAAATCTTAGGATGAGGGTGCCAACAATTTTGTCTGACCCATTTTTGGGGCTTTGTGTGAAATTTTGTCCAATTTGCCTTTTTTTCTCAGTTTTTTTGTATTGCTCTAATACACACAAAGGAAATAAACGTGTATAGCAAAACATGTAATTGTAAAATATTCTGGGAGAAATACTTTATTTTCTGGAACAATTTCTAGTGTGTCAACATTTTTGGCCATGACTGTACATTATTTTAATGTTTCTCTACCATTTTCTTTAGGATTAAATTTCAAATATCCAAAAATGTTAATATTGAATGCAGGGCCAGGCTGGCTATCTGGCAATTCTGGCTAATGCCAGGTGAGTCGGTGCAAGCAGTCAGCCTCTAGTTTACTCCAGAGACCCATATGAAAACGTTCACCTTGGCATCCTATTTGTTCTATTTAGATTCCTGTGTTGCACAGGGATTAACTCAAGTGGTGACTTGACCTCCACTTCTTTTTAACACCTATGCACCCAGTCAGCTTAATCATGCTTAGTGACTCAGCCAGCCCAGCAACAACAGTCAAGGCATAAACAGAGGAGCAGTATGATGACAGTCTTGCCTAAGTGAGGTCTGCAGACTACACGCTCTCCCACATTCAGGCTGTGATTAGAGCTTCCCTGAGTATGAAACAGTTGTCCTCTGGCAAATCCTGTCTTTTTAATCTGCACCTCTCCTCTCACTTCTCTTAAGACTGTTCTGAATTATAGAACCTGCCTACACAAGACAGTGGATTTAACCCTTTGGTTTCCTCTCTGCAGTTAACTTAAAAAGCTATTTTTATCAGGGTAATGAAAGCGTTAAAATCTTGTTCATTGTGTAAATGTGTAACACCCCAGTTTCCTGGTTGTTACAGTGGCATTGCTTTCCTCATGGGGAGAGTGGTATCATGCTTGGAAGCGAGAAAGGATCTCTTTTATCAGGTAATCACAAACTTGCAACATGTTCATACTCCAGGCCAGAAGGGGGAGCTCTGATCCAGCTTGTGGGTGGCTCCCCTATATATATTCTGGTCTAGAGGGGAAGTCAGGGAGTCAGTGAGTGCCAGACAGCAGACTGGAGCAGTCTGAGGCAGAGAGGAAAGAGAGGGGCCGTGCATCTACGAGAGGTGCTGCAGCAACTGGAAAAAGTAAAAGGAGAAAGCAGAACAGATTGTAGAGAGCGTGAAGGGAAAGTGAAGCGCAGGAGAGTGAAGAGCATCAGGGTAGCTGCGACTGAGCTACCTCCCTACTAAGGGCAGATACCGGTAGCCGGAAGACCGGGGTTGTGAAGTACTCTACGTCTCAGAGCAGAAACCAGCAGGACAGCTGGATTGCAAGTCACCTGTCCACCATTGAAACCTGAGGACACACTAGCGTATAGAGCCCAGGTCATGATAGAGACCCTGTAAAATGGCTTGAGCTACCTGTCATATGTAGTGTCCTACCAACCTATGGGACAGAGAGAAAACGTGAGGACCTTGCGAGAGGCCTAAGGCAGCAAGGTACTACACCACAGCGCTAGAAGGAAGGCTTCTAACTCCACCTGGTAAGGGGGACTCCCAACTCGCTTCCAAGCCGGCCGGGCCACACCTGCATCTGTGATCCGGTACCCTGGACTGTGGCTGCCTGAATTCATCAGTAAAGAGGTAAAGAGACTGCAACCCTGTGTCCTCCACTTATTCCCGACACCACACCATCCTTTCCAAATACATCGGGAGCCCTGGGGACCCAGCTTCACCTGTGGAAAGCCATACCATCCCTGCTGCTATAACATCACCCCAGAGGACCCCTTTAAGCAGCGTCGGTCACCCCTGACCGAGTACTATAGGTGGCGTCACAAACTTTTATTATTTAAAAAACCCCTTTAAAGACCATCCCTTTTATTTGGGCGCCCAGGGCCATGGACCGGGTCGCCACTGCCATGACACACCCCCCTTAAAGGGGTTGTCCACTACTTTCAATTAACCCCCCAATGTACCCCCCCGGGGCCCCTAACGAATTGTGCCATTACCTTCTGTTGACGTTTTCACCTGTGAGCGGCGCTATGGCTGCAGCTGGGTACGGGTCATATGACCCCCAGACTGCAGCCGCCGCTCATTTCCGCCGACGTCACGTCAATTTCCAGGCTCTAGAAATTGACGTGACGTCAGCAGCAGGCGTGACCAGCCCCCACAGTCTGCAGTCACTCAGCAAGAGTGACTGGGCTGGGGGTGGGGCTGGGGGCTGCCTGCAGGGCTGTGCTGGGGGTGGGCGGGGCTCTGTGTGTGCTCACTGCTCAGTGGCATGCTGGGATCTGAGGATGGGGCTGTGCTGCGGTCACCGGGGGTCTGCCCGCCGGTGCTTGTGCCCGCCGGCGCCGGTGCTTGTGCCCGCCGGCGCCGGTGTTTCTGCCCACCGGTGCCCGCCGGTGCTTGTGCCCGCCGGTGTTTCTGCCCGCCGGTGCTTGTGCCCGCCAGCGCCGGTGCTTGTGCCCGCCGGTGTTTCTGCCCGCCGGTGCTTGTGCCCGCCGGCGCCGGTGCTTGTGCCCGCCGGTGTTTCTGCCCGCCGGTGCCCGCCGGTGCTTGTGCCCGCCGGCGCCGGTGCTTGTGACCGCCGGCGCTGTGCCTGTGTGTGTGTGTGTGTGCCGGCGCTGTGCGTGTGTGTGGGCGCTTTGCGTGTGTGTGTGTGCCGGCGCTGTGCGTGTGTGTGTGTGTGTGCCGGCGCTGTGTGTGTGTGTGCCGGCGCTGTGCGTGTGTGTGTGCCGGCGCTGTGTGTGTGTGCCGGCGCTGTGCGTGTGTGTGTGTGCCGGCGCTGTGCGTGTGTGTGTGCGCCGACGCTGTGCGTGTGTGTGTGCACCGACGCTGTGTGTGTGTGCCGACGCTGTGCGTGTGTGTGCAGGCATCGTCCGATGGGACTACAAGTCCCATCGGGCTCTGCCTGCTACACTGACAGTGAGTGACACATTAGCCAATGATGGGACATTAGTAGTCCCATCATCCGGCTAATGTGTTGAATGTAAAAAAAACAAAAACACAGTACATACTGTACATACATACACCATGCGACGACATGCACCATGCGACGACATGCACCATGCGACATGCTGCATGCACCATGCGGCGACATGCACCATGCGACGACATGCACCATGCGACAACATGCACCATGCGACGACATGCACCATGCGACGACATGCGACATGACCATGCGACGACATGCGACATGCACCATGCTACATGCACCATGCGACAACATGCACCATGCGACATGCACCATGCGACGACATGCGACATGCACCATGCGACGACATGCACCATGCGACGACATGCACCATGCGACGACATGCACCATGCGGCGACATGCACCATGCGACAACATGCACCATGCGACGACATGCGACATGACCATGCGACGACATGCACCATGCTACATGCACCATGCGACGACATGCACCATGCGGCAACATGCACCATGCGACAGGCACCATGCGGCGACATGCACCATGCGACGACATGCGACATGCACCATGCGACGACATGCACCATGCGACGACATGCGCCATGCGACAACATGCGCCATGCGACAACATGCGACATGCACCAAGCGGCGACATGCTACATGCACCATGCGCCGACATGCACCATGCGATGACATGCGACATGCACCATGCGACGACATGCACCATGCGGCGACATGCGACATGCACCATGCGATGACATGCGCCATGCGACGACTTGCACCATGCGACAACATGCACCATGCGACAACATGCGACATGCGACATGCACCATGCACCATGCGACGACATGCGACATGCACCATGCGGCGACATGCACCATGCGACGACATGCACCATGCGGCGACATGCTACATGCACCATGCGCCGACATGCACCATGCGACATGCACCATGCGCCGACATGCACAATGCGACATGCACCATGCGACGACATGCGACATGCACCATGCGACATGCACCATGTGACGACATGCACCATGCGACATGCACCATGCGGCGACATGCTACATGCACCATGCGCCGACATGCGACATGCACCATGCGCCGACATGCACCATGCGACGACATGCACCATGCGACGACATGCGACATACAGTACATGCATACTACAGACATACAGTACATATAACATAGAGTACATACTCACCATCACTTGTCACTTTGTTCCCCGAAGCCATTATCACCTGTAAAAAATATTAAAATAATAAACACACAATATACTCCCTGTCCGCAGAAATCCAATTAAAACGAGTGTCCCACGACGATCTCCCGTGGAGAGCAGGAGCATCAGTTGATGCGACCACTCTCCAGAGGCTCCAGGAACACAATGATGGAAGGTATCCTTCCATCATGTATTCCTCTCAAGGTATTCCTACGCCCCTGTGAGAAAATAGTCCCTAGTCTCACTATTGGCATTGCTGGGTGAGACATTTTCCCACGCAGCAATTGCCATAAAGTGAGACCAGTGAACTAGAGTAACCTCAGTGATGCACTGCAGGAGCCATTGTCTCCTGTCAGTGTGTCACTGAAGGTCCTATAGAGCAGTGACATCACCCGATGTCACTGTTCTATAGGGGAGATCGTCGTGGGACACTCGTTATTAATTGGACTGCGTCGGACAGGGAGTATACGGTTTATTATTTTACTTTTTTTTGCAGGCGCTGAAGTATGGTAAGTATGGTTAAATGAAGAATATTAAAATACTTTTTTCCAAATGTGTGTGTGTGTTTTATTAAACCTTTCTTACTATTGGATTAGTAATGGATAGGCGTCTTATTGACGCCTCTCCGTTATTAACCCGGCTTAATGTCACCTTACAATAGCAAGGTGACATTAACCCCTTATTACCCCATATCCCACCGCTACTCGGGAGTGGGAAAAGAGGGGATAAGTGCCGGAATTGGCGCATCTTACAGATACGCCATTTCTGGGATGGCTGCGGACTGGTATTTGTAGCCGGGGAGGGGGGGGTGGGCAATATCCATGGCCCCTCTCTAGGCTATGAATATAAGCCCGCAGCTGTCTGTGTAGCCTTTCTGGCTATAAAATATAGGGGGACCCCACGTCATTTTTTTGGGGGGTCCCCCTATTTTAATAGCCAGTAAAGGCTACGCAGACAGCTGCGGGCTGATATTCATAGCAGGCTACAAATATTGGCCCCCGGCTGTCGGCTTTCCCCCTCTGGCGCAGAGAATTGCGCGGGAGCCCACGCCGTTTTTTTCTTTATTTTTAAAAAATTCAACGCTCATTAAGGCCTCTTTCACTCTTGTGTCGGTACAGGTCCGTCGCTATGCGTCGGGCCGACGTACCGACGCACGTTGTGAAATTTGTGTACGAAGTGGGCAGCGGATGCAGTTTTTCAACGCATCCGCTGCCCATTCTGAAGTGCGGGGAGGAGGGGGCGGAGTTTCTGCCGAGCATGCGCGGTAGAAAATAGCGGGCGCAACGGCCAAAAAAACATTCACTTGAACGTTTTTTCGTGCCGACGGTATTCCAAAACACGACTGATCCGTAGCACGACGGACGCGACTTGTGGCCATCTGTCGCTAATACAAGTCTATGGGTGAAACGCATCCTGCGAGCACATTTGCAGGATCCGTTTTTTTCCACCGGAACGTTTTTTTTCCGCCGGATCCGTTTTTTTTCCGCCGGATGTTTTTTTTTCCACCAGATCTGTTTTTTCCACCGGATCCGTTTATTTTCGCCGAATCCTTTTTTTTACGCCAGATCCGTTTTTTCTCATAGAGTTGTATTAGCGCCGGATTACACCTGATGGCCACACGTTTCATCCGTTTTTTGCAGGATACGTCAAAAAAGCTGTTTCCGCCGGACGGAAAACACATACAGAGAAACGGTTTTTCAGTACGTCGAAAAATTGTACAGCGATGGATCTAGCAAAAAACGGATGAAACGTGTGGCCATCAGGCGCACTCCGGCGCTAATACAACTCTGAGAAAAAAACGGATACGGCAGAAAATAAAAGATCCGGCGAAAAAAAACGGATCCTGCAAATGTGCTCGCATATAGTATATAAGACAGCCTCCCCCATAGAATATAATATACCCCCCATAGTATATAAGACAGCCTCCCCCATAGAATAGAATATACCCCCGCAGTAGTATATAACACAGCCACATCTATAATATAACACTGGGAGCGTCACTCTGTCCGAAGCCTTTATAGACTGCGCAAGCGCCGGCGCAGTCTGGACCCCACAGAGTGACACTCCCAGGAGATCGCGGTATGCGTAAGCACTGAACGCACACCGCGATCTCCAACGGAGAGGCAGGGACGCGCCAGGAGGGTAAGTATAAGCTATATTCACCTGTCCCCCGTTCCAGCGCTGTGTGCGGCTCCGTCTCCCGGGTCCTCTGCCTGTGATTTTCACAGTTCAGAGGGCGCGATGACGCGCTTAATGCGCGCCGCCCTCTGACTGAACAGTCACAGCCAGAGGACCCGGAAGAAGTGGCGTGCAGCGCTGGAACAGGGGACAGGTGAATATAGCAAGTGTCGGGGGCCTGAGCTAGCGGCAATACCGGCACCTGACCCCCACAGCGCGCCGATGTCCCTGCCTGCTAAGGCCCCCCAGCACTCGCCGCCCAGCGACGATAGGTGAGTATGTTATTTTTTTTTTATATAAATATCGCAGCAGCATACGGGGCATATAATACTATGGAGCATCTTATGGGGGCCATCAACATTTATGGAGCAGTGTACGGGGCATATACTATGGAGCATGTTATGGGGGCCATGAACCATAATGGAGCAGTGTACCGGCCATATGCATGGGAGCAGCAAATTACAGAACGGTGGCGCAGGATGGGAGCACATGACAGAACGGGGGCGCAGGATGGGAGCAGCGCATGTCAGAATGGGGCTGCAGGATGGAGCAGCACATGACAGGATGGAGACCATATACCAATATAAATGCTCGCCACCTGGGCGTAGAACGGGTTCAATAGCTAGTAGTATATAACACGGCCTCCCCCATAGAATATAATATACCTCCCAGTGTATATTAAAGCCCGCATATAATATAGCACAACTTGCATAGTATATAGCACAGCCCGCATAGTAGTATACAGCACAGCCCATGTAGTAGTATACAGCACAGCGCGGGTCGTAGTATATACAGCATAGCCCACATAGTAGTATACAGCACAGCCCGTGTAGTAGTATACAGCACAGCCCGTGTAGTAGTATACAGCACAGTCCGGGTCGTAGTATATACAGCACAGCCCGCGTAGTAGTATATACAGCACAGCCCGCGTAGTAGTATATACAGCACAGCCCGCGTAGTAGTATACACAACACAGCCCACACAGTGGTATATACACAGTGTCGGACTGGGGTGACAAGGGCCCACCAGTAACATTGACTTTGGGGGGCCCACTTTTCACCTGCATGCAAATATTATACTGCCTTAGTTCACAAATTTACCTATATCTCTATATAATAATAAACTGGGTAGCGTGGTTAATGAATGATGAGATGCTGTTTTTTTTCTGTACAGAGTGAATCAAGTGAATTATGCCAAGTACTGCCCATACAGTGGGGTTGGGGGCCCAGATTTACACAGGGGCCCACCAGGGGATTCCCCTGTTACCCTGTGGGCCAGTCCGAGCCTGTATATACACAGCACAGCCCACACAGTGATATATACACAGCACAGCCCACACAGTGGTATATACACAGCACAGCCCACACAGTGGTATATACACAACACAGCCCACACAGTGGTATATACACAGCACAGCCCACACAGTGATATATACACAGCACAGCCCACACAGTGATATATACACAGCACAGCCCACACAGTGGTACATACACAGCACAGCCCACACAGTGGTATATACACAGCACAGCCCACACAGTGGTATATACACAGCACAGCCCACACAGTGATATATACACAGCACAGCCCACACAGTGGTATATGCACAGCACAACCCACACAGTGGTACATACACAGCACAGCCCACACAGTGGTATATACACAGCACAGCCCACACAGTGGTATATACACAGCACAGCCCACACAGTGATATATACACAGCACAGCCCACACAGTGGTATATGCACAGCACAGCCCAAACAGTGGTATATACACAACACAGCCCACACAGTGGTATATACACAGCACAGCCCACACAGTGGTACATACACAGCACAGCCCACACAGTGGTATATACACAGCACAGCCCACACAGTGGTATATACACAGCACAGCCCACACAGTGATATATACACAGCACAGCCCACACAGTGGTATATGCACAGCACAGCCCACACAGTGGTACATACACAGCACAGCCCACACAGTGGTATATACACAGCACAGCCCACACAGTGGTATATACACAGCACAGCCCACACAGTGATATATACACAGCACAGCCCACACAGTGGTATATGCACAGCACAGCCCACACAGTGGTATATACACAACACAGCCCACACAGTGGTATATACACAGCACAGCCCACACAGTGATATATACACAGCACAGCCCACACAGTGGTATATGCACAGCACAGCCCACACAGTGGTATATACACAACACAGCCCACACAGTGGTATATACACAGCACAGCCCACACAGTGATATATACACAGCACAGCCCACACAGTGGTATATACACAGCACAGCCCACACAGTGGTATATACACAGCCCACACAGTGGTATATACACAGCACAGCCCACACAGTGGTATATACAGCGCAACCCACATCTCATCCCCCCGATAATGGCTCCACACTCTCCTCACCTTTCCTCTTGCCCGCGCTGCTACTGTCTCGGCGGCTGCAGTCTGCCCGGGACACAGCAGGTGTGCGATGATATGACGTCATCGCGCACCCGCAGTGTCAGAGGCAGAGCCGGGAATGATGGGAGAGGGAGCGTCAGCAGACGCTCTCTCCTCCATCATTGCATTGAACTATACCGGCGTCATAGACGCCGGTATAGTTGAATTCTGTGGCGGCACTGGCGGAAGGAGGGGGAAAGAGTGCAGCGGCCCACTACTGGCACCGGCCCTTCTGGCATTTGCCAGAAGTGCCCGATGGCCAGTTCGGCCCTGGTCACCACCCACACACTTCCCTCCTCCTGAACTGCAGCGTTTCTCGGACCCACATCCGCAGCAAAACTGCAGATATTTTTTACATCTCAATGAAAGTGTAAGGCCGGAGTCACACTACAGCGAGATACGGCCAAGTCTCGCTGGTTAAAAACAAGCTCTGGCACCGGCACTCCGGAGCGGAGCGTGCGGCTCCATGTATTGCTATGCGGCCGCACGCTCCGCTCCAGAGAGCCGGTGCCAGAGCTTGGTTTTAAACCTGCGAGACTCAACCGTATCTCGCTGTAGTGTGATCCCAGCGTAAGCGTGCAGAAATGCTGCAGTTCGGCACAAAAGAAGTGACATGCTGCGGAGAAAAAAAAAAGCTGCGTTTCGGTGCGGTCTTTTCCGCAGCATGTGCACAACAAGTCTGCGGCTCCCATAGACTTGCATTGGTTGTGCACTACACTGCGGATTTGCTGCAATTCTGTGCGGCAAAAAACGCTGCGGATCTGCAATCAAATCCGCAACGTGTGCACACAGCCTTAGCATTTAGTGAACCTAGCAAAAAGGCAAGCAAAAAACAAGTGTGGGATTGCACTTTTTTTGCAATTTCATCGCACTTTGAATTTTTTTCACATTTTCTGTTACACGACATGGTAAAACCAATGGTGTCGTTCAAAAGTAGAACTTGTCCCGCAAAAGATAAGCCCCCACATGGCCATATTGACGGAAACATTATGGCTCTGGAAAGAAGGGGAGCGATAAACGAAAAAAGCTCCAGGGGTGAAGGGGTTTAGAAACATGGATATGGACATATCTATGGAAATAGATATATACTGTAGATATATAGATCTATCTGTATGTATTTATCCCATATCTATCTAATTCTATCTATCTGTCTGTCTGTGTCTATCTATCTATCCCATATCTATCTATCCCACATCTATCTATCTATCTATCTATCCCATATCTATCTATCTATCTATCTATCTATCTATCCCATATCTATCTCTCTCTCTCTATCTAATATCTATCTATCTATCTATCCCACATCTATCTATCTATCTATCTATCTATCTATCTATCTCTCTCTCTATCTAATATCTATCTATCTATCTATCTATCTATCATCTATCTATCTATTATCTATCTATCTATCTATCTATCTATCTATCTATCTATCATCTATCTATCTATCTATCCCACATCTATCTATCTATCTATCTATCTATCTATCTATCTATCTATCTATCTATCTATCTATTATCTATCTATCTATCTATTATATATCTATCTATTATCTATCTATCTATCTCTGTGTGTAATGGAGTGTGGGTTGGACAAATGTAAAAGAGGAGTTGGACAGAAATGACACCACAAATCTTTTTGAAGAGAGAGGAGGGAGAGGAGGGAGGGGTGTGGGTGTGTTTTTGGAGTGGGTGTGCTTGGTTCGGGCTTAGTGGCAGTGCAAAGCATCATGGAACTTGTAGTATTAGGTCACAATAAGGAAGTTGTCGATTAACCCCTTGAGAGCTGAATCCAGCACTGAAGATGTGCTGCTACAGCATGATAACAGCTAATATTGCTAAAATAAACACAGTAGATGTTTTCAGTGGCACATAATAGCAAGATTTATGAAAAAAAAAAAAACTTTATAGTAGTGGATAACTTCTTCAAGTACTGGACCTGGGACCAAGTACCCCACGGCCCTGGCGGGTGTTCCAAATGTTTTTTAGAAACTGAAGGTAGTGATAAGATGTTAAGACGTCTGTGCAGTTCATTCTGACAGTCTGTGAAGCTGTGCCACAGAGTCTTGCACACAAAAGAGCACAATACATGCTAAATGAAATCTGACTGCTACTCTAGCCCCCTAAATCAGTGTCATCACTGACTCGGCAAATTTTACACATACCGACATTTTTCTACTTCCCTGGGAAAGTTCAATGGAGCTGGGTGTATGGACCATGACTTCATTGGGGCACTGCCAGGGAGACAGCAGTGACTCCGGATTTGGCCAGGTACAAAGTTTTCAAAGAGCTGAAATGTAACGACGCTTATGAAAATCATGTCACCTATGTCCACAGGGTTGTGCTTACACAATGGGAGGAAGGATCAGTCCATGGAAATCAATGCCCCCTGATTAGTTAGTCACCCACTGTTTTATATAGCTCGAGCGCAGGTTTAGCCCCTTCTCAATCCCTATATTACCCATTGTAAAATAACAACACCTATACTCAATTCTATGGCAGGGGGCAGTTCCAGTGGTGTCAGCACTGACTCTTTCAGGAGTTGCGTAACATTGTTATGTCATGTGATCCCTGTGGAAAAATCAGCACTGGCTTCACTCTCCTCGTCTTCCTACAAATCCAGACATCCAGAGGAAGTGAGATCTGTGGCTGCTCTCTTGCCTCTTTTGGATTTAAGTTACGTCCAAAAGAGGGGAAAGTCAAGTGGCTGCTGAATTGTCACAGAGATCAACTGGAACGGCGCTGGCACTTTAGGTGAGTATAAGGACATGTTCACACGTTTGGTATTTGGTCAGTATTTTACATCAGTTTTTGTAAACCAAAACCAGGAGTGGAGCAATCAGAGGAAAAGTATAATAGAAACACGTCACCACTTCTGTATGTATTACCCACTCCCGATTTTGGCTTACAAATACTGATATGAAATAGTGACTAAATACTGAACGTGGGAACGTGGCCTAAGTGTTATTATTTTACTGGGAGGAATAGAATAAAAGTGATTGAGAAGGGATTGTCCAAGTAGTGTACAACCTCTTTAATTTAACATTTATGATCAATTACTAAGCAACAAAATGGGGCTAATGAAAATGTAGAAAAAGGGTGAAATACAGTCATGGTGGCGGTTGAGGGAGTTAGGGCAGCTGTTAGGTTCCCTTTAATGGTCAATGCACCTAAAAGTGGTGATCTGAAGCTAATAATGTTTCTCATTCTAAATGACTATATATTGTAATAACCTAGTACCTTTTCTAATATGCTTTAATTAAAAAGTCCTCAGCATTCTCTCTCTCTCACAACTTTGGTTATTTTTTTTTAAGAGAAGAAAATGTCCAGCTTCACCGAATCCGTGAAAAAAAGTTTTCTTTATTCACAAACTTAAACATGGAGGATACAAACTTCATCACAAACCATATGGGTAACAATCTCAAAGCGTTTCTGGAGACTAAGCTCCCTTAATCATGGGCTCTCCAAACGGGACATGGCATCCACTAATTGTTCCAGCAAATTTTGTTTTCAAAAAGTAAAATGGAGCTCCTTCCTTTCCGAGCCCTGCCGTGCACCCAAACAGTGGTTTTCCCCACATATGGGGTATCAGCATGCTCAGGAGAAATTGCACAGCAAATTTTGGGGTCTATTTTTCCCTGTTACCCTTGTGAAAATGGAAAAATTGGGCTAAACTAAAATTTTTGTGGAAATAAATTAAATGTTTATATTTTTTCCACCTCGAAAAAGTCCTGTGAAGCACCTGACAGGTTAATAAACTTCTTGAATGGGCTTTTAAGAGCTTTGAGAGGTGCAGCTTTTAGAATGGTGTCACTTTTGGGTATTTTCTATTATATAGACCCCCTAATGTCACTTTAAATGTAATGTGGTCCCTAAAAAAGTGGTTTTGTAAATTGTGCTGGAAAAATGAGAAATCACTGGTTGACTTTTAACCCTTATAACTTCTGAACAACAAACAAAATTGTTTTAAAAAAGTGCTCATATAAAGTAGACATGTGGGAAATGTTATTTATTAACTATTGTGTGTGACATATCTGATTTAAGGGCACAAGAATTCAAAGTCTGAAAATTGAAAACTTTTTGCCAAATTTCCATTTTTTTTTACAAATAAATGCAAGTCATATTGAAGAAATTTTACCACTATCATGAACTACAGTATGTCAAGATAAAACCTTCTCGGAATCAGTGGGATCCGTTGAAGCGTTCCAGAGTTATTACCTCATAAAGTGACAGTGGTCAGAATTGTAAAAATTGGCCTGGTCATTAACGTGCAAACCACCTTGGGGGGTAAAGGGGCTCATGTCTTCCCACACCAAAAATTCAGCAGGTATTCTAGCATCTGTAAGCATCATTAGGAATAATAAAATCTCCAATCCATTTTTGGCTGGGGATTAGAGGATTAATGGGAGACATAGAACCAATCTACTACTGTTTGGTGTCCAACCCATCAGACATTTATGGCTTGTAGTATTTATATTAAATTAATGTCATTAATATTCAATTAAATTCAAAAGAAATGTAATCAATTTTAAATTTGCATTTATTTTTTAAAATTAAGCATAACATGGAAGGATGAAGAGATGTTCCTGGAGGAGCTTTTGGTTTTTGCACATGCTTCTTGCTGGTCACACGGCTACAGGTAGCTGATACAAGTCCTTCCAAACAGGTACATCATTAATGGTGGATGTGCTGTACTTTCTTCAGGGTGCTAGATATGGGAGTTTTCTGTCCTCGAGATGTTTATGGTGTTCTCATGACATACTGCTAAAATGCAGCTTTCTCTGTTAGTGCAAGCAGCCCTGGATAATCCTTGCGGGCAGGATGATATCAACCTGAAAAAAAAAAGATGTAAAACTAATGTAAGTAATGGGACTCCATATTAGAGGATGCTACTGTGGTGTCACTGTCACAGTACACTTATATGACTCTTCTCTATAAAGAGAGTCATTGTCAGTTATCATACATGTGATAATCCCACCACTGACAGATAACATCTGCTCCACATGTATCCTTCTCACTGACATCATACAACATGAAGCTTATTGTCACACTTACCTTGCCTACTTTGCCCCTCTTCTACTTTCTCAGTTTTTTGTTGTTTTCTCAGTTTTACTGCAGATTTCCTTCTCTTCTGAACTGGAGATTCTAATAAAAAAATCAATAAAAGATGTTGATTACACTATGTAACACCATTTTTGTTCATGGCTTCCAAGTGTAGTATTTCAACTGCTTATGATTAAAGACTATGGAAAAACGACTGCATTCAGCACAAACTTTGATTTTATGACCACAGGCCAGAAAATTTTTGTATTTATTGTGACATACAAAGGAAATTATTATATTTTCGTTAATGCGGTCTGATAAAAAAACAACACTTTCATGGTAAATAGGCAAAGACAGTCAAAATTCACTCAATAAGGTTCAGAAATGAGTAGTTTTTCTAGATTTGCAAGTGTACTACAAATCGCTTGTTCGAAGAAGCCCCCAAATGTAGTCCCCCATCATGTTTTCGTTATACTGTCCTTGGTAATGACGTTCAAAGTCCAATATATCTTGATGAAAGCGCTTGCCTTGCTCCTCTGAGTAACCTTCCATGTTCTCCTTGAACTTGTCAAGATGGGTGTCAAGAATATGAACTTTGAGAGACATTCTGCATCCCATTATGGCGTAATTCTTAATGAGAGTCTGAACCAACTGCACATAGTTTTCAGCCTTGTGATTACCCAGGAAGCCATAAGCCACTTCAACAAAACTGTTCCAAGCCACTTTCTCAGTCCTGTTCAGCAGCTTGGTGAACTCGTCACATTCTATGATCTTCTTGATATGCGGTCCGACGAAAATCCCAGCCTTGACCTTTGCCTAGGACACCTTTGGAAAGAGATTTTAGAGGTACACGAAAGCTGCTGACTCCTTGTCAAGAGCAGTGATAAATTGCTTGATGAGACCTAACTTGATGTGCAGAGGTGGCATCAGCACCTTCAGAGGTTCTATCAGCAGCTCCCACTTGTTGTTGCTCTTCCCCACAGAGAACTCGGTCCGCTGTAGCCAGTTCTTTCTGTGATAGTGCGCCTTAGTGTCACGGCTGTCCCATAGGCAAAGAAAACATGGAAATTTTGTGAAACCCCCTTGAAGGCCCATCAAGAATGACACCATTTTGAAATCTCCGATGACCTCCCATCCATAGTCGTAATACTTCAAGGCACTCAGCAACATCTTGACACTGGTGTAGTCCTCTTTGAGCTACACAGAGTGAGCCATAGGGAGAGATGGATAGTTGTTTCCGTTGTGAAGCAGCACGGCTTTGAGGCTCCAGGATGAACTGTCTATGAATAGGCACCATTCTCTTGGGTTACAGGTGATACCTATAGCCTCAAAAAGACCGGCCACATTGTTGCAGAAGCACAACCAATCTTCCCGACTGAAGAAGTTGGAAAATGTTTGATGACGCTTTCTTTGATCTGTGACTTGCATGCTTTCATCCAACAAGTTCCACTGCTTGAGCCTGGATGTCAGAAGCTCAGCATTGGACTTGGTAAGACGAAGGTCTCTGATCAGATCGTTGACGTCCTTCTGGTTAGGAAAGTATGGCCTTCTCACCTCAACCGCATCTGTGAAAATGTAATCTTGATCTCCAGTATCTTCCTCGCTGTCTGACTGGCATCTTTTTCCTGAAGATGGCTGATCCCTCTTAAGGGGGAGTTGTAACAGGCATCTCGAGGCAGTGTGGTACTTGGGCAATGTTAGAAGGAATGTCGGGATAAATCTTTTGAGGCGCATTCTTGCCTGTGCGATGTTTGGCAGGATCCACCATGTAGAAGTAGCAGTTGCTTGAGTGGTCAGTCGGTTGCCGCCAAATTCGCAAGATAGCAAACTTCATGGCTTTGTTTTCTCCCCTGTACTAACCTGTAACATAGCAGATTTAATTAATTATATAAATTTAAAAGCAGGAAATTGTACACATTACTTAATACATATTTTACTATAGTGCATTGACATATGTGAAAATTTTGTCAATTGCAACTCCTTAAACTGTACTAGATCTAAATCATTACAATTCTATAAAATAAAGCACTGTCATCTAAATGAGCAGCAATTGTTCACTTTACCTTCAAGAGTTTTCTTGCAATATTCGCATGTGAATTGAGGTGCCCAGGACTTGGCCTCGCACATCATACGACATGCTTTCACGGAATACTTTCTCGCTCTTTTCTTTATAAATTGTCCACACACGTAGCAAAATGCATCTGCTGGGCGCAAACAGCCTCTTGATGCCATCTAAAACAAATAATTGCTCTTTAACTACGATTTGTTATTCTCTTACTCAGCAATAACATAAACCGTAATGTTGGTTTGAGTCACCTCTGCTTTTATACTTGTATGACTACTATTGAACAGTCCGAGAACGGTCTAGAAAGTTCTAAAAGCCTCTAGAAACTTCGAGATAATTCTGGAAAATTGTAGAAACTTCTGCACAATTCTAGCAGTTCAACAATATTCTAGAAGACAACTAAGTATTGAATATGAATTGAGAATTTTTCTGAAAACAGACGTTTGAAATTTCATTGTCCTGATCACAGAAGCAAAGTTTTTGTGGAACAACAACTATTTGCTATTTGTTTTAGGCATAACGGGTTAGGAAAACACACTTTGTACCCAGAAATTAAAAAAAAAAAAAAAATTTGTATACATAGTAAAAGATTAGTTTTAGATCTTTACAGAGTTATGCAAACTGATTAACCCCTTCCCGACCTGTGAGGCAGTGTATGCCTCATGAAAACCTGTGCCAATCCGACCTGTGGCGCAACATATGCATCATGGTTGGATCGCGCTCCTGCAGGTCGTGTGAAAGGGTTAACTGAAATTTCACCCGAACTGCAGGTGCAGGAGGAGTTGTACTTGAGCCCAGGGGGGTGGCTTTGCCCCCCCCCCCCCCCGTGGCTACGATCGCTCTGATTGGCTGATCGCTCTTGTGGGGGGTTTCCACTGTTTTGGCACATCAGGGGCTCTGCAAACGTAACATTATCCCCGCGGACCATTCCATCAAATCTGTATTCCAAAACATCACTACTTCCCTTCTGAGCCCTGACATGTGCCCAAACAGTGGTTCTTCCCCCACATATGGGGTATCGGCGTACTCAGGACAGATTGGACAACCACTTTTGGGGTCCAGTTTCTCCTTTTACCCTTGGGAAAATACAAAAAATGTTGCTAAAAGTTAATTTTTGTGACTAAAAAGTTAAATGTTCATTTTTTCCTTCCATGTTGCTTCTGCTGCTGTGAAACACCTGAAAGATTAATAAACTTCTTGAATGTTGTTTTGAGCACCTTGAGGGGTGCAGATTTTAGAATGCTGTTACTTTTGTGTATTTTCAGCCATATAGACCCCACATAGTGACTTCAAATGTGAGGTGGTCTCTAAAAAGAAATGGTTTTGCAAATTTTGTTGTAAAAATAAGAAATCGCTGGTCAAATTTTAACCCTTATAACTTCTTAGCAAAAAATAATTTTGTTTCCAAAATTGTGCTGATGTGAAGTAGGCATGTGGAAAATGTTATTTATTAACTATTTTGTGTCACATTTTAACACATTTAACACATTTTAATAGAATAAAAATAAAAAATTTGAAAATTGCAAAATTTTTGCCAAATTTCCGTTTTTTTCACAAATAAATGCAAAAATTATCAACCTAAATTTACCACTAACATGAAGCCCAATATGTCACAAAAAAGCATTCTCAGAATCTCTAGGATTTGTTGAAGCGTTCCTGAGTTATTACCTCATAAAGGGACACTGGTCAGAATTGCAAAAAATAGCCAGGTCATTAAGGTCAAAATAGGCGGGGTCATGAAGGGGTTAATATACCCCCGTACCTTTCCTGTGTGGTGTCACTCAAAGGAGCTATATCCCCTTATTAGCATGACATTGTTAGGAGTCGAGTTCCCGCCGCTGCACAGGGGGAATCTTGAGCCGTGTCTGCTGCGGTCTCCCATTCTGCATCGGCCGCAGTGGAGCCTGCTCAGCGGAGACGTCGGTCCCAGCGTCTCATTGGATCTGATACTGTGCAAAAGGTTACTGCTGCCTCTCCAGGCTCTGCTATTGTACCCTGTACTGGTCTGCGGCGAGCAGGCTTTTTTGGGACCAAGTCCTGATTTGCACACACTGAGCATGCCCAGGGTAAGATCTCTCAGTGGAGGTCTAGGGTCACATGCTCAGGTACTGCAGCGACTCCCATTGGTCCTCCAGGAAGGCCCAGTACCTGATCAAGTTCTGTGGCAGCCTTCCTTTGGTCCTTCTTGGAAGGTCCTGTACATGCTGCAGCTATAAAAGGTTCGCATGACCGCACGGCCATGCGCTAGTGTCAATTTATGTATGAGCTCAGCGCCAGTGTGGTCGTGTTTGTATGCAGTCAGGTACCCGGCTGAAATAAGCCCCTAAAATGCTGGCACCTCCGGTGAGAAGTTTCGCGTGTGTGTATTCAGGGACCCGGCTGAAATAAGCTCCTAGAATGCTGGCACCTCCGGCGAGGAGTTTCATGTGAGTGGATTCAGGGCTGGCATATAGCCATTATTATTCTGGCTCCACCGGAGAGGAGCTGCGTGTTTGCATTTGACTGCATGACCACTAACTGCTCTACTAAGTAGCTGTGTTCCTCTGTGAGCTAAACAGGGCACAGCGTTCTTTTTGCTAACAGACTCTGTGAAGTAACAGAGTTTGTTTATAGTACTATATTGTACCACCATACTTAGCAGCAGGTTCTTTCCTGCACGGTGGATCCCGGGTTGCAAACCTACCTACTACTACTAATAAAAATATATAGAAAATCAGGGGAAGCAGGAGTATTTAGGGTTAAAAATAGTTAAACTTTATTACAAACATATCAAGTAATATAAATATATTCCAAAAAGATATATAATAAAACCGGATGATGTGCCAGATCAACAGCGCCACCTATGCCCCAATGATACACAATACATATGAAGAGGTAAAAGAGGGATATGCTCCAAATGCAATATATCTATGTCAGGACCAGGTGGTCTAAATATGCAAATATGCAACAGGAGCAACACTTACCAAAGATAAATGGGGGAGGTGGCACTAGATCGCATCCAAGAGCGCTCTTTTTGGAATATATTTATATTACTTGATATGTTTGTAATAAAGTTTAACTATTTTTAACCCTAAATACTCCTGCTTCCTCCGATTTTCTATGTTTACATGGAGTGGGGTAACTTTGTTCCCTGTGGCGTAATTGTACGCAGTATCTAAAGTATAATGTGGTTGTCTGGTATCCTGTTTATAATAAAAATATATATTCGGTGCATTCCGCCAACCCTAACAGACATTACTTGCAGCAAGTCAAATTGTTCTTATATAATCAGTTAGATAAAATTTCAGCGTAAATTTAACACCTTCACGACCTTGGACGTATAGATACGTCCAAATTTGTGTCCCTTTATTTGATGTAGATCCGGGCCTGAGCGCGCATGTTTTGCTTTACATGACAGCTGATCTGATCAGCTGTCATGGGCATCTAGCAGTCACGGGTGGATTCGCGATCCACCTACATCAGTTAACAAGTTAAATGCCGCTGTCAATTTCTGAGAGCAGCATTTAACTCGCGTGAGCCGGAAGCGCATCATAAGACACGCCCATCGATGTCCCTGTCATGTGATCACAGGGTACCGAGGGGTTGTCATGACAGCCAGCGGTTTTCAAGACCCCAATGCCTGTCATTATGAACTTCCTTTGAACACCACACAGTATATTGTGATCTTTGGTTCATTTCGGTGGCATTTAACACTCAAAAAATCATTAAAAAAATTAGCTGGATTGCATTTTTCACCCATACACTATTCCACGGTCTGGGATACATACCTGTGATATCTAACACTCAAAAAAAGTGTTACAAAAATTGGCTGGATTACAGTTCTCATTCATACACTATTCCATGGTCTGGTGTACATTTCTGTGATCTATAATACTGAAAAAAGCATTTAAAAATGTAGTAGGCAGGCTTACATTTCTCAGCCATACAGTGTTACGTGGTCTGGGGTACTTTTCTGAGATATACAGCTCTGGCAAAAATTAAGAGACCACTGCAAAATGTTCAGTTTGTCTGATTTTTCTCTTTATAAGTATATTTTTGAGTAAAATGGAAATTGTTATTTTATTACATAAATGTCTGACATGTCTCTGAATTTCCAAGCAATACATTTTGTATTTTTTTTTCTGAAAAGGAGAAATGGTCAAATTTAAAAAAAACAGTGCTTCCAGACCTCAAATGATGCAAAGAAAACAAGTTCATAATCATTTAGAAACAATAATACTAATGTTTTAACTCAGGAAGAGTTCAGAAAACAATATTTTGTGGAATAACCATGATTTTTAATCACTGCTTTCATGCATATTGGCATGCTTTCCACCAGTCTTTCACACTGCTTCTGGCACAAAAATGTAATTACATTCCAGAGGTTTTCAATGGGGTTGAGGTCTGGAGATTGGGCTGCCCATGACAGGATTTTGATGTGAGGGTCTCTTAATTTTTGCCAGAGCTGTATAACACTCCAAAAAAGCGTTTAAAAATTTTGCTGGGTTAGATTTCTCACCCATACAGTATTATATGCTTTATAGTACATTTCTGGGGCATATATGTAGCACTACAAAAAAGCATTGAAACATTTTTCTGGAATGAATTTGATTGTCAGCCATATAATTTTGTTACATTATGATGGTATTAAATGTACAAAAAACGCTTTGACTTATGCAGGTGACCAATTTTTTTCTTTCATTAAAAATTAACTTGGTTTGAAGAGACTTAGGAATTACAAAATGTGTAAGGCGTGAAGTAAGGGACAGGGAAGTGGAAGTGCTAATGATGGTGCACACAGATGTCGAGGACATGGGGCAGGTGCTTCTGGGGCACAAGAAATACCCCCATCCACGACACTTAGGTTCTTGTCCCACTTTGCAGAGAGGCACAGTACACCACTTCTGAAGCCAGATTAGTGTGAACAGGTGGATAGCAGATAATGCTTACAGTAGGCTTGGCTGCACCACCCAGTCTTCCACATGGTCCAGTCTCACCAGCCTACAGTCTGGATCACTTAATCCTTACCCTGATCCTCTCTCCTCCCATGATGTTGAGTCCTAGGAGACTAGTGAACTGAGAAGCTCCTGAATTTCTCCATCAAAAACTTAGGTGTTCCCCATTGGGGACTTTTTAAAAGAGAGTTCTGAGATTAAAAAAATGGTAATTTGCAACCTATGCCATGCCAAGATCAGTAGGGGCCTGACCACTAAGAATCTAACCACCCCCAGCATGATCAGGCACATGTCATCTAAGCACTCGACTTGGTGGTCTGAACACCTGAGTCCACAATTGGTGCCATCGGGTGACACCACTGCCTCTTCCTCCAAGCCAGGTGCTTCCCCATCCACTGTCCAAAACAATGGCGCAGATGCCTCCTGCCCTGCAACTATCCTTGCATATTCTTACCATCATCAGGCAATTCCAAATCCTTGTCCCAGCACAGCATTCAGCTGTCCCTACCTTAGGTCTTGGAACAACACATTTCCAGGCTGCTTGGTGTGGAAAATTTGCCATTTCATCATGTTGTGCCTGCACACAACCTTCTTAGGTGAGCGCCTTCCTTTTACTTTCCTTTGTAGCTAAAAGGGTGTCACTCGATGGTCTTGTGCGCTTTTTGTTCCCACACAGCTTTTATACAACTTGGTAATTAAGCGGTTTTTCTGAAAACATACCCAGATTTGCCAGAGCTTCTGTTAAAGGTACACTGCATCAGCGCCCATTTCCGCAAGTTGGCTACAGCTGCTGCCTGTCATGGTTCCACCCCTCAGTGTCTCTGGGAAGCAGTTACTGTCAGCTCGGCATTCCAATCTGGTATAGGGGTGTGCTGAAGCTGTCAGTACTTTTATTGACAGCTTGGCCATCCAATCTGGTACAGGGGCGTGCTGAGATGTCAGTGTGTTGATTGACAGCTCGACTATCCAATCTGAGACTGTGAGGCGTCGGCTGTCTCCATTGTGTTCATTATTGTAGTTAATTGCCATGCTTCATTTTTACTGAGCTATGTCTCCCAGAACTCTGCCAGATGTACAGTTAGGTCCATATATATTTGGACAGAGACAACATTTTTCTAACTTTGGTTATAGACATTACCACAATGAATTTTAAACAAAACAATTCAGTTGCAGTTGAAGATCAGACTTTCAGCTTTCATTTGAGGGTATTCACATTAAAATTGGATGAAGGGTTTAGGAGTTTCAGCTCCTTAACATGTGCCACCCTGTTTTTAAAGGGACCAAAAGTAATTGGACAATTGACTCCAAGGCTATTTCATGGACAGGTGTGTGCAATCCCTTCGCTATGTCATTCTCAATTAAGTAGATAAAAGGCCTGGAGTTGATTTAAGGTGTGGTGCTTGCATTTGGAAGGTTTTGCTGTGAAGTAAACATGCGGTCAAAGGAGCTCTCCATGCAGGTGAAACAAGCCATCCTTACACTGCGAAAACAGGAAAAACCCTTCCGAGAAATTGCTACAATATTAGGAGTGTCAAAATCTACAGTTTGGTACATGCTAAGAAAGAAAGAAAGCACTGGTGAACTCATCAATGCAAAAAGACCTGGGCGCCCACGGAAGACAACAGTGGTGGATGATCGCAGAATTATCTCCATGGTGAAGAGAAATCCCATCACAACAGCCAACCAAGTGAACAACACTCTCCAGGAGGTAGGCGTATCAATATCCAAATCTACCATAAAGAGAAGACTGCATGAAAGTAAATACAGAGGGTTCACTGCACGGTGCAAGCCACTCATAAGCATCAAGAATAAAAAGGCTAGACTGGACTTTGCTAAAAAACATCTAAAAAAGCCAGCACAGTTCTGGACTAACATTCTTTGGACAGATGAAGCCAAGATCAACCTCTACCAGAATGATGGAAAGAGAAAAGTATGGCGGAGGCGTGGTACAGCTCATGATCCAAAGCATACCACATCATCTGTAAAACACGGCGGAGGCAGTGTGATGGCTTGGGCATGCATGGCTGCCAGTGGCACTGGGTCACTAGTGTTTATTGATGATGTGACACAGGACAGAAGCAGCGGAATGAATTCTGAGGTATTCAGAGCCATACTGTGTGCTCAGATCCAGCCAAATGCAGCCAAACTGATTGGTCGCCGTTTCATACTACAGATGGACAATGACCCAAAACATAAAGCCAAAGCAACCCAGGAGTTTATTAAAGCAAAGAAGTGGGATATTTTTGAATGGCCAAGTCAGTCATCTGATCTCAACCCAATTGAGCATGCATTTCACTTGTTAAAGACTAAACTTCAGACAGAAAGGCCCACAAACAAACAGCAACTGAAAACCACCGTAGTGAAGGCCTGGCAGAGAATCAAAAAGGAGGAAACACAGCATCTGGTGATGTCCATGAATTCAAGCCTTCAGGCAGTCATTGCCAACAAAGGGTATTCAACCAAGTACTAAAAATGAATATTTTATTTAAAATTATTGAATCTGTCCAATTACTTTTGGTCCCTTTTAAATCATGGTGGCACATGTTAAGGAACTGAAACTCCTAAACCCTTCAGCCAATTTTAATGTGGATACCCTCAAATGAAAGCTGAAAGTCTGAACTTCAACTGCACCAGAATTGTTTTGTTTAAAATTCATGGTGGTAATGTCTATAACCAAAATTAGAAAAATGTTGTCTCTGTCCAAATATATATGGACCTAACTGTACATTCAACTTGTGAGGTTTGCTCTCCTGTGCCTTCAGTTCCGTATGGGTGATCTGCTGCCTGACCTTGGACTTCGTTCTCACCATCCGCCTGTTTAACCCCTTCAGCTCTGATCCGTTATTCTCCCGGTACTCTGACCTCAAAACGTTACCTGACTACGCTTTTGTCTCTTCCTTCTGTTTATGACGTACCCTCTGGGCTTCTGACCTTGGACTCTTTGACCACTCTGACTCACAGCTTCATAGTGAGAAATTACTAGCGTCACACTGCCTCTCTGACAGTGCTGCAGCAACACATGCAAGTGCCAGCTCACTGACTGGTGTGTGATGTCCCTACGTGCTGGAACTCAACTCAGCACATGCTGGCATGGCTTTGTGAGCAGCAGAGGCCAGTGGTTGAGTATCAGCCCAAACACACATGTTTCCCAGTGCCAATTGTGTAACAATGAGGAGGTGGAAGCTGAGGAGGAGGTACAGAAGCTGGTGGCTAGTGCAACAAAGACTAGTAGCCACAGAACCTTTGTCCTGTCTCTCCTACTTGGATAAGCAGATGTCACGCTCACGCCCTAACTGGTGGGCGTGAGCTCGGGGGGTTTGTGGCCCCACTGTGCCACAAACCAGACTACCCTGGAAGGGGCGTGACTATGACAGCTGCCTGGGTTTTCACTGGAGCCTCTGATGGTGAGGACAGGCTTGTGCAGCAGGCAGCTGCCAGGTGCTACTCCAGGGTGGTGTCTGGCTGTAGCTGCTGATCCCACTTGGGAGACAGGAACACCTGGACTGGTGCGGGCACTAGGCAGGACTGGCAGAAGAGCACGGCTGGAACACAGACGAGTAGGCTGGCACGGCTGAGACAGGGCTGGCAGAGATACGGCAGGAAACAGGACTGGCTAGGACAGCAGGAACACAGGACTGGAAGGCAGGGCAGGAACGGCAGGACTGGCAGGAACACAGGATTGGGAGGCACTGCAGAGAACACAGGACTGGAAGGCAGGGCAGGAACGGCAAGACTGGCAGGAACACAGGATACACAGGACGGGTTGATGTGGTGTATGAATCAGGCTGCACTCTGATGACACCCGAGTGCAGTCCTATTGTGAGTGTGAAGAAGGAACAGGTAGGGACCTGTACACACAGAAGATGCAGGTACGGAAACAAGCCAGAAGGAAAGGAGAATGAAGGAACAGGTAGGGAACTGTTCACACAGGAGGACCAAGTAACAAGTAGAAGGTGGAACTAAGAGAAGAGAAGGAGAAGGCAGAGCCAAGGACGGAACTGCAAGAGGCGGAGCCAAGGGCGGAGACGCTGGAGGCGGAGCCAAGAGCGGAGATGCTGGAGGCGGAGCCAAGAGCGGAGACGCTGGAGGCGGAGCCAAGAGCGGAGACGCTGGAGGCGGTGCCAAGAGCGGAGACGCTGGAGGCGGAGCCAAGAGCGGAGACGCTGGAGGCGGTGCCAAGAGCGGAGACGCTGGAGGCGGAGCCAAGAGCGGAGAAGCTGGAGGCGGAGCCGAGAGCGGAGACGCTGGAGGCGGAGCCGAGAGCGGAGACGCTGGAGGCGGAGCCGAGAGCGGAGACGCTGGAGGCGGAGCCAAGAGCAGAGACGGAGCCAAGTGCAGAAACACAGGAGGCGGAGCCAGATAGTACCGCAAAGAGCGGAGCCACAGAGCAAAGCCAGAGAGTGCGAAGCAAGGTCTGAGTGCAGAGCCGCAAGAGTGCGGAGTGAAAGCAGACAGAAAACACAAGGAAAGAAAGCAGGGAAGAAAGCCACAGACAAGGAGACCGAGAAAAGTACAGACAAGGCAATAGAACAAGACACAAGGACAAAGACACAGGGACCAGGATATTCTGCCTCCTGGAGGGCGGACTACAAGATCAAGGCAATAGCACAGAGAAAAGCTCAGAGGGAGTAACTCAGAGCAAGGCCAGGCAAACTCAGCAGCTAAACACTAACTGAGCTAACACATTGCACAGGCCCAGACCACAGGGTGGAGCTGCACTATATACAGGAGGCCTCTTGGTAATTGGTCAGGAACTGATTGGACAGGTGCACCTGATTCCTATAAGAACCAGAGAGTTCAGGCGCCGGCCCCCTATACACATAGCCATGAGGCATGCAGAGAGCAGAGACACAGAACATGGAGCTGGCAATAAAGAGAAAGCACATCATGGCCTGGAGCAGTGGGTAAGATTGTGTGAGAGATGTGAGGCCATGCTGTGATGCCAGCAGAGTTGTTACAGCAGAGGATGGGAATGAAGAGGAGGAGATGGAAAGTCTTGGATGTATGGATGTTAACATATATGGCTGACTTTATGTACCGCTGCCTTTTCCAAGATCCTCGTGTTACTTTCATCTTGGCCGATACAGAGTACTGGTTGTTCACCCTGCTAGACCCACGCTACTATGAGAAATTTGTATCTCTTCTTTCTGAGATGGAGAGGTCTTCTAAAATGGTGCTATACTAGATGGCCATTTTGGAAAATATGTTGAAAAAATTGCCAACAGATGAATAATAGTGGCAGGGGGCAAGCTTCCTTGCCCAACCTAGGAGGAGAGACTAGGGAGACACAGCAGAGGTCGGGGTACTCTGTCAAAGACGTGGCCAATTTCATGACACCATCCCAGTATCTAGAGACTGATGACCGAGTATTTTTGACAGAAAAGAAAAGGTTTTAAAGATGGTCAAGCAATACCTGGCCTTCCAAACCAGCGTATTCCCTACTTCCTATGGGACTTTCAACTATTGGGTCCTCGCATGAATTGTCCCTCTTTGCCTTTGAGGTGTTGTGATGCCCTGCCACTTGTGTCTTGTCTGAGCTTATTTTTAGTGTCACAGTTGGGTCATAAAAGACAGACACTTTCGCCTGTCAACAAATAGTACTGTGTTATGATCTGGTGGCCTAGGAGCAGCATCTGACGTACTCTGGAGAAGGTGGTACCTGTACTGACCGCAGACCCTGAACTTAGCACCGCAACTAGAAGTAGCCGTGGGATGTACCTAACACTCCCTAGACACCTCGACACAGCCTAAGGACTAACTTCCCCTAAAGATAGAAACGGGAAAACTATCCTGCCTCAGAGAAAATCCCCAAAGGATAGACAGCCCCCCACAAATATTGACTGTGAGAGGAGAGGGAAATGACATACGCAGACTGAAATCAGGATTTAGCAAAGGAGGCCTTTCTAGCTAAAAAGAAAGAATAGGACAGAGAACTATGTGGTCAGTATTAAAACACTAGAAAATATCCACCACAGAAAATACAAAACTCCACATCTGACTAAAGACATGGAGGGTATATCTGCATCTCCAGAGATACAGCTTGGCTGCAAAAAATCCTAACACAGACAAAGCTGGACAAGACAAAACATGAAAATGCACAGAACTATAAGGCCCACAGCATGTGGACAGCAAAAACAAAGCCAGAACTTATCTTTGTTGAAAAGAACAGCAAACAGGAGAGACCAGTCAGGGATGTGAATCTGTGAATCCTCCAAAAACAATGGACAACTGGCACTGACTACAGGATCAAGCAAGACTAAATAGCCCAGTCCAAATTGCAATTTGTCCAAGTGGACACACCTGATAAAAGCTGCGATCCAAAGACAGCAGCACTACCACTCATAACCACCGGAGGGAGCCCAATTCACAACAGTACCCCCCCCTTGAGGAGGGGTCACCGAACCCTCACCAAAGCCCCCAGGCCGATCAGGACGAGCCAAATGAAAGTCACAAACAAAATCGTCAGCATGAACATCGGAGGCAACAACCCAAGAATTATCCTCCTGGCCATAACCCTTCCATTTGACAAGATACTGAAGCTTCCGCCTTGAAAAACGAGAATCCAAAATCTTCTGAACCACATACTTCAACTCCCCATCAATCAACACCGGAGCCGGAGGATCAACAGAGGGAACAACGGGCACCACATACTTCCGCATCAAAGATCTATGGAAAACATTATGGATGGAAAAAGAGGCTGGAAGGGCCAAACGAAAAGACACTGGATTGATAATCTCAGAAATCCTATAAGGACCAATAAACCGAGGCTTGAACTTAGGGGAAGAAACCTTCATAGGAACATGATGGGAAGACAACCAGACCAAATCCCCAACCCTAAGCCGGGAACCAACACACCGACGACGGTTAGCAAAATACTGAGCCTCCTCCTGAGACAACACCAAATTGTCCACCACATAAGCGCAAATTTGCTGCAGCCTGTCAACCACAGAATCCACACCAGGACAATCAGAAGGCTCAACCTGCCCTGAAGAAAAACGAGGATGAAAACCAAAATTACAAAAAAAGGCGAAACCAAGGTAGCAGAACTAGCCCGATTATTAAGGGCAAACTCGGCCTATGGCAAGAAAGCCACCCAATCATCCTGATCAGCAGACACAAAGCATCTCAAATAAGTTTCCAAAGTCTGAATAGTTCGCTCGGTTTGGCCATTTGTCTGAGGATAAAATGCGGAAGAAAAAGACAAATCAATGCCCAGCCTTGCACAAAAGGCCCGCCAAAACCTAGAAACAAACTGGGAACCTCTATCAGACACAATATTCTCCGGAATGCCATGCAAACGAACCACATGCTGAAAAAACAATGGAACCAAATCAGAAGAGGAAGGCAATTTAGGCAAAGGTACCAAATGAACCATCTTAGAAAACCGATCACAAACCACCCAGATAACCGACATCCTCTGGGAAACGGGAAGATCTGAAATAAAATCCATAGAAATATGCGTCCAAGGCCTCACAGGGACCGGCAAAGGCAGAAGCAACCCACTAGCACGGGAACAACAAGGCTTGGCCCGCGCACAAGTCCCACAGGACTGCACAAAAGAATGCACATCCCGCGACAAAGAAGGCCACCAAAGGACCTACCAACCACATCTCTGGTACCAAAAATCCCAGGATGGTCAGCCAACACAGAACAATGAACCTCAGAAATCGCTTTACTAGTCCATCTATCAGGAACAAACAGTTTCCCCACTGGACAGCGGTCAGGTTTATCAGCCTGAAATTCCTGAAGAACCCGTCGTAAATCAGGGGAGATGGCAGAAAGAATCACCCCTTCCTTCAGAATGCCGACCGGCTCAAGGACCCCAGGAGAATCAGGCAAAAAACTCCTAGAGAGGGCATCAGCCTTAACATTCTTAGAACCCGGAAGATACGAGACCACAAAATCAAAACGGGAGAAAAACAGGGACCATCGAGCCTGTCTAGGGTTCAGTCGTTTGGCAAACTCGAGGTAAATCAGATTTTTATGATCGGTCAGGACCACAATACGGTGCTTGGCCCCCTCAAGCCAATGTCGCCACTCCTCAAATGCCCACTTCATAGCCAACAACTCCCGATTGCCGACATCATAATTGCGTTCCGCAGGCAAAAACTTCCGAGAAAAGAAGGCACACGGTTTCATCAAGGAACCATCAGAATTCCTCTGAGACAAAACGGCCCCTGCCCCAATCTCAGACGCGTCAACCTCAACCTGAAATGGAAGAGAAACATCCAGCTGACGCAACACAGGGGCAGAAGTAAATCGGCGTTTAAGCTCCTGAAAGGCAGAAACAACCGTGGAGGACCAATTCTTCACATCAGCGCCTTTCTTCGTTAAATCGGTCAGAGGTTTAACCACACTGGAGAAGTTGGCAATGAAACGACGATAAAAATTAGCAAAGCCCAAGAATTTCTGAAGGCTCTTCACAGATGTGGGCTGAATCCAATCATGAATGGCCTGAACCTTAACCGGATCCATTTCTATAGAAGAGGGAGAAAAAATGAAGCCCAAAAAAGAAACCTTCTGCACTCCAAAGAGGCACTTAGACCCCTTCACAAATAAAGGATTCTCACGGAGGATCTGAAATACCATCCTGACCTGTTTCACATGAGACTCCCAATCATCGGAAAAAATCAAAATATCATCCAAATATACAATCATGAATGTATCAAGATAACTCCGAAAGATATCATGCATGAAGGACTGGAACACAGATGGGGCATTAGAGAGTCCGAATGGCATCACAAGGTATTCAAAATGGCCTTCGGCCGTATTAAATGCAGTTTTCCATTCGTCACCCTGCTTAATACGAACAAGATTATATGCCCCTCGAAGGTCAATCTTAGTAAACCAACTAGCCCCCTTAATCCTAGCAAACAAATCAGTAAGCAAAGGCAAAGGATATTGAAATTTGACCGTGATCTTATTCAAGAGGCGGTAATCAATACAGGGTCTCAAGGAGCCATCCTTCTTGGCAACAAAAAAAACCCTGCTCCCAATGGTGAAGAAGATGGCCGAATATGCCCCTTCTCCAAAGACTCCTTAATATAGCTCCGCATGGCGGCATGTTCTGGCACAGACAGGTTGAAAAGTCGGCCCTTAGGGAATTTACAACCTGGAATCAAGTCAATAGCACAATCACAGTCCCTATGCGGTGGAAGGGAACTGGATTTGGGCTCATCGAATACATCCTGGAAATCTGACAAAAACTCAGGAATTTCAGAAGAGGGGGAAGAGGAAATTGACATCAAAGGAACGTGACCATGAACCCCCTGACAACCCCAACTAGTCACAGACATAGATTTCTAATCTAACACCGGATTATGTACCTGTAACCATGGAAAACCCAGCACAATATCATCATGCAAGTTATGCAACACCAGAAAACGACAATCTTCCTGATGGGCTGGCGCCATGCACATGGTCAGCTGTGTCCAAAACTGAGGTTTATTTTTAGCCAATGGTGTAGCATCAATGCCCCTTAAAGGAATAGGGTTCTGCAAAGGCTGCAAGGGGAAACCACAACGTCTGGCAAATTCTAAGTCCATTAAGTTCAGAGCGGCGCCTGAATCCACAAATGCCATGACAGAAAATGATGATAATGAGCAGATCAAGGTCACAGATAACAGAAATTTAGGTTGTACAGTACTGATGGTAACAGAACTAGCAATTCTCTTTGTGCGCTTAGGGCAATCAGAAATAACATGAGCAAAATCGCCGCAGTAAAAACACAACCTATTCTGACGCCTGAATCTTTGTCGTTCAGCTCTAGACAAAATCCTATCACACTGCATAGGCTCAGGGCTCCGCTCGGAGGACAACGCCACAGTGTGCACAAGACTGCACTCGCGCAAGCGCCGATCAATCTGAATGGCCAGAGACATAGAATCACTCAGACCAGCAGGCGTGGGGAACCCCACCATAACATCTTTAACGGATTCAGAAAGACCCTTTCTGAAAATTGCCGCCAAGGCATCCTCATTCCATTTAGTCAATACAGACCATTTTCTAAATTTCTGGCAATACGATTCTGCCGCTTCTTGACCCTGACACAGGGCCAACAAGGTCTTCTCTGCATGATCCACTGAATTAGGTTCATCATACAATAACCCTAGCGCCTGAAAAAAGGTGTCTACATTAAGCAAAGCAGGATTCCCAGATTCCAGGGAAAATGCCCAATCCTGAGGATCACCACGCAGCAGGGAAATAACAATTTTAACCTGCTGAATGGGATCACCAGAAGAACGGGGTTTCAGAGCAAAAAACAGTTTACAGTTATTTTTAAAGCTCAAAAAATTGGACCTGTCCCCAAAAAACAAATCAGGAGTAGGAATTCTAGGCTCTAGAACCGGAGTCTGAACAATATAATCAGAAATACCCTGTACTCTAGCAGCAAGTTGGTCCACACGAGAAACCAATTCCTGAACCTCCATGCCAGCGCCTAACTCCTGAGCCACCCAGAGGAAAAGAGGGAGGAAAGACACAACAGACTACAGGAAAAAAAATGGCTCAGCACTTTCCTTCCCTTCTTCTGAGATGCGTTTAACTCATTGTTGGCCAGTTGTACTGTTATGATCTGGTGGCCTAGGAGCAGCATGTGACGTACTCTGGAGAAGGTGGTACCTGTACTGACCGCAGACCCTGAACTTAGCACCGCAACTAGAAGTAGCCGTGGGATGTACCTAACACTCCCTAGACACCTCGACACAGCCTAAGGACTAACTTCCCCTAAAGATAGAAAACTATCTTGCCTCAGAGAAAATCCCCAAAGGATAGACAGCCCCCCACAAATATTGACTGTGAGAGGAGAGGGAAATGACATACGCAGACTGAAATCAGGATTTAGCAAAGGAGGCCTTTCTAGCTAAAAAGAAATAATAGGACAGAGAACTATGCGGTCAGTATTAAAACACTAGAAAATATCCACCACAGAAAATACAAAACTCCACATCTGACTAAAGACATGGAGGGTATATCTGCATCTCCAAAGATACAGCTTGGCTGCAAAAAATCCTAACACAGACAAAGCTGGACAAGACAAAACATGAAAATGCACAGAACTATAAGGCCCACAGCATGTGGACAGCAAAAACAAAGCCAGAACTTATCTTTGTTGAAAAGAACAGCAAACAGGAGAGACCAGTCAGGGATGTGAATCCTCCAAAAACAATGGACAACTGGCACTGACTAAAGGATCAAGCAAGACTAAATAGCCCAGTCCAAATTGCAATTTGTCCAAGTGGACACACCTGATAAATGCTGCGATCCAAAGACAGCAGCACTACCACTCATAACCACCGGAGGGAGCCCAAGAGCAGAATTCACAACAGTACTGACAGGCTCACTCTGATAACAATGAACAAAGCCTGGCTTAGATCCGACTTTTACACACCACTAGATGATACTAGTACATAAAGTGTTTTTAATGTTCTATATTTAAATGAAGCCCGCCAATTGTTGCCTTCTAGGGTCTATAGATGACCCTACTAATAATTTTTTTCTGGCTTTGCACTTTACAAAGCCTTTATGTGTGTAGAAGTATCACAAATACACTTTGTTCACAATATTTGAATGAGGCAATACAGTTGTTGTCTTCAAGGGTGTATGGATAACAGTGCTTGTAATTTTTGGCAGGATTTGCACTTCCTGCATAACCTTTATGAGTCTAGCAGTACCAATACATGACAATGTGAACAGAATGTGTATGAGGCCCTCATGTATGTCTAATACAGGGTGTATCTCAGTATCTCTGAGTCCCTAATTTTCGGCAGTTCTTGCTTCCTTCATAAATCAAATTTCCTTTTTTAAATAAAAAAATCAATTTTGGTTTACTTAAATTATAATTTTTTTTAATCAGTTTTAAATTTTGCCTTATATACAAGTCATTATACAGGAAAAAATGTTTAACATTTTTTTCATGTAAAATGCAGTTTCTCGTCAATTTGGAATGTTTTATTGTCACTCCTAAAAGTGTCACACCATTGTTCTCTGCGGCAATCTGGGAGTCAAAGAAGCTTCCAGGTGTCTTCCCCATGCTGTACCCCTTCCATTCAACACTTTTTCAATCCATTTCAACATTTTCACTGCCCCCTTCTGTATTATGTTTCTTAAGAAAGCTTGGATTTCCCATTGACTCCCATTATACTCATTACTCAAAACGAGCATTCGAGCATTTTAGTACTCACTCATCTCTCATAAAATGCTCTAAAAAATATCAGTCATAATAGTTCTTTTTTAGCAATTATCAAAATACAAAGTGAATGAACAATAGATAAATCTAAATCAAATCATTATTTTGTGTGACTGCCCTTTTGCCTTCAAATCAGTGTCAAAGCATCAATTCTTCTAAGTACAATTGCACACAGTTTTTGAGTGAATTTCTGAAGGGAGGTTGTTGCAAATATCTTGGAGACAGGGCCGGACTGAACATAGGGCACATCTGGCAAATGCCAGAAGGGTCGATGCCTGTAGTGGGCCGCTTTCCGGCTGCTGGCCCCTTTAATTTTTCAGGCACCTGGTTGTGCAGCATGAGGGGGGAGGGGGCGGCACGAGCAGCGTGCACATGTAGCTGGAGCCATGGCCGGCCTCAGCGATGTGCACGCAGTGGTGAGAGGGCAGCTCCTGACACGCCACTAATAGAAGAGGAGGAGGGTGCATTACTTACACCATGATCGCTTCAGCATCCTCCTTCTCATCTGTGTGCAGATCTCTGAATGTGATGGATCTGCCAGGACCTGGAGGGGGAGGAGCGTCAGCGTGCAGAGCAGCAGGACAGCAGGGCAAGATGATAGAACTGCAGGTTACAGTATGTGTGTTTTCCTATGTGTGTGAGCTTGCTTTTGTGTGCATCTTTTGCAGCGTGTGTTTTGCAGTGTGTGTGTGCTTGTATGTATGTGTTTTGCAATATGTGTGTGTCTTATGCAGTGTGTGCGAGCTTGTATGTATGTCTTTTGCAATGTGTGTGAACATGCTTGTGTGTGTTTTGCAATGTGTGTGGGAGTGTGCATGTGTGTGTATGTTCCAATGTGTGCTTGTGTTTTGCAGTGTGGGTGAATGTGCATGTGTGTTTTCATATATATGTGTATGAGTAGGCAACCCATAATTTCCCTTTCAAATATGTAAAGTATATGTATCTGCCCCAGCATATCCTGTGTGGTGGATACACGTCTGCCCAGGCGTGTCCCATGTGGTGGGTACACATCGGCCCCGGCGTATCCCATGTGGCGGATACACGTTGGCCCTGGCATGTCCCGTGTGGCAGATTATAGTCAGCCCCGGCATGTCCCGCGTGGTGTGTACACGTCGGCATCAGCGTGTCCCATGTGGTGTATATCGTATTTTTCGGACTAAAAGACGCACTTTTTCCCCCCCAAAAAAGGGGGGAAAATGGGGGGTGCGTCTAATAGTCGCAATGCAGGCTTACCTAGGTGGCAGAGGTGCGGTGGCAGAGGTCCGGTGGCAGAGGTGCGGTGGCGGGGGTGTGGCGGCAGAGGAGGCGCAGTAAGTGGGGTCCCTTTCCCCGGTATGGTGATGCAGCAGGCCCGGTATGCAGTAGAGCCGGGTGAATCCTCTTGTTATCGGTGGTGGCGGCCATTTTCCGGAGGCCGCGCGTGCGCAGATGGAGCGCTCTGCTTCCCGGGGCTTCAGGAAAATGGCCGCCGCGATCTCCATCTGCGCACGCGCGGCCTCCCGCGGCCATTTTCCTGAAGCCCCGGGAGCAGAGCGCTTCATCTGCACACGCGCGGCCTCAGGAAGATGGCCGCGCCCACCGATAACAAGAGGATTCACCCGGCTCTGCTGCATACCGGGCCTGCTGCATCACCATACCAAGGAAAGGGACCCCGCTTACTGCGCCTCCTCTGCCGCCACACCCCCGCCACCGCACCTCTGCCACCGGACCTCTGCCACCGCACCTCTGCCACCTAGGTAAGCGTGCATGGTACGCCAGGGACCCCTCTCACGTCATACCTCTCACTGCACCTCCTGATCCCAGCACCTCCTGATCCCAGCACCTCCTGATCCCTGCACCTCCTGATCCCAGCACCTCCTGATCCCAGCACCTTCTCATCCCAGCACCTTCTCATCCCAGCACCTTCTCATCCCAGCACCTCCTCATCCCAGCATCACCCCACCTCTGCCGACACCTTGCCTCCTGTGACCCTGCTCTGCCACCGCCATAAGATACTGTAAATTCGGACAATAAGACGGACCCCCATGTTATAAAAAATCTTTTTTTCTGCAATTTTCACCCCAAATTTGGGGTGCGTCTTATGGTCCGGTGCGTCTTATAGTCCGAAAAATATGGTACATGTTGGCCCCAGCGTGTCCCGTGTGGTGTGTACATGTCGGCCCTGGCGTGTCCAGTGTGGTGGGTACACATCAGCCCCGGCGTGTCCCGTGTGGTGTGTACACGTCAGCCCCAGCATGTCCCGTGTGGTGTGTACATATCAGCCCCAGTGTGTCCCATGTGGTGTGTACATGTCGGCCCTGGTGTGTTCCGTGTGGCGGGTATTCGTCGACCTCGGCATGTCCCGTGTGGTGGGACTCATCGGCCTCAGCGTGTCCAGTGTGGTGTGTACATGTCGGCCCCGGCGTGTCCAGTGTGGTGTGCACACATCGGCCCTGGCATGTCCTGTGTGGTGGTACTCATCGGCCTCAGTGTGTCCAGTGTGGTGTGTACATGTCGGCCCCGGCGTGTCCCGTGTGGTGTGTACACGTCGGCCCTGGCGTGTCCCGTGTGGTGGGTACATGTTTTGTCTACATGTATATTTATACTTTAATAAAATTGTATTGATGTTTTGCTTCCTCTATTTTCTGGCGTGGATTCTGTGCACTATTATATTGCTAATTATTTATTATCGATATTCAATCTCTCAGACATCAGTCACTGACCCACAGCCTAGTGTTGTTTTATAGGTTTAAATGATATTAAAATAAGGGCTTTGTCGCTTCCAGGATTCTTTATTCGTCTTTACACTAAAGATAGTTCTTAATCACAGTGGCTGTATGTTTGGGGTTATTGTTCTGCTTCAGAATAAATTTGAAGCCAATCAAAGATCTCCCTGATGGTAATGCACAATGCATAAGTATCTGTCTTTATTTCCCAGCATTGAGGACTCTATTGATCCTGACTAAATTCCCAACATCTCCAAATTTACACCTCCACCATGCTTAAATTTTGCCTGCAGAAACTCATGGTACTGCTCTCCAGCCCTTTGGGGAACAATTTGCCTTCTGTTACAGTAAAATATTTCAGATTCATCAAACCAAAGCACCTGCTGCCATTTTTCTCCACCCTAGTTCCTAAGTTTCCTTTGTCCTTTGTTGTCTCACTTGGCTTTGTTTCCATGTCGAAGATATGACGTTTTGTATGCAATTCTTGTGTGAAGACTAATTCTGGCATGACTTCAGTCAGTAGGTAGGTGTAGCTTTGTACCACTTGTTGCTTTCAGCCATTAGCTGATGGCACTGCTAGACATCTTCCACTTTCATAGGGAAGTAAGTAAAATGCACTTAGTTTCCTTGGACGATTATGTATGCAAATTGCCTCTTCTGAGAAAAAGAGGACTTAAACTCTATAGCGCCACCTATTGGAAGTAGCGATCCTACAAGTCACAATCAACTCTTTAATGAGTCGTGCAATATGACTTAGGATTAAAGCCAAATCAGTATCTCAATTCGCAGACACGGTGTTTCGGGCTGTTGGCCCTCGTCAGTGCGAAGCATGAGAACTGATTTGGCTAGGTGAGAGGCTCTGGACTGGGGTCTAAGGGGTATCGTTTCTCCTTGTGGAGAGTGACATACCATCTCTGGCTTGTCAAGGTAAGGAGGCTTATTCGCCATGCAATGCTCCTCTGGGAAATTAAATATGCAAATTGCCTCTTCTGAGAAAAAGAGGACTTAAACTCTATAGCGCCACCTATTGGAAGTAGCGATCCTACAAGTCACAATCAACTCTTTAACGAGTCGTGCAATATGACTTAGGATTAAAGCCAAATCAGTATCTCAATTCGCAGACACGGTGTTTCGGGCTGTTGGCCCTCGTCAGTGCGAAGCATGAGAACTGATTTGGCTAGGTGAGAGGCTCTGGACTGGGGTCTAAGGGGTATCGTTTCTCCTTTGCACAACTCGTTAAAGAGTTGATTGTGACTTGTAGGATCGCTACTTCCAATAGGTGGCGCTATAGAGTTTAAGTCCTCTTTTTCTCAGAAGAGGCAATTTGCATATTTAATTTCCCAGAGGAGCATTGCATGGCGAATAAGCCTCCTTACCTTGACAAGCCAGAGATGGTATGTCACTCTCCACAAGGAGAAACGATACCCCTTACACCCCAGTCCAGAGCCTCTCACCTAGCCAAATCAGTTCTCATGCTTCGCACTGACGAGGGCCAACAGCCTAAAACACCGTGTCTGCGAATTGAGATACTGATTTGGCTTTAATCCTAAGTCATATTGCATGACTCGTTAAAGAGTTGATTGTGACTTGTAGGATCGCTACTTCCAATAGGTGGCGCTATAGAGTTTAAGTCCTCTTTTTCTCAGAAGAGGCAATTTGCATATTTAATTTCCCAGAGGAGCATTGCATGGCGAATAAGCCTCCTTACCTTGACAAGCCAGAGATGGTATGTCACTCTCCACAAGGAGAAACGATACCTCTTGGACGATTATGGTGTTTCTTCAAAATTGCTTTAACAGCACATCTTAAAACCCCAGTCTAGTTTGACATCTTTGTCTAGGAGTAACCTTTCTGATGCAGTATAACCACCTTGTGTCTTGTTGCTGTGCTCAGTCTTGCCATGGTGTATGACTTGTGATGTGAAACAGTCTTTCACAACCTTACCTTTTTATAAGAGTTTCGCTATTGCTCACCAAATTTAAAGCCTCTTAGGCCCCTTTCACACATCAATTTTTTGCCATCAGTCGCAATATGTCAATTTAAAAAAAAAAATGGATCCGGCGACTGATACCGCCAGATCCATTTTTTACTCATAGACTTGCATTAGCGACGGATTGTGACAGATAGCCTCACGTTTCATCTGTCGTTCGCCGGATCAGTTGAAAATTGTTTGTCCAGCGGCCAGAGACAACGGACAAAGTAACGTTTTTTATGTCCATCGAAAAAACAGACAGCGACGGATCCAGCGCCATCTGTCCTTTGCTTGAATGGAGGCCTATGGCGCCGGATCCGTCAAATGACGGAATCCAGCGATGAATTCCATTTTTTTTAACTGAGCATGCTCCAATCCAATTAGCCATATCTGCAAGGCGGATCCGTCCAAAACCCAGATTAGTTGCATCAGTTTTTCACAATCTGCAACGGATCCGTCGATCCGTCAAGCCAACTGTTTCTGTTTCAACCTACATATGAAAATCATCCTCATAATTATCTGTTTTGTGTAATTGGTTACTCACATGACTGACACATGACTATAATCCTACAAAATCCCTGACTTTGTGCAAGTGTACCTAGAAGAATTTATGCTGTTTTGAAGGCATAGAGAGGTCACACCACATATTGGTCTGATTTAGATGTCTATTTTGTTACACTTTGCATTTTGCTAATTGAGAAAAATGCACACTTGGTCAAAATTGTTGGTACCCCTCGTTTAATGACAGAAAAACCCACAATGGTAACAGAAATAACTTGAATCTGACAAAAGTAATAATAAATGAGCATGAACAAATGAAAGTCAGACATTGCTTTTCAACCATGGTTCCACAGCATTTAAAAAAAAACCCTCATGAAATAGGCTTATACAGAAATGATGGTATTCCTGAAAATCATGTGACAAAAGTGACATGTTAAATCAAGGTGTGCCCACTAACAGGTGTCTACAGTCTTGGAATCAGTGAGTGGGCCTGTATATAGGGCTATAGATACTCGCTGTGCTGTTTGGTGACATGTTATGTATTACACTCAACATGGACCTGAGGAAGCGAAGGAATACGTTTTCTCAGGAGATTGGAAAGAAAATAATAGACAAATATGTTAAAGGTGAAAGTTATAAGACCATCTCTAAGCAGCTTGATGTTCCTGTTCTGTCCTCACTAAATGAGGCAGGCTCATATGTAGCTATCCAGGCAGCTAAACCGCTATACTGGAGTCCAATAAGGAGACTGTGGTTGAGTCTGTGCTTTATTAAACGTAGTAGTATATTGACGTGGTGAAACTGTAAACAATCATATGCATACAATCAGTGCATGGTATAGCAGAAATACATACTAAACATGTTCTACATTATGCATGAACATTTACAAGGCTAGTAACAGAACTATGAGTACAACTGACTAAGCTAGGCTAATATTAGAGCAGAAATTACCTACAAAAAGCATAAAGATATACTGGCAATGCAATCGCAAAGGGGATGAAGTGAAAGTGTCTTTCCTTTAAAGCAGACTGAAGGAAATGAAAAGAAAATGGAGGGAGATGTAGGCTGAGCTACCATAATGCTTTGCAAAGGGGAGGAGAATCAGACATGGAAAATAGAAAAAAAACAGAAACTAGAACTGTGAACATGACTCTGAGTGCTAGAGGGAGGCAAAACACTACAGACAAAGGTATGAATATATCAGTTACTGTATACTGGCTACCGAGAAAACTGTAAATTATGCAAACAGACAATCAGAGGTAACAAATTAGATGGCAGAGATAGAACAGTTCCAGTGACTACAGTTGCACATATTATTCAGAAATTTAAGATCCTTGGGACTGTAGCCAACCTCTCTGGACGTGGCCGCAGGAGGAAAATTGATGACAAATCAAAGAGACGGATAATACGAATGGTAACAAAAGAGCTCAGAAATACTTCTAAACAGATTAAAGGTGAACTTCAAGCTCAAGGAACATCAGTCTCAGATTGCACCATCTGTCATTGTTTGAGCCAAAGTGGACTTCATGGGAGACGACCAAGGAGGACACCATTGTTAAAAAAAAAATCAACTACATGTTGACAAGACACAAAGCTTCTGGGAGAATGTCCTATTAACAGATGAGACAAAAATGGAACTTTTTGGCAAGGCACATCAGCTCTATGTTCACAGACAGAAAAATAAAAGCATATCAAGAAAAGAACACTGTCCCTACTGTGAAACATGGAGGAGGCTCTGTTATGTTCTAGGGCTGCTTTACTGCATCTGGCACAGGGTGTCTAGAATCTGTGCAGGTTACAATGAAATCTTAAGATTCTAGAGAGAAATTTGCTGCCAAGTGTCAAAAAGCTTGGTCTCAGTCGCAGGTCATGGGTCTTTCAACAGGATAATGACCCAAAGCACACAGCTAAAAACACCCAAGAATGGCTAAGAGGAAAATATTGGACTATTCAGAAGTGGCCTTCTATGAGCCCTGACCTAAATCCTATTGAGCATCTTTGGAAAGAGCTGAAACATGCCGTCTGGAAAAGTAAACCTTCAAACACGAGACCCCTGGAGCAGTTTGCTCTTGAGAAGTGGGCCAAAATACCTGTTGTGAGTTGCAGAAGTCTCATTGAAGGTTACAGGAATCGTTTGATTGCAGTGATTGCCTCAAAAGGTTGTTAAACAAAATATTAAGTTAGGGGTACCATTTTTTCTGTCCTGGCATATTTCAGGAGTTTCATTTTATTTTTTTTTTATTCTGTGGAAGCATGGTTGAAAAGCAATGTCTGACTTTCATTTGTTCATTTTCATAGATCTTTTATTATTACTTTTGTCAGATTCAAGTTATTTCTGTGACCATTGTGGATTTTTCTGTCATTAAACGAGGGGTACCAACAATTTTGACCACGTGTGTAAGTGTTTGACCACATATAGTGTATTGCTGTCCTTTGAAAAAATAGTAAAATAATTTATTGAGTAGGTTTTATTTTTGCATTCATGGTAAAGATGAAACATTTTTATTTAAATCTATTATTGTAGCAAAAGTAATTTTTCATTTTCACAAATCTCAATGGTAAAGAAATTGGTGAAACACTTATATAAAAATGCTCATTACAGTCCGAGATGAAGCCCTTGAGCAGCGCAGTTTTTAAAATGTGGTCTTTTGTGGGGGGTTTACCCTTTTCTGGCACCTCAAAGGCTCTTCAATGGCAGTGTGGACAGGTGACAAGCCCAGATTTGTGCTCCAAAAGACAAATCTTCCCTTCCGAGCCCTGCTGTGTGCACAAACAATTGTTTTGATCACATATTGGCTATTGTTACATTTGGAAGAAATCGCTTTATAAATGCTTTGATCATTTTCTCATTTTCTTCCTATTATTCCTTGTGAAGATGAAATGTTTGTGGCTAAAACAATTTGGAAAACATAAAACAATAGGGAAGATCAACTTTTTTAATTCCATGACTCAGTATTACTCCATAATATTCTGTGAAGCAGCTGTGTGTTCAAATTGCTCACCATACCCCTAGATAAATTTCTTTAGCAGTGTAGTTTCCAAAATGAGGTTATTTCAGTGGGGGCTTTTCTGCTGTTCTGCCACCTCAAGGGTTCTACAAGTGGCTCCTGCAAACTATTCAATTTTTTAAACATGATTTACTGCACATTAGTTATGGATCTATGTTGCATCACAAATGGTTTGGTTTAGCCGTACTTATTTGGACCTATATTTGGTTGGGCTTCATTTATATGATTAATTTTACCTGGATGTTTATTGCACTATGCACTTTACGCTATACTCTAGGATTTGTATGAACTTTCAAAGAGTAACTTTTTGAAGCTGCTACCATTTGTTTTTGTATTTTTATTATATCTATTAATCGGCTGCCCTCCATAGGGATTATATGTGCATGTTTTTCTATGGACTGATTATACCAAAGTAACTATATCAACTGCTATTTTGGACGTGGCACTAAGATGTCACTGCACCCTTTTTTGTTCTTTATTTATGTATTTGATTTTATGATGTCAATATTTTCATATTAGAATTATCAATAAAATTTATATTTATTTTAATATTGCTCTAAGGTCCATTTTTCGTTTTTGGTCCTAGTTTCCTAAGGTGTATACTCAGTGTGAATCCACTCACCTTTTTGGTGTCTTGAGATACTGCGTATAGATCCAATCCATGGATGACTCCATTCCTCTTTCCATTCAGTTTGCTGCAGAGATCTGGGAACTGATGAACGCACTGAACAGTGCTTTCATAGGCGATAACACTTTGTAAGTATTTTTCCCAGCAATATGCGCTCTAAAAGAATGATGATGGAACTCGATATTCTGATTCAAGGATGATTATTATGTCAAATTAGAATACAACCGTTTTCGACTTCTTAGAGTCTTCCTCAGGAATGTCATGCATCCTGATGTGATGTGATGCTTGACATTATACCTGAGGAAGACTCTAAGAAGTCAAAACCGCTTGTGCTCTAGTTTGAAATAAAAATCATCCTTGAATCAGAATATCGAGTTCCATCATCGCATATTGCTGGGAAAAATATGTACAAAGATAAATAAACACTTGAAATAGATCACGCTGTTTGTAATGACTCTATATAATATATGAATGCATTTTGTACATTGAGAGACTGAAATTCTTGCCCATTCTTCCTTAGCAAACAGCTCAAGCTCAGTGAGGTTTGATGGAGATCTTTTGTGAACAGCAGTTTTCAGCTCTTTCCACAGATTCTCAATTGGATTGAGGTCTGGACTTTGACTTGGCCATTCTAACACCTTGATACGTATATTTGTGAACCATTCCATTGTAGATTTTTCTTTATGTTTTGGGATCATTGTCTTGTTGGAAGACAGATCTCCGTCCCAGTCTCAGGTCTTTTGCAGACTCCAACAGGTTTTCTTCAAGAATGGTCCTGTATTTGGCTCCATCCATCTTCCCATCAATTTTAACCATCTTCCATGTCCCTGCTGAGGAAGAGCAGGCCCAAACCATGATGCTGCCACCACCATGTTTGACAGTGGGGATGGTGTGTTCAGGATGATGAGCTGTGTTGCCTTTACGCCAAACATATCATTTGGCATTGTCGCCAAAAGTAAAATTTTGGTTTCATCTGACCAGAGCACCTTCTTCCACATGTTTGGTGTGTCTCCCAGGTGGCTTGTTGCAAACTTTAAATGACACTTTTTATGGATATCTTTGAGAAATGGCTTTCTTCTTGCCACTCTTCCATAAAGTTAATCACAAAAGGAGTGCCCTATGTATTAGACCCATAAATATTATGGGATGAATGTACCACTGAATAAACAATAAATCACTGTGTTGGTAACCATAGTACAATAATGATTCCAAACATTTTCTGGTACTAAAAATAAATAATTTTTAATAGCGTAGTAAAAGTTTTTATTTGGCCGCAGTATCCGTGGTCAAATCACTAAGTCATCTACTAGTCATGACAACACAAGAGTTTATAATGGAACAGCGCAAGCGTGGGTCTAAGCTTTTGATTGGCCACTCTATTTACTTACAGTCCAATCATCAAGTTGGATTCGGCTATTAAAACCAACACTCCCCCTGCCCTGGCAAGCCTCCCAAAGAAGCACAGCAAAATGCGCGTAGGGGCGAGGGACGCCAGCAGATCAACATGCAGCCATATAGGTAATATATACTATAGCTTCATTTTAGTGATATTTAGTCATGGTTATAGATAGCAAGCTCTAGCCTATGTTAGGCATCCATTTATTTCCACATATATAGGTGATTATGCAACCATCTATTGAGAAGCGATCATTCTTTTTATAGGCGCACAAGTGTTTTAAGCCTTTATGAGGATTGAATTTCATCAAATTGTATATAGTGCATCACTTTACTATGTCTGGGAAATTTATTATTCATATATTGGCTGCTGTTTAGTGTTCATTCCATGGCAGAATGATCCCTATTTTCTATTGAATTCAGCACCTTTTTTCTTACTATTTTCATTGTCATATTTGGAGTTTAAAAAAAAACAAAAAAACTTTTTACTACACTATTAAAAATTATTTATTTTTAGTACCAGAAAATGTTTGGAATCATTATTGTACTACGGTTACCAACACAGTGATATATTCTTCCATAAAGGCCAGATTTGTGCAGTGTAGGACTGATTGTTGTCCTATGGACAGACTGTCCCACCTCAGCTGTAGATCTCTGCAGTTCATCCAGAGTGATCATGGGCTTCTTGGCTGCATCTCTGATCAGTCTTCTTCTTGTTTGAGATGAAAGTTTAGAGGGACGGTCGGGTCTTGGTAGATTTGCAGTGGTATGATACTTCTTCCATTTCAATATGATCGCTTGCACAATGCTCCTTGGGATATTTAACGTTTTGGAAATCATTTTGTTTCCAAATCCGGCTTTAAACTTCTCCACAAGAGTATCACGGACCCTGCCTGTTGCGTTCCTTGGTCTTCATGATGCTCTCTGTGCTTCAAACAGAACCCTGAGACTATCACAGAGCAGGTGCATTTACACGGGGACTTGATTACACACAGGTGGATTATATTTATCATCATAAGGCATTTAGGACAACATTGGATCATTCAGAGATCCACAATGAACCTTGAAGCATGATATGTGGGAAATGGTTGAAAAGTTCCAGGGAGCTGAATACTTTCGCAAGGCACTGTACTCTCAGAAGTCTGCACTTCCCATTTCTCTCCCTAAAATCCCCTTTTGCTTTATATATAAGTGTTTATTTCTGTTAATGTTGATTATAGCTTACAGCTAATGAAAACCCAAAAGTCATTGTCTCAGTAAATTAGAATAATTTACAAAAAACACCTGCAGAGGCTTCCTAAGTGTTTAAAAAAGGTCCCTTAGTCTGTTTCAGTAGGCTTCATAATCATGGGGAGGACTGCTGACTTGACACGCATCCAGAAGGCAGTCATTGACACACTCCACAAGGAAGGGAAGCCACAAAAGGTAATTGCTAAATAAGCTGGCTGTTCACAGAGTGCTGTATTTAAGCATATTAATGCAAAGTTGAGCGGAGGAAAAAAGTGTGATAGAAAAAGGTGCACAAGCAACTGGGATAACCGCAGCCTTGAAAGGATTGTTAACAAAAGGCCACTCAAAAATTTTGGGGAGATTCACAAGGAGTGGACTGCTGCTGGAGTCATTGCTTCAAGAGCCACCACCCATAGACATATCCAGGACATGGGTTAAAAGTGTCGCATTCCTTGTGTCAAGCCACTCATTGCCAATAGACAATGCCAGAAGCCTCTTACCTGGGCCAAGGAGAAAAAAACTGGACTGTTGCTCAGTGGTCTAAAGTGTTGTTTTCAGGTGACAGTAAATTTTGCATTTCATTTGAAAATCAAGGTCTCAGAGTCTGGAGGAAGAGTGAAGAGACACACAATCCAAGCTGCTTGAGGTCTAGTGTGAAGTTTCCATAATCAGTGGTGGTTTGGGGAGTCATATCATCTACAGGAAATTTTAGAGCAATACATGCTTCCCTCTGCCAACAAGCTTTTTGGAGATGGAAATTTCATTCTCAGGACTTGACACCTGTCCACACTGCCAAAAGTACCAATATCTGATTTAAAAACAACAGTATCACTGTGCTTGATTGGCCAGCAAACTCGCCTGACCTTAACTCCATAGAGAATCTATGGGGTATTGTCAAGAGGAAGATGAGAGACACCAGACCCAACAATGCAGACGAGCTGAAGGCTGCTATCAAAGCAAACTGGGTTTCCATAACACTTCAGCAGTGCCACAGGCTAATCGCCTCCATGCCATGCCGTATTGATGCAGTAATTGATGCAAAAGGAACCAGACCATGTATTGAGTGCATTTACTGAGCATACATTTCAGTAGGCCAACATTTTGGATTTTAAAATCATTTTTCAAGCTGGTATTATAAAGTATTCTAATTTACTGAGATAATGACTTTTGGGTTTTAATTGGCAATAAGCCATAATCATCAACATTAACAGAAATAAACACTTGAAATAGAACAGTCTGTAATGACTCTATATAATATGTGAGTTTCACTTTTTGTATTGAAGAACTGAAATAAATTAACTTTTTGATGATATTCTAATTTAGTGAGAAGCACTTGTAGTATTTATTCTCTTCCATTGTGTGTCCAAATAGCAGTGTCCGACCACAAATGGACTGCTGGTATGGTGGTAGAATTTGTTTAAATTTGGTGTGGTCCATTTTCTACTAAAAAACCCTTTGTGAAGTAGGAAAATTTGAGGCTAAAGCGTTATTCTTGTGGCAAAATGTAATTTTTTATTTTTGCGTCCCAATGTTAGAACTTTTGAGAAGACCAAAAACGTCACGAAACTCCTAGATAGATTCCTTGAAGAGTGTAGATTGCAAAATGGGGTCATTTGTGGTCAGTTTCTGCTGTTTTGGCATTTTGAGGGCACTAAAAATGTTACATGGTGTGCATGATTTATTCTAGCCAAAATATGCAGTAAGAAGCAAACAGCACAACTTCTATTCTGAGCCAGACTGGGAGGCCAAACACTAGATAAAAACCTTATGTGTTATTGTTGTGTACAGGAGACATTGGTTTACAAATTATGTAATCTATTTTCATTGATACATTTGTGTAAGGGAAACATTTTGGACTAAAACAACATTTTCATGGAAAAAATGTAATTTAACATTTTCAGGTCCCAATGTTATAAACTTTTGGGAAGCACCTGCGAGTCCAAAAAGGTCAATACAACCCCAAGATTAATTTCTTAGGGGTGTAGTTTTCATAATGAGTTCACTTGTGGGGTTTCTGTTTTGCAATCTTTGGGGCTCTGCAAATGTGACATGGTGCTCCCAATCTATTCAAGCCAAAACTGTACACCAGTTTATACCTTTTTTTTTTCTTTCTGTTTGATTGCATCATGTGTATATAAAAGGTGTGGCCTGCCTTTGTATTGAGCTGGGCATTATTTATGTGGTCTCCCTTGGCTGTAAATCCACTAGGTCGTCGCAGTCCGTCTCAGACTTTATGTACATTCTGGTCAATTGACAAACGGTATGGTTGTTAATATTAGCGTTAGGATCGTCCCAATTACGGTTGCAGTGACGAGGCGGGATGGCTTTGGCATTTTCTTTTATCAAAAAAACATGTTAACTAAATACCGTACATTGTTTTTATGCACTATGCTGTTTATTTATTTACTGTAGGGTATTTAATCATTATGTTTCTGTCTTTGTTTTTTTCTGTTTAGTGGCCTGTGTGAACATCTGCTTACATGCTGCATACACACCAGTTTATATCCCAGTTCATACCTTTTGGGTTTTTTTAAGCACTGAACGATGCAAGAATACATATCTACCATCTTTAATTTCAATATTATGAAGAGTGAAATGTAAGGTGCACCTGGCTAGGATTGAAAGTCTCTGGGCATATGTGGAAAAGACTGGAAAGCCCACCCCAACAACAGTTTTATGTAGAATAATCGTTTTGGACTAAATAAGGTGGATCGCCTTAGCTAATTAAGATGGGGGAGCAATGTGAAGACACAGCATTGTATCTTAATTAGCCAGACAACTATTTTTGGCAAACCAAGGAGAATATGCTGTTATCTATACTTTTGCTTGTGTAAGCCTGTAATATTGACTTGTAAGCTAATATTTCATATAACATAGTGTGCTCTTATCTTTCATGACTAGTGATGTTTGCTGAATGCTGATATGCTAATTATCCATTGAATTATGGAGCCAGTTTGTTGACTTCGAAAGCATAGAGGAAAAAAATATGCAAATAGATTAAATAATCAAGTAATGCTACTTGATCTCATCACCTTTCTTCCACCTTATCTGTGATGCTGGACTGAAGGACACTTAAATCTAAAAATAGTTTTGTATTTCTCTGTATAAAGAGACTCAGAGACAGAGAGAGATTCAGCCTAGACATCAAAACATCCAAAGGACCAGAGACAGGACAGCAGTTAAAATCATGGACATCACAAGGAACACAGATTTATCACTTTCCAGGAAACAATCTAGTTGTTTTTGGCCCCGGTTGGAAGAATACAGATCTGCTCCATTGATCATTGCTGAACCTTGGAGAAAGCCACGATTGAGACCTGCTGGTCGCCTGGCTCCATGGAGATGTTTGGAGAAGCCGGTTTGTGACTCTCAGGTCAACTGGTCTTATACCTGAATGGACTGTCATCTCCCTATGCTTGTCATTACCTCCCCTCTGTGTGTGTGCCAAAGGTGGGGTAGGCAACCCTGGGAGCTGTGAAGTAACAGCTGCTATTATCCCAGTGAGTCAGTGGAAGGGTGAGGCTCTATAATGTGCACCATCTTGGGGTATGTTGCTGGGACTGTTTTACGTGTTATCTGCCTGTTTTATGGTTCAATAAAGCATTGCCACACTGTTTTACCCTCACCCTGTGTTGTCTTAGTAGTGTTACGCCCACTTTAAAGGGAGAGCAGGCATTCAGCAGAACTATCCCTGGTCCATGCGGTTTCAACTAATGGACCTTGGCGCCCTCCGTTCCCCCGTGTGTCTCCACAATTGTTTCTCAGACATTAGTTACTGCTTAGCTGCATTGCCTTGGCAACCAGGAAGAGGAGGAGCAGCAGCAGAGGACAGGACTGATTGGATTATCAAGTTGGAGAAGAGAAGAGGAGACAGTACCAGAGAACATGAGTTTGGTCAGCTATTACTGAGGAGAGACAGCAGTGAACCAGAAGGAGAGCACAGTGTGTGGAGGACAGGGCTGATTGGCTTATCAAGTTGGAGAAGGGACAAAGAGACAGTACCAGAGAACATGAGTTTGGTCAGCCATTAGTGAGGAGAGACATCAGTAAACCAGAAGGAGAGCACAGTGTGTGGACTGATAGTCTTGCAGCTCCATGTCAGAGGACAGTGAGCTTTGGAGCTGCACTACAACTACAGACCAGCTATGCTGGCCTGGGGTTGCCCACCTCCAACTGGCTATCCATCAAGAAGCAGAACACTGTCTTGTATCCCTAAGCAGCTGAATCCTGAAGCTCCAGGCTGGAACCCTGCATGACTGCAGAACTGCCACATCAAAGAGTGAGTAGCTTGCTGGGACCTGTCGTTCCAATGTTGACATGTATATAAGAGTTATCTATAAGAGATCATTGGTGGGATTTGTGATTCAGCATACTTGGAGTTATAATAGGAACCCCTGTGGAGATAATTTTGTTCCTATGGCATTACGTGCACCAACGGATTCTGCATATGCACCATCACCCACGGCAACTGATCTCCAACATTGAATTTTGCTGTTTCCATTGCTGCAGCCAATTATAGTTTAAGCAGTATTAGTTAGGAGTGTGCTTGTTGCGATTTAAAGGGGATGCATCATTTCTAACATTCAGGTTAACTGTAAAGCCCTATATTGTATTTGTACTTGCAGATTGTATAATCCTATTAAATAAATTTAGCTCTCTTGTACCTGGATCGAGCAGTCTGGCTACACATGAATCCGGTCATTCTCAAATGGGATAAGGCCTTTTTCCCATGATAAAAAAGAAGGATGTATCTGTCCTTTATAGTTCAAGAATTTTGTGAAGAAGGTGAGACGGAGCCCCCAGGGGCAAGGACTTGGTTGAGATACGATGAGCTAATGGAAATAGAGCCGAGAAACTATCTTGACCATAGATGGAGATTAATAGATTATCAAGGTATTTATACTGAGAAAATGCATAGGTTTCTCTCTATGAATAACTAAGATATTTTCTTACTTCAAGGAATGATCTGGTGGCAGATGGCAGGAATTGGCTCAGAACTTTACAAAACTGTATGACAGCCATATGTTTGATGGTTTTCTTGCTGTATTTGGAATAGTGATGATCAATGGTTTCAAATACCTTTCATAAAGCTTAAAGTTCTATAGTTTTACAAACCTACACATTTCATCAAATATTTTCCATAGTATTACTATGTTCCATTGTATTGTTATGTAAAACCTTTAAAGAATATGATACACATGGCCAGCCATGACTATTCCTTCCATTAATTTGCTTTTGAAACATGCAGAATGAAGTCAGAATGAAGTCAGCAAACTCATATCAAATGATTTCCATTTTTTAAATATTTTTTTACATTTTCTTTTAAGTTTCAAATGTAAAGTGCTCAAGCAGAATGCAGTCTGTTATGATCTAGTGATTAGGGAGCGACATGCATCTAGCTCTGAGCAGGTGGCAACTATACTGACCGCAGTCCCTAAGCTCAACACAACACTAGAAGTAGCCGTGGAATGCTCCTAACTCGGCCTAGGCATCTCGTCACAGCCTAAGAGCTAACTACCCCTAAAGATAGAAGCAGGAAAACTATCTTGCCTCAGAGAAAATCCCCAAAGGATAGATTAGCCCCCCACAAATAATGACTGTGAGAGGAGAAGGAAATGACATATGTAGTATGAAACAAGATTTAGCACAGGAGGCCACTTCTAGCTAAATAGAAATAGTACAGACTAGAAAAGTCCACCGCAGAGAAATGCAAAAATCTCCACACCTGACTAAAGGTGTGGAGGGCAAACTCTGCTGCCCAGAGCTTCCAGCTTAACTGAATATATCCATACTGAAAAGCTGGACAAATGAACAAAAACAAAGAAAGTGCTGAACAACAAGTCCACAACAAGAGAACCGCAAAAGGACAAGCAAGGACTTAGCTTTGGATGAACTGGTCAGAGTGTCAGGAAAGTCCTAAGAGCAATGACTCCAGGCAGAAACAATTGACAACTGGCATTGAATGAGGGATAAGGCCAGACTAATATAGCCGAGCCAGAAAGACGATCAGTGAAAACAGCTGCTGAAGCTAAATCCAAGAAGCAGCCATACCACTCAAAACCACAGGAGGGAGCCAAAGAGCAGAACTCACAAAAATGCTACTACAACCACTGGAGGAGCCCAAGAGTGGAATTCACAACAGTACCCCCCCCTCAAGGAGGGGTCCCCGAACCCTCACCAGAGCCCCCAGGCCGATCAGGATGAGCCAAATGAAAAGCACGAACCAAATCGGCGGCATGAACATCGGAGGCAACAACCCAAGAATTATCCTCCTGGCCATAACCCTTCCACTTGACAAGATACTGAAGCTTCCGCCTCGAAAAACGAGAATCCAAAATTTTCTCAACCACATATTCCAACTCCCCCTCAACCAACACCGGGGCAGGAGGATCAACAGATGGAACAACGGGCACCACATATCTCCGCAACAAAGATCTAAGGAAAACATTGTGGATGGCAAAAGAGGCTGGAAGGGCCAAACGAAAAGACACAGGATTGATAATCTCAGAAATCTTATAAGGACCAATAAACTGAGGCTTGAACTTAGGGGAAGAAACCTTCATAGGAACATGACGAGAGGACAACCAAACCAAATCCCCCACACGAAGCCGAGGACCAACACACCGACGGCGGTTAGCAAAACGCTGAGCCTTTTCCTGGGACAACGTCAAATTGTCTACCACATGAGCCCAAATCCGCTGTAACCTGTCCATCACAGAATCAACACCAGGACTATCAGAAGGCTCAACCTGCCCTGAAGAAAAACGAGGATGGAAACCAAAATTACAAAAGAAAGGCGAAACCAAAGTAGCCGAACTGACCCGATTATTAAGGGCAAACTCGGCCAACAGCAAGAAAGTCACCCAATCATCCTGATCAGCAGACACAAAGCATCTCAAATAGGTTTCCAAGGTCTGATTAGTTCGCTCAGTTTGGCCATTGGTCTGAGGATGGAACGCCGAAGAAAAAGACAAATCAATACCCATCCTAGCACAAAAGGCCTGCCAAAACCTGGAAACAAACTGGGAACCTCTGTCAGACACAATATTCTCCGGAATGCCATGCAAACGAACCACATGCTGAAAAAACAATGGAACCAAATCAGAGGAGGAAGGCAATTTAGGCAAAGGTACCAAATGGACCATTTTAGAGAACCGGTCACAAACCACCCAGATAACAGACATCCTCTGGGACACAGGAAGATCCGAAATAAAATCCATGGAAATATGCGTCCAAGGCCTCTCCGGGACGGGCAAAGGCAAAAGCAACCCACTAGCGCGGGAACAGCAAGGCTTGGCTCGGGCGCAAGTCCCACAGGACTGCACAAAAGCACAGACATCACGCGACAAGGAAGGCCACCAAAAGAACCTCGCAACCAAATCTCTGGTACCAAAAATTCCAGGATGACCAGCCAACACTGAACAATGGACCTCAGAAATCACCTTACTCGTCCATCTATCAGGAACAAACAGCTTCCCCACAGGACAGCGGTCAGGCCTATCAGCCTGAAATTCCTGAAGCACCCGCCGCAAATCAGGGGAGATGGCAGAAAGAATCACCCCTTCCTTAAGAATGCCAACCGGCTCAAGGACTCCAGGAGAATCCGGCAAAAAACTCCTAGAGAGGGCATCCGCCTTAACATTCTTAGATCCTGGAAGATATGAGACCACAAAATCAAAACGGGAGAAAAACAGGGACCACCGAGCCTGTCTAGGGTTCAGCCGCTTGGCCGACTCAAGGTAAATCAAATTCTTATGATCGGTCAAAACCACAATGCGGTGCTTGGCTCCCTCAAGCCAATGTCGCCACTCCTCAAATGCCCACTTCATAGCCAACAACTCCCGATTGCCGACATCATAATTGCGTTCTGCAGGCGAAAACTTTCGGGAAAAGAAGGCACATGGCTTCATCAAGGAACCATCAGAATTCCTCTGTGACAAAACGGCCCCTGCCCCAATCTCAGAAGCGTCAACCTCAACCTGAAAAGGAAGAGAAACATCCGGTTGACGCAACACAGGGGCAGAAGTAAATCAGCATTTAAGCTCCTGAAAGGCCTCAACAGCCTCAGAGGAACAATCAGTCACATCAGCGCCTTTCTTCGTCAAATCGGTCAGGGGTTTAACCACACTAGAGAAGTTGGCAATGAAACGGCGATAAAAATTAGCAAAGCCCAAAAATTTCTGAAGGCTCTTCACAGATGTGGGTTGAATCCAGTCATGAATGGCTTGGACCTTAACAGGATCCATTTCTATAGACGAAGGAGAAAAAATTAACCCCAAAAAAGAGACCTTCTGAACTCCAAATAGGCACTTAGACCCCTTCACAAATAGAGCATTATCACAAAGGATCTGGAATACCATCCTGACCTGCTTCACATGAGACTCCCAATCATCGGAAAAAATCAAAATATCATCCAAATACACAATCAGGAATTTGTCAAGATAATTGCGGAAAATATCATGCATGAAAGACTGGAACACAGATGGAGCATTAGAGAACCCAAATGGCATCACAAGGTATTCAAAATGGCCTTCGGGCGTATTAAATGCAGTCTTCCATTCGTCACCCTGTTTAATACGAACAAGATTATATTCCCCTCGAAGGTCAATCTTGGTAAACCAACTAGCCCCCTTAATCCTAGCAAACAAATCAGAAAGCAAAGGTAAAGGATATTGGAATTTGACCGTGATCTTATTAAGAAGGCGATAATCAATACAGGGTCTTAAGGAGCCATCCTTCTTGGCAACAAAAAAGAATCCCGCTCCCAATGGTGACGAAGACGGCCGAATATGCCCCTTCTCTAAAGACTCCTTAACATAGCTCCGCATGGCGGCATGCTCTCGCACAGACAGGTTGAAAAGTCGGCCCTTAGGGAACTTACAGCCAGGAATCAAGTTAATAGCACAATCACAGTCCCTGTGTGGTGGAAGGGAACTGGACTTGGGCTCATCGAATACATCCTGGAAATCTAACAAAAATTCAGGAACATCAGAAGAGGGGGAAGAGGAAATTGACATCAAAGGAACGTCACTATGTACCCCTTGACAACCCCAACTAGTCACAGACATTGATTTCCAATCCAGCACAGGATTGTGTACTTGTAACCATGGAAAACCCAGTACAACAACATCATGTAAATTATGCAACACCAGAAAACGGCAATCTTCCTGATGTGCAGGAGCCGTGTACATAGTCATCTGCGTCCAGTACTGAGGTTTATTTTTGGCCAATGGTGTAACATCAATACCCCTCAAGGGTATGGGACTCTGCAAAGGCTGCAAAGAAAAACCACAGCGCCTAGCGAATTCTAAGTCCATTAAGTTCAGAGCAGCGCCTGAATCCACAAATGCCATGACAGAAAAAGATGACAATGAGCAAATCAGGGTCACAGACAGGAGAAACTTAGGCTGCACAGTACTAATGGTAACAGATCAAGCAACCCTCTTAATACGCTTAGGGCAATCAGAAATAGTATGAACAGAATCACCACAGTAAAAACACAGCCCATTCTGACGTCTGTATCCCCTCTGTTCCGCTCTAGTCAAAATCCTATCACATTGCATGGGCTCAGGACTTTGCTTAGAGGACACTGCCATATGGTGTACCACTTTGCGTTTGCGCAGGCGCCGATCAATCTGAATGGCCAGAGACATAGATTCGCTCAAACCAACAGGCGTGGGAAACCCCACCATAACATCTTTAAGGGCTTCAGAAAGACCCTTTCTGAAAATTGCTGCCAGAGCGTCCTCATTCCATTTAGTGAGCACAGACCATTTTCTAAATTTCTGGCAGTATAATTCTGCCGCTTCCTGACCCTGACACAGGGCCAACAGTGTTTTCTCAGCATGCTCTACAGAGTTAGGTTCGTCATACAATAATCCGAGCGATTGAAAAAATGCATCTACATTAAGCAATGCCGGATTCCCTGACTCAAGTGAGAATGCCCAGTCCTGAGGGTCACCACGCAGTAGAGAAATAACTATCTTTACTTGCTGAACGGGGTCACCAGAGGAACGAGGTTTCAGAGCAAAAAACAATTTGCAGTTATTTTTAAAGTTCAAAAACTTAGATCTATCCCCGTAAAACAAATCCGGAGTAGGAATTCTAGGCTCTAAGGCCGGAGTCTGAACCACATAATCTTGAATACTCTGTAGTCTTGCAGCAAGCTGATCCACACGAGAAAACAAACCCTGAACATCCATGCCTGCATCCAAATCCCGAATCACCCAGAGATCAAGAGGAAGGAAAAAGACAAAACAAACTAAAGAAAAAAAAATGGCTCAGAACTCTTTTTCTCTTCCTTCTTTTGAGAGGCATTCAGCTCATTTTTGGCCAGTTGTACTGTTATGATCTGGTGATTAGGGAGCGACATGCGTCTAGCTCTGAGCAGGTGGCAACTATACTGACCGCAGACCCTAAGCTCAACACAACACTAGAAGTAGCCGTGGAATGCTCCTAACTCGGCCTAGGCATCTCGTCACAGCCTAAGAGCTAACTACCCCTAAAGATAGAAGCAGGAAAACTATCTTGCCTCAGAGAAAATCCCCAAAGGATAGATTAGCCCCCCACAAATAATGACTGTGAGAGGAGAAGGAAATGACATACGTAGTATGAAACAAAATTTAGCACAGGAGGCCACTTCTAGCTAAATAGAAATAGTACAGAACAGAACGCTTTGCGGTCAGTAAAAAAAACTAGAAAAGTCCACCGCAGAGAAATGCAAAAATCTCCACACCTGACTAAAGGTGTGGAGGGCAAACTCTGCTGCCCAGAGCTTCCAGCTTAACTGAATAGATCCATACTGAAAAGCTGGACAAATGAACAAAAACAAAGAAAGTGCTGAACAACAAGTCCACAACAAGAGAACCGCAAAAGGACAAGCAAGGACTTAGCTTTTGATGAACTGGTCAGAGTGTCAGGAAAGTCCTAAGAGCAATGACTCCAGGCAGGAACAATTAACACCTGGCATTGAATGAGGGATAAGGCCAGACTAATATAGCCGAGCCAGAAAGACGATCAGTGAAAACAGCTGCTGAAGCCAAATCCAAGAAGCAGCCATATCACTCAAAACCACAGGAGGGAGCCAAAGAGCAGAACTCACAAAAATGCTACTACAACCACCGGAGGAGCCCAAGAGCGGAATTCACAACAGCAGTCCTCTCAATCAAGTGATGGTAGTAGCAAGGAAAGAAAGTGGTACGATATTAACACCTAACTTTTAATACAATTCATTAAAAACCACTTAACAAATAATCAGACAAAACCACAATAAAGTGGACAATATTAAACAAGTGTTCATACATAAAAAATGGTTTGATCTCACCCTTTCAATATCCAGAATGAGCCAACCATATTTTTGGAAAACAAAAAGGGGGAAGAGAGATAATAAATTGCTAATCCGCTGATCTGATCAGTTGTCATGTGCCCCTAACATCTGCGGGTGGAATCGCAATCTACCTGTGCCTCTTAACATGCTAAATACTGCTGTCAAAATCCAAAAAAACGGTTATGGAATTGCAGTTTTTTGCAATTTTACCGCATTTGGAATTTTTTTTCCCGTTTTCCAGTACATGATATGGAGCCATTCAAAAGTACAACTTGTTCTGCAAAAAACAAGTCACACAAAGTCACATTGATGGAAAAATAAAAAAGTTATTGCTGTGGGAAGAAGGGGAGCAAAAAATGGAAGTGCAAAAACGGAAATACCCCTGGTCTTTAAGGCGTTAAAGGATTACCCAAATTGGTGGACGAAATGCATTGCGAGGGAAATAAGGGACACTATTTAAGACAAGACCAAACTTGGGGTCTGTCCTTCTCAGGACGGGAGACCTACACGGGGCATGACAAGGTAGCTCATTAGCATTATTACCCCTCTTCCACTTTTTTGTCTCCTAAGAATATGGATGGCTCATTATGGATATCTAAAGGGTGAGATCAAACCAATTTTTATCTATGATCACTGGTGTATTGTCAAGCACTTTTGTCTGTCTTATTATTTGTTACCTGGTTTTTAATGAATTGTAGTAAAAGTTATATCTTAGTATCGTACAACTATCTTTCCTTGCTGCTAGCTTAATTTTTAAATGTACACTAAATACACTAAAAGAAATAAGCTCATACGCAAAAAAACCCATAAAACATAATTTTGCAGGTAAATTGCTATTAAAACCTAATTTTAAGCTTTATTTCTTCATACATCATGTTTCCTTTTGTGCTTATACAAGTTCAAGTTAGAATCTATTACACTCACAAGGTCAAATATGAAGACGAATTTCGCAGTGCCTGATGTGTCAAACTGTTCTTATTGGCATATCCTTGAAATGACAGCCGAGGTCTCAATGTGAAAACCCCACTTAAGGAAAATCCACTAAGGTGACTTGGATGAATTAAACACAATTGATCTCCATCTGTTGTTTGGCAGGAACAATAAGTACTAGGTATGCTGAAATGGAAATGCAATTCATTCTTCATTTGATTCCACCATCATTTGCAAATGGCACTGTGACGGCTTGACATTTCATTTGTAACAAATATTGTGGGATACCTAATCTTAATGTATTGATAAAGAAGAATTATTCTGGATTCTCCCTCCAAAAAATATTTTTAAATTCAAAATGTTGTAATTTTTATTTGAGTGATGGTCATTACTGAGTGGCCAGTTTCGTTCTATAATCCAATATCACTTACTCTTGGCAGAACCATTGAGTTGTATGTGGCTAACTGTAGTCATTATGCCATATACACGGCAAGTAATTAATCAAATGCATTAGTATACCATAGTGTAGTGTATGACAATTCAAATGTGAAAGTGTAGTACATAAAATGACATGTTTTCAATATGTGGTCCACATTGGGTCAAAATAATTTAGCCTTTGACAACAAATATAGAGAGGCAAACTATATTCCTGGTGTCCAAGGAAACATGAGTATGTGACCTTAGACTATAGAATGTGAACCCATTAAAGACTCTGCAGAGGAACTTCAGTAAGGTTTTGGTTAAGATCACTTTCCAACTGCCTTTACTTATAGATTAACATGAGTGATGTTTTCAGTCTATCGTTAGATATGTTGACTCCACTCCCAGTTTTTCACCAAATTTACAAGCAATCAGAATTCTATACCAAACAATATATAGGTAAGATAAAGGGCCAGGGCCCATACAGCCTTTTGACGTACATGTAATTATATCAGATTTTGGCTACCTTAGAAGCATTTCTCACTCACTTATTAGAGTTTGTTATGACAAAATAGAATGCAACATTCTGAAAGGCTGAAAAACAGAGGGAATTTGTGTCCACCTGTAATTTAGTTTCCACGAGTCCTTTTGGCATAGCCTGGAGTAGAAGGTTGTCAATTGTCACTGTGGAGCTCTAACCTTAATTTGCCTTGTACTCTAGTGGTCCAAAAAGAAAAGTGAGCCTGTGAAGGAAGAAATACTTATGTCTTTGTCATTACGTGAACAGACTTTTCTAGCGTTAGAAAATGAGCTGGATAAAAGCAGCTACCTCTTCCAGCTTTAACTTGACTCTAAAAAGTCTCAGAAAAAAATCTCTAAAAAAGGTAAATAAATAAATTACACATTATATGCATATTACATAAACATTGATATGGACTTGCCTATCTCAGCAAGGAACTTGCCTGGAATTATAATGGACCCTTGTGTTTTTATTTACCCTTACCTGCATGAGGCGAATGAGCGAAGTGATATCGGCCTGATAACATTTCTTAATTTAGAATACCACGTTCTTAAGAGAATATAGTTATAAGATTTGAGGTTCACATTTCTTGGATTCTGCTCTGTGTTTGCTTTGTTTATTAAACACCATGGTAAAAATTTAGAAAAAAAAGACCGCTGCGGGGGATTTCAACTGCTACCATGGAAAAAACCTAATCATATTTTCAAAGTAACAATTGACTGGGATTTGGCTGGCTGAATATAAGTAAACTACACAATCAAACCATTTTCAGAAGGCACAATGTACCATTAACGTGGTTTCGGACTCTCTGGCTATGGCTGGAAGAGCTAATACACTCACCAGTGATTATGACACATTGTTTAGGAGTCACTAAGTCTGCAAATCACTTACCATGTATCAGCATGATGAAAGTGGTGTGCCTCCCACAGATGTAGGAGTGTGACCCCTTGTCACATAGCTGACGATAGAGTAGTTGATTCATTCTGACAGGAATGACTCGTGCTTATCAAATTTGTAAGTGATTAGGCCATGTAACAATGTGATAAGACCAATTTTATAATTCCAGTGGAGCTTTTGAAAGCTAAAATTGTCACATGTCCTTGGGTTTCCATCTTCATACCTTGTAAAAGGACTACATAGAGGCTGCATTTAGATAAATATCCAGATAAATTCTTGTCTTTTGATCCTCAAGTATAGACTGCTTTAAGGCCACATATTCCAAAAATATTTTTCTTTAATTTTTTTATGTTATTTGGAAGACTAGGTTGTTTTTCCTTGTGCAGAGATTCGATCTTCCTTTCAATCAAAAAAGATTCAAGGGATAGAAGATCTCCCAATCATGATGTTAAAAGGGTCTTGCCGTAACACTGATACATTAAAAATTACTGCTATTGTCTGACATTTTTAGTTTCAGTGTAGCAATAGTCCCTATGTATAGAGTTAGACAGAATAGAAATTTCAAATTCAAGTTAAAATAAATGTTTAGGCAGTTTGAATGCCATTTTGGGGATGACAGACTCCCTTTAATGCATTATTGGATAAAAAATGTCCATGAATAATAGTAAAAGCTCTTAAATTGATGAAAAAGGGAAATAATACACAGATTAGCCATAACATGAAGATCAATTACAGGTGATGTGAGTAACATTGATTATTTTGTGATAATGGCTTAGGGTGGGATATGGGTAAGCGTATGTGTTAAGTTCACTTGGTGCGGTAGATTCACAAAGCTGCAGGTCAGGGTGTACAAACTATAAAGGCACAGATGATTGGCCTCGGGGAGACCAAAACATCCAACACCGCGGAGACACCATCATGTGTTTCTCAACGCAGTGATTCCAGAACACTGCCCCCATCCCTTATGGGAAATATGCAGATGCATGTAAAGAAGCTGCGGAGACACCATCACGTGTTTCTCGACGCAAGCAGTGAATAGCCAGGCCTTTCCCCGGGAAGGAACAACCACGGGAAGGGCAGCATCCTATGAAGGAAAGCCACCTATGCCAAGCATGGTATCCATCCACAGACAGCTGTTTCAGGGTTTTTGCCCCTCATCAGTAATAAACCAACAATATCTCATACCTTCCGTCGATATGTCCCACGCTGTAAATCCATCTGAAGGGGTTAAAATATTTTACAGGCAGGAGCTCTGCTATAATGCAGATGTGCTCGTGCCTGCAAAACCCCGGGGAATGAAGGTAATGTAGGTCAATGACCTGTAGTTACCTTCATTCGCGGTGATGCACCCTCTGCTGGATGTCCTCATATGAACTCAAGCCTGGGAACTTTTCTGAATATTTTCCCACGCTCGAGGGACATCCAGCAGAGGGCGCATCACCGCGAATGAAGGTAACTATAGGTCATTGACCTACTTTCCATTCATTCGCTGGGGTTTTACACCCACGAGCACAGCTACATTAGCAGAGCTCCTGGGTGTAAATTGATTTAACCCCTTCAGATGGATTTACAGCGTGGGACGTGACAGATCATCGGAAGGTATGAGATATTGTTGTTTTTTTTATTTTTCCTTTGTTACAGAGCGAGGGTCTTCAGGTGGATTAAGAGTCTAATAAAATATTACAACAACCTGTGTCTTTATTTCATTAAAAAACTTTGTAATAATGTGTGTGTGCTTTTTAACCATTTCATAAAATTGGATTAATAATGGATAGGTGTCATAATTGACGCCTCTCCATTATTAATCTGGCTTATTGTCACCTTACAATAGCAAGATGACATTAACCCTTCATTAACCCATATCCCACCGCTACACGGGAATGGGAAGAGAGTGGCCAAGTGCCAGAATAGGTGCATCTTCCAGATGTGCCTTTTCTGGGGTGGCTGGGGCAGATGTTTTTAGCCAGGGAGGCCAATAACCGTGGACCCTCTCCAGGCTATTAATATCTGCCCTCAGTCACTGGCTTTACCACTCTGGCAGAGAAAATTGCGCGGGAGCCCACGCCAATTTTTTCCGCGATTTAACCCTTAAATTTAATAGCTACAGCGCCCAAATTTTGCACATACACACTACTAACATTAGTAGTGTGGAATATGCAAAAAAAATGGGAATATGACATGGTTTACTGTATGTAAACCATGTCTCATATCATGTCGGGTTTAGGAAGGAGAAATGAAAAGCCGGCAATTGAATTACCGGCTTTTCTGCATTATCGCGCTGAAGTAAATATAAATATATAGAGATTTCCCATTGACTTGCATTGGGTTTCGTGTTTCGGCCGATCCCCCGACCCAGACTTTTCAAGATAATCGGTCTGATTTCACTCGACTCGACTTTTGAGACTCGACCTCAAAAAAGGAAAAGTCGCTCAACCCTAGTGATCACACCTTGGAGAGCTGTTGCACCAAATGAACTGACATGAATCATGGCTCCAACACAAGAGATGTCAATTGAAACAAAAGAGAGGATTATCAAACTCTTAAAAGGGTAAATCATCACATAATGCTGCAAAAGATGTTGGTTGCTCACAGTCAGCTGTGTCTAAAATCTGGACCAAATACAAACAACATGGGAAGGTTGTTAAAGGCAAACATACTGGTAGACCAAGGAAGACATCAAAGCGTTAAGACCGAAAACTTAAAGCAATATGTCTCCAAAACATGAAATGCACAACAAAACAAATAAGGAGCGAATGGGTGGAAACTGGAGTCAACGTCTGTGACCGAACTGTAAGAAACCGCCTAAAGGAAATGGGATTTACATGCAAAAATGCTAAATGAAAGCCATCATTAACATCTAAACAGAAAAAAACAAGGTTACAACTGGCTAAGGAAAAGCAATCGTGCACTGTGGATGACTGGATGAAAGTCATATTCAGTGATGAATCGCTAATTTGCATTGGGCAAGGTGATGATGCTGGAACATTTGTTTGGTGCCGTTCCAATGAGATTTATAAAGATGACTGCCTGCAGAGAACATGCAAGTTTCCACAGTCATTGATGACATGGGACTGCATGTCAGGTAAAGGCACTGGGGAGATGGCTGTCATTACTAGGGTTGAGCGAAACGGGTCGGCCAGATTCAGAAGTCGCCGACTTTTGGCAAAGTCGGGTTTCATGAAACCCGACCCGACCCCTGTGTGGGGTCGGCCATGAGGTCAGCGATCTTCTGATCTGGAATCGGAATTCCGATACCGAGTTCTGATATGTTTAAGATATCGGGAATCAGTATCGGAATTCATATTTAAGTGTAAAATAAAGAATAAAAAAAAAAAAATATTGATATACTCACCCTCGGACGCACCCTGGTTCTCACCGGCAGCCTTCCTTCCTAAGAATGAGCGCCTGAAGGGCCTTCGATGACGTCGCGGCTTGTGATTGGTCGCGTGAGCGGTCACATGGGCGGTCACGCGACCAATCACAAGCCGCGACGTCATCTAAGGTCCTTCAGGCGCTAATTCTTAGGAAGGAAGCGTCCGAGGGCGCGTCCGAGGGTGAGAATATTCCTAATAGGTATATACTCACCCTCGGACGCGCCCTGGTTCTAACCCGCAGCCTTCCTTCCTAAGAAACAGTGCCTGAAGGACCTTAGATGACGTCGCGGCTTGTGATTGGTCGCGTGACGCCCATGTGACCGCTCACGTGACCAATCACAAGCCGCGACATCATCGAAGGTCCTTGAGGCGCTGATTCTTAGGAAGAAAGGCTGCCGGTGAGAAGCAGGGCGCGTCCGAGGGTAAGTATATCAATATTTTTTATTTTGATTCTTTATTTTACACTTAAATATGGATCCCAGGGCCTGAAGGACAGTTTCCTCTCCTTCAGACCCTGGGAACCATTAGAAACCCAATGCACTGCATTGGGTTTCGTGTTTCGGCCGACCCCAACCCCGACTTTTCTATAGGATCGGCCGATTTCACTCGACCCGACTTTTGAAAAAGTTGGGTTTCGTGAAACCCGACCCGGTCCTATAAAAAGAAAAGTCGCTCAACCCTAGTCATTACATCTTCAATAAATGCACAAGTTTATGTTGATATTTTGGCACTTTTCTTATCTCATCAATTGAAAGGATGTTTGGGGATGATGAAATCATTTTTCAGGATGATAATGCATCCTGCCATAGAGAAAAAACTGTGAAAACATTCCTTGAAAAAAGACACATAAGGTCAATGTCATGGCCTGCAAATAGTCCGGATCTCAATCCAATTGAACATCTTTGGTGGAAAATGAAGAAAACCATCCATGACAAGGCTCCAACCTGCAAAGCTGATCTGACAATAGCAATCAGAGAAAGTTGGAGCTACATTGATGAAGAGTACTGTCTGACACTCATTAAGTCCTTGTCTCAGAGACTGCAAGCTGTTATAAAAGCCAGAGCTGGTGCAACAAAATACTAGTGATGTGTTGGAATGTTGTTTTGTTTGTTTGTTTTTCATGATTCCATAATTTTTTCCTCAGAATTGAGTGATTCCATAATTTTTCTCCTATGCTTGGTTAAAAAAAGTAACCATTACTGACTACCACATTTTTGTTCTTGAATTCTTTTAGTGTTTCTTAAAGCGAGAAAGTTGCCATTTGAAATGACTTTAGTTTTGTGCCATGTCTGTAATCTGCTTTTTTTTAATACAAAATTAAACAACTGAATGAACATCCTCCAAAGCCGGTGATTCCATAATTTTTGCCAGCGGTTGTACTTATAGTTTTCTTTGAAGCAATTAAACCTGCTGATTCCAGGTCTTTCTGTAGCTTTCCACAGGTGGTTCTTGGCTCTTGGACAACTCTTCTGCTAATTATTTTTACTCCCCTCTCTGAAATCTTGTGAAAAGCACCTGGTAGTGACTGGCTTATGGTGAAATCATGATCTTATCACTTCCGGATTCTGGCCCCAAAAGTGCTCACTGGAACATTCAGCAGTTTAGAAATTACCACCAGTATGTTTGCAAACACTAAGGTTACGAAGGTCTTGAGACAGCTCACTGGTTTTACCCATCATCAGACACCTTTTTATAGGTCATCAGTTGAACCACCTGATATTATTTTTCACGGATTGCTCTCTAATTACTGATAGATTTTAGTTGGTCTCATGACTTTCCATAACTTTTTGCACCTCTCTTTCTTCATGTGTTCAATACTTTTTTTTGCTATGTGTCATTATTACACATAACTTAATTTATGGACATCTATGGTTTGAATTCTTTGTGTGGATTGGATGAGTTGTTACCAATGTCTCGTGAGAATTTCATGTTAAAAGTACCTATATAAGTATATTTACTAAGAAAATTGGTGAAGTGTTCAATACTTATTCCATCGACTGTACAGTATATCGGCTTATAGCCAGCATTACCTAGGCTATTAAATGAATAGACAGGTGCAAGTACACTGTATCTGCAATATAAACATATATATTGGAACACAATGCAACAACACTATGCAAACATTATATTAAGGAATTCTAGTACTGATGCACACTTAACCCTCAGTCACATACAACTGATCTGACAGGCGCTTCTCTTTTACTTTCATTTCTCCTTCCTCACCAGATTGTGAGGAAACCCCCTCCCTCCAGGTAGTCTCCTGTCTCTTGAAGGTCTGTGAAACCTGATATCACAGTTGGATTTCAGAGCTTCAGGGGAGAGGATATAGCTGCACAGATCTCTCAGGCTCATTGTATGTGAATACGTCACATTCAGTAAGGTTGGTATTTTATGTTTTTATTCATCACAATAGTTTATTTAGCTTGTTTTATGAATGTATAGCACAAAATGTGAGGATATTTCATAGAAATAAGGGAGATTTTATAAAAGAAAGTGTGCTGCTCAGGCATATACAGTAGTTCCCTAACATATTCCTTCTCTTGCTTCAGATTATCTGCTGAAATGGAGAGGAAAATGTACAATTTATCCAAACAACTTGATGTTGAGGAAGTAACAAACATGCTGTTAGATGATAGAGACCTCACACTGAATGAGGATTTAGGAGAGGAAAGTGAGATTGATTCTCATGATGAGGTGGAAGAATGTGTCCTGGATTCTGAAACAGAGCAAGATGGTGACAGTGGTGAGGATGAAGAAGTTGGATCATATTATATTGGAAAAGAACTAGTACTTGGAGAGCTACGCAGGAGAAGCGTGAAAACAATCAGTATCCCCTCTCGCCTTCAAGTTCAGCTCAAAAGGTTCCGCCCAGAAGATGATGGTGAAAAGCCACCATCTGCACCACCTCACAAAAGAAGGAGATGCACCACCTGCCAAACGGAAAGCGGAACCAGAAGGCTTTCAAATTATGAATGTCTCAAATGTCATAAAGCAATTTGCCTGACACATGCAAAAATGGTGTGTAATTCTTGCTATTTGCTCTGCAAGTGTGACTTTTCTGGGGAAACCTCAGCATCTACTTCTGATTGAATATGTTTTTAATAGTACTTAAGGTACCTTAAAATTAAGTTTGTGTTCAAAAATTTTCTTTGTACATTTTTTTTGAGAGAGTCGAACTGGGGACTATTTGGCGGGAGTTTTGAAAAGTTTGTATTTCATAGTTATTAGTTTTATGTTAAGTAAATGTTTTTTTTTTGCAACTGATTATGTGTAGTCTCTTTTATTACATCCCTATGAAGGTCACTGATCACTTTTAGAGCACTGAAATTGCAAACATTAGATATTATAGGTATTTTTCCAGCAGGCGCCTGACAGGCACATTGTATGTGAACTCGTTAGTCCGAATATTGTATGTGACGGAGGGTTAAAAGCATCAGATTCCTAGCACACATTTGATCAAAGTATGTGAGCCCATTCTGCCAACAACAAAGTGACATTTTTTTAGATGGGATCCCATACTAAAACACTTAACTTTATCCCTTTCTCGGCTTCAAATGAACTGGGTAAGCTGGGAAACAGTTATATTAAGCAGGAGGTGTCCACATAGTAAAACTTGCTGATTAGCTGCTCTGAAGCCTTTCAACAAGCTTTGTTCAGCTGCTGAACCCGAACAATAATAGGGACTTCCAGCAGAAGTCCATGTTCAGGGTTCGTGCACGGACACTAGGTGTCCAGTACGGTCACCAAACTTTATCATCTTTACTAAAGACTATGGCCTCCAATGTGCTTTTCCAAACTGCAAACATTGCTCTAGAATGATTTGATGGACATGACAAAAGGTTCAAGATGTTGATTTGGCCTCCAAATTCCATGGATCTAAATCTGAGTACTAGTGAGATGTGCAGAAAGATCCATTAAGGCTCTACATCACAACTTATAATATCTGCTGCAAATGTTTTGGTATTAGATAGCACAGGACACCTACAGAGGTCTTGTGGTGTCCACGCTATGATGGGTCAGTGGCAGGTGGTTTTAATGTTATGGTTACTGTGTTGTGTTTACCACTTCATTGAAAAAGACCTTGGAAACACGATAGCTGGGAAAGAAGGATTTCTAATTGTTTTTATTGGAAAGTCAAATATTTACAAAAAAACGGACATGTCTGGTGAGCCGACACTTCACCCTTAAATAAAATGCCTATTTCAATCACTACCAAAGGTTATCCAACAAACTAATTTACTTTCTGGCTTGTTCAGACAACGTATTATGCGTACATGGATCACACACGGAGAGTACATGTATCCATTACAGCCAGTGTGTCGGTGCACATGGGCAATTTTCTACACGGACCAATAATTAGCATGTAAATAATGGCAGCACGCATTATTCTGGTCCAATCTGCAGTTGTAAATAACAGGCATCACTTCCACTCGTCCGATATGTGAATGAGCAAATGGCGCGACAGATGTAACCAGGCTGAGTTTCAATATGGCAGTCTGAGTCCGACCTTAGTCACTTTATTATTGGGAGAGTTTATACCCTACATGAAGTATACTTACTAATGACCTAGAATTCAAATATTATACGTATAACCAATATTGTATAACCAATTCCTGAGTCTCTCTTTATTATGACACAGGGCAGTGAATAAATTGAAAATCAAGTGAAATCCCCCATATAGCCTATATAGCGCACAAATAATTTCACACATCTAATGATTACAGTATTTAGTACATTATTTAGCATATACAGAAGACTTAAGTTTCCCCAAAAGCTAATCATTTACAGTAGAAAAGGCATAGCACCTGATGGTAAAAATTGTCGGTGCCACACAAATCACAAGGATCTAGTAGTAGAAGGTATTTGGACCTTAAAAATAAACTATAGGTATCATAATGTCTGTTCTACTGGAACATGAGGTTGCAAAATTCCAGATGTCCCAATATCTTCATAAATCCAGGTTAGCAAGAAAACCATATTTGAAAATGGTGTAATGAAAAAGCAAACATGTGGCCACAATCGATGTTTCAGTTCTCAGCTGCAGAACATCAGGTCCGTCATCTTATGTCATGGCCCTGTGATCATGGCGTAGGCCTGATTGTGCTATACAGTGGATAAAATGACTTCTATCTTTGTGTGGATGAGGAGACATTTTCACTGCTGCAGAGCTGGAATCACTCGGCCTTGATCCTTTTGTCAGCAGCTTCCATTGCTAAAGAAGAAAAAAGAAATAATAACGTTGTGTTGCTGGCTACGACATGGCAACATCACAATGATGCAAACATATTTAGGATAAAAGACACTCGGAAAAATAACAGTTTAAGTAAACTCAAGGAGTGAGGCATCATCTTACTCCACATACATGTACATTATCAAGGATCCTCTCTACTTTTCCTTACCTTATCAGAGTCCCCCTATTCTTAAAAGATTAGAAATGCTCCTTTCACAATAAAGGTACCTTCACACTGAGAAAATTTTTAACGAGAACGATAGCGATCCGTGACGTTGCAGCGTCCTGGATAGCGATCTCGTTGTGTTTGACACGCAGCAGCGATCAGGATCCTGCTGTGACATCGCTGGTCGGAGCTTGAAGGCCAGAACTTTATTTCGTTGCTGGATCACCCGCTGTCATTGCTGGATCGGCGTGTGTGACGCCGATCCCGCGATGTGTTCACTTGTAACCAGGGTAAACATCGGGTTACTAAGCGCAGGGCCGCGCTTAGTAACCCGATATTTACCCTGGTTACCATTGTAAAAGTAAAAAAAAAAAACACTACATACATACATTCCGGTGTCTGTCGCGTCCCCCGGCGTCAGCTTCCCGCACTGACTGTGAGCGCCGGCCGTAAAGCACAGCGGTGACGTCACCGCTGTGCTGTGCTCTACGGCCGGCGCTGACACAGTCAGTGCAGAAAGCTGACGGCGGGGGACGTGACAGACACCGGAATGTGAGTATGTAGTGTTTTTTTTTTTTTTACATTTACAATGGCGGCCCTGCGCTTAGTAACCCGATGTTTACCCTGGTTACCCGGGGACTTCGGCATCATTGGTCGCTGGAGAGCTGTCTGTGTGAAAGCTCTCCAGCGACCACACAACGACTTACCAACGATCACGGCCAGGTCGTATCGCTGGTCGTGATCGTTGGAAAGTTGCTCTGTGTGAAGGTATCTTAATCTTGCAGTCCAAACAGGCTGCTTATCACCAAGTGAATGAGTAAAAAGCTCATTTAGATGGAATGATCTTTTGTATCGCACAAAAGATCATTGTTCTTGGCAGAATATTATTGTTCTCAGCAGCACATCATTGTTCTCGGCAGCACATCATCCTGTGTAAACAGTGACAAATTATTTCCACTGAACAATCACAGAACATTCAGTGCACATTGTCAAGTGTGGGTTGCTTGTGTAAACAGGCTATTACATGACTAGGAGCCCATATTCTAGTAGCCCATATATCCTCGGCGTGACTGTATTTACACAAGTATATCACACCAATGAAAAAAATGCCAAAAAATGGTCAAATACTAAAAAGTCTAAGGCAAAAGTAAAAAACCTTTATTATTTTGTGTGAATACACTTTAGCACCTTATCTAGGGTTTGAGCTAATTTCCCTTTCTTTATTGTCCTGATTTGTAAATCCCTGATCCACTTTTATCATTCGGGTTTATCAAGCATACTTTGCAGGTCCCATTGCATTCATTATATTTTAATATTTTATCATTGTATGTACATTAGTTTTCTATTGCTTTCAATAATGTTCGTGTACCTTCTCTTTTATTGCCACCTCATACCCACTTGATGTATTAATAAATGATTTTACTTTTACGTTATACTTTTCAGTATTTGATAATCTTTTGGCTTTTTTTGCTAGTTTTGTATGTGAAAGCACTAGTTACAACCCACATTACTGTATATTGGCACTCAGTAACATGTATGCATATATGCTATCTGCTTGTTCCTTATCAAATTTGTATAATTACACAAATATATGTAATAATTAGTGGAGCAAACTCTAAAATGTACTGGTGCTCATTACTAGCAGCGAGCTTTCCGTAATGCTCGAGTGCTCGTCTCAAGTAATGAGTATAATGGAGGACAATGGGACGTTCTAGACTTTTTATGGCAGACCTTCCCAGGAGGTCTGGGGGTCATTAAAACTGTTGAAATGGATGGTAAAAGTACTCAAATGGAATGGGAACAGCATGGGGAAGATTGTCAGAGTATTACGTTACTTTTATGGAGTGATAATAAAACATTCAAAACCAGAGATAAAATGGATTTTACAGGGAAATGTAAGGAAACATTCTTTCCTGTAGAATGACTTGTATATAAGGCAAAATAAAAAAGATTTTAAAAAGCCTCCTCCACCCCGTAGTCTAAGTATTCTCTCCATCTGCTAGGAATATCAGCCGTGGTTGCAATCATCCTCTTCCAGTTCCCAGACTTCCTGTGATGGTCTGTCCATATTGGAAGAGGAGATATTGCGCACTTGGATGGTTTGACTACACATGGTGGTTTCTTGTGTGTGGAAGTAGTGAGAAATGTGTTAACACGAGACATCACATATCCCACTTATTTTGTGGCCCGGGAGATATGGGATACTGTGTCTCCCGGTTGCCAGTCAACGCAGTACGCTGCCTTGTCTGGTGTAAGCCAATGGTGGGAATGTGTGCACCTTGCTGTTCAGGTGAGCAGGGAGTGGCTCCCTAGACTTTACCGGGAGGAATGCATCACCTGATTTTTATCTTTTGCATTGGGCTGGGTATTTAAAGCCTTTCTTTCCAGTACAGTGCTGTTTTTTAAGTTCCCTTGCATAGTAGTGGGGTGAGTTCTTGATGGTGAAGTCCAGGTTGCTTTTCAGCAGTTGGTTACAGTATTTTCTGGTTCTTTTTCCTTAGATTTTGTTTTTGGGTTCCCATTTTTATTCATTTTGGTTTAAATCTGCTAGCTTATAACTTACTCTGGTATCCTGACTCTAACATCGTCCATACCACCATACATCAGCTATCCTGCGACAGCAGTTTGGGAAGGGCTCTGTAAAGCCCCCCTATTTATCGGGAGTGGGTGAAGAATATCCTGGACCCTTTGAACTTGCCTAGCATGGTGGTTTTCACTATGTGCATCTGTAACTTCGCATTGGCTGGTCCGATGCAAGTCACTACAAAGTAGATTAACTTGTGCACATAACACCATCTTTAATCTATCTGATAGGATGACTACATCTGTCTAGACCTACTTCCCACCACAAGAACCACTCCAGAGTAATCCCTGGAAAATGAAATCATCCACAGTGGCAAAGTGAGGGGCTATGCGCCGCCCCTGTGGTATAAAGGTATTGACACTTCTAAGAAGAGTTGTTTTTTTTTAGTGTATTCCTATTTCCATGCACACCGTCCCACCTAAAAAAAGGTTTAATGTACATTGTTTTTTTTGTTCTCCTCCACCATATCAACAGAGTCATCATGCGGCCCTCACTCAATTTTTAATGGGCCATCAGAGGCAGTGGGGTGTCCAGAGGGAAAGGCCACCAAGTGTTCCCCAGAGCACCCACATGCTGTGGGGTCCCACAACAAGAGTTAGGTGTTCCTCTCCCCTTCCAAAATCAAAAATGGAATACGGATGAGATTTTATTTGGCCTCCTCCATCATATCCACAGAGTTATCAAGGGGTCCTCGCTCAATTTTTTAGAGGGCCATCAGAGGCAGCGGGGTGTTCCGCAAGTCAGCTGCAGATGCCGCTTGTCTGGCAGTGCTGCAGATGCGCATGCAAGTGCCAGCTCACTGAATGGTTTGCGATCTGCCCACTCGCTGAAACTCAATATTAAATATGTACTTGGCAAGGCTTTGTGAGCAGCAGTGGGCAGTAGTTGAATACCAACTCCAACATGCCGGCCAGTATTCTGCCCAGCCTCCGCACAGAAGTGATGAGTAACCATGGATGTATGACATCTGTGAGGAATCAACCAAGATTGTGAGAGGCAATGTTGCCATAATCATCATAAATATCACACTTCTGTGTGTGCTCAAATGCTCCATGCTTACAATTAAAGAGAAAGGTTTGCATGTGGACCAGGCGCAGATGGAGGAAGAAAGTACTTAGGTTGCTACGTGCTTGCCAATCCCCCATCCAGGTAGCTGGCGTGGATGTTCCATCCCCGTTTAACTCTACCACGTGTCTCATAACAACAGCTGTGCCCTGACCAATGAAGCTACTGTGAATGTCCACCTAACGATCGACATGTACATAACTGCTTGAGGACAGTGACACTACATTTCTTTTATGCATCCTTTTATGACTGGATGGACAAAGCAGGGGAGATAAAAGTGCAGCGCCCCAGAGATCTGGTCATTGCAGTAACGTCGCTCTGCCACTAAGGGGAGTGATGGTACGTCTGACTGCACTAAAGGAGTTCTACTGACCAGGTATCACCAGCACACATTACACTTCACACTCCGGACACTAGGGGGAGTAAAAGGCTTTATTTATTGGGCCACTCATCACATTGGTAAAACTAGGGGTTGGACAGGAAGTTAGTCAGAACAAAACCTGGGAGAGACCTGTCAGAACTGGGAAATCTGGCAGGTACCTAGCGAAAGGACAGATTGTTACGGAACCGCGCCTGCACTACCTTGCGGCGGTATCTAAAGAAAGGACACAAAGCGAAGGATATTGTGGACAGTGAGAAAACGAAATCTAGTACATAGGAGAGCCAGTAGGAGTCGTGCCCCGAGAACGGCAACATCCTACTGAGGCGCATAGCCGGTGGCCGGAGCACCGAGGAAGTAACAGTCTCCACGCATTACTTCAAACAGCGGCAGGACAGTTAATTACAGGTTGGCTGTCTACCATACAACACCTAAGAAGGACATAGGAGGCAATCGTGGGAGAGGGGCGACACTAGAGTTCCAGAATAACTCCAGGCCTACCTGTCATAAAGGTGCGTCCTAGCCATAACATACCTGGGGGACGGAGAAGAGAAAGATCTAGAAAGAACGAGAACAGAAGTTGTGAGGACTATCCTGAATGCTCAGCAGGGAAGCACTACAACACACAGGCGCTAGTGGGTAGACACTGATTTCCACCTGCAAAGGGAACTCTGGATGTGCCTTCGGACCGGCCGGTCTCAGACAGCCCTGTTGACAGTGCCCTGGATTGAGGATCCTGAAACCTTCAGTAAAAGGTAAAGAAACTGAACCCTGTGTCCTCGTCATTCCTCGCACTACGCACCATCACCCTCTTATTGGACGCCCCTCAGCAGGGTCACTGGCCGGGTCTAGCCACCGTGACAACCCTGGACCGAGTACCCCGTGGCCCTGTGTCTGGGGACGATCCATAAGCAAAGAACCCTAAGCAGGCTAAGTGTTGCTTAAACCTGACCCTGATTTGTTCATGCTTGACCATGGAGGTTGGCCCCCTAAAATTATGCAATGGTGCCACCACTGAGTGGTGCCTGGCCCATAAATTTAGGAGGGCCATCAGGCGGACATCAAAAATAATTTTTGGAGGGCCATCAGGTGGCCCTCTACCATACATTTTGGAGGGCTTTTTTAGGTTACAAAAGCTGTAAATCCAGTAGGAATCATTTTCTGGAAGATCAGTGGTTCACAGTGTTGCCATCACTATGAATAATCTGTCTCACATGTGTTTCCCATGATCCATGTGTTATATGCAGTTTGGACAACACTCATTACTGGTTGTTCACCCTTCTCAACCCACGCTTTGAGGATAACTCATAAATACACTCCTAAATTCACAACAACAACTTTCCATCTCCTTCTACCTCTCCTCCTCTTCAGGTCATCCACACTGAATAGATGAGTAGCTGGTGTTAGTGGTACCCTCTGTAGCGCAGGAAAGCCATCTCCTGTTCCTCCTCTTCATTATCACCCAATCACTGGTGAGAAGATGAGATGAGTCAGGGCTGGGTAGAATCACCTTGTCTACTTTCTTGCTCCATTGCCACTTGTTCTGTGCAACAACCTTGCTGGCATCACTGCATGGCTCCCCATCCCCCACCTGCATTACACTCAAACTCACTTCTCTGGGCCTTGTTGTGACTTCTCTCTGCTGCCAGCTCCATGCTGTGTGCCTCATGTCTGCTGCTTGCTTTGTGCATGCTCTGTCTGTGTGCATAGGGGGGCGGCGCCGGCAACTCCTGTGTCTTATTGAGACTGTGTGCACCTTGCTAAGGTGTCCCCAGCCAATTGCCATGAGGCTTTCTGTATTTAAGACATCCCCACCCATTGGTGGGGGCCTGTGTAACTTACTCCCTCAGTCAGTTCTTAGCTGCTGAGGTGCCAGGCCCTGTCTCTGTTTACTCTTATGTCCGCCACCCAGGGGGGCATTGTACCCTGGTCTGTGTCCTGTGTAGCCACCCAGTGGGGCTCGTACCCTGGCCTATGTCCACCACCCAGAGGGGCGTCGTACCCTGGCTTGTGTCCATGTCTCTGTGCCTTGGCCTGTTCCTGACTTTGTCTTAGCCTAGTCCTATTCCTGTGTCCGCTTATATCCCTGCCTTGGTTTCCTTTCCCTGCTCTATGCGACCTTGCTTTGCTCCTTGCTCTGCATTCTGGGACCTTTCTCTGCTCTCTGTGGTTTTGCTCTGGGCTCTGCACTCTGTCTTTCCTCTGCTCTCAGCTCTGCTCTCTGTGTCTTGCTCTGCACTCTGACTTTGTTCTACTCTCAGCACTGCACTCTGTGGCTTTGCTATCAGCTTTGCTCTCTGTAACTTTGCTCTCCACTCTGACCTTGCTCTGCACTCTGTGGCTTTGCTCTGCGGCTCCGCTCAGCTCTTGCTCTGCTGCTCTGCTCCTTGCGGTTCTACCTGGCTCCGTGCCTTGTGGTTCTACGTCTCTTGCTCTTGGCTCCGCCTCCTGTGTTTCTGCACTTGGCTCCGCCTCCTGCTCTTTGCTCCACCTCCTGCTTTTCTGCATGTGGCTCCACCTCCTGCTCTTGGCTCTGCCTCCTGTGTTTCTGCAAGTTGCTCTGCCTCCTGCTCTTTGCTCCGCCTCCTTTGTTTCTGCATGTGACTCCGCCTCCTGATCGTGGCTCCGCCTCCTGCATTTCTGCACTTGGCTCCACCTCCTGCACTTGGCTCCACCTCCTGTATTTCTGCACTTGGCTCCTCCTCCTGGCCCCGCCTCCTGCATCTCTGTTCTTGGCTCTAACTCCTGTACTTTCGCTCTGCATCCACTTTGCGGTCTTTCTCTACCTTTTCTTCTCTGTCTGAACAGGTTCTTACCTATTTTACATACCTGCCTGCAGACCGGTCCCTACCAGTTCTTCCAGTGTACCAGCCTAGTCTGCCTGTCCTGCCAGAGAGCCATCTGTACCTGCCTGCCAACCAGAGAGCCAGCTGTGCCCGCCTGCCAGTGTCTCTGTTGTACCCGTCCACCTGCCTGTGTCCCAGCCATGCCCACCTGTCTGCCAGAGTGTCAGCTGTGCCCGCTTGCCTGTCTATGTTCCGTTCTCCAGTGGGATCAGCAGCCACAGCCAGACACCACCCTGGAGTGGTACCTGGTAGCTTCCTGCCGCACAAGTCTGACCTCACCATCAGAGGCTCCAGTGAAGACCAAGGAAGCTACTTAGTTATGCCCCTTCCAGGGTAGTCTGGTCTGTGGTCCAGTGGGGCCACATCCCCTCACGCTTGCGCCAACCAGTCTGGGCGCAGGCGTAACATTCTGCATGCAAAGCTTCATCTTTCACTGTGAGCAGTGTGTGTTTGAGTAGACACAGAAGAGGGATGGTAATACTAGTTATGTTGTCATCGCCGCTCACCATCTTGGTTGATTTCTCAAAGTTTTGGAGTACCGCACAAATGTCAGACATGCATGGCCACTCGTCAGTTGTTATGTGCGGAGGCATTTTATTATTTTTTTTTATAAAATTAATTAAATGAGTGTGGGGAGGGGGGAGCAAATAAGCATGAATTGAGACTGAGGGGATGGTGTACAGCAAATGGTGATGAATTGAAACTGGGGGATTGGGACAGTAAATGGTGATGAATTGAGACAGAGATGGGGACAGCAAAATGGTGATGAATTGACACTGGGGGATGGGCTACAGCAAATGGTGATCAATTAAGACTGGGGGATGAGGTACAGCAAAATGGAATGGTGATGAATAGAGAATGGAGGATGGGTACAGCAAATGGTGGTGAATTGAAACTGTGGGTGGGCTAAAGCAAATGGTGATGTATAGACTTGAGGTGGGGACAGCAAAAGGTGATGAATTGACATTGGGGGTGGGATAACAAATAATGATTAATTGAGACTGGGGGTAGGGACAGCAAATGATGATGAATTGAGACTGGGGTGGTGACAGCAAATGGTGATGAATTGAGACTTGGGGTGGTGACAGCAAATGATGATGACTTGAGGGTGGGGGAAAGCAAATGATGATGAAATGAGGGGGTTCTGTTACTGTGCAGGGCTTTTTTAATCATCTGGTGTAGTGTAGAAGTTGGGGAAAAGTTGGGAATGTGCTCTGGAAGTGATTAGTTATAGATAGCGGTGTGTTATTTTCTGCAGAGACGAGTCCTGGCTGAAAGAAGTGATGGTGGTCTGCACTGGATGAAGAAGAAAAGCGAAGATGAGTTACTTCAACTACAGACATCACTGAGTCAGTGTGCTACCTGTGCACTGACGCTAAACTGTGTCAGTACTCCTGTGGTAATATGTGATGTAGTCATGGTGTGGCAGTATTTGTCCCTTGTATGTGGTATTATTTGGTCACTATGTGGTGGTAATATGTGATCTGGTCATGATGTGGTGGTATTTGACCCTGTATGTGATATTATTTTGTCACTATGTAATGGTAATATGTGGTCTGGTCATGGTGTGGTGCTACTTGTCTCTTGTATGTGGTATTTGGCTATTTAAAAAAATGTATAGGACATATTTCCTTAAAGAAAAGTAAATAAAAATATACCTAAAAAGAGTATTGGATATTTTAAGTATTGTTTAATAGGTTAAAGTAGAGTAGAGACCCGCTAAAAGAGTCTACCTTGGTGTGGTGGCAGGCTGAAAAAATCTTTTGGCCAAAACAAAAGCTGATGGCTATGTATGTGATATGGTGTTCGATGGTAACTCTAAATGTGTGATTAGTGATGTCATGATGCAGAAGTGGCATTTTTCCAAGAGTGTGCAGTGAGACTGTGGGAAAGTCAAGGGGTGGAGGTGGAGATGGGGTGGACGCGGAGCTGCGGTAGAGCCTGGGTGCAGTGTTGTGAATTCTGTTGTCAAGCTCCCTCCTGTGGTCATGAATGGTACTTCGGCTGGTTCTGTCCATGGGCTTCCTCTGTTGGTTGTGAGTGGGGCTGCGGCTTCTGAGTTTCCTTCCACAGGTGACGAGGTTAATTCGTTAGCTGGCTGCTCTATTTAACTCCACTTAGATCATTGCTCCATGCCACCTGTCAATGTTCCAGTATTGGTCTAGTTCACTCCTGGATCGTTCTTGTGACCTGTCTTCTCAGCAGAAGCTAAGTTCCTGCTTGTTTTTCTGTAGTTTGCTATTTTTCTGTCCAGCTTGCTATTTTGATTTTTGTCTTGCTTGCTGGAAGCTCTGGGACGCAGAGGGAGCGCCTCCGCACCATGAGTCGGTGCGGAGGGTCTTTTGCGCCCTCTGCGTGGTCTTTTTGTAGTTTTTTCTGCTGACCGCAAAGTTACCTTTCCTATCCTCAGTCTGTTCAGTAAGTCGGGCCTCACTTTGCTAAATCTACTTCATCTCTGTGTTTGTATTTTCATCTTTACTCACAGTCATTATATGTGGGGGGCTGCCTTTTCCTTTGGGGAATTTCTCTGAGGCAAGGTAGGCTTTATTTTTCTATCTTCAGGGCTAGCTAGTTCCTTAGGCTGTGTCGAGTTGCATAGGGAGCGTTAGGAGCAATCCACGGCTATTTCTAGTGTGTGTGATAGGATTAGGGATTGCGGTCAGCAGAGTTCCCACGTCTCAGAGCTCGTCCTGTATTATTTGTAACTATCAGGTCTTTCCGTTTGCTCTTAACCACCAGGTCCATTATTGTCCTAACCACCAGGTCATAACAGTACAGGTGGCCAAAAGTATTAATGCATCTCAAAAGAGGGATAAGAGAAGTTCTGAGACCATTTTTTTTTCTTTGCAGTGTGTTTTGTCTCTCTTTTCCCCTTTACCTCTGGGTGGTTCAGGATACAGGTGTAGATATGGACATTCAAGGTCTGTCCTCTTGTATGAATAATCTCACTGCAAGGGTACAAAACATTCAAGATTTTGTGGTTCAGAATCCGATTTTAGAGCCTAGGATTCCAATTCCTGATTTGTTTTTTGGGGATAGATCTAAGTTTTTGAATTTCAAAAATAATTGTAAATTGTTTCTTGCTTTGAAATCTCGCTCCTCAGGTGACCCTGTTCAACAAGTGAAAATCATTATTTCTTTGTTACGTGGCGACCCTCAAGACTGGGCATTTTCCCTTGCGCCAGGAGATCTGGCATTGCGTGATGTTGATGCGTTTTTCCTGGCGCTCGGATTGCTTTATGATGAACCAAATTCAGTGGATCAGGCAGAGAAAATCTTGCTGGCTCTGTGTCAGGGTCAGGATGAGGTAGAGATATATTGTCAGAAGTTTAGGAAGTGGTCTGTACTCACTCAGTGGAATGAATGTGCCCTGCCAGCAATTTTCAGAAAGGGTCTCTCTGAAGCCCTTAAGGATGTCATGGTGGGATTTCCCATGCCTGCTGGTCTGAATGAGTCTATGTCTTTGGCCATTCAGATCGATCGACGCTTACGTGAGCGTAAAACTGTGCACCATTTGGCGGTATTATCTGAGCATAGACCTGAGCCTATGCAATGTGATAGGACTTTGACCAGAGCTGAACGGCAAGAACACAGACGTCGGAATGGGCTGTGTTTTTACTGTGGTGATTCCACTCATGCTATCTCCGATTGTCCTAAGCGCACTAAGCGTTTCGCTAGGTCTGCCACCATTGGTACGGTACAGTCGAAATTTCTTTTGTCCGTTACTCTGATTTGCTCTTTGTCATCCTATTCTGTTATGGCATTTGTGGATTCAGGCGCTGCCCTGAATTTTATGGACTTGGAGTTTGCTAGGCGCTGTGGTTTTTTCTTAGAGCCCTTGCAGTATCCTATTCCATTGAGAGGAATTGATGCTATGCCTTTGGCCAAGAATAAGCCTCAGTACTGGACCCAATTGACCATGTGCATGGCTCCTGCACATCAGGAGGATATTCGCTTTTTGGTGTTGCATAATCTGCATGATGTGGTCGTTTTGGGGTTGCCATGGCTACAGGTCCATAATCCAGTATTGGATTGGAAATCAATGTCTGTGTCCAGCTGGGGTTGTCACGGGGTACATGGTGATGTTCCATTTTTGTCTATTTCGTCATCCCTTCTGAAGTCCCGGAGTTTTTGTCGGATTACCGGGATGTATTTGATGAGCCCAAATCCAGTGCCCTACCTCCTCATAGGGATTGCGATTGTGCTATCAATTTGATTCCTGGTAGTAAGTTTCCTAAGGGCCGTCTGCTCAATTTATCTGTGCCAGAGCACGCCGCTATGCGGAGTTATGTAAAGGAATCCTTGGAGAAGGGTCATATTCGCCCGTCGTCGTCACCATTGGGAGCAGGGTTCTTTTTTGTGGCCAAGAAGGATGGTTCTTTGAGACCTTGTATTGAATACCGCCTTCTTAATAAGATCACAGTCAAATTTCAGTATCCTTTGCCGCTGCTGTCTGATTTATTTGCTCGGATTAAGGGGGCTAGTTGGTTCACCAAGATAGATCTTCGTGGTGCGTATAATCTTGTGCGTATTAAACAGGGCGATGAATGGAAAACAGCATTTAATACGCCCGAGGGCCATTTTGAGTACCTGGTTATGCCATTCGGGCTTTCCAATGCTCCATCAGTATTTCAGTCCTTTATCCATGACATCTTCCGAGAGTACCTGGATAAATTCCTGATTGTATATTTGGATGATATTTTGGTCTTTTCGGATGATTGGGAGTCTCACGTGAAGCAGGTCAGAATGGTGTTCCAGGTCCTTCGTGCGAATTCTTTGTTTGTGAAGGGGTCAAAGTGACTCTTTGGAGTTCAGAAGGTTTTATTTTTGGGTTTCATTTTTTCCCCTTCTACTATCGAGATGGACCCTGTTAAAGTCCAGGCCATTTATGATTGGACTCAGCCGACATCTGTGAAGAGTCTGCAAAAGTTCCTGGGCTTTGCTAATTTTTATCGTCGCTTCATCAGTAATTTTTCTAGTGTTGCTAAACCGTTGACTGATTTGACCAAGAAGGGTGCTGATGTGGTCAATTGGTCTTCTGCGGCTGTGGAAGCTTTTCAGGAGTTGAAGCGTCGTTTTTCTTCTGCCCCTGTGTTGTGCCAGCCAGATGTTTCGCTCCCGTTTCAGGTCGAGGTTGATGCTTCTGAGATTGGAGCAAGGGCTGTTTTGTCGCAAAGAAGTTCTGATGGCTCGGTGATGAAACCATGTGCCTTCTTTTCTAGAAAGTTTTCGCCTGCTGAGCGCAATTATGATGTTGGCAATCGAGAGTTGTTGGCCATGAAGTGGGCATTCGAGGAGTGGCATCTTTGGCTTGAAGGAGCCAAGCATCGCGTGGTGGTCTTGATGGATCACAAGAATTTGATTTATCTCGAGTCTGCCAAACGGTTGAATCCTAGACAGGCTCGTTGGTCGCTATTTTTCTCCCGCTTTGATTTTGTGGTTTCGTACCTTCCAGGCTCTAAGAATGTGAAGGCTGATGCCCTGTCAAGGAGTTTTGTGCCCGACTCTCCGGGTGTTCCTGAGCCGGCGGGTATTCTCAAAGAGGGGATAATTTTGTCTGCCATCTCCCCTGATTTGCGGCGGGTGCTGCAAAAATTTCAGGCTGATAGTCCTGACCGTTGCCCAGCGGAGAAACTGTTTGTCCCTGATAAATGGACTAGCAGAGTTATCTCTGAGGTTCATTGTTCGGTGTTGGCTGGTCATCCTGGAATCTTTGGTACCATAGATTTGGTGGCTAGATCCTTTTGGTGGCTGTCTTTGTCGCGGGATGTGCGTTCTTTTGTGCAGTCCTGTGGGACTTGTGCTCGGGCTAAGCCCTGCTGTTCTCGTGCCAGTGGGTTGCTTTTGCCCTTGCCGGTCCCGAAGAGGCCCTGGACGCATATCTCTATGGATTTTATTTCAGATCTCCCTGTCTCTCAAAAGATGTCGGTCATTTGGGTGGTTTGTGATCATTTCTCTAAGATGGTCCATTTGGTACCCTTGTCTAAATTGCCTTCCTCCTCTGATTTGGTGCCATTGTTTTTCCAGCATGTGGTTCGTTTACATGGCATTCCGGAGAACATCGTTTCGGACAGAAGTTCCCAGTTTGTTTCGAGGTTTTGGCGAGCCTTTTGTGCTAGGATGGGCATTGATTTGTCTTTTTCCTCAGCTTTCCATCCTCAGACTAATGGCCAATACGAACGAACTAATCAGACTTTGGAAACATATCTGAGATGCTTTGTTTCTGCTGATCAGGATGATTGGGTGTCCTTTTTGCCTTTGGCTGAGTTTGCCCTTAATAATCGGGCCAGCTCGGCTACTTTGGTTTCGCCGTTTTTCTGCAATTCTGGTTTCCATCCTCGTTTCTCTTCAGGGCAGGTTGAGTCTTCAGACTGTCCTGGTGTAGATACTGTGGTGGATAGGTTGCAGCAGATTTGGACTCATGTGGTGGACAATTTAACATTGTCCCAGGAGAAGGCTCAACGTTTCGCTAACCGCCGGCGCTGTGTGGGTCCCCGACTTCGTGTTGGGGATTTGGTTTGGTTGTCGTCTCGTTATGTTCCTATGAAGGTTTCCTCTCCTAAGTTTAAGCCTCGTTTCATTGGTCCGTATAAGATTTCTGAGGTTCTCAATCCTGTGTCGTTTCGTTTGACCTTTCCAGCTTATTTTGCCATCCATAATGTATTCCATAGGTCGTTGTTGCGGAGATACGTGGCGCCTGTGGTTCCATCCGTTGATCCTCCTGCCCCGGTGTTGGTTGAGGGGGAGTTGGAGTATGTGGTGGAGAAGATTTTGGATTCTCGTATTTCGAGACGGAAACTCCAGTACCTGGTCAAGTGGAAGGGTTATGGTCAGGAAGATAATTCCTGGGTCTTTGCCTCCGATGTTCATGCTGCCGATCTGGTTCGTGCCTTTCATTTGGCTCATCCTGGTCGGCCTGGGGGCTCTGGTGAGGGTTCGTTGACCCCTCCTCAAGGGGGGGTACTGTTGTGAATTCTGTTGTCAAGCTCCCTCCTGTGGTCATGAATGGTACTTCGGCTGGTTCTGTCCATGGGCTTCCTCTGTTGGTTGTGAGTGGGGCTGCGGCTTCTGAGTTTCCTTCCACAGGTGACGAGGTTAATTCGTTAGCTGGCTGCTCTATTTAACTCCACTTAGATCATTGCTCCATGCCACCTGTCAATGTTCCAGTATTGGTCTAGTTCACTCCTGGATCGTTCTTGTGACCTGTCTTCTCAGCAGAAGCTAAGTTCCTGCTTGTTTTTCTGTAGTTTGCTATTTTTCTGTCCAGCTTGCTATTTTGATTTTTATCTTGCTTGCTGGAAGCTCTGGGACGCAGAGGGAGCGCCTCCGCACCGTGAGTCGGTGCGGAGGGTCTTTTGCGCCCTCTGCGTGGTCTTTTTGTAGTTTTTTGTGCTGACCGCAAAGTTACCTTTCCTATCCTCAGTCTGTTCAGTAAGTCGGGCCTCACTTTGCCAAATCTACTTCATCTCTGTGTTTGTATTTTCATCTTTACTCACAGTCATTATATGTGGGGGGCTGCCTTTTCCTTTGGGGAATTTCTCTGAGGCAAGGTAGGCTTTATTTTTCTATCTTCAGGGCTAGCTAGTTCCTTAGGCTGTGTCGAGTTGCATAGGGAGCGTTAGGAGCAATCCACGGCTATTTCTAGTGTGTGTGATAGGATTAGGGATTGTGGTCAGCAGAGTTCCCACGTCTCAGAGCTCGTCCTGTATTATTTGTAACTATCAGGTCTTTCTGTGTGCTCTTAACCACCAGGTCCATTATTGTCCTAACCACCAGGTAATAACAGTGCAGTCTCAAGGGGCCCAAAATTTTGCCAGTATGAGGCCCTGAAGTTCTGGGTAGAAACTCTGAGCACGGAGTGCCATCACTAGCAGTGTCGAACTGGAGCACCAGAGAAAATCATTCTTGGGGCCCATTATGTATCTACATAAAAATAAATACAAGGCCACCGATTGTGTGGTAAACAGGGTACAATATAAGGTAGTACACGTCTTTTTTATGTAGCAGGGGTTGGGGTAGCCCCCTCATAGAATATAAAGTAGCCCCCTCATAGAATATAATGCAGCCCTCATATAGTATAATGCAGCCCCCCTCATAGAATATAATGTAGCTCCCCTCATAACCCTCTTCACCACCTCCATCATTGTTCTCACCCTCCACAACCATCATTGTCCTCATCACCGCCTCCATCATTGCCTTCTCAACCACCACCCCATTATTGCCCTTTCCACCACCTCCATCATTGCCTTCTCCCCCACCACCCCCATAATTGCCCTTTCCACCACATATATCATTGCTTTCTCCCCCACCACTCCCATCATTGCCCTCTCCATCTCCTCCATCATTGACTTCTTCCCCACCACCTCTATCATTGCCTTCTCCCCCATCATTGTCCTTTCCACCACTTCCATCATTGCTTCCTCCCCCACCACCCCCATCATTGCCCATTCCACCACCTCCATCATTGCCTACTCCCCCACCACCCCCATTGTCCTTTCTACCACCACCATCATTGCCTTCTCCCCCACCACCCCATCACTGCCCTCTCCATCTCCTCTGTTGTGATAGGCAATTCAGTATCACAATGGACATAGCGGTCAGAGCACATACAGTGATCTGACAGTTACCCAAAATAATAGAACGAGCTCTGAGACGTGGGAACTCTGCAGACCGCAATCCCTAATCCTCTCCAAACAACACTAGAGGCAGCCGTGGATTGCGCCTAACTCTGCCTATGCAACTCGGCACAGCCTGAGAAACTAACTAGCCTGAAGATAGAAAATAAGCCTACCTTGCCTCAGAGAAATACCCCAAAGGAAAAGGCAGCCCCCCACATATAATGACTGTGAGTTAAGATGAAAAGACAAACGTAGGGATGAAATAGATTCAGCAAAGTGAGGCCCGACTTTCTTAACAGAGCGAGGATAGGAAAGATAACTTTGCGGTCTACACAAAACCCTAAAGAAAACCACGCAAAGGGGGCAAAAAGACCCTCCGTACCGAACTAACGGCACGGAGGTACACCCTTTGCGTCCCAGAGCTTCCAGCAAAACAATTAGACAAGCTGGACAGAAAAAATAGCAAACAAATAGCAAAGAAGAACTTAGCTATGCAGAGCAGCAGGCCACAGGAATGATCCAGGGAAAAACAAGTCCAACACTGGAACATTGACAGGAAGCATGGATCAAAGCATTAGGTGGAGTTAAGTAGAGAAGCACCTAACGACCTCACCAGATCACCTGAGGGAGGAAACTCAGAAGCCGCAGTACCACTTTCCTCCACAAACGGAGGCTCCCAGAGAGAATCAGCCGAAGTACCACTTGTGACCACAGGAGGGAGCTCTGCCACAGAATTCACAACAGTACCCCCCCTTGAGGAGGGGTCACCGAACCCTCACCAGAGCCCTCAGGCCGACCAGGATGAGCCACATGAAAGGCACGAACAAGATCGGGAGCATGGACATCAGAGGCAAAAACCCAGGAATTATCTTCCTGAGCATAACCCTTCCATTTAACCAGATACTGGAGTTTCCGTCTTGAAACACGAGAATCCAAAATCTTCTCCACAATATACTCCAATTCCCCCTCCACCAAAACCGGGGCAGGAGGGTCAACAGATGGAACCATAGGTGCCACGTATCTCCGCAACAATGACCTATGGAATACGTTATGTATGGAAAAAGAATCTGGGAGGGTCAGACGAAAAGACACAGGATTAAGAACCTCAGAAATCCTATACGGACCAATGAAACGAGGTTTAAACTTAGGAGAGGAAACCTTCATAGGAATATGACGAGAAGATAACCAAACCAGATCCCCAACACGAAGTCGGGGACTCACACGGCGTTTGCGATTAGCGAAACGTTGAGCCTTCTCCTGGGACAAGGTCAAATTGTCCACTACATGAGTCCAAATCTGCTGCAACCTGTCCACCACAGTATCCACACCAGGACAGTCCGAAGACTCAACCTGTCCTGAAGAGAAACAAGGATGGAACCCAGAATTGCAGAAAAATGGCGAAACCAAGGTAGCCGAGCTGGCCCGATTATTAAGGGCGAACTCAGCCAAAGGCAAAAAGGACACCCAGTCATCCTGATCGGCAGAAACAAAGCATCTCAGATAGGTTTCCAAGGTCTGATTGGTTCGTTCGGTCTGGCCATTAGTCTGAGGATGGAAAGCCGAGGAAAAAGACAAGTCAATGCCCATCCTACCACAAATGGCTCGCCAAAACCTCGAAACAAACTGGGAACCTCTGTCAGAAACGATATTCTCTGGAATGCCATGCAAACGAACCACATCCTGGAAGAACAATGGCACCAAATCAGAGGAGGAAGGCAATTTAGACAAGGGTACCAGATGGACCATCTTAGAAAAGCGATCACAGACCACCCAAATGACTGACATCTTTTGAGAAACGGGAAGATCTGAAATAAAATCCATAGAGATATGTGTCCAAGGCCTCTTCGGGACCGGCAAGGGCAAAAGCAACCCACTGGCACGAGAACAGCAGGGCTTAGCCCGAGCACAAATCCCACAGGACTGCACAAAAGTACGCACATCCCGCGACAGAGATGGCCACCAAAAGGATCTAGCCACTAACTCTCTGGTACCAAAGATTCCAGGATGACCAGCCAACACCGAGCAATGAACCTCAGAGATAACTTTATTCGTCCACCTATCAGGGACAAACAGTTTCTCCGCTGGACAACGATCAGGTTTATTAGCCTGAAATTTTTGCAGCACCTGCCGCAAATCAGGGGAGATGGCAGACACAATTACTCCTTCCTTGAGGATACCCGCCGGCTCAGATAAACCCGGAGAGTCGGGCACAAAACTCCTAGACAGAGCATCCGCCTTCACATTTTTAGAGCCCGGAAGGTACGAAATCACAAAGTCAAAACGGGCAAAAAACAGCGACCAACGAGCCTGTCTAGGATTCAAACGCTTAGCAGACTCGAGATAAGTCAAGTTCTTATGATCAGTCAATACCACCACGCGATGCTTAGCTCCTTCAAGCCAATGACGCCACTCCTCGAATGCCCACTTCATGGCCAGCAACTCTCGGTTGCCCACATCATAATTTCGCTCAGCAGGCGAAAACTTCCTGGAAAAAAAAGCGCATGGTTTCATCACTGAGCAATCAGAACCTCTCTGCGACAAAACAGCCCCTGCTCCAATCTCAGAAGCATCAACCTCGACCTGGAATGGAAGAGAAACATCTGGTTGACACAACACAGGGGCAGAAGAAAAACGACGCTTCAACTCTTGAAAAGCTTCCACAGCAGCAGAAGACCAATTGACCAAATCAGCACCCTTCTTGGTCAAATCGGTCAATGGTTTGGCAATACTAGAAAAATTGCAGATGAAGCGACGATAAAAATTAGCAAAGCCCAGGAACTTTTGCAGACTTTTCAGAGATGTCGGCTGCGTCCAATCATGGATGGCTTGGACCTTAACAGGATCCATCTCGATAGTAGAAGGGGAAAAGATGAACCCCAAAAATGAAACCTTCTGCACACCAAAGAGACACTTTGATCCCTTCACAAACAAAGAATTAGCACGCAGGACCTGAAAAACCGTTCTGACCTGCTTCACATGAGACTCCCAATCATCTGAGAAGATCAAAATGTCATCCAAGTACACAATCAGGAATTTATCCAGGTACTCTCGGAAGATGTCATGCATAAAGGACTGAAACACTGATGGAGCATTGGCAAGTCCGAATGGCATCACGAGATACTCAAAATGACCCTCGGGCGTATTAAATGCAGTTTTCCATTCATCGCCTCGCCTGATTCGCACCAGATTATACGCACCACGAAGATCTATCTTGGTGAACCAACTAGCCCCCTTAATCCGAGCAAACAAATCAGATAACAATGGCAAGGGGTACTGAAATTTAACAGTGATCTTATTAAGAAGGCGGTAATCTATACAAGGTCTCAGCGAACCATCCTTCTTGGCTACAAAAAAGAACCCTGCTGTTAATGGCGACGATGACGGGCGAATATGCCCCTTCTCCAGGGATTCCTTCACATAACTGCGCATAGCGGTGTGCTCAGGCACAGATAAATTAAACAGTCGACCTTTTGGGAATTTACTACCAGGAATCAAATTGGTAGCACAATCACAATCCCTATGCGGAGGTAGGGCATCGGACTTGGGCTCATCAAATACATCCCGGTAATCAGACAAGAAGTCTGGAACCTCAGAAGGGGTGGATGACGAAATTGACAGAAATGGAACATCACCATGTACCCCCTGACAACCCCAGCTGGACACCGACATGGATTTCCAATCCAATACTGGATTATGGGCTTGTAGCCATGGCAACCCCAACACGACCACATCATGCAGATTATGCAACACCAGAAAGCGAATAACCTCCTGATGTGCAGGAGCCATGCACATGGTCAGCTGGGTCCAGTATTGAGGCTTATTCTTGGCCAAAGGCGTAGCATCAATTCCTCTCAATGGAATAGGACACTGCAAGGGCTCCAAGAAAAACCCACAACGCTTAGCATATTCCAAGTCCATCAAATTCAGGGCAGCGCCTGAATCCACAAACGCCATGACAGAATACGATGACAAAGAGCAGATCAAGGTAACGGACAGAAGAAATTTTGACTGTACTGTACCAATGGTGGCAGACCTAGCGAACCGCTTAGTGCGCTTAGGACAATCAGAGATAGCATGAGTGGAATCACCACAGTAGAAACACAGCCCATTCAGACGTCTGTGTTCTTGCCGTTCAACTCTGGTCAAAGTCCTATCGCACTGCATAGGCTCAGGTTTAATCTCAGGTAATACCGCCAAATGGTGCACAGATTTACGCTCACGCAAGCGTCGACCGATCTGAATGGCCAAAGACATAGACTCATTCAAACCAGCAGGCATAGGAAATCCCACCATGACATCCTTAAGGGCTTCAGAGAGACCCTTTCTGAATATAGCTGCCAGCGCAGATTCATTCCATTGAGTGAGCACGGACCACTTTCTAAATTTCTGGTAATATACCTCTATCTCATCCTGAGCCTGACAAAGAGCCAGCAAATTTTTCTCTGCCTGATCCACTGAATTAGGCTCATCGTACAGCAATCCAAGCGCCAGGAAAAACGCATCGATATTACTTAATGCAGGATCTCCTGACGCAAGAGAAAATGCCCAGTCCTGAGGGTCGCCACGCAAAAAAGAAATGACGATCCTAACCTGTTGAACTGGGTCACCAGAGGAGCGAGGTTTCAAAGCCAGAAATAGTTTACAATTATTTTTGAAACTCAGAAATTTAGTTCTATCTCCAAAAAACAAATCTGGAATAGGAATTCTCGGCTCTAACAAAGAATTCTGAACCACAAAATCTTGAATATTTTGAACTCTTGCCGTGAGCTGATCCAGACAGACCTTTAATGTCCATTGCTACACCTGTGTCCTGAACCACCCAAATGTCTAGGGGAAAAAAAAGGCAAAACACAGTGCAAAGAAAAAAAAATGGTCTCAGAACTTCTTTTTTCCCTCTATTGAGAATCATTAGCACTTTTGGCTTCCTGTACTGTTGTGATAGGCAATTCAGTATCACAATGGACACAGCGGTCAGAGCACATACAGTGATCTGACAGTAACCCAAAATAATAGAACGAGCTCTGAGACGTGGGAACTCTGCAGACCGCAATCCCTAATCCTCTCCAAACAACACTAGAGGCAGCCGTGGATTGCGCCTAACTCTGCCTATGCAACTCGGCACAGCCTGAGAAACTAACTAGCCTGAAGATAGAAAATAAGCCTACCTTGCCTCAGAGAAATACCCCAAAGGAAAAGGCAGCCCCCCACATATAATGACTGTGAGTTAAGATGAAAAGACAAACGTAGGGATGAAATAGATTCAGCAAAGTGAGGCCCGACTTTCTTAACAGAGCGAGGATAGGAAAGATAACTTTGCGGTCTACACAAAACCCTAAAGAAAACCACGCAAAGGGGGCAAAAAGACCCTCCGTACCGAACTAACGGCACGGAGGTACACCCTTTGCGTCCCAGAGCTTCCAGCAAAACAATTAGACAAGCTGGACAGAAAAAATAGCAAACAAATAGCAAAGAAGAACTTAGCTATGCAGAGCAGCAGGCCACAGGAATGATCCAGGGAAAAACAAGTCCAACACTGGAACATTGACAGGAACCATGGATCAAAGCATTAGGTGGAGTTAAGTAGAGAAGCACCTAACGACCTCACCAGATCACCTGAGGGAGGAAACTCAGAAGCCGCAGTACCACTTTCCTCCACAAACGGAAGCTCCCAGAGAGAATCAGCCGAAGTACCACTTGTGACCACAGGAGGGAGCTCTGCCACAGAATTCACAACACTCCTCCATCATTGCCTCCTCCCCACTAACTCTACCATTCTTTTCTCTCACACCATCCCATTATTGCACTGACCACCACCTCCTGCATGGTGTGCCGCTCTTAGCGACATGCCACTAGCTGGGGGCCCCTGGAGCAGAGAGGGTCCTAGGCAGCTGCCGGCCCTGTATGACAGCAGGTGTCAGTGCCTGGGCCCCTTCGGAGAATCCTACGGTTCTCCAGTGGGCCAGTCCGACCCTGATCATTAGTATTAATCAATCTATACTCAGCCTGCTCCTAACACCCCAGGCAGATTACTCATTTTTTAACCCATGTCTCATGGAAAGGCACCAAAATATTTTTGGATCTATGTAGCTAATGAAGCCTTGATTTTGTGTCAGTCTTTTAAAAGGTACATATGAATTTGCATTTTATTTATATTATGGAGAATAAGTAAACATTTGCCAAAACTGAAGGCATTATAGACAGGCTCAGCAGTCCTAGCATCCGGAGCTGTCAGAACACAAAAGAAGTTTGTTTATGACAATTAAGCTATCTGTTAACACCATGATCGATATCGATTGTTCTATAAAATAATAAGTATAAAAATGGAAGGGCAACTGTGTCTGAGAGCCAAATCTGCACTGGTGAATCAGCCAAGTGTCACAATAGTGCCTGCACAATAGTAGCCACATAGTATCACAGTAGAGAAAATGCACTGCTCCAATAAGATAAAGATGCGAAGACCATCGAATGGTGGATTATGACCTTTCTGTGCATTTCGATAAAGGTCTCCTGACAGCTCATACATGTTGCTCAATTGACGTGCAGGATGTATCAGATGCTGACTGTATGATTTCAGCCACACATATTTAACTCTGAAAAGTTGCGGCATAAAACGTGGTTTGATAACTGCCAGCTCCCCTTGAGTGATAGGTCTCTACCTACACATGCATGAAGGGAGAGACCTGACACTCCAGGGCAGCGGACTAGTAGGAGTCGCCAGAGAACCCAATGTACGACTAGTCACTCGAGCGACTCAGTTCCAGCTTTCTAGTAAACTATGCTTTTCTCAGAAACACCACATTTCAACATTAATTACATATGGCTGAAATAATGTAGCCAACAGTGCTTGATAAATTTGCCTTTAGATCGGGAAGCATGTAACAGCTGTCAAGTTCTCTTTAAAACCTCCAATATTAATGATATACATTTAATACATTATTGAAACATCCTACCAAAACCAAAGGACTGCAATACACATCATAAGCACAAGGTGGCAATATGTGGACACACTTAGCATAATCCTCTCCCAGCAAAGTATCAGATCATGTTGTTTTTCTTTTGTTTTCAAACCTGGTAAACTGGCACCCCTAAACTCAAGCCACAATAAAAAGTTATAGAATGATGCATTTGTATATACTACACTTTCTATGCTTGCATTTTATAGGCTTTGTCCAGGACCACAACCGGAAGGTCCCACAAATCCCATCACTCACAGATGACACTGGAAAGATCCCACAGATCCCACCACTGCTACCAGTTTGTCAGGGGAATGCTACTCCTCTGCCTCTAACCATCAAGACATATATACGCATTGAGTGCCAATTGATGCACAAAGCCGTGGCTGCCTCCACTATTAGGCCGGTTATTGGGGGACGCAAAAAAAGCGTATGGAATATACATCCTAAAGGTGACACATTTCCTTTGTATATTTTTTCAATATACAGGTCCTTCTCAAAAAATTAGCATAGAGTGTTAAATTTCATTATTTACCATAATGTAATGATTACAATTAAACTTTCATATATTATAGATTCATTATCCACCAACTGAAATTTGTCAGGTCTTTTATTGTTTTAATACTGATGATTTTGGCATACAACTCCTGATAACCCAAAAAACCTGTCTCAATAAATTAGCATATCAAGAAAAGGTTCTCTAAACGACCTATTACCCTAATCTTCTGAATCAACTAATTAACTCTAAACACATGCAAAAGATACCTGAGGCTTTTATAAACTCCCTGCCTGGTTCATTACTCAAAACCCCCATCATGGGTAAGACTAGCGACCTGACAGATGTCAAGAAGGTCATCATTGACACCCTCAAGCAAGAGGGTAAGACCCAGAAAGAAATTTCTCAACAAATAGGCTGTTCCCAGAGTGCTGTATCAAGGCACCTCAATGGTAAGTCTGTTGGAAGGAAACAATGTGGCAGAAAACGCTGTACAACGAGAAGAGGAGACCGGACCCTGAGGAAGATTGTGGAGAAGGACCAATTCCAGACCTTGGGGAACCTGAGGAAGCAGTGGACTGAGTCTGGTGTGGAAACATCCAGAGCCACCGTGCACAGGCGTGTGCAGGAAATGGGCTACAGGTGCCGCATTCCCCAGGTAAAGCCACTTTTGAACCATAAACAGCGGCAGAGGCGCCTGACCTGGGCTACAGAGAAGCAGCACTGGACTGTTGCTAAGTGGTCCCAAGTACTTTTTCTGATGAAAGCAAATTTTGCATGTCATTCGGAAATCAAGGTGCCAGAGTCTGGAGGAAGACTGGGGAGAAGGAAATGCCAAAATGCCTGAAGTCCAGTGTCAAGTACCCACAGTCAGTGATGGTGTGGGGTGCCATGTCAGCTGCTGGTGTTGGTCCACTGTGTTTCATCAAGGGCAGGGTCAATGCAGCTAGCTATCAGGAGATTTTGGAGCACTTCATGCTTCCATCGGCTGAAATGCTTTATGGAGATGAAGATTTCATTTTTCAGCACGACCTGGCACCTGCTCACAGTGCCAAAACCACTGGCAAATGGTTTACTGACCATGGTATTACTGTGCTCAATTGGCCTGCCAACTCTCCTGACCTGAACCCCATAGAGAATCTGTGGGATATTGTGAAGAGAAAGTTGAGAGACACAAGACCCAACACTCTGGATGAGCTTAAGGCCGCTATTGAAGCATCCTGGGCCTCCATAACATCTCAGCAGTGTCACAGGCTGATTGCCTCCATGCCACGCCGCATTGAAGCAGTCATTTCTGCCAAAGGATTCCCGACCAAGTATTGAGTGCATAACTGAACATTATTATTTGATGGTTTTTTTGTTTGTTATTAAAAAACACTTTTATTTGATTGGATGGGTGAAATATGCTAATTTATTGAGACAGGTTTTTTGGGTTATCAGGAGTTGTATGCCAAAATCATCAGTATTAAAACAATAAAAGACCTGACAAATTTCAGTTGGTGGATAATGAATCTATAATATATGAAAGTTTAATTGTAATCATTACATTATGGTAAATAATGAAATTTAACACTATATGCTAATTTTTTGAGAAGGACCTGTATATATATTTATTTAAATGTAAAAAATGACACGTATATATATATATATATATATATATATATATATATATACTGCTCAAAAAAATAAAGGGAACACTAAAATACCACATCCTAGATATCACTGAATGAAATATTTCAGTTGCAAATCTTTATTCATTACATAGGGGAATGTGTTGATAACAATAAAACATAGAAATGATCAGTGTAAATCAAAATTAATATCCCATGGAGGTCTGGATTTGGAATGATACTCAAAATCAAAGTGGAAAATCAAATTACATCCTGGTCCAACTTCAGTGGAAATGCCTCAAGACAATGAAATGTTGCTCTGTTATGTGTGTGTGGCCTCCACGTGCCTGTATGACCTCCCTGCAATGCCTGGGCATGCTCCTGATGAGGCGGTGGATGGTCTCTTAAGAGATCTCCTCCCAGACCTGGACTAAAGCATCTGCCAACTCCTGGACAGTCTGTGGTGCAACGTGAAGTTGGTGGATGGTGTGAGACATGATGTCCCAGATGTCTTCAATCAGATTCAGGTCTGGGGAACGGGCGGGCCAGTCCATAGCTTCGATGCCTTCATATGGCAGGAACTGCTGACACACTCCAGCCACATGAGGTCTGGCATTGTCCTGCATTAGGAGGAACCTAGGGCCAACCGCACCAGCATATGGTCTCACAAGGGGTCTGAGGATCTCATCTCAGTACCTTATGACAGTCAGGCTACCTCTGGCGAGCACATGGAGGGCTGTGCGACCCTCCAAAGAAATGCCACCCCACACCATTACTGACCCACTGCCAAACTGGTCATGCTGAAGGATGTTGCCCACAGCAGATTGCTCTTCATGGCATCTCCAGACTCAATCACGTTTGTCACATGTGCTCAGCGTGAACCTGCTTTCATCTGTGAAGAGCACAGGGTGCCAGTGGCGAATTTGCCAATCCTGGTGTTCTGTGGCAAATGCCAAGCATCCTGCACAGTGTTGGGTTGTGAGCACAACCCACATCTATAAATGTCGGGCACTCAGACCACTCTCATGGAGTCGGTTGCTAACCGTTTGTGCAGACACATGCATATTTGTGGCCTGCTGGAGGTCATTTTGCAGGGCTCTGGCAGTGTTCCTCCTGTTCCTCCTTGCACAAAGGCTGAGGGAGCGGTCTTGCTGCTGGGTTTTTGCCCTCCTACAGCCCCCTCCACTTCTCCTGGTGTACTGGCCTGTGTCCCAGTAGCGCCTCCAGCCCCTCCACGTCTGCTGGTGTACTGGCCTGTCTCCTGGTAGCTCCTCCAGCCTCTGTACACTACGCTGACAGACACAGCAAACCTTCTTGCCACAGCTCGCAATGATGTGCCATCCTGGATGAGCTGCACTACCTGAGCCACTTGTGTGGGCTGTAGAGTCCATCTCATACTACCACGAGTGTGAATGCACAACCAACATTCAAAAGTGACCAAAACATCAGCCATGAAGTAATAGTACTGAGATGTGGTCTTTGGTCCCCATCTGCAACCACTCCCTAAGGCTGGTTTCACACTAGCGTTTTTGAACGCATGCGTTTTTACAAAAAAAAACGCATGCGTTTTTTTCCCTATATTTAACATTAAAAACGCGTGCGTTTTTTGATGTCCGCGTTTGTCCGCGTTTGTGAACGCATGCGTTTTTTAACTGCATGCGTTCACTTTCTAAAATGCAACCTGTAGTATTTTGCAAAGCGTTTTTTTTTTCCAAAAAAACGCATGCGTTCACAAGCGTTTTTTTTTGGAAAAAAATTGCATTGGAGTCAATGGAGACGCATGCGTTTTTTTGGACATGCGTTTGTATGCGTTTTTTTTGACGCATGCGTTTTTTTGAAGCATGCGTTTTTTTTGGCACCATAGTTAAGATAAGGTTGTCTAGACACTGATAAGGCTCCCCCATAGCTGAAGGGTTATAAAAGGAAGGCTGGGGGAAGTTTCTGGTCACTTCTCATCAGACTCCAAGGAAGACAGCACCCTGCCCGGACGCATTGTTGGACAAGACACAGAGCAATGTGAGTATATCCTTGCCAATGCATTATTCTTCAATTTTTTGGATCTACATGTCCTAATTTTTTCAATGTTTTTCTTTCAACACGCATCAGAATGTCTTCTCCGGTTTCTTCGTCTGATGATGAATTCCAGCCACGGCAATCAGAAGTGGATCACGTGAGCGAGGTAATTTTTTGTTCCGTCAGCTTGGTAAGTATTGACTGTCACATCGACACGAGGCAATTATATTTTTTTTATTCTATAGAGCACTTCAACTGAGGGACAGAGAGGTACGGAGCAGCGGAGTCAAGGTCCAGGTGGAAGACGGCAGCGGGTATGTATACCAGGCAGACTGTCCTTATTTAAGTTGTCTTTCATATTTCTGCCCTTTCTCATTTTTTTTTTTTTTTTTTAAAATGTGGTTGAGCAAACTTAATTTTTTTTAATTAAATTTTAGGTTTCACAACGGGACGATGACCACATCGATAATGACCTGCTAATCACTCTGGTACAGGAGCGAGTCCCGTTGTGGGACAGCCGGGATCAACAGCACTCCGTCAATAGTGTTATCCGTCGTTTGTGGAGTGAGGTGGCCCAAGCGTTGTGGGATGGCTGGGAGAATTCAACGCCACGGGTCCGTAATGCATTTGGTAAGTATTGCACGATAGTGTGAAGAAACAGACCTTGGCCATGCTCTCTTGACTGTGTGTGATGACAGAAACTTTTCGTAGTTTCTGTCATCACACACAGTCACGAGAGCATGGCCAAAAGTCCTGATTCTGACCATTATATTTTATTGTTATTTCACAGTGGACAAAGTAAGAACACGTTGGCGTTCCATGAAGGACCGCTTCAACAAGGACCTGCGTGCAGAGAAGAGTGCAGCTAGTGGTTCCGGAGCAAGGCACCGGCTGTACAAGTACCACCGTGTGCTGGCCTTCCTGAGACCGGTCCTTCTCTTGAGAACGTAAGTATTTGTCACATGCCTCCGGTTGTATTGCATTGACATAATCTGTCATTTTTAATTCCATAGGATGTACCGTCTTGTTATCGTTTGGTATTAATTTTCTGTTTTATTTTTTCACAGCACACACTGCACGACTGTCGCCACAGGTTCTGGAGCGGTCCTTCAGCCGACAGCCACGGACCCGTCCCAGCCATCCAGCAGCGCAGCACCAGGTGGGTCTTCCACAGTCACTGGAGACCAGGGAGCTGGCCCATCAGGTCTTCCCCTTTCGCAGTCCTCTTTCGCTGCACCCATTTTTGCGGGCTCATCCCGGCAGCGACAGAGGGCTTCGGATAGGTCCCTCATGCCCGAGTTTTTGCACTTGAGCTCGGTTTTACACGAAGCTATCAAGGCTTTAAGTGACAAAATGGATGTGTCCCATAACCTGTTACAGTGCCGCATCCAGGATGTCGCTAAAAGCCTTGATCAAGTTAAAGCCGACCTCCAGAAGCCAGCTCATCATTTTTTTAATAAAATCCACCAGAGCATGTCGGAACACCTTAGCCCTGATCTCCAGCTGAGTGTGATGCAGGCCTGCAATGTTGCTTTGGGGCAGGCTATGCAGCAGAGTCAGAGTCGTAATGTGGCGGCATATCCAACTGTGCCGTCACTGTCCGAAGTAAACACCATTCCTACCTCTGCTGCATACCACTGCACGGCCACCTCTATTCCCTCAACAGGTGTTCTCCAGTACAGCGCCAACACGATGACGAGTGCTGTTGGACATCCCACCGCCACCACCGTGACGACCGCTGCTCCGGCTTGGACCTCCTCCGCTGACACCTCTATGACGCAGGACCCTGGCGTGGCTTATCGGCCCGGCAACCTCCCGATGCAGCAGGACCAATCCATGCAATATCGGACCGGCCCACCCCCGATGCAGCAGGACCCATCCATGCAATATCGGACCGGCCCACCCCCGATGCAGCAGGACAGAGGCCTGGCATATCTGACCGGACCCACCCCAATGCAGGAGGACCGAGGCCTGGCATATCGGACCGGACCAACCCCGATGCAGCAGGACCGAGGCGTTGCTTTCCGGGCAGGAAACCCCCCGATGCAGCAGGACACATCCATGGCGTATCGCACCGGGCACCCCATGATGCATGACCAAGCCATACGTTTCCGGGCAGGACCCACCCCGATGCACCAAGAACCATCCATGGCTTTATGTTCCCCCCCACCAGCAATGCAGCAGGACGCTGGTATGGGATTTGTTTCCCCCCCCCCAACGAGGCACCAGGATCCTGGGAGGGTTTTTGTTTCCCCCCCCCCAACGAGGCACCAGGACCCAGGCGGGACTTTATCTTTCCCCCCATTGGACTCAGAGATTGCCGAGCGCTCCACAATGGAGACTGACTGTGAAATTGTGGAGCCGGGTCCTGACGTGTCTCCCACCCAAAGTTTACACCCTAGCCCCAAAAGACTTCCCCCAACCCGGAAAACACAGAAAACTGGCAAAACCCATAAGAAACAGAAAACTTTGTTTATTCCTCCCCCATCACCTTCCGATGTGTCTCAACCGTGCAGTTTGTCTCAAGCCCCTCATGTTTTAAGCCCCATCCCCGAACTTCCAGACCCTTCAAGTTTTGTTGCCCATTCTCCTGCAACCTCTGCCTCCTCCACGGTGAGCCAGGCTTCAGTTCTAAATACCCCCCAGTTACGGCACTCAACCCCAAGCCGGCGTGGTTCAACCCGGCGCGGTAAAAAAAAATAAATTTGTGTTTTTCCCCAATAAAAAAAAGTTTATTTTCAACAATTATGTTTGGTTTATTGTGTCTTTCACCGCTCTAAATACACACCAATAAACTGCGTTTACACACTTTTATTCTTTTGGCCTACACATATCTCCAGTAGTATAAAATACCAGACAACATCTATATGTGTTTCTTTAGTATACAGATATGAGTTGGCCAAAAAAATAGTAGTTATTTCCATACTCTTATTTTTAATTTTTAACTGGTGTAGTGTCACTGTACAAAGAGAAAATGGTGTAAATCAAGTTCAGAACTCAACTGAACCGGTCAGATGTCAAAATAGACACCTGACCTGTTTAGTTGATTACTGACTTGTATATTCACCATATTCTATATAGCACATTATGTGACAATGTTTGTCAAACTGATGGGACAATGGTTGGCACACGCTAACTATCTATCCTCACCTTGGCAGGTGTAAGAAATTTTGAATTCATGATCATGTTTATGTTCATCATGAATTCATTATTTCTTACACTTGACTTGACGGGAATAGAGAGCGTGCCAGTCGTGACGCAATGACGTCAAGAAGATTACCAATAAAGAAATTTAAATCTGGTTACATTATAAGTATGCGTGTTTATATCATTGTTTGTAAACCAAAATAGGGAGTGCAACAGAGGTCAATTATGATTAAAAAAATCAAATTATTACCTCATCAACTATCACCCACTCCTTGTTTTGGATTACAAATTATGATATACTACTACTGCCCATCTTTGTTCAACCTTTAGAGAGGAAAAAGACAGGAGACCTGGTGAACACAAAAAAGTTTATTAATTTGAAAAATTGGTATCAGTATTTAATATTTGGTAAACATTAACATACAACAGGACATTTAAACAACATTGTCCTGCCATGAAACCCGTCCAATATCGGACACAAAATAGGCCGCAAATTGGTCACGCATAAGACCAACGGCTGCAGTTGACCTCATCGGGTGATGATGAAAATCGGGCAATGGGTGTGAAATTGGTTCATCAAGTTCAATGTGGGGTCGCTCCTTAGCCATTATATAATTGTGTAGAACCACACAGGCTTTGACCACCTCGTCCACTGTTTCCACTTTTAGATTGATGGCTGTTGCGAGAATGCGCCATTTTGCAACCAGAATGCCAAAGCTGCACTCTACGGTTCTTCTTGCCCTTGTCAGTCTGTAGTTGAATATTCTGCGAGTATGGTCCAAGTCCCTACTAGAATATGGCTTCAGGAGATTTTCACACATCTGGAAGGCCTCATCCCCAACCATAACAAATGGCAGCGGTGACCCTTGAGTGTTGGGGAGAGGCTGTGGAGGTGGGAAATTAAAATTGTTGCCATACACACGGCGGCCCATATCAGAGCTCTTGAAGGTCTGGGAATCATTGCCACGGCCAAAAGCTCCAACGTCCACGGCGATGAAGCGACACTCCGCATCCGCTATTGCCATGAGCACTATCGAAAAATATTTTTTATAATTAAAAAACTCAGATCCGGTTCTTGCAGGTTTAACAATGCGGATGTGCTTCCCATCCACCGCCCCTAAACAGTTTGGAAAATCACACACGTTCAAAAATGTTTTGGATATTTCCCGCCACATGTCCACGGTGGGTACGGGTATAAACTCCTCACGGAGTACATTCCATAACGCACGACAGGTGTCCACAACAATTCCGGACAGGGTTGAGATTCCAAGGCGGTATTGGAAGTGCAGGGAAGATAAACTCTCTCCTGTGGCCAGAAATCTAGAAGGAAAAGAAACCAAAAAAAACATTATAAAACGGCTCTTATTATATGTTGTTTTTCAATAAGAAAAATTTTAAAAAAACAACCCAAAATACATGTCATAACCCCAAAATTTGACTATCATTGGTTTATTTTTGGAACGTACCGTAATGTCACCAACAGACGTTCCTCGGGTGGAATTGCTCTACGGAGCCGTGTGTCCTGTTGCCGTATGGAACCTTCGACACGAGACAGTAATTCACGGAAAGAATCTTGCGACATTCTGGTGTAATCCTGGAATTTCTCCGGGTTGGCATTCAGCTTCGCATACAGGGTGTGATATGCTCCGCGGGTCTCACGCACTTCAATGATGGGGTGCCTCCAAAAACGCCGACGCTGTCTCCTTCTCCATCTTTGGCGGTTTCGGTCTTGCTCCCAAGCAAAAACACAGGCAAGGAAAATCTTGAAGCTGAACTCCAGTTGGAAATTAAAGTTCGCTATTGAAAGATCCATCGTGACACCGGAAACAGTAGCAAGCTCTGAAACTTTATGTACCCCTAGGGTCTATATATTGAGTCCCAATCATGTACGCCCTCTCTAGCCCACTCTATTCTCATTGGTTGGTTATTGTAACCTTTTTTTTTTTTTTTTTTTTTTTTTCCAAAAATGCACAAAAAACGCAAACGCATGCAAAAACGCATGTAAACGCGTGTAAACGCTGCGTTTTTTTGACGCACGCGTTAAACGCGTGCGTCAAAAAACGCAGCGTTTACACGCGTTTACATGCGTTTTTGTACCATGCGTTTTTTTAAAAAAACGCATGCGTTCAAAAACGCTAGTGTGAAACCAGCCTTATTGAGTGTGTCTTGATAATTGACAATAATTTCCATCTGTTGTCTATTCCATTTTCACAACAGCATGTGAAATTGATTGTCCAACAGTGTTGCTGCCCAAGTGGACAGTTTGATTTAACAAACGTTGATTTACTTGGAGTTATATTTTGTTGTTTAAGTGTTCCCTTTATTTTTTTGAGCAGTGTATATTATATATATATATATATATATATATATATATATATATGTATATATATATTGTAAGGATTTCACTCACTCAGCTGCGACGGCTGACACTCAGGAGACGTGTTCCTTTAAAGTTCACTGGGTTTATTGCTTCATAAACCATGTGGCAAATAACAGAAAGCAAAATGGGCCTTTGGTTCAGGCAAAGAAAAGCAAGTGTCCAGTTCATCCGGCTCAGTCCTGAAGCCGTAACACACTCAGGAGGGTTTCACCTCCACACATCTCTGCTGTGTAAAGGATTAGCCAGTCTTATAAAGAGCTAACCCCACCCAGTAACCCATCACATGATTAGCCATGTGGTCTGACATTACCACAGGTCCTGAAACACATATACAAGATTATGTGCCAGAAAGGAATACTCCGGGCTACATTACAGCAACCAGGCACTTATGTGGCACATACCTCCCATCGACTACAAACCCTTTAGCCATGCTACATACCTCCCCCCTCTGCCTAAAGCCGTGGGGCTTGGCACTTTCCCCCACTAAACAAGGGATTCTCGATAGGGCATCCGCATTACCGTGCAGCTTTCCGGCCCTATGTTCCACATGGAAACTGAAGTCCTGCAGGGCTAAGAACCAACGGGTGACTCTAGCATTTCTTCCTTTCGTTTCTCTCATCCACCTAAGCGGGGCATGGTCAGATACCAGTCTAAATTTACGTCCCAGCAGATAGTACCGCAATGTGTCCACTGCCCATTTTATGGCCAAGCACTCCTTCTCAACGACTGAGTAGTTCTTTTCAGATGAGGACAGCTTCCTACTCAGATAGAGAACAGGATGCTCCTCCCCATGTAGTTCTTGGGAAAGGACTGCTCCCACCCCAACATCTGAGGCATCTGTCTGAAGAATAAACTCTTTCTTGAAGTTTGGGGCCATCAGAACGGGTTGCTTACACAAAGCGTTTTTCATTTCTTGGAAGGCTGACTCTGTTTCTTCGGACCACTTAACCATTACTGATTTTGTTCCTTTTAGCAGGTCAGTCAGAGGCGCAGCCATCGTGGCGAAGTTTGGGATGAACCTCCTGTAATATCCCACGATTCCCAGGAAGGCTTTAACTTGTTTCTTGGAAACTGGTTTTGGCCATGTATGGATTGCCTCCACTTTATTGATTTGGGGTTTTATTTCTCCATGACCCACTATGTGTCCAAGGTACTTAGCTTCTTCTTTACCCAAGGCGCACTTCTTCGGGTTTATAGTAAATCCGGCCTCTCTTATAGCATCCAACACCGCTTGGACTTTCTCCAGATGACTCTCCCAGTCCGGGCTAAAGATGACGATATCATCTAGGTACGCAGCAGCGTAGGCCTTATGGGGTGCAAGGACTCTATCCATAGCCCTCTGGAAGGTCGCCGGAGCTCCCTGTAGGCCAAACGGCATCCGGGCATATTGGAAGCATCCATCAGGTGTCGAAAAGGCCGTCTTCTCCTTGGCTTCCTGTGCCATGGGGATCTGCCAATACCCCTTTGTCAAATCCAAGGTGGATATATATCTGGCGTGCCCAAGCCTTTCGATGAGCTCATCAATACGGGGCATGGGATAAGCGTCGAACTTGGAGACTTCATTCAACTTCCGATAGTCGTTGCAAAACCTCCACTCTCCATCAGGTTTTGGGACCAGGACAATTGGGCTCGACCAACCGCTCTTGGATTCCTCAATGACCCCAAGCCTCAACATACGCTCCACTTCCTTGGAGATAACTTCTCGACGAGCCTCAGGAATACGATAAGGTTTCACATTCACCCGCACATGTGGCTCTGTTAGGACCTCGTGCTCTATGACCTTCGTGTATCCTGGCAATTCTGAAAACAGGTCCCTGTTTTTCTGGAGTAACTCCCGGCACTGCTGTTTCTGGGTCTTTGATAGCGTTTCTGCTATAGTAACCGCTCCAACCTCACCTTCTGGGTTGCTTAACAATGACGGAGTTGCTGTCGGCTCTCTATCTTGCCATGGCTTGATGAGGTTGACATGGTAAACTTGGAATGGTTTCCGTCTTCCTGGTTGGTGAATTTTATAATTTACCTCACCAAGTTTCTCGACAACCTCATATGGCCCTTGCCATTTGGCCAAGAACTTGCTTTCCACCGTTGGAACTAACACAAGAACTCGGTCTCCCGGATTGAACTGCCTCACTCTTGCAGACCGGTTGTAGACCCTGGCTTGAGCTTCTTGTGCTTGGAGAAGGTGTTCTTTCACGATAGGCATCACCTTTGCAATCCTCTGCTGCATCAGGGCCACATGCTCAATGACGCTTCTGTGGGGTGTGACTTCGGCCTCCCAGGTTTCCTTGGCTATATCCAGGAGTCCTCGTGGATGTCGGCCATATAGAAGCTCAAACGGTGAGAACCCTGTGGAGGCCTGTGGAACTTCACGAATGGAAAACATCAGATAGGGTAAGAGACAATCCCAGTCTCTACCGTCTTTCTCTATAGCTTTTCTCAGCATGCTCTTTAGTGTCTTGTTAAACCTCTCAACAAGGCCATCTGACTGGGGATGGTACACCGAGGTCCTCAACTGGGAGATCTTCAGGGCTTTACATAACTCCCTCATCACCTTGCTCATGAAAGGTGTACCCTGGTCAGTCAGGATCTCCTTTGGCAGACCTGTCCGGGAAAAGACATGGACCAACTCGCGGGCTATGCTTTTTGAGGAAGAATTTCTCAAGGGAATTGCCTCAGGATAGCGTGTGGCATAGTCCAGGATGACTAATATATACTGATGGCCTCGAGCTGATTTAACTAAGGGACCGACCAAGTCCATGGCAATTCTCTCGAACGGTACCTCAATAATGGGCAGTGGCACAAGGGGGTTCCGGAAATGAGGAGTAGGAGCAGTTAGCTGACATGTAGGGCAGGACCTGCAATAGTTCACTATTTCCCGGTGACACCCAGGCCAATAGAACCTCTGCACAACCCGTTCCTGCGTTTTTTCCACCCCCAGGTGTCCACCCAAGATGTGTGAATGGGCCATGTCCAACACTTTCCGTCTATACAGACCCGGCACTATCAACTGCTCTACCAACTCCTCCCGTATTTTCGTGACACGGTACAACAACTCCCCCCTCAACAGAAAATGGGGAAATCTTGTGTCTGCCCCCGGCTCCTGTACCACCCCGTCAATAACTGTGACATTATTAAAGGCTTCCCTCAGAGTGGGGTCCCTATGTTGGGCAGTCCCAAAATTTTCACCGGTAACTTCTAACTCCAGAATGTCAGATGTAGGGGATACTTCCTCCTCATCCCCAACCAGAACACAAAAAGGAAAACTGTCTGCCTCTGGGTGTGGCGATACCCTTCCAGGGTTCACTGGTTCCCTGCCAGGGAGCTCAGAACCATTTCTCCACAAATCCCAAAACAAACAGAAATCCCGGCCAATAATTATAGGGTGCAACAAGTCCTGAACCACGCCGACTATGTGGGACTCAGTGCCACATGCCGTTTCAATGTCCACCCTGGCCATAGGGTAGTCCTTTGCATCACCATGTATGCACCGCACTCCGACCTTCTTTCCTGGGAGCAGGTGGAGAGGAAAAGTGGCCCTCACCAGGGTCACTAGGCTCCCCGAGTCTAACAGTGCCGTTACTGCTCGACCGTTCACCTTTACGGGACACGCTTGAGGTCCCTCGTTGGATGGAGAGTTCACACTACAGGCTGGATACGCATAGTATGAACAACGGCGTCCCATGCTGCAGTCCATCTGCTCAGTGGTTTGGGAACAACGGGCAGCTATATGTCCTGGCTTGTGGCACCTCAAACAAATAATATCACCCGTGGGACCCCCAGTACGGCATGGGCTGCCTCCCGAAGGAGCCTTCCAACCCTTGGTATCTCTCAACCAGTCCGATCAGTTCGTCGGCATTCTGGGGATCACCCTGGGCAACCCAAGACTGTATAGGCCTTGGGAGGGAATGGACAAACCGATCCATCATCACCCGTTCTACCATCTGTGCAGGCGCAGAGGATTCTGGCTGCAGCCATTTCTGGACCAGGTGCAACAGATCAAACATTTGGGAACGAGGTGGTTTGTCCCGGTGATAGCCCCAGGAGTGAACTCGCTGTGCCCTGACAGTCAGTGTCACCCCAAAACGTGCGAGAATCTCGGCTTTCAATTTGTGATACTCTTTGGCATCCTGCAAGGTCAAATCATAATACGCCTTCTGGGGTTCTCCCGTCAGGTATGGCGCAAGTACCTCTGCCCACTGCTCTGGTGGAAGTTTTTCCCTCTCAGCGACCCTCTCAAACACCGTCAGGAAGGCCTCAACATCATCCCCGGGAGTCATTTTCTGCAATGCGCGTCTTACCGTCTTCCGGACGTGGGTGTCATCAGCCAAATCTGGGGTTGGGGTGCTCGCCTTGCCCTGGATGGCGGTTGCCAGAAGCTGCATCTGCTGCTGATGCTCCTGCTGGCTCTGCTGCATCTGCTGCCGTTGCTCCTGCTGGCTCTGCTGCATCTGCTGCCGTTGCTCCTGCTGACTCTGTTGTATCTGCTGCATCAACAGCCTGTTGGTCTCTTGCTGCCTTTGCTCCTGCTGGCTCTGCCTTTTCTCCTGCTGTGACTGCATCTGGACCAAGTGTTTCAGCAGGTCCTCCATTTTCTCCGGCAATGCTTGCTGGCTTGCAACAGCCTTGACCCAGGACATTCAAAAATAAACTCACGTCTCCGCTGGGAACGCTGCTCGCACGTCTACCACCAATTGTAAGGATTTCACTCACTCAGCTGCGACGGCTGACACTCAGGAGACGTGTTCCTTTAAAGTTCACTGGGTTTATTGCTTCATAAACCATGTGGCAAATAACAGAAAGCAAAATGGGCCTTTGGTTCAGGCAAAGAAAAGCAAGTGTCCAGTTCATCCGGCTCAGTCCTGAAGCCGTAACACACTCAGGAGGGTTTCACCTCCACACATCTCTGCTGTGTAAAGGATTAGCCAGTCTTATAAAGAGCTAACCCCACCCAGTAACCCATCACATGATTAGCCATGTGGTCTGACATTACCACAGGTCCTGAAACACATATACAAGATTATGTGCCAGAAAGGAATACTCCGGGCTACATTACAGCAACCAGGCACTTATGTGGCACATACCTCCCATCGACTACAAACCCTTTAGCCATGCTACAATATATATATATATACCGTATATACTCGAGTATAAGCCGAGATTTTCAGCCCAAATTTTTGGGCTGAAAGTGCCCCTCTCGGCTTATACTCGAGTCAAGGTGGGTGGCAGGGTCGGCGGGTGAGGGGGTGAGGGCGCTGAGGTATACTTACCTAGTCCCAGCGATCCTGGCGCTGTCCCTGCCGTCCCACAGTCTTCTGTGCTGCAGCTGCTTCCCCTCTTCAGCGGTCACGTGGGACTGCTCATTAGAGAAATGAATAGGCGGCTCCACCTCCCATAGGGAGGGACAGTGGGACAGGCAGAGGGAGCCGGACGTCGGGACCAGGTAAGTTTGTCATATTTACCTGTCCCCGTTCCAGCCGCCGGGCGTCGCTCCATCTTCCCGGCGCCGCTCCGTCTTCCCGGCGTCTCTGCGCTCTGACTGTTCAGGTCAGAGGGCGCGATGACGCATATAGCGTGCGCGGCGCCCTCTGCCTGATCAGTCAGCGCAGAGAGACGCCGGAACGAGACGCCGGGAGCTGCAATCAAGAGAGGTGAGTATGGCTTTCTTTTTTTTTATTGCAGCAGCGGCACAGATTTATGTGGAGCATCTATGGGGCAGTATGAACGGTGCAGAGCACTATATGGGGCACAGATATGGGGGCAGTATGAACGGTGCAGAGCACTATATGGGGCACAGATATGGGGGCAGTATGAACGGTGCAGAGCATATATGGGGCACAGATATGGGGGCAGTATGAACGGTGCAGAGCATATATGGGGCACAGATATGGGGGCAGTATGAACGGTGCACAGCACTATATGGGGCACAGATATGGGGGCAGTATGAACGGTGCAGAGCACTATATGGGGCACAGATATGGGGGCAGTATGAACGGTGCAGAGCACTATATGGGGCACAGATATGGGGGCAGTATGAACGGTGCAGAGCACTATATGGGGCACAGATATGGGGGCAGTATGAACGGTGCAGAGCATATATGGGGCACAGATATGGGGGCAGTATGAACGGTGCAGAGCATATATGGGGCACAGATATGGGGGCAGTATGAACGGTGCACAGCACTATATGGGGCACAGATATGGGGGCAGTATGAACGGTGCAGAGCACTATATGGGGCACAGATATGGGGGCAATATGAACGGTGCAGAGCATATATGGGGCACAGATATGGGGGCAGTATGAACGGTGCAGAGCACTATATGGGGCACAGATATGGGGGCAGTATGAACGGTGCAGAGCACTATATGGGGCACAGATATGGGGGCAGTATGAACGGTGCACAGCACTATATGGGGCATAGATATGGGGGCAGTATGAACGGTGCAGAGCACTATATGGGGCACAGATATGGGGGCAATATGAACGGTGCAGAGCACTATATGGGGCACAGATATGGGGGCAGTATGAATGGTGCAGAGCACTATATGGGGCACAGATATGGGGGCAGTATGAACGGTGCAGAGCACTATATGGGGCACAGATATGGGGCAATATGAACGGTGCAAACACTATATGGGGCACAGATATGGGGGCAGTATGAACGGTGCAGAGCACTATATGGGGCACAGATATGGGGGCAATATGAACGGTGCAGAGCATACAGGGCACAGATATAGGGCAATATGAACGGTGCAGAGCACTATATGGCACAGATATGGGGAAATATGAACGGTGCAGAGCACTATATGGCAGAGCTATGGGGAAATATGAACGGTGCAGAGCACTATATGGCACAGCTATGGGGCAATAATGAACGGTGCAGAGCACTATATAGCACAGCTATGGGGAAATAATGAACGGTGCAGAGCACTATATGGCACAGCTATGGGGAAATAATGATCTATTTTTATTTTTGAAATTCACCGGTAAATGCTGCATTTCCACCCTAGGCTTATACTCGAGTCAATAGGTTTTCCCAGTTTTTTGTGGCAAAATTAGGGGGGTCGGCTTATACTCGGGTCGGCTTATACTCGAGTATATACGGTATATATATATATAGTAATTTTTTTACATTTTAAAAATCACAAAAGGAAGATAGCCCAGTCTCTGCTAACTGCTCAATAACAAAAAAGGAACCTCTATTAGCTGCCACCAGCAATCTTATATACCGTATTTTCCAGCGTATAAGACGACTTTTTAACCCCTGAAAATCTTCTTAAAAGTCAGGGGTCGTCTTATACGCCAGGTGTCGTCTTGTACGCCGGGTGCAGACCAATGTGTATATGGTGGGTGGGGGGGAGTGGTCCTGATGACGAAGAGAGGGGGTGTCTCACAGGAAAACATGAGTGGAGTATCCCCCTATTACCTCATTGTGGCAACGTGGGGTTTCTGTGCTGGAGAGCGGTGGCGGCTCCTCTTTGTGCCGCGTGGGTGCTCTGTGCTGTGGGGTGTCGGCGGCGTATCTTTGTGCAGAGTCGGGGCTCCTCCGGCATTTCCTCAAAGCCCAGAGGCACCGGCAGCTCCATTGCTGCGATGCGGTGGCCTCTGGTAAAATGGTCGCTGGGGGCGGCGCATGCTCAGATTCAGATCTCGTCCCGAGATCTCGGGAGACGAGTTCTGAATCTGAGCATGCGCCGCCCCCAGCGGCCATTTTCCCATAGGCCGCTGCATCGCAGCAATGGAGCTGCCGATGCCTCCGGGCTTTGAGGAAATGCCGGAGGAGCCCCAACTTTGCACTAAGATATGCCGCCCCACAGCACAGTGCCCTGACACTGCATGAAGATACGCCGCCTCCCCATAGCACAGCACCCACGCGGCACAAAGAGGAGCAGCCGCTGCCGCTCCCCAGCACAGAGATGCCACGCTGCTACAATGAGGTAATAGAGGGATACTCCACTCACACTTTCCTGTGAGACACCCCTCTTCATCATCGGGACCACTCCCCCCCCAAAGGCACATTGGTCACCGGCCCTATAAAACGAAACATGGCATATAAGAAGACTCCCGACTTTTAAGAAGATTTTATATTTTAACTGGAAAAGTTGGGGGCTCGTCTTATACGCCCAGTCATCTTATGCGCCGGAAAATTACAAGCTGATAGGACATCCATTACAGGTAGCATGTGGCTTCAGTGGTGCGGTTTACACAGCAAGAGGAACAGAGCTAATATATTTTATGTATTTTATCCAGAACAGTAGACAGTGTTTATAAAAATATACAAACATCATTCAAAATGGGAACAAAACAATATGACTGTCAAGATTTCCACTCTGTTTCTGCCTTTTTGTTACTTTGTGTCAGGGCTGTCAGTCTGTGCTGGGTTTGTGCTGCAGTCATCTGTGTTCATTTTCCCTAATCAGGCTTCTACTTAAACATGCTAGTTCCTCCCCCAGTGTCAATCGTACACTTGCTGTTGTCTGTGTAACATTGATCACTCTTCGCTCTGTGCCTGACACAGCTTGACTTGATTCTCTTCCCAGACTCTGACCCTTTGCTTGTGCCTGCTCCTTGTAAACTGTTTTGTCTCTCTGGCTTTCCTGACCGCGGCTCGTGTATTGGACTTTGTTTCTGACTTCCCTTTGTCGTACTGCGCCATTTCCTGGACCTGACCTTAGATTGTTTGGCCTTCTTTTACTTACAGTAAGCAGTATTTCTATTTACTAGAGTGACTCACGTCACAACGACGCTATGGCACTGAAAATCTATATTCGATAAATCTCTGATCGATGTAAACCCCAATATTTATGTCACTTGAGACAACGTCTAAGTAGCTCTTTTGGAAGAGCGAAAAGTTATGGCTCTGTGTAAACAAATCCCCACTTTGCTATCTGGTTACCAGAGTAGATCTTCCTGTTTTAATTACCTGGTCCCTATAGGGGAAATGGAGAGATGACGCCTCAACTTCCTTTGAAGCATCATCTCTTTATTTCCCCAGTTTTATTTAGTTTATCTCTCCCTAGCTATAATTAGTTACACATGTTCAATGTGTAGTCCTACTTCAAAGTAGGTTGGAGTGTCAACTTTTCTGCCTTCTGGAGATGTATTATGGATTTAAATTTTTCTCCATGACAGGTTTGTTTATACACTGCTCAACAAAATAAAGGGAACACTTAAATGACACAATGTAACTCCAAATCAATCACACGTCTGTGAAATCAACCTGTCCAGCTATGACACATTACTGATTGTGAATCAATTTCTAATGCTGTTGTGCAAATGGAACTGACAACAGGTCGAAATGAAAGGCAATTAGCAAGACAACCCCTATAAAGAAGTGATTCTGCAAGCAGTGACCACAGACCATTTCTCTGGTCTCATCCCTTTTGGCTGTTGTCTGGGTCACTTTTGTACTTTGTCATTGCTCTCACCCAGAGAGTTACAGTAGCATGAGGCGGTGTCTACAACCCACAGAAGTCGCTCAGGTAGTGCAGCTCATCTTGAATGGCACATCAATGTGAGATGTGGCAAGAAGGGTAGCTGTGTCTGTCAGCTCAGTGTCCAGAGCATGGAGAAGATACCAGGAGACAGGCCAGTACACCAGTAGATGTGGAGGGGGCTGTAGGAGGGCAACAATGCAGCAGCAGGACCGCTACCTCCTCCTTTGCACAAGGAGAAAAAGAAGGAGCATTGTCAGAGCCCTATAAAATGAGCTCCTGCAGCAGGCCACTAACATCTATGTGTCTGCTCAAACTGTCAGAAACAGACTCCATGAGGGTGGTATGAGGGCCTGACAACCACAAGTGGGTGTTGCGCTTACAGCCCAACACCATACAGCACTATTGGCATTTGCCAAAGAACACCAAGATTGGCAAATTCGACATTGGAACCCTTTGTGCTTCACGGATGAGAGCAGATCCACACTGAGCACATGTGACAGACGTGACAGAGTTTGACCGGCTTGGCAGTGGGGAGGCATTTGGTGGTGGTGTGGGGAGGCATTTCTTTGGAGGGCTGCGCAGCTCTCCATGTGTTAGCTAGAGGTACCCTAACTGCCATTAGTTACCGGGATGAAATCCTCAGACCCATTGTGAGACCATATGCAGGTGCAGTGAGTAATGGGTTCGTTCTGATGCATGACAATGCTAGGCCTCATGTGACTGATGTGTGTCAGCAGTTCCTGCATGATGAAGGCATTAATGCTATGGACTGGCCTGTCCGCTCCCCAGACCTAAATCCAACTGAGCACATCTGGAATATCATGTCTCATTCCATCCACTAACGCCAATGTGCATCACAGACTGTCTAGGAATTGACTGAAGCTTTAATACAAGTGTGGGAGGAGATCCCTCAGGAGAACATCCACCGCCTCATCAGGACCATGCCCAGGCACTGTAGGGGGGTCGTACAGGCACGTGAAGGCCACACACACTATTGAGCATCATTTCCTTGTCTTGAGGCTTTTCCACTAAAGATGTATCAGCCTGTAATTTCATTTTCCACTTTGATTTTGAGTATTATTCCAATTTCAGACCTCCATGGGAAACTAATTGTGATTTACATTGATAATTTTTATGCTTTATTGTTCTCAACACATTCCACTATTTAATGAATAAAGATTTGTAACTGGAATATTTCATTCAGTGATACCTAGGATGTGGTGTTTTAGTGTTCCCTTTATTTTTTTGAGAAGTGTATTTTCTCAGATGGAAGATAAAGCTAATTTCTGCAAAAGGAGATAATATAGTGATGATGGCTATTTCAATACTTATAAACTTAAAAAGTACAGTATGCGAATTACTTTACCCTCCATGCTGTCAAGAGGCTCAGCCTGAAACTTAAAGTTTGTAACTGTTCTTGTAAATTTTCTGTTAAACACAATACAGATAATGATTTATTTGAGCATTTATGAGTGAATATAACGAGATTAAATTGGATTATCTGTTATATGTTTTTTTTAATTGATTGTAGAATACTGCAATTTAATTTTAACATTACACTGCATTTTGCATAGGTATAATTGTCATTTATATAGTATGATGAATCCCATATATTGATACATTTTTCAAACATAATTATTTACTTGCTTTTATATTCCTAATTCTAAAAATAATACTAAAAAAGCCAAAACATTAGATTATAATGTGTATAATATAAGCAAATAAAATAAGTAGAGGACCTTGTGCTTAGCTAAAGATATGGCTCTCCTTTTTATAGGGACCCTCGGAGAAGGTCACTGGTAAAACACTGGAGGGGAGATGTTGGTCACTCAGGAGGTTAGCCTCAGTGATATGAACCTGGAAAATGTTAATCAGCCATATTAAGGGCTGGATTTTTGTGAACAGCTGAAGAGTGGGTGGGAGGCTGTTCACTATATCTCCACCCCAGGGTGTGGTCCAGAGGCTAATTATGGAGCCTTTGGACTCATTCAGTGTTCAGTCTATCTGGAGACGAGATCTCCAGAGCTGTGCTCATGTTGAAGAGAATTGAACCGTTTTTTTTTTCCCTGAGCAGTTGGATCCCCGAAGCCACATAGATGGCACTGTACACTATTTTGTTTTTTCCGTTATGCCAAATGGACCATGTTTATTTATTGAATATTGCCCTGGTTTATGCAGTACGTTTTAATAAACCAGTTGAAAAATGTTGGGATTGAGAAACTCTAATTTCAGCTGATGCTATGCAGAAGTTTCCTGTATGGCATATTTACTTCTGTGATGCCCACCTTGTTGGCTGTAAATCTGCTTGAAGGCTGCATTACATTTTTTAAGTCTGCTTAATCTGGCCTTCTACTTGTCTGTCTGGCAGAAGCAGCATTCTTCAAATAAAGAAAACACTTGATGACTGTATTTTCTGGTAAAATCATTTAGTTATTTCTTCTGGGAATGGCTACATTCTTTAAACAGGTTTTCCGCAAAGGCATAATACCCCATGTCTGCAAATTTAATTCAGCATATGAAGCTAATAACTACAACAAAAAGATCCTGCTCATCACCCCATTATATATTAATCTGTTGTGAAATCTTTATTTCAGGTCAACACAGGTCTATTTAATAGTGTCTGGAAGTAACTATTGTGGCCCAGGAATTTAGCGCTGTGCAACCTCATATAGTTTATGTTATAGAGTGCTCTACGATTTGATATAAGAAAATGCCTTTCACTATATTGATATTGATACAGTAAAACAACAATAGTGTATGTTTTTAATTGGCAAGCAATATGCAAGCATCTTTCCAAATAACTTTGCAGGTGAATTCCCAAATTCTCTGAGCAAAATCCTTAAAGCATAAATGTCACGTAAAAATGCTATTAACCTGCAGATATGGGGTTAATCTACAGCTTAATAGATTTCTGATGCCATGAGGCAGTCGCACAGGGAGCCCTGCTGCTGGAAGGAAATGAACTTTACTCCAACTGACAAAATCGGGCTTTCAGTCATAGAAGGATGGCCAGCGCAGTTTCAGTCACTGCTCAGTAGATAGTGAGCTGCGGTTGTATCTATGCCCCAGCACTGACTGACAGCTGACCTAGCATACCATGCACTATACCTAATCTGACCGTGCCTAAAACTGGGCAAAATACAGTGGGGCAAAAAAGTATTTAGTCAGTCAGCAATAGTGCAAGTTCCACCACTTAAAAAGATGAGAGGCGTCTGTAATTTACATCATAGGTAGACCTCAACTATGGGAGACAAACTGAGAAAAAAAAATCCAGAAAATCACATTGTCTGTTTTTTTAACATTTTATTTGCTTATTATGGTGGAAAATAAGTATTTGGTCAGAAACAAAATTTCATCTCAATACTTTGTAATATATCCTTTGTTGGCAATGACAGAGGTCAAACGTTTTCTGTAAGTCTTCACAAGGTTGCCACACACTGTTGTTGGTATGTTGGCCCATTCCTCCATGCAGATCTCCTCTAGAGCAGTGATGTTTTTGGCTTTTCGCTTGGCAACACGGACTTTCAACTCCCTCCAAAGGTTTTCTATAGGGTTGAGATCTGGAGACTGGCTAGGCCACTCCAGGACCTTGAAATGCTTCTTACGAAGCCACTCCTTCGTTGCCCTGGCGGTGTGCTTTGGATCATTGTCATGTTGAAAGACCCAGCCACGTTTCATGTTCAATGCCCTTGCTGATGGAAGGAGGTTTGCACTCAAAATCTCACGATACATGGCCCCATTCATTCTTTCATGTACCCGGATCAGTCGTCCTGGCCCCTTTGCAGAGAAACAGCCCAAAGCATGATGTTTCCACCACCATGCTTTACAGTAGGTATGGTGTTTGATGGATGCAACTCAGTATTCTTTTTCCTCCAAACACGACAAGTTGTGTTTCTACCAAACAGTTCCAGTTTGGTTTCATCAGACCATAGGACATTCTCCTAAAACTCCTCTGGATCATCCAAATGCTCTCTAGCAAACTTCAGACGGGCCCGGACATGTACTGGCTTAAGCAGTGGGACACGTCTGGCACTGCAGGATCTGAGTCCATGGTGGCGTAGTGTGTTACTTATGGTAGGCCTTGTTACATTGGTCCCAGCTCTCTGCAGTTCATTCACTAGGTCCCCCCGCGTGTTTCTGGGATTTTTGCTCACCGTTCTTGTGATCATTCTGACCCCACGGGGTGGGATTTTGCGTGGAGCCCCAGATCGAGGGAGATTATCAGTGGTCTTGTTTGTCTTACATTTTCTAATTATTGCTCCCACTGTTGATTTCTTCACTCCAAGCTGGTTGGCTATTGCAGATTCAGTCTTCCCAGCCTGGTGCAGGGCTACAATTTTGTTTCTGGTGTCCTTTGACAGCTCTTTGGTCTTCACCATAGTGGAGTTTGGAGTCAGACTGTTTGAGGGTGTGCACAGGTGTCTTTTTATACTGATAACAAGTTTAAACAGGTGCCATTACTACAGGTAATGAGTGGAGGAAAGAGGAGACTCTTAAAGAAGAAGTTACAGGTCTGTGAGAGCCAGAAATCTTGATTGTTTGTTTCTGACCAAATACTTATTTTCCACCATAATATGCAAAACATTTTTTAAAAAAACAGACAATGTGATTTTCTGGATTTTTTTTTCTCAGGTTGTCTCCCATAGTTGAGGTCTACCTATGATGTAAATTACAGACGCCTCTCATCTTTTTAAGTGGTGGAACTTGCACTATTGCTGACTGACTAAATACTTTTTTGCCCCACTGTACACCAGTACAAACTCCCTAAGCTCTTTATACGGATTGGGCAGACCACTTATCAAGAACTCTACATGATCATAGAGAGAATAGTGAGGTTGTTAAATCATAGGTGAACACTACTTTATATCAAAATGAATCCAAAGGAAAATTGAGTAAATGTCCAAAGCAACATATTTCACTTTATGTCATGTTAGAGTATAATAAGACATACCTTTTAATTAAAGAAGCACTACTATGAATTTTTTTTATTAAATGTATGAATATTTACAGTCATGGCAGAAAGTATTGACACCCTTGAAATTGTTCCAGAAAAATAAGTATTTCTCCCAGAAAATTATTGCAATTACATATGTTTTGCTATACGCGTTTATTTCCTTTGAGTGTATTGGATCAGCACAAAAAAACAGAGGAAAAAAAGGCAAATTGGACATAATGTCACACAAAACCTCAAAAAATTGGCCAGACAATATTGTTGGCACCCTCAACTTAATATTTAGTTGCACACCCTTTGGAATAAATAACTTCAATCAATCGCTTCCTATAACCATCAACAAACTTCCTACACCTCTCAACTGGAATTTTGGACCACCCTTGTTTTGTAAATTGCTCCAGGTGTCTCATATTTGAAGGGTGTCTTCTCCCAACAGCAATTTTAAGATGTTCCCACATGTGTTCAATGGGATTTAGGTCTGAGCTCATTGCTGGCCACTTCAGAACTCTTCAGCGCTTTGTTTCCATCCATTATTGGATGCTTCTTGACGTATGTTTGGGGTCATGGTCCTGCTGGAAGACCCCTGACCTAGGATTAAAACCCAGCTTTCTGACACTGTACATTACATTACGACCCCAGATCCTTTGGTAATCTTCAGATTTCATGGTGCATTGCCCACAGTCAAGGCACCAAATGCCAGAGGCAGGAAAACAAACCCCAAACAACTTTGAACCTCCACCATAGTAGACTGTAGGTACTATATTCTTTTCTTTGTAGGCCTCAATTCATTTTTTGTAAACAGTAGAATGATGATGTGATTTACTAAAAAGCTCTTTCTTGGTCTTATCTGTCCATAAGATGCTTTCCGAGAAGAATTCTTACTTACTGGCATACGTTTTGGCAAACTGCAGTCTAGCTATTTTCTGTCTCTGTGTCAATCGTGGGGTCCTCTTAAGTCTTCTGCCATAGTGTTCATTTCATTCAAATGTCGATGGATAGTTTGCCTTGACACTGATGCATCTTGAACCTGCAGGACAGCTTGAATTTCTTTGGATCTTGATTGGTACTGCTTATTCACCATCTGGACCAGGGGTGTCAAACTGCATTCCTCGAGGGCTGCAAACAGGTCATGTTTTCAGGACTTCCTTGTACTGCACAGGTGATAATTTAATCACCAACTCATTATTTGTGTAGGTGATTAAATTATCACCTGTGCAGTACAAGGAAATCCTGAAAACATGACCTGTTTGCAGCCCTCGAGGAATGCAGTTTCGTGTAAATATATTTTTGTTAAAGAGAAGAGAATTTTACAAGAAAAACAGTAGTTAAAAACTACGACAATGAGCAAAGTACTTTTTCTTATAATATACAATTCGAGAAGAGTAACACAAAAAACACTCCCTCACAAACCTTGCATAAATCTTACATAAAAGAGAGAAAAGAAGAAAAAAAAAGGAAAAAGAAAAATTAGAGGGAATAAACCCTCTAGAATGACTATGGTAACTTTAACTTATAAGCAATAACTCCTTGCCCCCGCAACAGGCGAGGACTTTCAAAACCGTAAATAAAAGAAAGCATACCTAAAATCAGTTCGCCCATGTCCCCAAGAGCAAGACATGCACGCAAATAGTATCATTATAATTATAAAAGTAACTGGTAAATCATGGTACAGACCTATCACACCTAACTGGTGGAAGGAGAACAGCTCACCCAGGGGGGAGATAGAAAGAGGAGGAAATAGAGGGGGGAGCCCAAGTAGTTGGGGCTCAAGAAAAGAAATATAAAATGAGAATACGAAAAGAAAAGAAAAATAGCTTAGTAATCAACTGTAGAATAGACAGGCGTATCAGGTAAACAGGTCAGGGAAACGAGCAGAATCTTTAAATAAAATCCATTCAGTCCAGATACCTAAAAAGGAGACCCTTGTCTGTGAAAGGTCTGCATCAATTTCCTCCAACCTAAAGATGGTTTCAAATTCTGAAAACCACTCCACAACATCGGGGGGAACCGGGTCCATCCCTAGCAGCCGCTAGGCAAAACTTAAGGATGTCCTTTTTTTGGGATCCCACCGAACCGGGAATCATGGAGAGCAATGCTATCTCCGGAGTACCGGTGATGTGCTTGCCTGTGATCAAACCATAATTTCGGAACACTTGGTCCCAGAATGTTCTAATCAAGGGGCAGCCCCACCAGATATGCAAAAGGGAGCCAATGCCATTTCCACACCTCCAGCAGCAGTTTGAAATTGAGGGAGAAAATTTGTGTAACCTGTCAGGAGTGAGGTACCACCTATATTGCAGTTTATACCCCTTCTCCGAGGCCTCACTGGAACTCGGGAGTTTATGGTTCATCAGGAAGCAACGCTCCCATTCCTCATCTGACAAAGTCCGCCCCAAATCCTTCTCCCAAGCAGACTGGAAATAGAGCCTTGTGTCAGAGTCAGGTGTTGAAAGAATTGAGTAGAGGGAAGAGATTCCCCTGCTCGGGGCGTCTCCACCGGCAAACAACAGTTCCAAAGGAGAGAGTCTACAGTGCGAACCCCTTGGCAAATTCAAAGAGGCCAGGAAGGACCGGACCTGCATGTACTCCCACCAAAGAAGTTTAGTGGAGGGAGATTGGGTTTGGAGGGAACAGAGGGTGGGAATCTCGCCACGCTGTAACATATCACCAACCCGTATGTCATCCTCGTATTTCCAACCCATGAAGGCTTTCCTGTGAATGCCCGGAGGAAATGCTGGGTTGCAAAAAATAGGTGTAAGAAGGCTGGCCCCAGAAGGAGCATACCCCTTCACACCACTGCAGTGCCATGCCCTCATAGCCTCTGAGGTTAGGAAAGAAAATCTCCCCCGTTGAAGAGCATATTGCTTTGGGATCCACTGAAGATAATGAAGAGGCAAATCGGACCATTCTTGTTCCAACTCTACCCATTTTTTAAATTTAATTTTATATTTCCAGTCCAAGAGGCGAACTAATATGGCCGCCCTGCAATAGCTTCAGAGGTTGGGTAGACCCACCCCACCAAACTGGTGTGGCCTAGATAAAACCTTGTAACTCACCCTCGGTGTTTTCCCCTTCCAGATAAAACGGGAAATCAAGGACTGTATTTTAATAAAAAACGATTTATGTGGCCAAATGGGAATCGCCTGAAAGATATAAAGAAATCTCGGCAGGATATCCATCTTAACAACCTGAATCCTACCGAGCCACGACAGCCTCAATGGGCCGTAAGACTCCAGAAGGGATCCCACCTTGTTCAAAATGACCTGATGGTTCAAAGAAAATAATTGAAGAGGATCCGAGGTGAGATTCACCCCGAGATATGAAATCTGATCCTGTTGCCATCTGAAGGGGAAGGTCCGCTTCAAGGAAGCCACCACGGAAGAAGATAGAGAAATGTTTAGGACCTCAGTTTTGGAGTAATTAATCTTGAAGTTACTTAAATCCCCGAAGGATTCGAACTCCTTCATAAGCACTGGAAAAGAGACGACTGGGTTAGAGACGAAGAGGAGGATGTCGTCGGCAAATACCGCCATTTTATGGTTAGAGTTTCCAACCTGAATCCCTGAGATACTGTCATTAACTCGGATAGCCTTAGCCAAATGCTCAATAACTAAAACATATAATAGGGGCGACAACGGGCAGCCTGGTCTAGTACCGTTCTGAATATAAAAACGATCGGACAAAGATCCATTGACTCTAACACGAGCTGAGGGTTTTGAATATAATGACATAAAATTGGATTGTAAGCCAATGTGGGTCAGGGTTTCCCGTAGAAAGTCCCAATGGACTCTATCAAAGGCCTTTTCCGCGTCAATCGACAGAAGACAAAGAGGGGACTTTTGCATCTTGGTCCTCTCAAAAAGGAGAAGAGACCTGATAATCCTGTCCCGCGCCTCCCGGCCCTTGGCAAAGCCCACCTGATCAAGGTCGATAATAGATGGGAGAAGTCCTGACAATCTGTCAGCCAATACCTTAGCAAATAATTTTACATCGACGTTGATCAGGGAGATTGGCCTATAACTCCCGGCCAGCAGGGGATCTTTATTAGGCTTTGGCAGAACAGAAATATGAGCCTCTAGAGACTGGGGGGTAAAACTATTCTCCTCAGAAATCGCATTAAAGGTGAGGACCATTTGGGGAAGCAAGTCAGATAGAAGGGATTTATAGAATAAGGGAGTGAACCCATCCGACCCAGGACATTTAGAGGTGGACGTGGATTTAACAGCTTCTGCCAGCTCCTCAGGGGTTCGAGGAATGCAGTTTGACACCCCTGATCTGGACTATCCTGTGTTGCAACCTTTCTTTAATTTTTCTCTCCTGTCCATGTCCTGAGAGATCAGCTACAGTGTCATGTGTTGCAAACTTCTCGATTATCTTGCGCGCTGTAGACAAATGAACATGAATATCTCTGGAGATGGACTTGTAACCTTGAGATTGTTGATATTTTTCAATAATTTTGGTTCTCAAGTCCTTAGACAGTTTTTTATCCTCTTTCTGTTCTCCAAGATAGAGTAAACTTCTCTTTTTATCTGGTTTCATATTGACCACACCTGTTACTTGCAACAGGTGAGTTTAAACGAGCATCACATACTAGAAACAAAGTTGTTTACTCACAATTTTAGAAAGATCCCAACAATTTTGTCCGGCCCTTTTGGAGGTCTTGTGTGAAACTATGTCCAATTAACCTTTTTTTTTGTGTTGTTCCAAACACAAATGAATAAACGTGAATAACCAAACATATGTAATTGCAATAATTTTCTGGGAGAAATACTTGATTTTCTGAAACAAATGAATTCCGGAGAAGATGGCGATGGGGTTAGCATATTAATACACTCACACTGCACTACATACACATATACACATTTAATAAAAAAAAGTGCTTCATTAAGTAATCCAATAATAAGAACCAGCTAAATAGTATAAAGAACTTGATAAACTACAATAACTCAAAGGGCCAGACTCAGACAGGAGCTTACCTTCCATTTGGCAGCCAGTATTGTTTGATTCACGGATAGCTGTTTGCTATTTTTACATGGCACGCTACTGCTCCTACAATTGCTCATTTATTAATTGCTTCCAGTGCTCTATAATAATAAAGACCTAGCTTAAATTAATGCAACCTCTCTATTTGCGTTATTGTGTTTCCTCATTTAATCCTGCCATGATTCATTAGAGGCATGCCAGTCTATGATTAAACACTGTACAGATCTCTAAATGTCCTAGAATGTTAAGACTTACTTTTTTTTACATCTCTTGATTCTATGTGTACCTCAGGGGGTGTGATGGCATATCTCGGGGTTGTTAAACTATGTACATGTCATGTCGTGCACAGTGTATGTTTATTGCCTTGGGAGCACTACAATATACCGTAACTTTTAGGTGATACCAGACTTTGGAACCTTGATAAACCATGCCATCAACCACCAGTGATGTCACATTAACTCGTTGTTTGTCCTATATCACTAGGGATGTAAATAAACCCCCTTACTAATGTATATCACCAGAGTTGTCACCACCATTAGCCACTAAGCAGTTTAAATTCAGCTTTTATAGATAGAAACTGATTCAAACACAAGGGAGATGGGAAGTATGCCACAACATTTTATTAGTTAACCCTAGAATGCGCAACCATAGAAATCTACACTTTCACGTACCTGGGGCCTTTTAGGCCTGTGTGCAAATAACATGGAATAACTCAAATAAAAATACCTTTCAAAGTTTATTTGAAATTGCAAAGTAAGGATGCATTCCCACTAGCGGCACTGGGGTCCGCCAGGAGGGGATCCATAATGGATCTGACCTCCTGGTAACCCCAGCTAAGGAGCGTACAGATACGCTCAGATTTCCTTTCCTGGACAAATATTACAACGCTTTATTTTTTTCTCTCTTGGCTCTGGATGTTCCTGAAAATGTATACCACATTGGATCATAGCTTCCGTAGTTTGCCTTGTCAAGCATTTTGTGTTGGTTTGCTCCATCATGGTAGGCATTAAAAGTACATAGCAAAGTTCCGTCAAGAATAGACATCTCTTGTCCTTCCTGTTGGCATGGAATTCTGGATGAGTTTCACTATAAAGGCAATATAAGCATACAGTTCCTCTTTTGTTATATTTTTCCATTTTTTTTATCTTACTGAAGCGATACGTTTTCCTTCTAAGTTAGTACACAAAACTACCTCATCTACAATATAATTTGAAAATTTTTTACAGAAAACATCTCTTGTAATCACATGTAAACCTAATACAGGCCTAAAAGGCCCCAGGTATGTGAATATGGGGTATTCCCAAAAAGGAGTTGTTATACCGAAGTGCCTGTAACAAAAAAATATATGAACAACTGGAAATTACTAACAACTATATACCTGAGGAATACCTACAGTTTCAGAATTCTAACTAAAGTAATCTTGCAGAAAACAGAAATCAATTAACCTAGTAGGCCTGCGAGGCCCCAGGTACGCGTTCTAGGGTGGTCCACTACTTTATCATTGATGATCTATCCTTAGAATAGGTCATCAATGCTGATTGGTTGGGGTCCGGCACCCGGCACCCCGTCGATCAGCTGTTTTGAATAGTGGAGCTGCTCCGTCTTCTGATAGCGGCTGCCACAGGGTACTGCACATCTGACTACTATTGATTTGCCTAGGAGATGGATGTGCAGTACACAGCCGTGGCCAGTATCTCAGAAGACAGAGCAGCTCTGCATTGAGCATTCCCTGCCTGTGGCTGCCGACACAGAGGGGAGCTGATTGGTGGGGGTGCCGAATGTCAAACCATGGCCGAACAGACATTGACAAACTATCCTAAGGATAGGTCATTATGAAGATTTGAGGTTGAAGGTTGTAATAATCACCTGCAGGTTAACAATGAAACTATTTTTTATTCCTTACATCCATGGTCTTATAGCAATTCTGGGTAGATGTTCACAATGCAATGTCACCAGACCACAAGATCCCATTCTGGGGCCGATAGTTCCACTGCCCCCATAACAGGCAATACCCACTGATTCCCAACTTTTGGTTGTCCCACAGCTTTTGTATATTCCGTCAGTATAGTCTGTAGTCATAGTCCATGCTCCATACCGCGACCGTAGCACATGTCTCCCACTCCAGCTGGCAACAACAGTCCTTAAGATAATTCATCACATCCAGATGATAGATATCATGACTGTAGCACATATATCGAGCTCCAGCCAGCAACAACAATCCATAAGATAGTTCCTCACATCCAGACATTAGATATCACGACCATAGCACATGTTTGAAGCTCCAGCCGGCAACCACATATAGTATAGTCCCAACCGGGTTTCTCCAAACATCTTTATGGGTTCAGTGATGGGCAGAGGAGCAGCCCACCAGATAGAGCCATGGTTCCTTGGGCTGTTCCTGAAAAGGTTCACTTTGCAGAGGGAGCCAGAGACATTTTACATCCAGAGCTCCCATTCAGGATATTCTTCAACTGGATTGGAGGAAGGTGGGGAGAGGTGATCCTTCATTGTTCAAATTATTGTCATATTTATCTTAAGTTTAGTAGCTAAGTAAACTGCAGTGGGCTAAAGGTACTGTCACACTAGACGATATCGCTAGCGATCCGTGACGTTGCAGCGTCCTCGCTAGCGATATCGTCCAGTGTGACAGGCAGCAGCGATCAGGCCCCTGCTGGGAGATCGCTGGTCGGGGAAGAAAGTCCAGAACTTTATTTCGTCGCTGGACTCCCCGTAGACATCGCTGAATCGGCGTGTGTGACACCGATTCAGCGATGTCTTTGCTGGTAACCAGGGTAAACATCGGGTAACTAAGCGCAGGGCCGCGCTTAGTAACCCGATGTTTACCCTGGTTACCATCCTAAAAGTAAAAAAACAAACACTACATACTTACCTATAGCCGTCTGTCCTCCAGCGCTGTGCTCTGCTTTCCTCCTGCTCTGGCTGTGAGCGTCGGTCAGCCGGAAAGCAGAGCGGTGACGTCACCGCTCTGCTTTCTGGCTGCCCGGCGCTCACAGCCAGACCAGAGAAGCAGAGCGCCGAGGACAGACAGCGGTAGGTAAGTATGTAGTGTTTGTTTTTTTTTACTTTTTAGGATGGTAACCAGGGTAAACATCGGGTTAATAAGCGCGGCCCTGCGCTTAGTTACCCGATGTTTACCCTGGTTACCGGGGACCTCGGGATCGTTGGTCGCTGGAGAGCTGTCTGTGTGACAGCTCTCCAGCGACCAAACAGCGATGCTGCAGCGATCCGGATCGTTGTCGGTATCGCTGCAGCGTCGCTATGTGTGACGGTACCATAAAGCAATATATAATCAGCATGCATTTACAAATTAACATATAACAAGAGTCAACGTACAGTATCATGTGAAACAATGGCTCAATTGAGGCCTTTGAGACACTATCAAGAGTAAAGGTACCGTCACACTCAGCGACGCTGCAGTGATATAGACAACGAGCCAATCACTGCAGCGTCGCTGTTTAGGTCGCTGTAGAGACATCAAACACAGCAACTCCAGAACGATGCAGGATCGATCCTGTGATGTAACGGCGACTCACTTATCGTTCTCGCTGGTTGTTAGCTCCATGTAAAACATTGCAGGCATCGTTGCTTTTGATGTCAAACATGACGATACACGCCGACCTGACGACGAAATAAAGTTCTGGACTTCTAGCTCCGTCCAGCGATGGCACAGCGGGATCAAGATCGCTGCTGCGTGTCAAACACAACGAGATCGCTATCCAGGACGCTGCAATGTCACGGATCGCTGACGTTCTCATTGCAAAGTTGCTGAGTGTGACGGTACCTTTATGGAATTATTGCTTTTACCATTTACCTTTATCTTACGTATACATAAGATGCAGCCTGCATGTCTTTCTCTGCTTACTGTTATTGAATGAAAACATTGATTCCAGAGGCTGCACTTTCCAGGTGAAATTAGTGCACTTAAACTGACGAGCAAGCAAATCTCTAATAAAACACAACAATCAAATCTCCAATAAAATGCAACAATAGGTTTGATGAAACTTTTGCTTTGTGCTGGAAAAGTCCACATCCCTTAGAATCGTGGATTCCGTTCTACGTTCATTGGTCCAATAGTCTTTAGAACAAGGCTAGTTCCTCACAGTCATCAATGATAAAGTAGTAGACAACCTCTTTAATGATTCCCTTCCATCATGCGCTATGGTTCACTTTGCCTAGTCTGCTAAATGTACTAGAAACTGAAAACTATATGATGAATATATCACAGCGGGTCAGTATTGACAGAAACAAAAAATCCAACTGATTCTACTTGATTTTACTTTACATTGTTTTTAACGATGTTTTCATTGCACAGAATTATTGATTAGATTTGCTACAAAACTTACATTTATCCAAGTCCCAAATGTAACTGTTTAGCTTTTCACCCAGAACATAGTAAATGTTAACGATAGCAGTAACTAGAAGGAAGAAGACTATTTTGGCTAGAGGACTGATGTATTCCAGAAGAGGGTACACCCATACTCCTGTCACATGATGAACCCAGCACACCCTGAAAGAAAGCAGAAGGAAACAATGGAGTTACTTGTTGAATTTCCACCATATCTTAATTCCAGAAAATACATCTCCGGCACTTCCTAGATTTAAAGTACAGTGAAAGCGACTAATAAAACTAACAAATGTTGGGAATCTGGAGAATGTTAATGTGTTAAGCCAGTGCTGGGTAAGAAATCGAGGGACACGTTAACTACACCATTCTATGCAGTATCTAGGTAGGAAAAGTAATATTTATTTAATAGAGAAGGCATTTCAGACCAGATGTGACAAATGCACAAGGCCAGCTGAGGCAGATGGATCAAAGAATCCTCTCTGGGCATTTATACAAGCATGTCTTGTCTACATAGACTGTACTGTATGCTGATTAAAACACCAGACTTCTTAGGCCGGCGTCACACACAGCATAAAACAATACGGTCCGTATATTACGGCCGTAATACGCTGAAAAGTCCCCAAAATAGTGGTCCGTAGCTCCTCTGTAAGCAGGGTGAGTCACCGTTTTTTGCGCATGGCATCCTCCGTATGTAATCCGTATGGCAGCCGTAATGCGTGTTTTTATCGCAGGCTTGCAAAACCGACATACGGCTATACAAGGGATCCATGTGTTAAAAAAAAAAAAAACATATATACTGTCTCTATATATATATGTATATATGTCAGTAGACACATATATGTATATATATTATTACTTCATACAGCGCGAGATAGCAGAAAGCCGGTAATTCAATTGCCGGCTTTTGCTTTCTCCTTCCTAAAACCCGACATGATATGAGACCTGGTTTACATACAGTAAACCATCTCATATCACCATTTTTTTTGCATATTCCACACTACTAATGTCAGTAGTGTGTATATTCAAAATTTTGCCGTTCTAGCTAGTAAAATAAGGGGTTAAATGGCGGAAAAAATTGGCGTGGGCTCCCGCACAATTTTCTCCGCCAGAGTAGTAAAGCCAGTGACTGGGGGCAGATATTAATAGCCTGGAGAGGGTCCATGGTTATTGGCCCCCCCCCCTGGCTAAAAACACCTTCCCCCAGCCACCCCAGAAAAGGCACATCTGGAAGATGCGCCTATTCTGGCACTTGGCCACTCTCTTCCCATTCCCGTGTAGCAGTGGGATATGGGGTAATGAAGGGTTAATGTCACCTTGCTATTGTAAGGTGACATTAAGCCAAATTAATAATGGAGAGGCGTCAATTATGACACCTATCCATTATTAATCCAATACTAGTAAAGGGTTAAAAAAAAACACACACACATTATTAAAAATTAATTTATTGAAAAAATCACAAAGGCTGTTGTATTAATTTATTCTACTCTCAATCCACTCACTGAAGACCCTCGATCTGTAAATAAAAAAAAAAAATAAACCAACAATATACTTACCTTCCGAGGATCTGGCATGTCCAACGATGTAGATCCATCTGAAGGGGTTAAAATATTTTGCAGACACGAGCTCCGCTAATGCAGGATGCTCATTTCTGCAAAACCCCAGCGAATGAAGCTAAATATAGGTCAATGATCTATATTTAGCTTCATTTGCGGTGAGGCGCCCTCTGCTGGCTGTTCCTAGATCGTGGGAACTTTCCTAGAAAGCTCCCTTGCTCGAGTTCATATGAGGACAACCAGCAGAGGGCGCCCTCATATGAACTCGAGCCTGGGAGCTTTCTAGGAAAGTTCCCGCGATCTAGGAACAGCCAGCAGAGGGCGCCTCACCGCAAATGAAGCTAAATATAGATCATTGACCTATATTTAGCTTCATTCGCCGGGGTTTTGCAGAAATGAGCATCCTGCATTAGCGGAGCTCGTGTCTGCAAAATATTTTAACCCCTTCAGATGGATCTACATCGTTGGACGTGCCAGATCCTCGGAAGGTAAGTATATTGTTGGTTTACTTTTTTTTTTTATTTACAGATCGAGGGTCTTCAGTGAGTGGATTGAGAGTAGAATAAATTAATACAACAGCCTTTGTGATTTTTTCAATAAATTAATTTTTAATAATGTGTGTGTGTTTTTTTTTAACCCTTTACTAGTATTGGATTAATAATGGATAGGTGTCATAATTGACGCCTCTCCATTATTAATCTGGCTTAATGTCACCTTACAATAGCAAGGTGACATTAACCCTTCATTACCCCATATCCCACTGCTACACGGGAATGGGAAGAGAGTGGCCAAGTGCCAGAATAGGCGCATCTTCCAGATGTGCCTTTTCTGGGGTGGCTGGGGGCAGGTGTTTTTAGCCAGGGGGGGGGGGGCCAATAACCATGGACCCTCTCCAGGCTATTAATATCTGCCCTCAGTCACTGGCTTTACTACTCTGGCGGAGAAAATTGTGCGGGAGCCCACGCCAATTTTTTCCACCATTTAACCCCTTATTTTACTAGCTAGAACGGCCAAATTTTGCATAGACACACTACTGACATTAGTAGTGTGGAATATGCAAAAAAAAATGGGGATATGAGATGGTTTACTGTATGTAAACAAGGTCTCATATCATGTCGGGTTTTAGGAAGGAGAAAGCAAAAGCCGGTAATTGAATTACTGGCTTTAAAGCTGTCTAGCGCTGGAAGAAATATTAATATATATACATATATGTGTCTCACTGACATATATACAGTGAGGCAAAAAAGTATTTAGTCAGTCAGCAATAGTGCAAGTTCCACCACTTAAAAAGATGAGAGGCGTCTGTAATTTACATCATAGGTAGACCTCAACTATGGGAGACAAACTGAGAAAAAAAAATCCAGAAAATCACTTTGTCTGTTTTTTTTATCATTTTTTTGCATATTATGGTGGAAAATAAGTATTTGGTCAGAAACAAACAATCAAGATTTCTGGCTCTCACAGACCTGTAACTTCTTCTTTAAGAGTCTCCTCTTTCCTCCACTCATTACCTGTAGTAATGGCACCTGTTTAAACTTGTTATCAGTATAAAAAGACACCTGTGCACACCCTCAAACAGTCTGACTCCAAACTCCACTATGGTGAAGACCAAAGAGCTGTCAAAGGACACCAGAAACAAAATTGTATCCCTGCACCAGGCTGGGAAGACTGAATCTGCAATAGCCAACCAGCTTGGAGTGAAGAAATCAACAGTGGGAGCAATAATTAGAAAATGGAAGACATACAAGACCACTGATAATCTCCCTCGATCTGGGGCTCCACGCAAAATCCCACCCCATGGGGTCAGAATGATCACAAGAACGGTGAGCAAAAATCCCAGAACCACGCGGGGGGACCTAGTGAATGAACTGCAGAGAGCTGGGACCAATGTAACAAGGCCTACCATAAGTAACACACTACGCCACCATGGACTCAGATCCTGCAGTGCCAGACGTGTCCCACTGCTTAAGCCAGTACACGTCCGGGCCCGTCTGAAGTTTGCTAGAGAGCATTTGGATGATCCAGAGGAGTTTTGAGAGAATGTCCTATGGTCTGATGAAACCAAACTGGAACTGTTTGGTAGAAACACAACTTGTCGTGTTTGGAGGAAAAAGAATACTGAGTTGCATCCATCAAACACCATACCTACTGTAAAGCATGGTGGTGGAAACATCATGCTTTGGGGCTGTTTCTCTGCAAAGGGGCCAGGACGACTGATCCGGGTACATGAAAGAATGAATGGGGCCATGTATCGTGAGATTTTGAGTGCAAACCTCCTTCCATCAGCAAGGGCATTGAACATGAAACGTGGCTGGGTCTTTCAACATGACAATGATCCAAAGCACACCGCCAGGGCAACGAAGGAGTGGCTTCGTAAGAAGCATTTCAAGGTCCTGGAGTGGCCTAGCCAGTCTCCAGATCTCAACCCTATAGAAAACCTTTGGAGGGAGTTGAAAGTCCGTGTTGCCAAGCGAAAAGCCAAAAACATCACTGCTCTAGAGGAGATCTGCATGGAGGAATGGGCCAACATACCAACAACAGTGTGCGGCAACCTTGTGAAGACTTATAGAAAACGTTTGACCTCTGTCATTGCCAACAAAGGATATATTACAAAGTATTGAGATGAAATTTTGTTTCTGACCAAATACTTATTTTCCACCATAATATGCAAATAAAATGTTAAAAAAACAGACAATGTGATTTTCTGGATTTTTTTTTCTCAGTTTGTCTCCCATAGTTGAGGTCTACCTATGATGTAAATTACAGATGCCTCTCATCTTTCTAAGTGGTGGAACTTGCACTATTGCTGACTGACTAAATACTTTTTTGCCCCACTGTATATATATATACCTATTCTATGTGTAGACATTTATTCTACCTATTCTACTGTAAGCTGTCAGTGTGATTTTACTGTACACCGCAATGAATTACCGGCTTTTCTCGCTAACACCGCTGCGTATTTCTCGCAAGTCACACTGCTGGTCCGTGTGTAATCCGTATTTTTGGGGCTTCCATAGACTTTCATTGACGTTTTATTTGCGCAATACGGTGACAAACGCAGCATGCTGCGATTTTCTATGGCCGTAGAAAGCCGTATAATACTGATCAGTAAAATACGGCAGATAGGAGCAGGGGCATAGAGAATAATTGTGCCGTATTTTTTGCGAGTTTTACGGACGTAGTTTCTGCGCTCTTACGTCCGTAAAACTCGCAAGTGTGAAGCCGGCCTTATACAGTGGGGGAAATAAGTATTTGATACACTGCCAATTATGCAAGTTTTCCCACCTACAAAGAATGGAGAAGTCTGTAATTTTTATTATAGGTACACTTCAATTGCGAGAGACAGAATCTAAAAAAAAAGCAGAAGATCACATTGTGTGATTTTTACATAATTAAATTCCATTTTAATGCCTGAAATAAGTATTTGATCACCTACCAACCAGCAAGAATTCTGGCTCTCACAGATCTGCTAGTTTTTTTCTTTAAGAAGCTCTCCTTCTCTGCACTCATTACCTATATTAATTGCACCTGTTTTAACGTGTTACCTGTATAAAAGACACCTGTTCACGCATTCAATAAATCACACATCAATCTCTCCACCATGGCCAAGACCAAAGAGCTGTTTAAGGATACCAGGGACAAAATTGTAGACCTGCACAAGGCTGGGAAGGGCTACAGGACAATAGGCAAGCAGCTTGGTGAGAAGGCAACAACTTTTGGTACAATTATTAGAAAATGGAAGAAACACAAGATGACTGTCAATCTTTAAAAATCATCAAAAATAACTGCCTTTGCTTCTCATCTTGAGCAAAAAAAATTACACTTTATTCAGTGGTTCAACATAATTTTGTTAATATCAAATATTTATAGTGTCACTGCTTTTGAAAAATTTAAATTTGGTTTATGTCACCATATGTCACGGTTCACACCATGCTGCCAACAATATGTCATGGATCCCAACAATATGTCAGGGATCCCTGGGAGGATACCTTTATCGTCCCCACTACTCACACCAATTTGTCACGAACCGGAGATGTTTAGCTGCCCCTGGTTCCTCCTGAAGGGGATTTATCTATATCCCGCTTTCCAGTTCCGGTTTGGAACTTGCAGCTCTCTGGCGCCCCCTTTACCCTCAGGTCAAATCAGGTACTGCACCTACGGTAATTAGTTGCCAGAAAGGCTGCCTGCTATGTACTGGCTATTGGGCACGTTGCAGCGAGAGCAATATAACTACTCCCACTCAGGCAGGAACAATAATTATCAACACCGCCGTTGCTACAAAGATTCCCAATCACACATAATAAAGTATGCTGCCACCAGCTCCAATTCCACAAGGGTTAACGGGTCCGGAGCCAACTCAAATCAGTAGCATAATTCACTTCAGAGGAAGTGACAGTTCATTTATAGAGCAGAGAAAGACATGCTAGTAAATTTTGTATTTTACTCCGAAAAAAAAGGTAGGCAGTGTTTATAAAGTACAAAATATATTATAAAGAAGACAAAATCATGTGTACATTACAGATTACAAATAAAAAGGGATTAAAATTGAAAAACACTTACATAGCGTTCAGATCATTTCAGGTTGTGACTGGCCATGTGCTATGGAGGAGAAAGGGCTTTCATATATCCAGACGCATGAGCACAGCTTTGCCGAGCTGTTAGCTCGCTTCCTGGACCAACTCTCTTCCTCACAACTCAGCAGCAGTAAAGGTATGCCCTCTAGTTGTGACATCACTGAGTGGGCTGAGTAATGATATGCACTCTTTCTCTACTATTTACGCTTTTTGAGTCACAAGACAAAGGCATTCCTTGGGAAAGGGGAGGGGGACAAGTGGCTTCATGAGATTTGTCATCTGCAGTTTAAAAGCCATAAACTGCTCACACATTGGTATCAAGTTGCACATTATATCTGCCATAGGGCTTTGTTTGTTGTATGAGCGAATGCAGAGGGGGGAGAAAAGGGGGTCGAAGCTGCAGAGTATGTGTCTCTGACATTGTACTTTCTAGAACTAATCTCACGTTATGACATTTTTACATTATGGTGACACCTCCCCTTTTGGACTGCGCTACGGAGGCAGAACCTTTCGGTACTCCTCCATGCGCACCTCAGCAGGTTCACCCTGGCAGGACAACCCATCTGTATTGCCATGCTTCCTGCCCATTTTGTGTTCGGTGGTAAAGCCATACTGCTTAAGGGCAAGGCTCCAGTGTAGAAACCTTCTGCTGGTTCCACACATGGCTTGCAGCCAGCGCAGATGGTTATGGTCTGTCACCACAGTGAAGGTGCGACCGTACAAGAAGGGCTGCAACCATTGCAGTGCCCAGACTATGGCCAGGCACTCCTTCTCGATGGTGAAGTAGGCCACTTCCCTTGGCAGAAGTTTCTGGCTCATGTACAACACGGGGTGTTGTGAATTCCGCTCTTGGGCTCCCTCCGGTGGTTGTAAGTGGCACTTTTGTGAGTTCTGCTCTTGGGCTCCCTCTTGTGGCTTCAAGTGGTATGGCTGCTCCTTGGATTTAGCTGTTAGCAGCTGCTTCTACTGATTGTCTTTTCTGCTCGGCTATTTATGCCTGGCTCTTTCCTTCAGCCAGTGCCACTTGTAAATGGTTCCTGGTTGGATTTACATCTCTTTGGATTTCCCTGTTATCCTGACCAGTTCAGCAAAGCTAAGTTCTTGCTTGCTCTTTTCTGTCCACAGATTGTGGACTTATCCGTTCTGTGCTTTCTATGTTTGTCCAGCTTATCAGTATGAATTAACTCTGTGTTGCTGGAAGCTCTGGGAAGCAGATTTACCCTCCACACCTTTAGTCAGGTGTGGAGATTTTTGTAATCTCTGCGTGGATTTTTGTAGTGTTTTATACTGACCGCACAGTATTCCATCCTGTCCTATCTATCTAGCTAGACTGGCCTCCTGTGCTCATCCTGGTTTCATTCTGTGTATGTCTTTTCCCTCTCCACTCACAGTCATTATTTGTGGGGGGCTAATCTATCCTTTGGGGATTTTCTCTGAGGCAAGATAGTTTTCCTGCTTCTATCTTTAGGGGTAGTTAGCTCTTAGGCTGTGACAAGGTGCGTAGGGAGAGTTAGGAGCATCCCACAGCTACTTCTAGTGTTGTGTTGAGCTTAGGGACTGCGGTCAGTACAGATACCACTTCCTTCAGAGCTCGTTCCATGTTGCTCCTAAACCACCAGATCATAACAGTACAAGGGGCCATAAATGAATTAAATGCATCTCAAAGAGAAGGAAAAAATTCTGAGCCTTTTTTTTTTCTGTGCTCTCTTTTTGTCTTTTTTTTTTCCTCTTGACCTTTGGGTGGTGCAGGATTTGTGCTCTGGCATGGATGTTCAGGGTTTGTTTTCTCGTGTGGATCAACTTGCTGCAAGAGTACAGAGTATCCAAGATTATGTTGTCCAGACTCCGGCTTTGGAGCCTAAAATTCCTACTCCTGATTTGTTTTTTGGAGACAGATCCAAGTTTTTGAACATTAAAAATAACTGCAAATTGTTTTTTGCTTTGAAACCCCGTTCTTCTGGCGATCCCATTCAGCAAGTAAAAATCATCATATCCTTGCTGCGTGGTGACCCTCAGGACTGGGCATTCTCCCTTGAATCAGGGGATCCGGCATTGCTGAATGTAGATGCATTTTTTCAAGCACTCGGATTATTGTATGATGAACCTAACTCTGTGGATCATGCAGAAAAAACCCTGTTGGCCTTGTGTCAAGGTCAGGAAGCGGCAGAATTATACTGCCAGAAATTTAGGAAATGTTCTGTGCTTACTAAATGGAATGAGGATGCTCTGGCTGCTATTTTCAGAAAGGGTCTTTCTGAAGCCCTTAAAGATGTTATGGTGGGCTTCCCTACGCCTACTGGTTTGAGCGAGTCTATGTCTCTAGCCATTCAGTTTGATCGGCGTTTGCGCGAGCGCAAAGCTGTGCACCATATGGCAGTGTCCTCTGAGCAGAGTCCTGAATCTATGCAATGTGATAGGATTTTGACTAAAACAGGACGGCAGGAATTCAGACGTCAGAATAGGCTGTGTTTTTACTGTGGTGATTCTGCTCATGTTATTTCTGATTGCCCTAAACGTACTAGGAGGGTCGCTAGGTCTGTTACCATTAGTACTGTACAGCCTAAATTTCTTTTATCTGTGACCCTGATTTGCTCATTGTCGTCCTTTTCTGTCATGGCATTTGTGGATTCAGGCGCTGCCCTGAACCTAATGTACTTAGAATTCGCCAGGCGCTGTGGTTTTTCCTTGCAGCCTTTACAGAGCCCTATTCCTTTGAGGGACATTGATGCTACTCCATTGGCCAAGGATAAACCTCAGTACTGGACGCAGATGACCATGTACATGGCTCCTGCACATCAGGAAAATTGCCGTTTTCTGGTGTTGCATAACCTGCATGATGTTGTTGTACTGGGTTTTCCATGGTTACAGGAACATAATTCGGTGCTGGATTGGAAAACTATGTCTGTGACTAGTTGGGGTTGTCAAGGGGTACATAGTGACGTTCCTTTGATGTCAATTTCCTCTTCCCCCTCTTCTGAGGTCCCTGATTTCCAGGATGTATTTGATGAGCCCAAGTCCAGTTCCCTTCCTCCACATAGGGACTGTGATTGTGCTATTAACTTGATTCCAGGTTGTAAGTTCCCTAAAGGCCGACTTTTCAATCTGTCTGTGCCAGAGCATGCCGCCATGCGGAGCTATGTTAAGGAATCTTTGGAGAAAGGGCATATTCGGCCATCTTCGTCACCTTTGGGAGTGGGTTTCTTTTTTGTTGCTAAGAAGGATGGCTCCTTGAGACCCTGTATAGATTATCGTCTTCTTAATAAGATCACGGTCAAATTCCAATACCCCTTGCCTTTGCTTACTGATTTGTTTGCTCAGATTAAGGGGGCTAGTTGGTTTACTAAGATTGACCTCCGAGGGGCATATAATCTTGTTCGTATTAAACAGGGTGACGAATGGAAAACTGCATTTAATATGCCCGAAGGCCATTTTGAATACCTTGTGATGCCATTTGGGCTCTCTAATGCTCCATCTGTGTTCCAGTCCTTCATGCATGATATTTTCCGCAATTATCTTGATAAATTCATGGTTGTATATTTGGATGATATTTTGATTTTTTCCGATGATTGGGAGTCTCATGTGAAGCAGGTCAGGATGGTGTTCCAGATCCTTCGTGATAATGCTTTGTTTGTGAAAGGGTCTAAGTGCCTATTCGGAGTTCAGAAGGTCTCTTTTAGGGGTTTTATTTTTTCTCCCTCGTCTATAGAAATGGATCCTGTTAAGGTCCAAGCTATTCATGACTGGATTCAACCCACATCTGTGAAGGGCCTTCAAAAATTTTTGGGCTTTGCTAATTTCTATCGCCGTTTCATTGCCAACTTTTCCAGTGTGGTTAAGCCCCTTACTGATTTGACAAAGAAAGGCGCTGATGTGACGAATTGGTCCTCTGCGGCTGTTGAGGCCTTTCAGGAGCTTAAACGCCGATTTACTTCTGCCCCTGTGTTGCGTCAGCCGGATGTTTCTCTTCCTTTTCAGGTTGAGGTCGACGCTTCTGAGATTGGGGCAGGGGCCGTTTTGTCTCAGAGGGAATCTGATGGTTCTTTGATGAAACCGTGTGCTTTTTTTTCCAGAAAGTTTTCGCCTGCGGAATGCAATTATGATGTCGGCAATCGGGAGTTGTTGGCTATGAAGTGGGTGTTTGAGAAGTGGCGACATTGGCTTGAGGGAGCTAAGCACCGCGTTGTGGTCCTGACTGATCATAAGAATCTGATTTACCTCAAGTCAGCCAAGCGGCTGAATCCTAGACAGGCTCGATGGTCCGTTTTTCTCCCGTTTTGATTTTGTGGTCTCGTATCTTCCGGGATCTAAGAATGTTAAGGCTGATGCCCTCTCTAGGAGTTTTTCGCCTGATTCTCCTGGAGTCCTTGAGCCGGTTGGCATTCTTGAGGAAGGGGTGATTCTTTCTGCCATCTCCCCTGATTTGCGGCGGGTGCTTCAGGAATTTCAGGCTGATAGGCCTGACCGCTGTCCTGTGGGGAAGCTGTTTGTTCCTAATGGATGGACAAGTAAGGTGATTTCTGAGGTTCATTGTTCAGTGTTGGCTGGTAATCCTGGGATTTTTGGTACCAGAGATTTGGTTGCTAGGTCCTTTTGGTGGCCTTCCTTGTCGCGCGATGTCCGTGCTTCTGTGCAGTCCTGTGGGACTTGCGCCCGAGCCAAGCCTTGCTGTTCCCGCGCTAGTGGGTTGCTTTTGCCTTTACCGGTCCCTGAGAGGCCCTGGACGCATATTTCCATGGATTTTATTTCGGATCTTCCTGTTTCCCAGAAGATGTCTGTTATCTGGGTTGTTTGTGACCGGTTCTCTAAAATGGTCCATCTGGTACCTTTGCCTAAGTTGCCTTCCTCCTCAGATCTGGTTCCATTGTTTTTTCAGCATGTGGTTCATTTGCATGGCATTCCGGAGAATATTGTGTCTGACAGAGGTTCTCAGTTTGTCTCTAGGTTTTGGCGGGCCTTTTGTGCTAGGATGGGCATTGATTTGTCTTTTTCTTCGGCGTTTCATCCTCAGACTAATGGCCAAACTGAGCGAACTAATCAGACCTTGGAGACCTATTTGAGATGCTTTGTGTCTGCTGATCAGGATGATTGGGTGTCTTTCTTGCCGTTGGCCGAGTTTGCCCTTAATAATCGGGCTAGTTCGGCTACTTTGGTTTCACCTTTCTTTTGTAATTTTGGTTTTCATCCTCGTTTTTCTTCTGGGCAGGTTGAGCCTTCTGATTGTCCTGGTGTTGATTCCGTGGTGGACAGGCTGCAGCAGATTTGGACTCATGTGGTGGACAATTTGACGTTGTCTCAGGGAAGGGCTCAACGTTTTGCTAACCGCCGTTGGTGTGTTGGCCCCCGGCTTTGTGTGGGGGATTTGGTTTGGTTGTCTTCTCGTCATGTTCCTATGAAGGTTTCTTCTCCTAAGTTTAAGCCTCGGTTTATTGGTCCTTATAAAATTTCTGAAATTATTAATCCGGTGTCTTTTTGTTTGGCTCTTCCAGCCTCTTTTGCCATTCATAATGTTTTCCATAGATCTTTGTTGCGGAGATATGTGGTGCCCGTTGTTCCCTCGGTTGACCCTCCTGCCCCGGTGTTGGTTGAGGAAGAGTTGGAATATGAGGTTGAGAAGATTTTGGATTCTCGCTTTTCGAGGTGGAGGCTTCAGTATCTTGTCAAGTGGAAGGTTTATGGCCAGGAGGATAATTCTTGGGTTGTTGCCTCCGATGTCCATGCCACCGATTTGGTTCGTGCTTTTCACTTGGCTCGTCCTGATCGGCCTGGGGGCTCTGGTGAGGGTTCGGTGACCCCTCCTCAAGGGGGGGGGTACTGTTGTGAATTCCGCTCTTGGGCTCCCTTCGGTGGTTGTAAGTGGCACTTTTGTGAGTTCTGCTCTTGGTCTCCCTCTTGTGGTTTCAAGTGGTATGGCTGCTCCTTGGATTTAGCTGTCAGCAGCTGCTTCTACTGATTGTCTTTTCTGTTCGGCTATTTATGCCTGGCTCTTTCCTTCAGCCAGTGCCACTTGTAAATGGTTCTTGGTTGGATTCACATCTCTTTGGATTTCCTTGTTATCCTGACCAGTTCAGCAAAGCTAAGTTCTTGCTTGCTCTTTTCTGTCCACAGATTGTGGACTTATCCGTTCTGTGCTTTCTATGTTTGTCCAGCTTATCAGTATGAATTAACTCTGTGTTGCTGGAAGCTCTGGGAAGCAGATTTACCCTCCACACCTTTAGTCAGGTGTGGAGATTTTTGTAATCTCTGCGTGGATTTTTGTAGTGCTTTATACTGACCGCACAGTATTCCATCCTGTCCTATCTATCTAGCTAGACTGGCCTCCTGTGCTCATCCTGGTTTCATTCTGTGTATGTCATGGGCAGCACGGTGGCGCAGTGGTTAGCACAGCAGCCTTGCAGCGCTGGAGTCCTGGGTTCAAGCCCCACTAAGGACAACATCTGCAAAGAGTTTGTATGTTCTCTCCGTGTTTGCGTGGGTTTCCTCCGGGTACTCCGGTTTCCTCCCACATTCCAAAGACATACTGACAGGGAATTTAGATTGTGAGCCCCAATGGGGACAGCAATTAAAATGTGTGTAAAGCGCTGCGGAATATGTTAGCGCTATATAAAAATAAAGATTATTATTATTATGTCTTTTCCCTCTCCACTCACAGTCATTATTTGTGGGGGACTAATCTATCCTTTGGGGATTTTCTCTGAGGCAAGATAGTTTTCCTGCTTCTACCTTTAGGGGTAGTTAGCTCTTAGGCTGTGACGAGGTGCCTAGGGAGAGTTAGGAGCATCCCATGGCTACTTCTAGTGTTGTGTTGAGCTTAGGGACTGCGGTCAGTACAGATACCACTTCCTTCAGAGCTCGTTCCATGTTGCTCCTAAACCACTAGATCATAACAACGGGGTGCTCGTGGTTCCCCGAGTCCACCTGGCTGAGCACAGCACCGAGGCCAAACTCGCTGGTGTTGGTCTGCACCAAGAACAGTCGACTGCTTTTGACTGCTTTCAACACAATGGCGTTGCACAGTGCTGTTTTCAACGCCTGGAAGGCCCCCTCACAGCCGTCAGTCTAGTTGACTATGTGGGGTAGCTTCTACCTGGTGTGGTCCGTCAAGGGTTTTTCCAGACTACTATAGTGCTGTACGAAGCGCCGATAGTACCTATAGTACCCTGCAGTGCCCAGAAGGACATCACATGCTTCTTGGTCCTGGGGGTGGGCCAGGACATGATCGCGTCCACTTTCCCAGGCTCTGGCTTTATGGAGCCCCCGCCTACCTGGTGCAGCAGGTAATGGACCTCACTCATGCCCATCTGGCACTTTCCCGGCTTGATGGTCAGACCGGCTCGGTGAATTTGCCTAAGCACCTCCTCAAGATGCTGCAGGTGTTCGTCCCAGGAGGAACTGAAGATGGCAATGTCATCCAAGTATGCCACCGTGCACTTTTCCAGTCCCTGCAGCAAGGTGATTGACCATCCGCTGGAAAGTGGCAGGGGCATTCTTCATGCCGAAGGGCATGACTGTGGACTCGTACAGTCCGAAGAGTGTGATAAAGGTGGACTTCTCCTGCGCCTTGGAGCTCAGGGGAATCTGCGAGTATCCTCGCCTCAGATCCATTATGGTCAGATATTTGGCACCAGCTAACCTCTCAAGCAGCTCCTCGGTGCACGGCAATGGGTGCACGTCGGAGGCTGTGATGGTGCTGAGCCCCCAGTAGCCCACGCAAAACCAGGTGGTCCGTTCCTTCTTTGGTGCGAGAACTACAGGTGAGGTCCACGCGCTTTTGGACCATTGAAGCACCCCCAGCTGTAACATCTCATCGATCTCCTGGCGCATAACCTGCTGCACCCCGTCCGAGGTCCGGCAATCGTCACTTCGCCGTGGTGGGGCATGAGTCCCGGTGTCCACTTGGTGGACCACTAACACAGTCCTTCCAGGTCGGTTGGAGAACACGACGCGGAAGGGTTCCAGTGTGGTCCGCAACTGCGACTGGTGTTTGGTTAACAAGGCTCTTACCTCCACGTCCTCGATGGACCCACTGGCCTTGGCTTGTGCCAGCATGTCCAGGAGGGGTCTTCCTCCCCGTCTTTGGGCAGGCTGCTGACTGGTAGGAAGCAGGCTTCACGTTCGTGATGAGCCTTCATCATGTTGACATGAAAGGCCTTTCGCCTACCCCGAGCGAGGTCAAGTGTGACCACATAGGTGAACAGGTTGAGCTGTTAGTGGATGACATACCGGCCTTCCCATGCTGCCTTAAGTTTATCCTTTGGTATGAGGACCAGCACCCACACCTTTTGACCCACGTGGTAAGTCCTCTCCTGGGGGTTTTGGTTGTACCAGTGCTTCTGGTCAGCCTGAGCCTGCGTTATGTTGTCATGCACCAACTGCGTCGAAGTCTGCATCTTGTCATGGAAGAGCATGACATACTCCACTACGGACACTTCAGAAGGGTTTGGCTCCTCTTCCCAGGATTCCCTCACCAACCCAAGGGGTCCCCGGACTCGCCTGCCGTACAGGAACTCGAAGGAGAGACCAGCTGTCTTTCCCTCAACCACTCCTTTTTACTGTCCCCCGATACAACCTCCCTCGTTCCCAGAACACCCTCTCCTTATCAGTCACGGAGGTGGGCGTCTCGGCAAGGAGTCTCAAATTCTCCAGGCTCGCATCTGAGTGCAGAGCGGCCTGGAAATCCTGGCTAGGGGCAGCCAGAAGCGACGTCAGGGTCCCTTCCCCACGGGAACCCTCTGAGACCTGCTCTGGGTCCATCTCTGGTTCAGTCACTCCTGAGGAGGGTCCAGGAGGCAGAACGTTATCTGTATTCCATGCACTCTGACTGCGGGTGACAGCAGCTACATAGGATGTCTCCCTCGGGGATTTCCACAGACCCATCAGCCGGCGCTGCTATGGCTACTACTTCCCCATCTACCCCCAACATTTCAGGAGCAGTGCTACTTATGGGGCAGTTACCTTCCTCTGTGACACTGGTCAGTTGCATGGCATCACCTTCCTCACGGTTCCCATGCACCTCCCCATTTCCCTTAGCACAATCGCTTGTTCCTAGGGGTTCCTCGGCCATCACACACTGCAGAGTGATGTGGCTGAGCACTCCTACACCTTTGAACACATCATTCCTAGGAAACAAATGGTTATCAGGTAAAACATGCATATTTTCATCATCCGCATCATCAGTATTACCCTTGGCATTTTCAGTACATTTTCAAAACAATGATTATCAGGTACATCATTAACCGGTAAAGCATTGTCAGGTAACACATGCAATTTCCCATTGCTATAATCAGCATTCAATGGGGGAGGGGAGTCAGGGACTTAATATGCAACCATCCTCCCCAAATCAGTCCCAATAAAACATCAGTGGGCAAGTTATCAGACAGCCCCACTTCCTTCACCTCGCTCCCCGAACCCCAATCTGCATACACCCGAGCCATTGGCAAGGGACAGCTGATGCCCCCAGTCCCAGTGACAGTCAGGGTTTTCCTCAGAATTATCTCTTCAGGGGCCGCCAGTTCGGGGCGGATGAGGGTTTGTTCAGCCCCTGTGTCGTTGAGGCCTGTAGCAACATGGCCCCCCATGGTGACGTGTTGCACGTTGTCACACATCCTCCCAACCGCCCCACCCACCAAAAGAACTGCTGTATTAGGCCCTGGGGCCTTGGCTGGGGGGTTCCTCTGCTTCTCAGGACACAGGGTGCTGATGTGAACAGTCTGCTTGCAGGAAAAACACTTGCGACTGTCGATGGTAGGTCTGATGCTGTTGGCAAAGGGGACAGGGCCTTTGGTGAGTTGGCTTGCAGGGGTACTGGCGTTGGTTGCAGGCTTACCCCCTCTCCAGCTGGCAGTGACTGGCTTCCGTAATTCCGATTTAGGCATCTGCAATCTGCGCTGCTTTAGTTACGTTTTAGGGCTCTCTGTCCATCACGAACTGTCGCACCTCAGCTGGGCAAAGATGTAAGAACTGGTCTTTGATCATCAGGTCTCCCAGCTGCTCAAAGGTGGTCACTGACAGTCCTTGGAACCACTGTTAAAGTGGGTCCTGAGTCCGTGCATCATGTCACCGTAGCTGTCGTGTGGGCCACGTTGGAGGATCCGGAACTTTCTACGGTAAACCTTCAGGTGTGAGCTAGTACTTGGTTATCAGGGCCTGCTTGATGGCCTCATAGTCGTCATCTTGGTCTGGCAGGAGAGAAGCAAACATCTCCAGAGCTTTGCCTTTTAGCCTTGGGGTCAGGTATCGGGCCCATTCGTTCCCAGGCAGCCAGTACTGTATGCAGGCTTTCTGAAAGGCCCGCAGAAAAGTGTTCAATTCCCCATCCTTTTCCATCACAGGAAAGTGCTCTGGCAGGGTTTTAGAGGTCTGCGCATCGCTGGACTCGTGCTCCGTGTTGTGGATGGTACTGCCCCAAGTTGGGCTATCTGCAGTTCGTGGGCCCTCCAAGCTTGGGCCTCCCACTCAGCTCAGGATTGCTGGCTCAGCTGCAGATGTCCATCACAGTCTTCAGCGGGGAGTAGTTCTAACACCGCCAGCAGATTGGGGTCCAATCCGCCATGGTTGCTAGTAGAGCCGGCATTCAGTGGTTGGACCTCTGCTGCAGCACCATTTTTGCTTGTGTTGGCTTCTGCGGCCACTGGGCTGTGAGAGTGGTCTAGAGCGGCTTCCCATTGCACCAGATCCAAGTCAATGTGCTGCGACCTGCAGAAGGCAATAAGGGTGTCTATGGTCTGCTTCTTATAAAAGGTCTCTCCCAGCACAACCATGGTTGCCAAATAAAAGATAGGACATAAAAACAAAGAGAAAGGAGGGGGGGGGGGTAATTGCAAGTACACACGGTATCATCTCAGGACTAGTAAACACTGAGCTTGTTCTACCAAACTTTTTCGCGCAGAGTCCTCTCAAGAATTGTGGAAGTTTTTAGTGAGAGGAATGATTGCTCAAACCAGATCACTAATGCTCTATTATCCCACCGCTCTGCCACCAATATGTCACGGTTCTCACCGTGCTGCCAACAATATGTCACGGATCCCAACAATTTGTCAGGGATCCCAGGAAGAATACCTTTATCATCCTCACTATTCACACCAATTTGTTACAAACCGGGGTTGTTTGGCTGCCACTGGTTCTTTCTGAAGGGGATTTATCTATATCCCACTTCCCAGTTCCAGTTTGGAACCTGCAGCTCTCTTGCACACCCTTTTCCACCAGGTCAAATCAGGTACTGCAGCTAGGTTAATTAGTCACCAGAAAGGCTGCCTGCTATGTACTTGCTATTGGGCATGCTGCAGCGAGGGCAATATAACTACTCCCACTCAGGCGGGAACAATAATTATCAATGCCGCCATCACTACAAAGATTCCCAATCGCACAGAACAAAGTATGCTGCCACCAGCTCTGATTCCACAAGGGTTAACGGGTCCGGAGCCAACCCAAATCAGTAGCGTAATTCACTTCAGAGGAAGTGACAGTTCGTTCATAGAGCAGAGAGAGACAAACTAGTAAATTCTATATCTTACTCTGAAAAAAGGTAGGCAATGTTTACAAAGTATAAAAGATATTATAAAGAAGATATTATAAATAAAACAGCCCTGGCTCACATCACAAACCCGATTTCTCGAGTGATGCTCTAGGAGTGCTGAACGCTTATGGAGGAAAACTCACACACCAAAAGACTTCATACACTTCAAATTTATGTTAAAAACCATAACTCTGCCCTTCACATCGCCAAACAGACCTTCTTCACCACTCTGATCTCCTCACTATCCAACAACCCCAAGAAACTTTTTGACACCTTTCGATCCCTCATCAGGCCAAAAGCTCAAGCCCCTATCACAGACATTTGTGCTGATGACCTGGCCTCCCACTTTATAGAGAAAATAGACAATATCCATCAGGAAATCCGCTCCCAGACACCAAGTTCAGTGACTCCCATCCCTCCCTGCATCTCCCCTGGCTCACTCTCCTCATTTGATCCCATCACAGAAGAAGAAGTCTCCAGGCTCCTCTCTTTTTCTCATCCGACTACACGTCCTACTGACCCCATTCCCTCTCATCTCCTCCAGTCTCTCTCTCTAGTCGTCACTACTCACCTAACTACAATCTTTAATCTCTCACTCTCCTCAGGCATTTTCCCATCCTCCTTCAAACACTCTATCATTACTCCATTACTAAAGAAACCCACCCTCCACCCATCCAGCACAAACAACTACAGACCGGTCTCCAATCTCCCCTTCATCTCTAAACTCTTGGAGTGCCTAGTCTACTCCCACCTTACCCGTTACCTCTCCATTCACTCTCTCCTAGACCCTTCACAGTCCGGCTTCCGCCCCCTACACTCCACAGAAACTGCACTCATCAAAGTGACCAACGACCTTCTGACAGCAAAATGTAACAGTGACCACTCTCTGCTCATTCTTCTCGATCTTTCTGCAGCTTTCGACACTGTTGACCACCCTCTCTTACTCTCTAGGCTCCAGTCACTTGGCATTAAGGACACTGCTCTCTCCTGGTTCTCCTCCTATCTTTTTGACCGCTCCTTCAGTGTTCTGTTCTCTGGCTCCACTTCATCTCCTCTTCCTCTCACTGTCGGGGTACCCCAGGGCTCAGTCCTTGGCCCCCTTCTTTCTACCTCTACACGGCCCCAGTTGGACAGACCATCAGCAGGTTTGGCTTTCAGTACCATCTTTATGCCGATGACACACAACTATATACATCATCTCCTGGCCTTACTCCTGCTGTACTACAGAACACCACTGACTGTCTGTCCACAGTCTCTGACATCATGTCCGCGCTCTATCTGAAACTCAACCTCTCCAAAACTGAACTTCTTCTGCTCCCACCATCTACTAACCTCCCTAAACCTGACGTTTCCCTCTCCATGGGTGGCACCATAATAACACCCCGGCAGCAGGCGCGCTGTCTGGGTGTTATGTTTGACTCTGATCTCTCCTTCACATCCCATATACAATCTTTTGCCCGCTCATGCCGCTTACACCTAAAGAACATCTCTAGAATCCGCCCTTTTCTCACTATAGAAACAGCAAGAACCCTCACTGTCGCCCTGATCCACTCCCGCCTGGACTACTGCAACACTCTATTAATTGGCCTCCCCCTCACTCGACTTTCCCCCCTCTCCAGTCTATCCTTAATGCAGCAGCCAGGATCGTCTATCTAGCTAATCGTTACTCAAACGCGTCCGCTCTTTGCCAGTCATTACACTGGCTGCCCATTCATCACAGGATACAATTCAAAGTACTTGTTCTCACCCACAAAGCTCTTCACAGTGCAGCACCCCCTTATATCTCCTCCCTCATTTCTGTCTATCTGCCTAATCGACCTCTGCGCTCTGCAAATGACTTTCGACTAACCTCTGCACTAATCCGTACCTCCACTCCAAACTACAAGACTTCTCCCGTGCTGCGCCAATCCTCTGGAATGCTCTACCCCAAGAAGTTATGACCATCCACAATTTGTATAGTTTTAGGCGCTCCCTCAAAACACATTTGTTCAGAGCGGCCTATCATGTTCCCTAATCAGTTATTTTGTTTGTGTGTAACCCATTCACTACTTCCATCTATCCCCCACCCCCTGAAGATGGCTGGACCATCATTGTAAATACATCATTGTAAATACACACCTGTACCTTGTATTTCCCCACCTCATTGGAGATTGTAAGCTCTCACGAGCAGGGTCATCTTGTGTTGCTTTAATTATTGTATTTTTAACATTGTTACTTATGACTGTTGTGTTTGAAGCTGTTAAACTGTAAAGCACTGCGGAATATGTTGGTGCTATATAAATAAAGATTATTATTATTAATAATAATAAAATAGACAAAATCATGTGTACATTACAGATTACAAATAAAAAGGGATTAAAATTGAAAAACACTTACATAGCGTTCATATAATTTCAGCTTGTGACTGGCCGTGTGCTATGGAGGAGAAAGGGCTTCCATACATCCAGATGAGCACAGCTTTGCCAAGCTATTGTAACCAACTCTCTCCCTCACAGCTCAGCTGTGGTAAAGATATGCCCTCTTGTCGTGACATCACTGAGTGGGCTGAGTAATGAAATGCACTCTTTCTCTTCTATTTACGTTTTTTGAGTCACCAGACAAAGGCATTCCTTGGGAAAGGGGAGGGGGGAAGAAGTGGCTTTACGGGATTGGTCATCTGCAGTTTAAAAGCCATAAACTGCTCACACATTGGTATCAAGTTGCACAGTATCTCTGCCATAGGGCTTTGTTTGTTGTATGAGCGAATGCAGAGGGGGGAGAAAAGGGGGTCGAAGCTGCAGAGTGTGTGTCTGTGACATGGTACTTTCTAGAACTAATCTCACATTATGACATTTTTACTTTTATCGTGACACCATATTCAGAGAGAATTTTTTTAGTCCTCTTTTGATGGAGCTGGGTGAGTATTTTTCCAAAGTGAGCTGTAATTTTTACTGATACATAGAACTTTTTGGTTGCATTTTATTAATTTTTTGTGAAACTATTGTAAAAGAAACTATTGTATTCTTTATTTTTATATTTACAGCAATTACTGTAACATAATAATAAAATTATATTTTAAGGGGTTTAGAGAATTTTCACAAATGCAATGACACTAACTATGTTTATTTTTTATTTGTGCTATCTAACATACGGAAATAGGTAGAGAGACTGCAAATTGTGGAGGAGAAGGACTCTGTGTGAAGATCTGTGTCATCATGGATGGGTGCGTGCAAGAGCTACTTGCTATTACATGCACTATTCTGGTCAGTATAAGAGACGAGAATAGTGCATGCAGGGTGATATTCTCTACATAGACAAACCGGCTGTGTAGGAAACTACTCATGTACACAAAAGCTAATGCTGGTCAGTGTGTTTTCCATGTAATATCATTTGCGCACATGAACAGCACACTGCCCGGAAACACAACAATCTAAGACTTACCTATGGTGGGGATCATTGGAGTATTAGAATTTATTAGGCCCTTGGCTGCTAGGATAACTCTTCAGCATCCTGCTAGTGTAATACTGGGGTGTGGGGTGAGGTGGTCTGAATATAAGGATTGCCCACTTTCCCCAGTAAGAAACAAGGAAAAGTGGCATTTTCCTGGTAGTGAGCCAGACAGGGTCTAGAGTGCATAGAGAAAGGACTTAAGGTCTAATGTGAGCAGTGCTGCAATCTATGGTATCCCTAGAGAAAAGACTGAAAGATAGCATGATTCAGAGAAATAAAGAGGAAAAGTGACTGGGAGTTGGAGTGATTCTCTGGAAAAGGGTCCTAGAAGAGGTCCAGGCAATACAACCCAGAGTTTATGACTTCGGAAGGTAACGGGCCTAAATGGGACAGAGTACTTAAGACGAAGAAGGTGTCCCGAGTAGGAGTTCCAGAGCATCAGAGACAAAAGATAAGTACTGGCCATACTGGCAAAGTATCTCCCATAAGGTAGAAAGGACGCGGCACCACGGGTTGAGCATAGGACTCCTGCAAACTGGTCTGTACTACTGATCTGTGCTGTGGTGAAGTAAAGAGGAAAGGTGAAGATAGAGGACGAGAGAAAAATGGAAGAAATCTTTGTTTGAAATATGCCCCGCAATAAACGTTCATTAAGATATGTGCCCGCTATCTATTGTATATAATCCCTTCCAAGTTATCATTGAGTAAAAACTGGTGGTCTCCCTCATTGAACTGTCCAACACCTGGTCTTGGCAAACCAATGTCACCACAGCACACGTCCCCATACCAAGCCAGGACCTCCACCTTCATGTAAGATGCTGGGACATAATAGATGAGTAGAACACCCATGGTTACCGCTCTGAGGGACGTTACATGACAAAGGAGTCCACATGCCTTGCTACAGTTGTAGGTGGTTGAAAAATACACAACACAGATCGTAGCACCAATTTATATATTTTTTTTCCATACATCAAATGCCCCAAAAAATGAAAAACAAAGATTTACCAATTTTATTTGTCCAGTCTAACAAAAATGAAAAAAAAAATCATATGTACCCCAACATGGCACCAGTCAAAACTAGAGCTTTTTCTATAAAAAAACAAACAAACCGCTGTATAGCTCTGTAAGCTAAGAAGAATGAAAAAGCTACAGATTGCCTCTGAAAAAGTGATTACCAGAACTATATATTTCTTTAAAATGATTTCTTCGTGCAACAGAACTAAAAAAAATATAAAATAAATTGCAGAATAAAACTCACTGCATGGTGAACGCCATAAAAAACTAAGCTCTCATATAGCCAAGTCGAAAGAACAGTAGAGAAGTTATAGCTTTGTCCTAAAAGCACAAAATAGGCCCCTCCTGAATGGGTCCATGTATTAAAGTAATACGTTTGAAAACGCACAAAAATCCGAAAAATAATCTGACAAGAATGATTAATGCAGCTTATTCCATAAATCTATCCATGTAAGCGTTAGTACTTGCATTACATAATGTGCCTGTCAGCCAGAAATTGGGCATTTCACTCAGCACATCAAAATCTCGGCAACAGATATTGTGGCTTGGTTTTAAGAATTATATATAGCCTGTGTTATTCTTACATTTTCATGTATGCTCCGTAGTGCTGTGGGATTACACTTTGTGGCTTTGGTACATAATAGTCACGTTGTAAACCATGGAAGATTTTTTTTATATTAGTGGTAGCAGATGGAATCTTTTCTTAATAAAGACACATGGTTGTGGATTTTAATGGCATTGAATGTTTCCAGTCCTGAGAAGTATGTATTTTTTTTATACATTGGCAGACCATTTATAAGGAGTTCAAATTATGTCACTTATCCTATGTAATATTTTTTCCATACCCCAATGATGAATAAATGGTTATTATTATGTTCTCTGCGTTTTTACACATTTACAATATATGTGCAGTTGATACAAGACTATGCGTGCTCCTGTGTGTAGACCCGCTGTTTTAGCATTGATCTGGCTCAATTGTCAAGTAATCTCAATTCAGCCCTTGTCAAATCACATAGATGCTTCCACTTGCTAAGTTTTCCTGCTTCCGACACATAACCTTGCAGAACGGTTTACTTGCTGCCTCCTATATCCTACAACTTGACAGGTGCCATTGTAACAGGGCTCGGCTTCTAAGTGACTCATAGAACATTATCTAGTGTTCCTCATTCTGACATATCGTGGGGCCTCACATGCAGATCTTGTAGCTTGGAAGTGCACAGCAATCGAGTCGCTGCACCGTATCTGCCTTCTCCTGGGGAACATAAAGGCTATGTATACATTCACAAGTAATTTTTTCATTGATTATTTGCTTAAAAAATACAAAGCTAAACAACTTTTTAAGTAGTCTTCAGTAAAAATTTTCTAAGATGTTGCTGCTTTAAATTGTCTATAAATCCCTTATCTAGCTCAGTTCTTTTGCAAAACTTGCAAAACATACAAATCCATCAGAGCTCCTGCCTTTGAAGGGAGATGTACACAGCACACGTAGTGGAGAGGGGTGAAAGTATTTCACGGAGGAGTGAGAAATAGGCTGTTCATATCTCCAGTCTTTAACTGCTTCAGTTTTCCAAGGAAATGAAGTGGTTAATACAAATTACCTCACCATTACTAAGGCAGTTTCCGTTCTGAAGACAGACTATGCTTTACAATAGAAGTCTAAGGGAATTATCAAAAGATGCCTGCCTGGAAGATGCCAGGGCATTTCCTTGATCATTCTGCCAGCAGTTTTGGTTCAAAACCCCCCATCAGTTCTTTAGTGTTGAATGGACCTTAACAAACATCCAGAAAATGTCAGTAAAAAAAAACAAAAAAAAACACCACAAGAACACAGGAAAACACGAAGAAAAACGACAGCGGCCACAAACAGCGCAACAAAGCTCAAGAAACTATTAAAATAAAGACGTTTCAAGATTACAAAATGCCACAGAAAAGCAACATTTTTTGAAGAATCTTCCTCTATAAAACCTCAGCGGGTTCACAAGCCTGAAAGCAATGTTGTGTGCACATACCTTGGGATTTAATAATGGGGCAATTTCTTAGAGCAGAAGGACATTTGCAAAGGCAACTCCTTTCTAAAGCATTGTCATATCCTCTATGGAATATTAGAGGGATATCCTACAAACCACTAGAGATTACCCTAAGGCATATAGAGGTGAGAAATCAGGTTGCAAGGTTTGTTAAGGCTTTGCCAGGAAAAGTGCCTTGAGATGCTTCAAAAAAACAAGGAAACCAGTTATTCTTTAATTAGTTGGATAATATTGTTGAGACGATGACAATCTGAAATGATATGTAAATGATATGAAGCCACAGTTTTAATTGACCAGAAGTGACATGAACAGTCTTTAATAATCATAGTAATAAGAATGAAAGGCCTCTCAGTGTTATAGAACAATACCACAACCATCATAATTTTTGTTGATCTTTGCAACAAGAACTATTAGCTGCCACCACCAATCATTTATACAGGCTGACTGGACACCCGTTACAGGTTGCGTATGCATGCGGTTTACAGAGCACGAGGAACAGAGCCATGTTGTCAATATGATCACTGCACCCCTAGATTAATTCATTGAGAGGTATAGTTTGCAAAATGGGGTCACTTATCGGGAGCTCTGCTGTTCTGGCACCTCATGGGCTCTCCCAGTGGGTCATGGCACCTGCAAACCATAACAGTAAAATCTGGCGCTCCTTGTTTTCTGAGCTTTGCACTGTGCCTGAAAAATATTTCCCGATTACATGTAGGTTACTGGCGCACTCAGGAAGAAATGGACCTCAATTTATTGTAAAAAAAAATCCTACTATCCCTTAGAAAAATTAAAAACTTGGGGCTAAAGCAACATTTTAGTGGTAAAAATGTAATTTATTCTTTCTTCATGGATCAGTGGTATAAAATTCTGTGAGGCATATGTGGTGTCAATATGATCACTGCACTACTCGATGAATTCATTGGAGAGTGTAGTTTGTAAAATGAGTTTACATATAGGGAGTTTCTACTGTTCTGCCAATGTGACATAGCACCCTCAAACCATTCCAGCAAAATCTGAACTCAAATAAGGCGCCTCTTCCCTTCTGAGCTATGCACTGTGCCTCAAAAGTAGTATTCTCCCACATGTGGGGTATTGGTGTATGCAGGAGAAATTGCACAACAAACTGTATAGTGCAATTTCTCCTGTTACCCTTATGAAAATGCAAAATTTCAGGCCAAAATAACATTTTTGTGGGGAAAATGTGTTTTTTTTTTATTTTCACAGCTCAGTGTTTTAAATTTCTGTGAAGCACCTGGGGGTTCAAGGTGCTCACCAAGCATCTAAGTACATTCTTTGAGGGGTCTAGTTTCCAAAATGGGTCACTTGTGGGGGTTTCTACTGTTTAAGCACATCAGGGGCTCTCCAAATGGGACATGGCGTCCACTTATGATTCCAGGAAATGTTACATTCAAAAAGTCAAATGACGCTCCTTCCCTTCTGAGCCCAGTTGTTTGCCCAAACAGTAGTTTTCTCCCCCCTCTATGGTAGCAGCTTACTCTGGAGAAACTGCACAATAAATAGTATGGTACAATTTTTCCTGTTACCCTTATCAAAATGTAAAATTTGGGGCTCAAATATCATTTTTGTGAGGAAAATGTGATTTTATTATTTTCATGGTTCAACGTTATGAACTTCGGTGAAGCACCTGGGGGTTCAAAGTGCTCATCGTGCATCAAAATACATTCCTTGAGGGGTCTAGTTTACAAAATGGTGTCATTTGTGGGGGATTTCCACTGTTTAGGCACATCAGGGGCTCTCCAAATGGGATGTGACGTCCGTTAATGATTCCAAGGAATTTTACATTCAAAAAGTCAAATGACGCTCCTCCCCTTATGAGCCCTGCTGTGCACTCAAACAATAGTTTTCTCCCTCCTATTGGGTATCGGCGTACTCAGGAGAAATTGCACAACAAATTGTATGCTGCAATTTCTACTGTTAGCCTTATGAAAATGCAATATTTTGTGATAAAACTTATTTGTGGGAAAAATTAGATTTCTTTTATTTTTACAACTCAACATTATAAACCTCTGTGAAGCACCTGGGGGTTCAATGTGCTCAGCACACATCTAGATCAGTTTCCTGATGGGTCTAGTTTCCAAAATGGTGACACTGGTGGGGGATTTTCACTGTTTAGGCACATCAGGGGCTCTCCAAATGTGACATGGCATCCGCCAATTGTTCCAGCAACTTTTGCATTCAAAAAGTCAAATGGCACTCCTTCCCTTCCGAGCTCTGCCGTGCACCCAAAGAGTGGTTTTCTCCCTCAATTGGGGTATCAGCATGCTCAGGAGAAATTACACAACAAATTTTGGGGTCCATTTTTTCCTGTTAGCCTTGTCAAAATAAAAAAATTGAATATGAAGTAAATTTTTTGCGAAAAAAGTTAAATGTTATTTTTTTTTTTAATTCCTGTGAAGCACCTAAAGGGTTAATAAGCTTCTTGAAAGTGGTTTTGAGCACCTTGAGGGGTGCAGTTTTTAGAACGGTATCAATTTTTGGTATCTTCTATCCAGGGCCGGCGTCAGCACCCGGCACAGCGGGCAAATGCCGGGGCCCTGGGGAGAGAGGGGGGCCCACTTAGCTGTCATAGATACAGCTGGGAGAGCAGAGCAGGAGATAACATGCTCTCTCCCCCCACAAAGTCACTGCTGGCTGCGTTCTCTTAACCCCTATGTGCCAGCTCTGACACAAGCATCTTCTCACTCAGTCAGTGCAGCCAGGCAGGCACACATAGGGGTTAACAGAAGGCAGCCAGTGTGACATTGTGGGCGGAGAGAGCACCTTCTCTGCTCTCCCCCCTGGCTGGCTGCAGACAGTGCTGAAGTTTATCAGGCAGATCCTGGAGGAGCTCCGTCCTACCAGTGCTTGAGTGCAAAGGTATCTTGCAGTTGTGGCTCAGTCTGCTGCTGTCTGTCTCCGCTGCCTAAAAATGTGGGTGATGTCTGGAGGAGCAGCTGGTGGGGTGCAGCCTGTAGCCGCCCAGCTCACCCAGAATACATGCATGCTGCACCAAACCTGCACCAGTGGGGTAGGAAGAAGCTTAACCCCTTCCCATCTGTATGAAGGTTATTGCTGAACCTTAAAGATAACAATCCGACCCGCATAAATGGGGTTAACCAGATGCCAGGAGGGAGGGGAGCTGCTGCCATGGATAAATCTGAGCTGTGGGCTGTACGTTGGGGCCCCATGGCCCCAGGCTGGTGACTGGAGGGACTCTGCCCAGTGCTGGCATGTGGGTGATTTCTGCTCCGGAGTCTCAGCTTCTCTCCTCCAGGTCACACTGTGCAGTCACAGCAACATTGGTTGTCTCTGTCCAGGTCCCAGCAGCTGCCACTGCTCCCACCACGGACATGGCATCACTTAACCCTTCCCCTGCAGCCACCGGCAACAAATCCACATTATTCCTTGATTAAATCAGGTTCCAACCCAATAGAGGAGCAGACATTTCCTGCTGCCATTAGGGTCCGAGAGGGGGTGACATTGGCTGCCCTGCTACTCTGTAGTGGGGGGTGACAAGTGTAACATGGGGTAACGATGACGGAGAAATGCACAGGATAATAGTGAGCGCGACAGAGGGCAGTGTATGGTATGGAGCAGTCAGGGGGTGGGCTGCAGGATCCCCCCATACTGTACATGACTGCTCGGGACAGGGAGGCATTTAATGAGCTTCTAATGACAGGGCACTAATTGGGTCATTAGGGTTTGTGGAAAGGATTCAGCATCAGGTCCCTCCTTAATGCCCGAGCCGCCTGTTACTTTGTAGCACAGATCTGTTGGGGCCGCAAAACCAAACAACGTTGTTTATGTAGAAAGGTCCAACGATGTAAATCCTTCTGAAGGGGTTAAAACATTTTGCAGCAAGGAGTTCCGCTAATGCAGGCTGCTCCTTGCTGCAAAACCCCGGGGAATGAAGCAAAATATAGGTCAATGATCTATATTTAGCTTCATTTGCGGTGAGGCGCCCTCTGCTGGTTGTCCTCATATGAACTCGAGCCTGGGAGCTTTCTAGGAAAGTTCCCACGATCTATGAACAGCCAGCAGAGGGCGCCTCACCGCAAATGAAGCTAAATATAGATCATTGACCCATATTTAGCTTCATTCCCCGGGGTTTTGCAGCAAGGAGCAGCCTGCATTAGCGGAACTCCTTGCTGCAAAATGTTTTAACCCCTTCTGAAGAATTTACATCGTTGGACCTTACAGATCCTCGGAAGGTAAGTATATTGTTGGTTTATTATGTTTTTTCTTTTACAGAACGAGGGTCTTCAGTGATTGGATTGGGCGTTAAATAAAATATTACAACAACCTTTGTTTTTATTTCATTAAAATAATTTTTAATAATGTGTGTGTGTGTTTTTTTAACCCTTTCATGCAATTGGATTAATAATGGATAGGTGTCATAATTGACGCCTCTCCATTATTAATTAGGCTTAATGTCACCTTACAATAGCAAGGTGGCATTAACCCTTCATTACCCCATATCCCACCGCTACACGGGAATGGGAAGAGAGTGGCCAAGTGCCAGAATAGGCGCATCTTCCAGATGTGCCTTTTCTGGGGTGGCTGGGGGCAGGTGTTTTTAGCCAGGGGGGGGCCAATAACCGTGGACCCTCTCCAGGCTATTAATATCTGCCCTCAGTCACTGGCTTTACTACTCTGGCGGAGAAAATTGCGCGGGAGCCCACGCCAATTTTTTCCGCCATTTAACCCTTTATTTTAAGAGCTAGAACGGCCAAATTTTGCAGATACACACTACTAACATTAGTAGTGTGGATTATGCAAAAAAAATGGTGATATGAGATGGTTTACTGTATGTAAACCAGGTCTCATATCATGTCGGGTTTAGGAAGGAGAAAGCAAAAGCCGGTAATTGAATTACCGGCTTTTTGCTATCTCGCGCTGTATGAAGGAATAATATATATATATATATATGTGTCTACTGACGTATATATATATATATATATATACATATATATATATATATATATAGAGAGAGAGACAGTATATATGTTTTTATTTTTTTTTTAACACATGGATCCCTTGTATAGGCGTATGTCGGTTTGGCAAGCCTGCGATAAAAACACGCATTACGGCTGCCATACGGATTACATACGGAGGATGCCATGCGCAAAAAACGGTGACACACCCTGCCTACGGAGGAGCTACGGACCACTATTTTCGGGACTTTTCAGCATATTACAGCCGTAATATACGGACCGTATTTGCATACGCTGAGTGTGACGCCGGCCTGAGAGGAAAGATGTGGGCTCGGCGTGCGAGCCAGTATCAAAGTCAGAGACATGACATATGACTTACCGATACGCCATATGTTGGTAAGGTTGATAATATATTTATGATATATTTAATTTATTTTGCTTTTGTTGCTTTCCTTTATATCTTTATATCTTTATTTACTTAGGTGAGAAAATAAGAACATGCATAAAATGTGAAAGTTTATTTCCACCACACGGCTCAGACTTTTGATATTTTATATTACTGTGGGTTTTGAATGTTCAGTGTCTGAGTCTTATGTAACAAGATATATGAAGATTCTAAAACAGAATTGTCAAATTTATGAGAGAACACTGGAGTTCTACTTAAAGAGTAATTCTACTTTTCAAGCTTGGATGCTTATTGTGTTTCAGTCTGGATATCCTTCCATATGTTACCATTTGTGAATTAACGGTGTTGGGAAATACGTGCAAAAACCCGGACTGAGCTTTCACATTTCATGTCTACCTCCTTGTCCCATGACATAAATCAGTCTGGTCCTAGAGGCTTTCAAGCTTTCAATAAACAACTGGCTCTTATGTCTGTAGCTCAACTCTACACCACAGTATTCTGTGAATCACCAGCTTGTCCTTCCACCACCTCGTTGTCTTCCTCTTCTACATCCCACTCCATACCACAACCTCAGACCATACTTCCAAAAGTACAACAGCCCTATACAGCTGTGCTGTGCTCCTAAGGTGGCTGCAGTCTGTCCATTTTGATTACTATTCCAATGTGACTATTAAAACACTGATATATATAAAAAATTACAAGTTAGCCTCATCTACATTTTTCCCTGAACTGACATCATCAGGTGTGTCACTACGAGTAGTGTTATACGTGATGATGCGTTTAAGTCCTTGGTTCTGATGTATTCCATCAGCTCTGAAAATCATTCCCCAAACCTACATTGCTGCCAATGTCCTTGCATCCATTAGCATGATTAACAATTCATCTATCTACTTGTAATGTCTTTATCCTTGGCCGATAGAATGCAAGGGATAAGAAGATCCGTATAGTTCTGAGCATATCAGTAGCATTACTGTGCTGATTCAATACATGTCTATGCTTCATCTCCTTCTTGTATATTTGTTACGATGTAGTTGTTCATAGACTAAGGTTCTGTCTACTAAAAGGACATCTATTGTAATTGCTACACAGACTTGAATGACTGAGCATTCCCTGTTTTTTTTTGTTAACTGTCTAAATACATACCATTTATTGGTTTTGTATAAAATTCTCTTTCACCCATCTAAAAAGCCTCATAAAATCAATCTAAACTTAAATGTCACTATTAGGACTAAACAACAACAGCTGTTAGGTAATGTCACGAACACCCCCACTTGTTGCAGAAGTGACTTGGAAGACAATGTAAAGGTGGACTTTGCTTCTCAAACTCACTCATCCTGTTACCTATTGCAATAGGCTAACACTGAGCTAAGTGCAGCCCACAGCCAGTTGACATATCCACAACAAACTTTTCACTGCCACCACTTGTCATTGTGGTAGGCCATTGAGATGCCAACACTGAATAATACACTAGCACGTGCATCACTCCGCTTTTCTAAGCACCCGGTAGTAGGTAACGTGCTTGCCCTTTGGTATGCACAAAGTAATGTAACCAGGCTTCACTCTTCGAGGTTGTGGGTACTATTAGACCAGCAAGGAATAAAATCAATACATTTAGATTTAATATATGAAAAATAAGGTACAAAAAGAAGAAATAAAAATATGGACAGATTTGCAATTCATGTTGCTTCTATTTGGGTCTGACAATGAGATGTTCTAGATGGAGTGTTATAAATTTCTCATCCCCAACCCAGGTTGGCTAAATGTATGCATGGAATGATGATTTTAATATTTATCATTTTCTCAAAGGACCCTCGTAGTGGAATAAAATGACCACCATATTTCCGAACATACTCTCACTCCCCAAACATTACTTTGCTATACAGTACAAACCAAAAGTTTGAACACACCTTCTCATTTAATGATTTTTCTGTATTTTCATGACTATGAAAATTGTACATTCACACTGAAGGCATCAAAACTATGAATTAACACATGTGGAATTATATACTTAACAAAAATATGTGAAACAACTGAAATTATGTCGTATATTCTAGTTCTTCAAAGTAGCCACCTTTTGCTTTGATGATTGCTTTGCAGACTCTTGGCATTCTCTTGATGAGCTTCAAGAGGTAGTCACCGGAAATGGTTTTCACTTCACAGGTGTGCCCTGTCAGGTTTAATAAGTGGGATTTCTTGCCTTATAAATGGGGTTGGGACCATCAGTTGTGTTGTGCAGAAGTCTGGTGGATACACAGCTGATAGTCCTACTGAATAGACTGTTAGAATTTGTATTATGGCAAGAAAAAAGCAGCTAAGTAAAGAAAAACAAGTGGTGATCATTACTTTAAGAAATGAAAGTCAGTCAGTCTGAAAAATTGGGAAAACTTTGAAAGTGTCCCCAAGTGCAGTGTCAAAAACCATCAAGCGCTACAAAGAAACTGGCTCACATGAGTACCGCCCCAGGAAAGGAAGACCAAGAGTCACCTCTGCTTCTGAGGATAAGTTTATCCAAGTCACCAGCCTCAGATATCGCAGGTTAACAGCAGCTCAGATTAGAGACCAGGTCAATGCCACACAGAGTTCTAGCAGCAGACACATCTCTACAACAACTGTTAAGAGGAGACTTTGTGCAGCAGGCCTTCATGGTAAAATAGCTGCCAGGAAACCACTGCTAATGACCAGCAATAAGCAGAAGAGACTTGTTTCGGCTAAATAACACAAGGAATTGACATTAGACTAGTGGAAATCTGTGCTTTGGTCTGATGAGTCCAAATTTGAGATCTTTGGTTCCAACCACCGTGTATTTGGCAACGCAAAAAAGGATGGACTCTACATGCCTGGTTCACACCGTGAAGCATGGAGGAGGAGGTTTGATGGTGTGGGGGTGCTTTTCTGGTGACACTGTTAGGGATTTATTCTAAATTGAAGGGATACTGAACCAACATGGCTACCACAGCATCTTACAGTGGCATGCTATTCCATCCGGTTTGCATTTAGTTGGACCATCATTTATTTTTCAACAGGACAATGACCCCAAACACACCTCCAGGCTGTGTAAGGGCTATTTGACCAAGAAGGAGAGTGATGGGGTGCTACGCCAGATGACCTGGCCTCCACAGTCACCAGACCTGAACCCAATCAAGATGGTTTGGGGTGAGCTGGTCCGCAGAGTGAAGGGAAAAGTGCTAAGTATCTCTGGGAACTCCTCCAAGATTGTTGGAAGACCATTCCCGGTGACTACCTCTTGAAGCTCATCAAGAGAAAGCCAAGAGTGTGCAAAAGCATTCATCAAAGCAAAAGGTGGCTACTTTGAAGAACCTAGAATATAAGACATAATTTCAGTTGTTTCACACTTTTTTGTTTAGTATATAATTCTACATGTGTTAATTCATAGTTTTGATGCCTTCAATGTGAATGTACAATTTTCATAGTCATGAAAATGCAGAAAAATCTTTAAATGAGAAGGTGTGTCCAAACTTTTTGTCTGTACTGTATCTATTATTCAGGTTGATATCATATTTCTGTAGTTCCCTAGAGTCAAAAATTCTGGCAATTTAAGGCACAAACACAAATCTGTTGGTATCAGATTATTATCATAATAATAATAATAATAATAATAATAATAATAAAATTATCAATATGGCATTTCAAATATTGCATTCCCATTGTCAAGTGATATATCTGGTATGGTACATCCAGAATGCCTAAGGGGCAATTGTCTTCACCTTTCATTTATTAGCACCTCTTTGTAACGACGATGTACACAAAGTTTGCCCTTCCAGAAATCGCCATTCAATTGCTATTTAAATTTATCTACACGCACACACACACACACAAATGATGCTGAGAAGTGTCCAGTAATATTGGGTACAGAAAAGATAAATATCTTTGTACCGTTTGTTACCATCTTCTCAGTTAGCCATTAAAAGGTATCAACCACTGAGGACTCTCAATTCTAAATATATTTCAGTAATATTGGATTTATTTATTTAATCCATAAGACAGACATCTCATCCATCCATATTGATTTCAATTCTTCCATTTTTCCTATACAAAATTGCATTGATACTTCTATAAAAGTATAACAAATGTTATTGAATTCATAATAATATTCCAGGATTAGGCAGACAAGTTTTTGCATGGGATTGACAGGTTCTTAACTGCTTGATTTGCCATATGGCATTTTCATATAATTAAATTGCGTTTGAAATAGAGGATTTATCTTATACGTTTTTATAGCTAGCCCTGCAAAACAATGCATAATCATTCAACCATCAAAACAGTAAAATAAAAGCTGCAATGTGAAAAAAATGGTTCTTCTTTTAGACAGTTTAGATGAACTTGATAATACCAGGCAAAGAAATCCTTAAAAAATCCCTGATTACAGAAAAAGACTAGTAGTAATATAGGAATGGTTAAAAATGCCATATGTGTGACATTTAGCTTCACTTATACAACTACGGTATATAGTTATAAAGTTATAGTATATAGTTATAAATAAAGTCAGTAAATGAGACAGAAAATATTAGAAATGAGTATACTTACCACAAAATATAACACAAGGAGAAACCACAAACTGTTGCAATGCCACTTTTTCTGCTAGGATACCGGTGATGTGTGGTCCTCATTTCAATTAATATGAAAGGCAGCACAGTGGTATGCTATAAAGAAAGAAAAAGAATGTTACAAAATGATCATTCAAATATGAGTAGGATGTTTGGATTACTGAAATATGAAGGATAATGGTTCATTAAAGAGAACTTGACCTGATCAGATCCAGAGACAGCATGAATCAGATACTGTCTACATTATCTCAGCCATGTAGGTCTGACACTAAAATGCTACAGGGTTTAAAGGGAATCTATGAGCACGATTGTGCACTGAAACCTACAGATAGTGTCAGATTGGCGCCGTTATACTGATTAGGCCAGGGTCACACTTGTGTGTGCAATGTGAGAAACTCGCGCAGGTCTCTTGCATCAATACTCGGCACTGCCGCCGGCACTCGGGACCGGAGCATGCGGCTACATAGAAATACATGCAGCTGCATGCTCCGGTCCCAAGTGCCTGTTGCGGTGCTGGGTATTGATGTGAGTGTCTCTCATTGTACACGCAAGTGTGATCCCGGCCTTAAAATAATACCTGGGTGATGAAATCCGTCTGGTGGTTGTTGTTTGTTCAGTTAATGATGTGCCCGTGCTCCGGCACGGATTGTGGGGGTTCTTCATGTGGTGCTCTGATTAGGTATTCATAATGCAGACTGCTGACAGGTCAGTGACCTGCCCCCTAGTATGCCCCCATACTTTAAAAAAACCCTTCTGCAGGTAGGTGCCAGCAATGGCATAATTGCATGTTTAATGTTCAGTTAATAAATGTGCTTTGTTTTCCTGAGAGTATAAAAAAAATCCATTTAAAATGGCTCCTGCTGGGCCTGCGCGGTAGCAGCTATCGGTGTATATAGAGGTGATCCGATAGCTTATACTGCGCATTTGGCACCGTCTTGCTCGAGAAGAAAAAAAAAGTCCTCTCCAAGATGGCACCGCCCGTGCCTGTGCAGTAACAGCTATCGGCGATCGCAGTGCCATGTTTGTTACAGTGCCTGGCAGTTAAGCATGGCATGAATATAACACACATCTCTGTTCTCTTCATACAGGTATATGTTAATTTCATCTGCTGTGTTAACCCTTATAAAGCCTTCATCTTCACTTCCATCTTTGCAAACCTCAATTAATGGAATATGTTAATTGTCATTTTACTGTTTCTCAGCAAGGGACATACCTCACAGCATTTGGGAACAAAGACTTTATGGTTCAGGTGGCCTGCAAGCTTGATTGCTTGTCTTTTCGTCTTTATTGTCTCCTCCTGTCTTAAGATAGTTGATTAAAGGGGTGTTCTGAAACTAATATGTGTTTTGATATAAATGTTTCTCTATTTATTTTATTTATTATCTATTTATTGTGTGACAACAAAGCATTTTATCTTAATTATCGAGACAACTATTTTCAGCAAGCAAGTAAGGGTTGGTCAAGAAAACACAAACTTTTGTTCGTATAAGCCTGCAATATTGACTTTTTTTTTTAGTTGACGTTTTTATTCCATATTGTGTTGTCATCCTGGATGACAGAAACGCAGGGCAATTGAACAATAATGTTTGCTGGTATGTTGATTACACATTGTCCAGGCTAGCTAGCTGGCTGACTTGCAAAAGAGATGAGAAAAAACTATGCATTAAACTTTGATTGAAAAGTCAAACAATGCGAGTCAACCTCATCACATCTTCCTCTTGACCTCTGGATGCTGTCTTGAAGGACAGTTGTTACCAATAAAAAGAGGATATATACCTCTGTAACATCAGACAGATATACATCCAGACAGACAAGAGATCCATACAGCCAAGAGATCCAGAGATCCAAAGAACCAGAGACTCTGCACAAGACAGCAGCCAAGGCATCATGGCTCCATCATGAGGTACACAGATTTGACATTCTATAGGATGTCAGCCTAGGGGACTACGGTCCCGGCTGAAAGAATACAGATTTGCTCCATAGACCATTGCTGAACCATGGATACATTTGGGGTAGTCCTATTTGGACTCACTGGTCACCTGTGCCCCATGGATACGTTTGGGAAAGTGCCTCTCTCCGGTCAACTGGCTTGCATCTAAATTGACTGTCAGATTCCTAAGCATGTTGCTACCTCCTCTTTGTGCCTGCCACAGGTGGGGTAGTTGGTCCTAGAAGCTCTGACGTCACAGCTGCTCGTATCCTGGCGAGTCATTATTATTAAGGGTGAGACTCTGTAATTTTGCGCACTGTTTTACCCTCACCCTGTGTTATCTGAGTAGTATTACTCCCATGGTAAATGGAGAGTGGGCATTTGGTTGGATGTGTCCTGGTCCATGCGGTTTTGGTTAGCAGACTAAGGCACCCACTGACCCCGTGTCTCCACAAATAGTTCAAATATGGCTTTTTACCCATTTCCAGTTTGATGTTTTGTTTGTGAATCCCAAGTGCATGCTTGGATATTCAAATGATGCATCATCAGGGGAAAAGTCTATGGTCATTGCAACAGTCTGCATCCCCACCCTGCAACGAAGAGTTATCAGTGATGTCTGTTTCATGGTCTGGGCTAGTCCCTGCTGTATTGAGCATGCATCAGTTCAGTACTATCTCTTTTCTTACTGTACAATAGTCTTTTCACTGCACAGGAACAGCTCCCTCGCCAGCTCTAATTAGAAGTGATGAGCCAGCAACAGAGCACGCTGTCAGTGCACATTGTAAGGAGATAGCCCGGCGAGCAGAGACTAGCTCCACCTCCAAAACAGAAGTCACTTTTGGGGGCAGCGGAAGATTAAATTAATAAAATCTGATGTTACTCCCCCTCTTTGTTTCCAGCACTGCCTCAACTTTGCTGCTATGGTTTTCCTTTTATTGAGTACAGAAGTGGACATCATGACTACAGCTAACATCACTGCTGCAACCAATCAATGAGCAAAGCAGCTTTGTTTCTGTAGACAGCATGAGATACTGAGCTTACCGATTGGCTGCAGGTGTAATATGTGCTATAGTCATGATGTGAATATGGCAGCCAGTAAACAAAGACTAGTGGAAAGCTCAGCTCTGGGACGAAAAGTAACATCTGATTTTATTATTTTAACCAAGCGCAGACCAATAGAAGTCAGAAATCTATAGTCAAAAATACCCATGCAGCAATCTGATATTATTGAAAAGGGGTTGTCAATTAGTGAATAACCCCTTTAAAAGGGTTGCCACTAATACATTTTTGTTCTGTTCAATGGATTGAATGAAAATAACAGGCAAAAACCATCAAAGAGGCAACTGTTGGCTCCACATTTATTCTGCAGCAGAACAATGGCCCCCAAACATACAGCCAATATCATTAAACCCTGTCTGCAGTGTTAAGAACAAGGAATCCTGAAAGTGATATTGATATCAACATAGTCAACTGTGTGTTGATTGTTACATAAAAAGACAGAAGAATTTGTACAAATTTACATCCACAGATTTATGGTTCATTCTTCAGGCTGTTTCGAACAACCTCATTGCCGAGTTCCTTCGAGTACAGTGTTGAGACTAGGGCTCTGTGGTAGCATTTTATCACTTTTTTACACTGAAGATAGTTCTTAATAAATTGGCTGTATGTTTTGGAGTCATTGTTCTACTACAGAATAAATTTGGTGCCAATCAGATGTTTCCCAGATAGTATTGCACAATGGATAAGTACAGTATCTACACATACATAAAGTATGTTTGCATGCATATGTTTAAATTTATGCATGTAATAAGAGCGACATTTATGAAAAGGTTTTGTCCAGGAATTACAAAGAAGAAAAGTTCTAACTCAGTGAATAATATAAAAATAAAAGACCAAGAAATTGGATTTAGACACCATGATGATGGAAAAGAACACTCCTAGGAAGGGTCATTTCACAATAATCTGGCAGTGTAATCAGGCTGCCAATAAACCGAATAAACAAACAACAAGGAGGCTTAAGAATAATTGTTCTTGATAGCACACGCACACAAGATATGTGCTGCTAAAAGCTCTTTAGTGATGGACTACATATAAAAAACACACGCTTGACAGATTTCCTTTAAAAACACAAGATCTTGCAATAACACCAGGGGGAGACATTTGATCCCACAACTCTGAAAGTTCTGACTTAACTTTTGCGAGAAAGTTGGGTCCTTTAGGCTGGCACAAGGGACATTTATGGACATTTTTTAAAATCACTTTTTTTTTTATAAAATAAGCAGGAACATCAGAATAAGTCACCTGGATCCCTAGTTTTGCTCACAGCTACTCACACTTTTTGTGCTTCAGAAACTCCTGCAGTGTTATCTTCCAAAGATCTGTTAGGGTATGTACACAAAGACTTCTTTTTTCTTCTGCATCAGATTATAAACCTGGTTTAACCCTTTCATGCCCGAGTCTGTTTTTGCCTTCCTGACTGGGCCAATTTTTACAATTCTGACCACTGTCACTTTATGAGGTAATAACTCTGGAACGCTTCAATGGATCCTGATGATTCTGAGCATGTTTTGTTAGGAAGTTATAAGGGTTAAAAGTTGACCAGTGATTTTTCATTTTTTCAAAAAAATTTACAAAACCATTTTTTTTAGGGACCACCTCACATTTGAAGTCACTTTGAGGGGTCTAAATGAAAGAAAATACCCAAAAGTGACACCATTCTAAAAACTGCACCCCTCAATGTGCGCAAAACCACATTGAAGAAGTTTATTAACCCTTCAGGTGCTTCACAAGAATTAATGGAGTGTCGAAGGAAAAAATTAACATTTCACATTTTCCAACTAAAATGTTTATTTATCGCCATGCTTATTTTCCATTTTCACAAGGGTAACGGAAGAAAATGCACCATAAAATTTGTTGTGAGAATTCTCCTGAGTACGCCGATACCACATATGTGGAGGAAAACTATTGTTTGAGCGCATGCCAGGGGTTGGAAAGGAAGGGGCGCCATTTGACTTTTGGAATACAAAATTGGCTTCAATCAATAGCTGACGCCATGTCGCGTTTGAAGAGCCCCTGAGGTGATTAAACAGTAGAAACCCCCCACAAAAAAACTCCATTTTGGAAACTAGACCCCTCAAGGACTTTATCTAGATGTGTGGTGAGCACCTTGAAACCTCAGGGGCTTCACAGAATTTTATAATGTTTAGCCGTGAAAATTAAAAAACACATTTTTTCCACAATAATGTTATTCTAGCCTCAATTTTTTTTATTTTCACAAGGGTAGCAAGAAAAAATGGTCCCCTAAATTTGTTGTGCAATTTCTCCTGAGTACATGAATACCCCATAAGTGGTTGAAAACTACTTTTGAAGCACAGTGCAAAGCTCAAAAGGGAAGGAGCACCATATTACAGTGCAGGTTTTGCTGCTTTGGTTTGAGGGGGCCATGTCACATTGGCAGAGCCCCTGAGGAACCAGAACAGCAGAAACTCCCCATAAGTGACCCCATTTTACAAACTACACCTTTCAATAAATTCATCTAGAGGTGCAGTGATCATATTGACACCACACCTGTGATACAGAATTTGATACCATTGGGCAGTGAAGAAAAAATAATTACATTTTTACCATAAAAAAAATTGTTTTAGCCCCAAATTTTACATTTTCACACTGGGAAATGGGAAAAATGGTGCCGAAATTTGTTACACAATTTCAACTGAACTTGGCAAAACCCCATATGTGGCTGTACAGTACAGCCACACAGCAAGAACATATTATTGTAGAATAGTTTCTGGACTCTATATAAAGAGCCCATAAATGCCAGAAAAGCAGAATCCCCCCTCAAGTGACCCCATTTTGGAAATTATACCCCTTTGGGAATGATGATAGTGAAGATTTTGACTCCATAAGTGTTTTCCAGAAACAGACAGCAGTGGATGTTGCTGAGTGAAAATTGCAAACTGCCATTGTAGTGACCGGGACGCTGTAGTGTACGTTGCAGTCACCAGTACGTTATGCCCAGCTCGTGATTCTGGAGGCATGCATCTGTATGAGGATGAGGAAAAAGCCAATATGCTTAATGACTTTTTTTCATCAGTATTTACTCAAGAAAATCCCATGGCAGACAAAATGATCAGTGATAACAAAAATTCCCCATTAAATGTCACCTGCTTAACCCAGCAGGAAGTACGGTGGTGTCTAAAAGTCACTAAAATTGACAAATCTCTGGGCCCAGATGGGATACACCCCCGAGTACTGCAGGAATTAAGTACAGTCATTGATAGACCATTATTTTTAATCTTTAAAGACTCCATAATGACAGGGTCTGTACCACAGGACTGGCTTATAGCAAGTGTGGTGCCAATATTCAAAAAGGGAACAAAAACTGAACTTGGAAATTATAGGCCAGTAAGCTTAACCTCTACTGTGGGTAAAATCCTGGAGGGCATTCTAAGGGTTGCTATGCTGGAGTATCTGAAGAGGAATAACCTCATGACCCAATACCAACATGGATTTACTAGGGACCGTTCCTGTCAAACAAATCTGATCAATTTCTATGAAGAGGTAAGTTTCGGACTGGACCAAGGGAACGCAGTGGATGTAGTGTATATGGACTTTTCAAAAGATTTTGATACGGTGCCACACAAAAGGTTGATACATAAAATGAGAATAATGGGGATAGGGTAAAATATGTGTAAGTGGGTTAAGAGCTGGCTCAGGGATAGGAAACAAAGGGTGGTTATTAATGGGGCACACTCGGACTGGGTCGCGGTTAGCAGTGGGGTACCACAGGGGTCAGTACTGGGTCCTCTTCTTTTTAACATATTTATTAATGACCTTGTAGGGGGCATATAGAGCAGAATTTCAATATTTGCAGATGACACTAAACTCTGCAGGGTAATCAATACAGAGGAGGACAATTTTATATTACAGGATGATTTATGTAAACTAGAAGCTTGGGCTGACAAATGGCAAATGAGCTTTAATGGGGATAAATGCAAGGTCATGCACTTGGGTAGAAGTAATAAGATGTATGACTATGTGCTTAATTCTAAAACTCTGGGCAAAACCGTCAATGAAAAAGACCTGGGTGTATGGGTGGATGACAAACTCACATTTAGTAGCCAGTGTCAGGCAGCTGCTACAAAGGCAAATAAAATAATGGGATGCATTAAAAGAGCCATAGATGCACATGAGGAGAACATAATTTTACCTCTATACAAGTCACTAGTTCGACCACACTTAGAATACTGTGTACAGTTCTGGTCTCCGGTCTATAAGAAAGGCATAGCTGAACTAGAGCGGGTGCAGAGAAGAGCGACCATGGTTATTAGAGAACTGGGGGGTCTGCAATACCAAGATAGGTTATTACAATTGGGGCTATTTAATTTGGAAGGCTAAGGGGTGATCTTATTTTAATGTATAAGTATGTGAGGGGACAGTACAAAGACCTTTCTGATGATCTTTTTAATTATAGACCTGAGACAGGGACAAGGGGGCATGCTCTATGTCTGGAGGAAAGAAGGTTTAAGCGTAATAACAGATGCGGATTCTTTACTGTAAGAGCAGTGAGACTATGGAACTCTCTGCCATATGATGTTGTAATGAGTGATTCATTACTTAAATTTAAGAGGGGACTGGATGCCCTTCTTGAAAAGTATAATGTTTCAGGTTATATATATTAGATTCGTTGATAGGGCGTTGATCCAGGGAACTAGTCTGATTGCCGTATGTGGAGTCGGGAAGGAATTTTTTCCCCAATGTGGAGCTTACTTTTTGCCACATGGTTTTTTTTCCCTTCCTCTGGATCAACATGTTAGGGCATGTTAGGTTAGGCTATGGGTTGAACTACATGGACTTAAAGTCTTCCTTCAACCTTAATAACTATGTTACTATGTTACTATGTATATTAGGCGGGCTCTCATAACTGCAGAAATGCCTAATCAGAAATGCTTATCATCATGTGGATGATATATGTGGTTTAGGTACACTGTGGGGCTCAGAAGGGAGGGGGGCATTTGAGTTTGGGAGCGCAGATTTTCTTTTAGGTGGGTGAGTAGCCATAATGCTTTTCCAGAGCCTTTGTACTAGCAGGAATGTGGAAGCCCCCTATATTTCCGTTAACAGATGGCGGACTTGAGTGAGGACTTGCTTTTTTTGTGGAATGAGTTGAAGCTTTTATTGGGAACATTTTACATAACGTTTGGGATCACATTTATCTGGCACTCTACACTGAGCACTTACTTTGGGGTTCAATCTAAATCTCTGAGTGACATGACAGATGAAACCCCCGATCCATTCACTATAATGAGGCAACATGTATGGCATTGTATGAGACCTGTCAGTGTTACACATGCAGATCGCTTCTCAGGGTACCGTCACACAGTGGCATTTTGATCGCTACGACGGCACGATTTGTGACGTTCCAGCGATATATCCGTGACGTTCCAGCGATCTCGCTGTGTCTGACACGCTCCTGCGATCAGGGACCCCGCTGAGAATCGTACGTCGTAGTAGATCGTTTGAAACTTTCTTTCGTCGTCTAGTGTCCCGCTGTGGCGGCATGATCGCATGGTGTAACAAAGGTGTGAACGATATTGTATACGATGTGCGCATAGTAACCAACGGCTTCTACATCGCACATACGTCATGAAATTATCGCTCCAGCGTCGTACATTGCAAAGTGTGACAGCAGTCTACGATGCTGGAGCGATATTGTTACGATGCTGGAGCGTCACGGATCGTGCCGTCGTAGCGATCAAAATGCCACTGTGTGACGGTACCCTTAGACTCAGCTGCAGGCTGAGTCTAACAAGCCACCGTAGCTGGCAGACCCAGAGGTCATCACATGACCTCTGGGTCTGCCAGCTACGGTGGCTTGTTAGACTCACATGACCTCTGACTGCCGGGACAAAGCAGGATCCCTCGTAATGTGATCAGATCTCATCACAGGGGGTGTTGGAGAGGTGAGTAAAGCAGGGGTCCCCCTCTGCTACTTTCTAAATGCTGCAATCACGGCATCTAGAAGACAGCAAAAGGTTAACATCATTGGGACATGATCTAATCAGGTCACGATGATGTCACTTGTCAACCTGTCAGAGCTACTGCTTTGCACAGGAATCGCACTGCTTGCAGGACCCTGGGGGTCCTAAGCGCTGCGAGACCACACACCGCTTATAAACGTTGGCGCTGCACAAAGCACAGCAAGCGCCGATGTTTATTTACCGTTGGCGGTCACTAAGCAGTTAATGTCACTTCTTTGAAGCGTCTCCTGATGGAAATTGCTCCGAATCTGGAACTGTCCAATGACAAGGGCGCTTAAAAAAAAACCTTGCGAAAAAAACGTTGTGAAATCCATGAAAAAAAACCAAACTCTGCTGCTTTGGTAAACTCTTCGAAAACGCTTCAAAGAAGGAACGCTTTGGCTATGTGCCAACGATCCAGAACTGGCAGTGCTTTCGGCGCAGCACATGTCCGCTGCGTCTGAAGCGCTGCCGTCTATTGAAGGTAGGTGATTCCCACATGTGATCACTAAACCGTGCAGAATCACCGTGTCCAATACATTGTATGGGTGAAATTGACATGCTACAAGAGCTGGACGCTGCGGGTTGGACTCTTCGGGTTGGACGCTGCGCAAGTAAGCAGTGTCCAACCCGAAGCGTTTACTGATCGTCTGCACATACCCTTTGAATTAGAAAACTCTAAATTTTTGACAGTCTTAAAAAAAACATCCTTTGAGTGCACATGCCCTTCTGAGGAACAGCCGCTGCTGGTGGAGGAGGTAGAAATTACTGTTTAACTCCGGCAGCAGCCAAGCACAGGTTGCAACAAACATCACTCGCCAGTGTCTGTCCACCTACTCTAGGTAAATGTATATATTTTTTAAATATACAGAATGTCCATAATAACTGGAGTCTTTAAGTAACTAAATGACAACTCTTAAATATAAAGTATTCAAAACAACAGGAATCAATGATGCCAACAGGAAACCAATCAATACATAAGACATAAAATCAAATATGTGTGACATTCGTGTGTTACATCACTGTCTAATAAGCGTGTTGGACTACACAACCAGTAATCCAAAAATAATATATATGAGCAAACCTTCTGCTCCCACTGGCTCTGGATCCTGTTATGTCTATAGGGAGCGGAGCTGTGCCTGAATATGGATAAGGGAAAGAGATCTAAAATGTTTCTTTCCTGCCAAAAGACTTTTGTCATGAGAATAAGCGGATAAGTGCCAATATGCTTCTAACTGAGCAGATTTACTACACATTGACTTTTCACAGTTTAAAGCGAGTGCAGAATACAAAAAGATGTCAGTATAATTCATATTTTACATCTAAAATATGATCTATAATATGTTCAAGATCATACATTTTAAATATTGAGAGATGGATCCTACCAAAATGAAAATTTGCAGTAAATGTAAGGCTATGTTCAGATTGCGTTAGTGCAATCCGTTTAGCGCCTAGCGCTAGCGAATTGCGCTAACGCAATGTGATATAAAGGGGTCGCGTTAAACGTCCCCGCTCTCGCAGATCTCCGATCTGTGAGAGCGGGGAACGGACCGCGGGCGCGCCTCGGACGCTGCAAGCAGCGTCCGCGGCGTGCCACAAAACACCGGCACATCGCTAGCGCGTGCCAAAAATGGCACGCACTAGTGATGCGCGTCACCATTGCTGTTAATGGGCACGCTAATGGACGCGTTGCACGGCGTTAATTTCGCCGTGCAACGCTGTCCGTTAGCGCGGTCCCATTAACGCAATGGGAACCTAGCCTAAGCACTTCGCTTGCTCTCTCAAAAATACTTCTTCCCTTTGCTTTATCCAAAGGGAAAAACAACAAATGGCTGCTACTACAGTGTCCAGAAGTGCCAGAGAAACTTACGGTGAAGTATCCATCTCCATAAGTTGCTGTACATGCGCAATGCTATTTTTTTACACAATTGTAGTAATACAATAATAAACAAATAATATGCATAGGATTTTCCTTTGTATGTTGTGTGAATTTAACAGAATTCTACACAGTGTTTTAGGTGTTAAGCATAGTCGACAAGCTTTCAATATTGGATTACCTCTTTAATGGCTGTTATCAGTTCACTTGGTATACCATACATCATTTTTAACCAACACTATGTATAATTGTTAAAAAGCATCTAACATAACCTAATGGCTTCTAACCTAATGGCTTATAACCTAATGGCTGCTTTGACTATAGTTGGTAATTTTTTTTTTTTTATAGAAAGTGGCAATGAAGGTCAGCAATAGCTTTTCCTATAAGTGCCCTATCTATTTATATAATTGCCTTGTAATATTTTAATTTCCTGTTCTGTCCAGATGTCACCGCATCCTATCCCAGAATTTCATATTGGAACATCCAAGTGATAGGTGTCTCAATATGGAAACTGCTGCTGGTACCAACCTTTTGCGCGGTACCACCAGCGGAACACCGTCGCACCACACAAACACACTCTTCACGCCGTACGCACCACACACACACGCTCACACACACACTCTCGCACACTCACACACTCACGTACACTCACACACACACACGCACACACACACACTCACATTCACACTCACACACTCACTCACTCAAACTCACACACACACTCACACTCACATACACTCACACACACTCACATTCACACACACACTCACATTCACACTCACATTCACACTCTCACGCTCACATACACTCACATTCACACTCACACACTCACTCACACACTCACACTCACTCAGCCTCTTGCATGGTACCACCAGCGGAACACCGTCGCGAACACACCGCCGGGATCAGCCGAATGATTCACTGACTGCCGTCATCTTTGTACAGGAGGAGTGCATGCGCAGTTTTAATGTGACCGCCACTATCTGTCTGCACAAAGATGGCGGTAGTCTGATTTACTGTGCCTGCACAAATTACGTGCAGGTGCAGTGAATCATTCGACTGGTCCCGGCGGCAGATCTTTAATATTTTGTTTCTAGCAGCAAACTCTAAAGGGTGTCTGCCAGCAAACAATTCATGATCAAACCATGTACAGCAGCTAACTGCATCCATGGCATGGTCAAACATTTAGGTACACCTTCCCACTTACTTGATTTCCCTCTAACATTTTTTGCCTCTTCTTTTTTGATTGCCGTCTCTGGATTTACAAAGGAGTGGAGACAGGTGTAAAACAAGTAGGTGTGAAAGTGCACTGAAATGATTGTCCACTCCAAGGATGCACGGAGCACCTGTAATTGGTTTGAGCTGTCATTCTGTGCTGACAGACTCCCTTTAAAGGCACGGATGATTGACCTCGTGGAGGCCAAAACATCCAACACCGCGGAGACACCATCATGTGTTTCTCAATGCAGTGATCCAGAACACTGCCCCCAAATATGCAAATGCATGTAGAGGAGCTGCGGAGACACCATCACGTGTTTCTCAACGCAGGCAGTGAATAGCCAGGCCTTTCCCCGGGAAGGAACAACCAAGGGAAGGGGAGCATCCAATAAAGGAAAACATCCAATAAAGGAAAACCACCTATGCCAAGCATGGTATCCATCCACAGAAAGTTAGCAGTCACTCCCTGACGAAGGCAGATGGCTAAACTCGTGTTGGGGTGGACGCTTCCTCGCCACAATGACTGACCTTTCTATACAGGTATAGTCTCATGGCAACTTTAAAAAATACTGTTACTTCTCTTCCAACAGTGATCATATATGTCCTGAGCATTAATGCGCATGCACTTTGTTAAACTCTATGGGTTGCTCATTGACATATACAGTATCTATACCTTCTCTGACACTACCAGGTCTATTGATATATTTCAGTGACTACATTCTGTCTGGATACTTAGGCACCAGTACATTAGGTCTATGTCTATGCACTTGTATACTTTATGGTAGTTCCTTATCAACAATTGCACTTATTTTTATTCATTTATTATTTTTTTAATACCAGTATCTAAACAATTGTGCCAGACAGTCTTTATATTGAGGTTTTACTTACCTCGTGATTGTTACTGTTCTATTTGGTTATTTTTCCCACCCCATTATATTGTTATCCTTGATCAATAAAGTTATATATTTTTTATTTCACACTTACCTTTGACGTCCTTTTGTATTTCACGTTTATACCGATAAGTCTCCAATTGATCCTTAACCCCATCATGACAGGAGCTTTTTGCGGCTTTGCGTTTTCGTTTTTCGCTTTCCTTCTTTTCAGAGCCATAACTTTTTTATTTTTCCATCAATATGGCCATCTCAGGGCTTATTTTTTGCATGACAAGTTGTACTTTTGAAATACATCATTGGTTTTACCATGTCGTGTGTTCGAAAATGGGAAAAAAAATTCCAATTGCGGTGAAATTGCAAAAAAAGTGCAATCCCACACTGGTTTTTTGTTTGGCATTTTTGCTAGGTTTGCTAAAACTGACCTGACATTATGATTCTCCAGGTCATTACGAGTTCATAGATACCAAACATGTCAAGGTTTTTTTATCTAAGTGGTGAAAAAAAATTCAAAAGTTTGCTAATAGAAAAAAAAAATGGTGCCATTTTCCGATACCCATAGCATCTCCATTTTTCGTTATCTCGGGTTGGGCGAGAGCTTATATTTTGTGCGCTGACCTGATATTTTTAATGATACCACTTTTGTGCAGATACATTCTTTTGATCGACCGTTATTGCATTTTAATGCAATATCGCCGCGACCAAAAATACCTAATTCTAGAGTTTCTATTTTTTTTCTCGCTACACCGTTTAGCGATCAGGTTAATCCTTTTTTTCATTGGCAGATCGGGCGATTCTGAACGCGGCAATACCAAATATGTGTAAGATTCATTTTATTTTTATTGTTTTATTTTAAAAGGGGGGGTGATTTGAACTTTTTTTTTTTTTCATATTTTGAAACAAATTGTTTTTACTTTTGCCATGCTTCAATAGCCTCCATGGGAGGCTAGAAGCTGCCACAACTCGATCGCCTCTGTTAAATAGGGGCGATGCTCAGATCGCCCCATGTAGTAGAATTACAGCATTGCTATGAGTGCTTACCACAGGGTGGCGCTCATAGCAATCTGGAATCACCAACCATAGAGGTCTCAAGGACACCTCTGGTTGTTATGTCAATGCACCGCTGACCCCAAACATGACAGGGGTCAGCGGTGTGCGTATTTCCGGCCCGATGGCTGGAAGCGTGCGTTGAATGCCGCTGTCAGAGTGTGACAGCGGCATTTAACTGGTTAATAGGTGCGGGTGGATCGTGATTCTGCCCACGCCTATTGTTGGCACCTGTCAGCTGTTGAAAAGATGTTGTGCGTTTGAAGTGGGGTCACTACTGGAGTCCACCTAAAAGTGGGGCTTCTGACGTCGGACGTACTATCCCATCCTACATCTGAAAAGGGTTAATACACGTGGCGGTAGTAGGGAACTTTCCCTCATATTAGTGCTATTTTGTCTATATTTCGACACTACTTCCCTGGGTATTTAAATTTTACTTTTGAGTTATTTTCAATAAACTTATAAACTTATTAATGGGGTAGAGAAGCACTTCAATTATTAAAACAGATGTAAACGAGACATGATGCATACAACAAACTAATCTGCCAATGGAAACTATACAGTAAACTATGTTTACATAGACATAACACTTTGAAATTACATAGTCAAATTAGAAAACCTTTTGCTTCAGTCCTGTAAAAGAAATCCCAGTATTGCCATTATCAATTATGTCTAATGATCTTGGATATATTAGTAAAATTAGGTGAGATGTAAGACTATGCTTCATTGTTCCATTCTGTTCCCAACCAACAATGTTGCTGCTGGCATTCATGTGTCAAAAAGCAACATTGATATTTGTTTCATTTGGTTGCCACTTGATTTGGAAATAAAATCTGTAAATCTGGAGGTTTACCAATATAATGTAATACACAGATGTCAACGGATGGTAACTGGTTATTCTGTTTTCTATGTAAGGTCACACAATCCAATTAAAATGCAACTCAGAGACAGCCCACACTTCTACTGAATCAAACTTCCAACAATACAGATGCCTATAGTACCGCTAGGTCAATAAAACCATGGAATATCTGAAGTGTTGCATCCAGAATATGGATTGCTGAAGAGAACACCAATATGCTGTTTTTTACCAATTAAGGGTAAAATGATAATTTTATTCTGTTCTGAGCTAACTGACTTTATAACTTAACCCCTTCATGACCTTGGGATTTTTCGTTTTTCCGTGTTCGTTTTTCACTCCCCTCCTTCCCAGAGCCATAACTTTTTTATTTTTCCGTTAATTTGGCCATGTGAGGGCTTATTTTTTGCGGGACGAGTTGTACTTTTGAACGACATCATTGATTTTAGCATGTCGTGTACTAGAAAACGGGAAAAAAATTCCAAGTGCGGTGAAATTGCAAAAAAAAGTGCAGTCCCACACTTGTTTTTTGTTTGGCTTTTTTGCTAGGTTCACTAAATGCTAATACTACCTTGACAATATGATTCTCCAGGTCAGTTCGAGTTCATAGACACCTAACATGACTAGGTTATATTTTACCTAAGTGGTGAAAAAAAATTCCAAACTTTGCTAAAAAAAAAAGAAAATTTGCGCCATTTTCCGATACTCATAGAGTCTCCATTTTTCATGATCTGGGGTCGGTTGAGGGCTTATTTTTTGCGTGCTGAGATGACGTTTTTAGTGATAGCATTTTGCTGCAGATACGTTCTTTTGATCGCCCGTTATTACATTTTAATGCAATGTTGCGGCGACCAAAAAAACGTAATTCTGGTGTTTTGAATTTTTTTCTCGCTACGCCGTTTAGCGATCAGGTTAATGCTTTTTTTTAATTGATAGATCGGGCGATTCTGAACGCGGTGATACCAAATATGTGTAGATTTGATTTTTTTTAATTGATTTATTTTGATTGGGACGAAAGGGGGGTGATTTAAACTTTTATATATTTTTTATTTTTTTCACATTTTTTTAACTTTTTTTTTTTACTTTTGCCATGCTTCAATAGCCTTCATGGGAGGCTAGAAGCAGGCACAGCACAATCGCCTCTGCTACATAGCAGCGATCTTATGTTCGCTGCTATGTCGCTGAAAATCAGGTGTGCTGTGAGCGCCGACCACAGGGTGGCGCTCACAGCTACCGGAGATCAGTAACCATAGAGGTCCCAAGGACCTCTATGGTTACAATGTACAAGCATCGCCGACCTCCGATCATGTGACGGGGGTCGGCGATGCCGTCATTTCCGGCCGCCCGGCCGGATGCGGTAGTTAAATGCCGCTGTCTGCGTTTGACAGCGGCATTTAACTAGTTAATAGGTGCGGGCAGATTGCGATTCTGCCCGCGCCTATTACAGGCACATGTCAGCTGTTCAAAACAGCTGACATGTCCCGGCTTTGATGCGGGCTCACCGCCGAAGCCCGCATCAAAGAGGGGCTTCTGACCTCAGATGTACTATCCCGTCCGAGGTCAGAAAGTGTTTATTATACATAACCCATGTGTTATAAAAAATACAGTTTTTTCCCCAATAAATGTCACATAATATGACCTTCTGCTTAGGTGGTCACCGCTGTCTATTCTCTTATATTTCATTTTGTATGTTTTCTGCAAATTTTTGTTGTTTTTCATTAGAGCTTTTCTTGACGTCCAGACATTTACTTTGGTGAAATATTTGTTTGAAAAATTGTTGAGAGTGAAGGATAGATTTACAACTGTATGCTCTCTTTGGAGGCAGACTTGAACAATTGTGTGAATAGGTGCACCAATTATAATGGATATGTTTGCCTCTACGCATTATGAAGTTAGCTATGTGACTTTTTTGTTTTCCAGTATAAGCTTATGTGACTGAATAAAGTTTGGACAAGCCCCTTCTACGCACACCTGACTGCGGTGTATATGTTCTTGCCGGTTGTAACCGGAGTGCCCCCAGACGCAGGGACCCGGTCCATGACCCTGCTAAGGGGCGCCCAATGAAAGGTGATACGAGTCTGTCAAGGGTTTGTGACGCCACCTGTTGTTTCGGTCAGGGTGACCGACGCTGCTTGGGGTCCACTGGGGTGATGTGATGGCATCTAGATGGTATACCTTCCCACAGGTGAAGTATGTCCCCAGGGCTTCCCAGTAAGGTGGATGGTGATAGTGTGAGGTTCAGACAATAACGAGGACATAGGGTTGCAGTCTCTTTACCTCTTTACTGAAGACTTCAGGATCCGCAATCCAGAGCACAGTTAACAGGGCTGTCTGAGACCGGCCGGTCCGAAGGCACATCCAGAGTTCCCTTTGCAGGTGGAAATCGTTGCCTACCACTAGTGCCTGTGTGTTGTAGTGCTTCCCTGCTGAGCTCACAACTTCTATTCTCGTTCGTTCTAATTCGTTCCAGTTCTTTCTAGTTCTCCGTCCCCCAGTATGTTATGGCTAGGACGCACCCGTTTGACGGGTAGGCTCGGAGCTCTTCCGGGACCCTAGAGACGCCCCTCTCCACGCGTTTCCCCCTATGTCTGCTTAGGTGATGTAAGGTAGACAGCCAACCTATAATTAACTGTCCTGCGGTATTTGAAGTAAGGCATAAATTCAGTCACTTCCTCGGTGTTCCGGGCACCGGCTGCGCGCCTCAGTAGGATGTTGCCGTTCTCCGGGCACGACTCCTACTGGCTCTCCTTTGTACTTGATCTCGTTTCTCACTGTCCACAATATCCTTCGCTTCGTGCCTCTTTCTTAGGATACCGCCGCGGGTGGTGCAGGCGCGGTTCCGTAACGTTCTGTTCTTGTTGCTAGGTACCTGCCAGGTTCCCATGCCTGACAGGAAACCCCCTGAATCTTCTCCCTGCAACACCCCCTGCCACGGGATGTTGCCTGAATCCAACCCAGTCAGCTTCTGACTAACTTCCTATCCAACCCCTAGTTGGTGTGAGGAGTGGCCTAAGAAATAAAACCTTTTGCTCCCCCGAGTGGCCGGAGTGTGAAGTGTAATGTGGGCTGGTGATACCTGGTCAGAAGAACTCCTTTAGTGCCATCAGACATACCATCACTCCCCTTAGTGGCAGAGCAACGTTACTGCAATGACCAGGTCTCTGGGGCGTTGCATAACCGTTCTCTATATACAATATACAAGGAAGGCTACTCTTATATTAGACTATGGCACGTCCTGACATGAGTCCACCATGCTAAGACACTGCAGCAGACTTTATGATAGTACTTGGGCCCCCCTCTTTGTGCAGTGTATTGGACATTTATGTATTGTATACAATAGGTGTCCCCATTGCAGACGTGTCACATGATCCCCTTTCCATTAGTGGGTCTTGCTCTCTTAGAATACAAAACTTCCCAGCGGAATGGTCGACACTGTAACCTCTCACACTGTGCTGAGTTAATTTGAATCGTTTTCATTGCGAGTTTTGAAAACACGAGGCTCATTATAGAGTACCTACAATAAACATTAGGTCTAAGTTTTGAAAGGTACGGTACTTTTATTTCTTGCAAATGAGCAAAATAATGAATATTATTTTCGATTGTGTGCTAATATAAACTTGCGAAAATTACCCTCAGGATGAAGAAACCATATTTTATTATAAAACAGCATATCCTACTGTTTGTCAGAGCCACTTTCTTCATGACATCATTGAAATTACTGGAAAACCCCAAGAGAACAGGTTTGCATTCAAAGTTCTATTGGCGAACACGAGCTGACATGTGAGTGTAGTTATGACATTGTAGGAGTGCTACTGCTTTGTTAGCACAGAAAAGGTGACCACGGCCTAGGTTACCCTTAATTGTCATGCACATAAAATTTTCAGTTTTATATGAAAACCAAATTGTATAACCATATACAGCTCTGGCAAAAATTAAGAGATCTTACAAAAATTAAGAGACCACCACATCAAAACCCTGTCATTGGCAGCCCAATCTCCAGACATGAACCCCATTGAAAACCTCTGGAATGTAATCAAGAGGATGATGGATAGTCACAAGCCATCAAACAAAGAAGAACTGCTTACATTTTTGCGCCAGAAGCAGTGTGAAAGACTGGTGGAAAGCATGCCAAGACGCATGAAAGCTGTGATTAAATATCATGGTTATTCCACAAAATATTGATTTCTGAACTCTTCCTGAGTTAAAACTTTAGTATTGTTGTATCTAAATGATTATGAGCTTGTTTACTTTGCATTATTTGAGGTCTGAAAGCACTGTTTGTTTGTTTTTATTTTGACCATTTTTCTTTGTCAGAAAAAAAATACAAAATGTATTGCTTGGAAATTCGGAGACATGTTGTCAGAAGTTTATAGAGTAAAAGAACAATTTACATTTTAATCCAAAATATGTCTATAAAGAGAAAAATCAGACAAACTGAACATTTTGCAGTGGCCTCTTAATTTTTGCCAGAGCTGTATATGCAAATTGTTAGCAGTTTTTCCCTTTTCCTTCTCTCACCATGTTGAGAATGGAAAATATCTTGTAGTTTAAAAAGTTATAGTAAGTCCTAAAATCTGTGTTGCTGAACATTTCAGCCTACAAATGAGAATTTAGCACACGTTCACACTATGCCAAATTCATTAAGAGGTGCACGTCATGTATTGAATTCAGCACATCTTCTAAGTGGCTAATGCCTCCATTTGCCATACCAGAAATGGACTATAAATCACTTGAAGTGAATTCTACAATTGATCACAGAAGGTGCCCAGTTGCTGAAGATTGTATTGATACTGTATGTAATATAAAGTTGATATCTGGCCTGAAGAAGGGGTCGATGATATCCTAAAACATATTGTTATTTGAGATTCAATGAAGATTTTTATGTTCTATGATAAGAATGCTCCTGACCCTGGTAAGAGGTAACAGGCGTCATTTTTTTTTGGAGTGTAACGTCAATAAGATCTATTTTTATGTTATATTATGTGTCAATGGCTATGTGATATACAATAGAAGGAACAGCGAGCTCACGGGTAGTTTTCACTTCTTGACAAACCAACCCTGCAGGATTAGGCTACTTTCACACTTCCGTCTTTTCAGATCCATTGCAATGCGTCGTTTTGGGAAAAAAACAAAAGTGCCTGCAGGATCTGTTTTTTTTCCCATAAACTTGAATTAGCGACGGATCGCGACAGATGGCCACACGTCGCATCTGGCGTGCGACGGATCCGTCGTGTTTTGGCGTACCGTCATCTGGAAAAGAACGTTCAATGTTCATCTGAACAAATCCCAATGGAAAAAGAAAAAAAGATTCAATCTGATAGCCTCAAAATAAAAAATCCTTACTTTTATCCAATACAGACCAGAGTGGAATGTATGGAGGATTTCCAAGATATTATAGAAAAAGATCTAAGAAAATTAAAAGAAGAATGTGGTAAAAAAATCATTACCAAAAGATCCAATCTGACATTTAATAAGAAAAAAAGCCCTCCAAGAATTAAAAGACATGAAGAATGTTGTGATAAAAAGAAGTGACAAAGGAGGAATGATTGTCATTCTAAATGAAGTAGATTACATCACCAAAGTGGAAGAACATCTTGCAACACATATGAAAAACTTGAAAGCAATCCTACTAAGGAATACAATTTAAAGATTAGTAGAATGATTGAAGAAGGCTTGAGCTTGGGTGTTTTACACAAAAAACAAGCAGAGTATTTATATGTACCATTTCCTATTTTACCAACACTATATGGACTTCCTAAAGACCATAAGGGTAATGGTATACCACCTATTAGACCCATAGTTTTAGGGGTCGGATCTATGACTGAACATATGTGTGAGTGGTTGGATTCATTATTGCAACCGTTAGTAAGGACGCCAGGTTACATCAAGAACTCTAGAGAAGTACTAAAAACTTTCTCCAGAAAAACATGGCAAGAAGGTTTTTCGTGGCTCTGTTGTGATGTAATTTCCCTTTACATGAGCATACCACATGATGTTGCCATGACAGCCTTGGAGTTTCATCTTAATAACTACAATCTTTATTCACAGGATTTGATTCAGTATATATTGCTAGTGAGATTTTTCTTACTTAAGCATAATGTTTTTTCATTTAATAAGACTATTTACAGACAAAGGACTAGAGTTCCTATAGGAGCTAAGTACTTCCCATCGCTTGCAAACCTGACTATGGCTTTTTGGGAATCTGTGTACATTTATTCTGTTGATAACCCGTTTCTTATTTTTTGTTCTGGTATGGCAGATACATCGACGACACCCTCATCATTTGGGGGCGATGTGTCTGCCATACTGCAATTCATGGAATATGTCAATGGTAATGATCTTGGTATTAGGTTTACATACAGGCACAACAAAAAATGTATATTGTTTCTTGATCTGGAATTGGAGGGTGAGTGCGGTAAAACTATTCATAGTAAAACGCATATTAAACCAATGAGTGGAAATACGGTTCTACACGCCAAGAGTAGTCACCCCTCCCACTCAATTAAATACATACCGGTGGGAGAATTCACCAGACTCAAGAGAAACTGCAGCAAAGCAATAGATAGAGAAAGAGAGTTTGACAATTTGGAAATACGACTTGATAAGCGCAGTTACCCTAAATGGTGTCTAAAAAGAGCCCGAAATATGGTAGATAAAAAAGATAGAGAGAATTTATTAAAATCTAATCTTAAATCTAAAAAAAATAGGGCAGTCAAGCAAAATAAACCGTATGTTTGCCTTTAGTATAGTTCCCATTTTAATGAGATCAAATCCATTATACAGAAGCGGCTACCAATTTTAGAACAGGATGACATTTTGTCAAATATACTGAATGACGGCATAAATATAGTAGCCAGAAGAGCTCCAAAGATAGGGGACATAATTTCTCCAAGTCAACATACATCCAAATCTAGATCCAATGCATGGTTGGAATGCAAAGGCTTCTATAAATGCGGCACTATTGCATGTAGCACATGTACATCAAGCCAATCAGGCAATATATTTACTAATTCAAAAATCCACAGTGATTGGTTTCTTAGTACTATGAATACTGGCAATGTTCATATGTTGTTAGACATGATTAAGATCGCATAGATCGAAATGCGTTGTCTATCCTCATGACTGCATCCACCTTTGAGCAAGGATTTTAATCACGCTATATTTATATGCACTAATAAAGAATTTCAAGATTTTAGGAGCTGGAGTACACACCTTTTTCCTCATCTTCCATTGCTGCACGCTTTGGTCGGGACGAGATCTCCGTGCTCCTTCGGTCTGTCGGTGAGCTGGCTGTGGCTTTTAGCCTTATTTTTCTATATATTTGTAACACTTTTTTGTCTGCGTCGAAAAAACGTACAGCGACGGATCCTGCGGCGCCTGTCGTTGGCTAGAATGGAAGCCTATGGGCGCAGGATCCGTTGCTGTCCGTCAAATGACGGAATCCAGCAACAGATTCCATTTTTTTACACTGAGCATGCCTGGAAGGATTTCTATTCCTTTAATTTAACCCATTTTTCCTGCAGCTGCTGCATCGACGGATCCGTCAAAAAACAGGATCCAGTGCATCCGTTTTTTACAATCTGCACTGGATCCGACTTTGACGGATTGTGACCGATTCTAAAAGACGGAAGTGTGAAAGTAGCTTTAAGGTGAAAAATTGATTTGGTTTTACCCTTTAAAAGTCCTATTTTGCTAGTCAGGAATAGAAAGCCACCAGTGACTCTTTCTCTCATAATTCCTTTTCATTTTCCGTATATAGATTCGGCACTTGAAATAATGCCTTAGTGACTTGAAAAAAAAGATTTACAGGAACAAATTAGGTCAGTAGTTTCTGGAATACGCTATCATGGACACTCTTCCTCTTGTGAGGATGTTGCTGTATTCAGTGTAGGTCTGTTTGCATTACAAATACTCTATGTTCATCCCAAGTGGCGGCTGGACCAGGTGGCTTTAATTTGTTTTCTGTTTACTATGATGTCATTGCTATTTTGATTGATCCGTGAGTGTCCTGCAAACCACAGCAAAGTCAGCAAACTGTGACATTGTCAGAACTGCTAGATGCTGATCTGCATTCTGATTGGCTCATCACAAACTTGAGCAAAATGAATTACAATAATGTTGAGTAAGCCAACTGGCAAAACATGTTTTGGAACATTGATGAGATGATATTTTAGGAAAAATGATCTTTCTAAGAGGGTATGGACTAACTGATTGCATCCCACTTTGCCAGTATTCTGACATACAGTACTGGAATGCAATACCTACATCTGCAATCACTCAGGTCTGACGATTCAGCGAATGACTTCCATGGCTTTTCAGCTAATTACAACTCACAGGGGATGAAGTGAAATATCTAAACTGGAAGCAGATACATTCAAAATGTATTGCTTAAAACTGCAAAAATAACACACTAGAAAACAAGCATAGTAATATAGTGCAGCACTGACAGGTATAATGCATTGCAATATAATATAACAGTGATCAGAGTAATGAAAGTTGTTTTTTTAAATCTAAAAAAGATTTTTTAAACAAATGAGAAACTAATTAAAAAAAATAATGCTAATAAACAGGTATATTTATGTAAGAAAAAATGGAAAATCTCATACTGTTATTGTTACATCTAAAATGACCTGACCTTTAATACTTTCACACTAAATAACCCATTGAGTGAACAACATAAAAAACAAATAAAAAATGTTAAATGTTTTTTTATCATAGTGTAACTAAAGTTGAAATAAAATCCGATCAAAAAGTCGAAGGGAAATAAAAATGTTATCACTGAAAATATCATCTTGTCCCGCAAAAAATGTGACAAACGACTCTGCATGCATGGTCTATTACACTGACACACTCTGGTCTAGTGTGTGCCAAATGGACACTGCTTACACTTATGCTGAGTCAATGGAAATACTTCTAGGTTATGCGCCAAGAGCTTATCTGAAGTAATAACAGCCTAATAGAGAAACATAATATTTAATCATGGGACAGCCCTTTCGATCAGGTTCAAACTAAATCTACTGAGAGTTCTCTGTATTCTTTTCAAAAGCGATAGCTCTTTTTATTATTTATGGTATTACTAAGATATAAAAATACTGTTCATTGCTATCAAACCTGGACAAACCATTTACCTATTCTTCTATATCTTTAGTGTGGTTTTTACAGCAGCAATGTACAATATGTTACAGTCGCCTTTGACGTTTAACAACATAGAAGACTACATCCATCATCATCACACATTGAAAATAAATTGTTTGTGTGTCATCTTATAGCTGTTTTACTATTTTTCATTATCGAGAGATGGGAATAGGCATTGTCTCCCATAACACAGGTCTGCAAAAAATATTTTTTCAAGAGCTGTTTTGGTTATTCCACGTAATCTTTATGTTTTTAAGTGCGCTGAATTCGAAAAAGACCTCCGTTTTCTGGGACATCACGTTTTCTGACAATTTAAGTAACTATGTTAAATAAGTCAATACCTTAAAATAAATGAAAATAGACTCATAAAATTATTTTTTTATTACAAATGTTTCATGAAAATCATTTTTTAACTGCAATGAGCTCACTAACACACACTAAAATCGATCCTTCTTCCCTGTGTGGCTTCTCTTGGTACATTTACGCTTGTGAGTAGCATCTGGAATGTCTCTCTAAAGCGTCCATTAGTAGTCTTCCATCATTGTAATGCTCCATCTTCCCTGGAATCTTCTTTCCATCTCTTTAATGTCCTGGTGGAATCGTTCACCTTGCTCTTCCCTCACAGCTCCCAAATTTTCAGGAAAGTTGTCAAGGTGGGAATGGAGGAAATGCACTTTCAAGCTCATCGGGCAACCTAAAGCTTGAAATGCTTTCAGCATTCGTCCGATGATTTTTTTGTAGTCAGGGTCTTTGTTATTACCTAAAATTTCTCTACGACCTCTTTAAATGCAAACCACCATTCTTTTTGAGGATATTCACCACAAATGTAACAGAAACTGTCAGGCGAATTAATACACTTCCGATGAGCCATAATGTTAATTTTGGGAAACACGGTTGAATATGACGAGCTAACACAAACTGAGATGAAAAAGTGTGAACAGGCGAGAACCAAGATAAAACAATTGAATCAAGCCCAAGCATGTCAGAGCCTGCTCATTCAGCTTGCAACATGTTGATGCTGGTTTCATTAGCTCAATCTGAAAGTTCTTTTCTTTGAACGTTATATTTTTTTGGCATTGTATATCTTCAATGCACTGATGTGAATTAATTACCGTATTTTCCGGCGTATAAGATGACTTTTTAACCCCTGAAAATCTTCTTAAAAGTTGGGGGTCGTCTTATACGCCAGGTGTCATCTTGTACACCGGGTGCAGACCAATGTGTATAGTGGGTGGGGGGAGTGGTCCCAATGATGAAGAGAGGGCGTCTCACAGAAAAGTGTGAGTGGAGTATCCCCCTATTACCTCATTGCAGCTGCAGCGTGGGGTCTCTGTGCTGGGGAGCGGCGGCGGCTGCTCCTCTTTGTGCCGCGTGGGTGCTGTGCTGTGGGGTGGCGGCTCCTCTTCGTGCAGCGTCAGGGTTCTGTGCTGTGGGGCGGTGTATATTCCGGCATTTCCCAATTCCTCAAAGCCCGGAGGCACCAGATACGCCTCCCCACAGCACAGTGCCCTGACGCTGCACGAAGAGGAGCCGCCGCCCCACAGCACAGCACCCACGCGGCACAAAGAGGAGCAGCTGCCGCCGCTCCCCAGCACAGAGACCCCACGCTGTAGCTACAATGAGGTAATAGGGGGATACTCCACTCACACTTTCCTGTGAGACGCCTCCTCTTCATTATCGGGACCACTCCCCCCCCCAAAAGGCACATTAGTCACCGGCCCTATAAGACGACACATGGCATATAAGAAGACCCCCGACTTTTAAGAAGATTTTATATTTTAACTGGAAAAGATGGGGGGTCGTCTTATACACCCAGTCTTATACACCGGAAAATACGGTAATAGTAATTTTGACTTTCAAAACCCTAAAAAAAAAAAAAAAAAGCCAAAAACTGAGAAAAATATACTAAATTTGAAGAGAATTTTGCATTTTGTGGCAAATCCTAACGTCCAGGATTTTTTTCAATATTTTTTTCGCTTTCAGCACACCAAAATACATGGAAATTAGATGAAAATAATCAAACAGCTTTTTAGTCGCAGACCTGTGAATTGTTCCTATGAGATATTTCCAATTTTATGTTATTGAATGTGTTGGTTCCCAAACATTCATTTCACAAGTTGAAATGACCATTTGAAAAAGATAGTTGTGTTAATGGAGCGCCCCCATGGGGCCGGGGTACTCGGTACCGGGTCCTTCAGTTCTCAAGGGGGATGTCACGGTGGCTGACCCGGTCCGTGGCCCTAGGGACGTCCATGTATAAAGGGAAAGGTCTTTAAAGGGGAAATGTTTGTGACACCACCTGTAGTATTCAGTCAGGGTGACCGACGCTGCTTTAAGGGGTCCCCTGGGGTGATGTTATGGCAGCTAGATGGTATACCTTCCCACAGGTGAAGTATGTCCCCAGGGCTTCCCAGTGTGTAGATGGTGGATGGTGTGAGGTGCAGTGAAGAACGAGGACACAAGGTTGCAGTCTCTCTACCTTTTACTCAAGGCTTCAGCATCCATAGTCCAGAGCACCAGATTACAGGGCAGGCAGAGTCCGGCCGGTTTGGAGGCAAATCCAGAGTCCCCTTATCCAGGTGGAAATCAGTAACCTTCCTCTAGCGCCTTGGTGTTATAGTACCTTACTGCTAAGCCTCTCATAAGGTCATCACAGATGTTGTAGAGGTTATCGATGTTATCTCTTTCTCTCTGTCCCCCAGATGGATAGGACAAACCCGTATGACCGGTGGCCTGAGGCTTTTTACAGGGACTCTATCATGCATCTCGTGGGTGCCACCTTGCCTCCTGGGTATGGGGCGGATCAGTAACTTACAATTGGCTGTCCTGCCAGTCTCTGGAGCAAGGCATAAAGGACTGTTGCTCCCTCAGTGTTCTGGCTACTGGGATCCTGCACCTCAGAAGGAGGCAGCCTGTGCAGGGCAGAACTCCTTCTGGTATCCACTCCTTTGCTATGACTTCTTCACCCTCTCTACAATACAGTTCTCTTTTCATGTCTTTTCTTAGGAACTGCTGCACGTGGGGCAGGCGCAGCTCCGTGACCTTCTGTCTAGGCCTCTGACAGGCTCCCACCCCTGTCAGGGACCAACTGCCTGAGCGAAGCTCAGCCAGCAACTGCCTAACTTCCTCTCCAGGCCACCAGTTTTACCTAATTGTGAAGAGTGCCCTAATAAATAGGAGCATAGCTCCCCCTGGTGGACTGGAGTATGAAATGTGTTCCATGTTTGTAGTACCTGGTAAAGATATCTCCCTTATTGCCTCCAAACGTAACATCACTCCCCTAGAGGAGAATGATATTACTGCAATGACCAGGACCCTGGGGCGCTGCATTAATAGTTTAATTTTATCAAAAAGCAAAATGAAAAGTGAATGAACAAAATAGACAAATCTAAATCAAATTAATGTTTGGTGTGACCAATTGTTCCCTTTGAGAAAGCATCATTTCATCTAAGTACACTTGCACACAGCTTTTGAAGAAGTGTTTTGCAGTATGGAGGACAACAAGAAATGGGCAATGTTGAGGACCGTAAAGGCACTGGTCAGCCAATGAAACTTAATGCTGCAGATGAAAGACAAATCATGCTTCCTCTCTTTGGAATTAGAAGATGTCTAGCAGTGCAATCAGCTTAGAACTTGTTTTTGAAGAAATACAGAGGAAAGTTTTTTTTTGGTCTATGCTTCCATCTTTGCAACCACGTGACGTCACGCAATGCTGGACCCAAAACCTGAGTTTGCAACGTAAGAACAGTTTGCTCAGCACTACCAGCTGAGGCACTCTTAGTAACTTAACAAGGCTGTTATTTTCCACTTTACTTACATGTGCAGTAGTTAATAGGTATACATGATGTCTCCCAAACTCCAAAGACAAACTAATAGGGAATTTAAATTGTGAGCTCCAATGGTTCCTATGGAAATTAATGGCACTATACAAGCAAAATAAATTAAAAAGCTCCAATATGCAAATTATATAGTTATTTAAAAAGGAAGTGATGTTTAGAGGTTATGGGCATCATGGCAAAAGAGTAAGGTGGCAGAACCTGAACAGTAAAGTTTGGCATCCGTACCGAACACCTACTGTTAGGGCATGGACACTAAACAATAGGAGCACCGTGTTAATGTTGGGTTCGGACCCCCGAACACCGGGTGTTTGTCATACTGTCATATGATTTTTTTTCTACTCAATACTGTTTCTTTAACCCCTTTCTGACCTCAGGCGGTGAGGCTACATCAAAGCCGCGACATGTCAGCTGTTTTGAACAGCTGACATGTGTGCGCAATAGCGGCGAGTGGTATCGCGATCCACCCGCCGCTATTAACTAGTTAAATGCTGCTGTCAAACGCTGACAGCGGCATTTAACTACTGCTTCTGGCCATTCGGCCAGAAATGCGCTCATCGCCGACCCATCACATGATTGGGGGTCAGCGATGCGTCGGCATAGTAACCAGAGGTCTCCTTGAGACCTCTATTTTTGCTGATGCCGGCTTGCTGTGAGCACCACCCTGTGGTTGGTACTCATAGCAAGCCTGTAGTTAAGCTACATAGGAGCCATCTGATGATTGCTGCTATGTAGCAGAGCCGATCAGGCTATTCCAGCTTCTAGCCTCCCATGGAGGCTATTAAAGCATGGCAAAAGTAAAAAAAAATGTTTAAAAAAATATGAAATAAATAAAAAAAATATAAAAGTTTAAATCACCCCCCTTCGCCCCATTCAAAATAAAACAATAAAAATAAAATCAAATATACACATATTTGGTATCGCCGTGTTCAGATTCGCCAGCTCTATCAATGAAAAAAGGATAAAAAATTTAAAAAGCCAAAATTCCGTTTTTTTTGGTCGCCGCGACATTGCATTAAACTGCAATAATGGGCGATCAAAAGACATTATCTGCACCAATGTACCACTAAAAACGTCAGCTTAGCATGCAAAAATAAGCCCTCACCCGACCCCAGATCATGAAAAATGGAGACGCTACGGGTATTGGAAAATGGCACATTTTTCTTTTTTTTTAAAGTTTGGAATTTTTTTTCACCACTTAGGTAAAAAATAACCTAGACATGTTTGGTGTTTATGAACTAGAAATGACCTGGAGAATCATAATGGCAGGTCAGTTTTAGCATTTAATGAACCTAGCAAAAAAGCCAAACAAAAAACACGCATGGGATTGCACTTTTTTTGCAATTTCACCGCACTTGAAATTTTTTTCCGATTTTCTAGTACACGTCATGGTAAAACCAATTATGTCATTCAAAAGTACAACTCGTCCCACAAAAATAAGCCCTCACATGGCCATATTGACGGAAAGATGAAAAAGTTATGGCTTTGGGAAGGAGGGGAGCGAAAAACGAACACGGAAAAATGGAAAATCCCAAGGTCATGAAGGGGTTAAAATCACAATTTAAAAAAATAAGTTAATGAGGTCATCCGCACATCTATTTTGTAGAGATGGGCGGACCCCTGGATGTTCGTGTTCGGCTGAACAGTTAAAAAAAGTTTGGGTTTAGGTACCAGAACAGTACCCGGATACAATTCACTTGAATGGGGGTCCCCAAACATCCAGTGTTTGCCACGCTGTCATGTGCATTACAGCACGGCAAACGCTGCTTCTGATCGGGGGTAAAATCATTACTGCCGGTCAGACAGCTGCGGTTCCCACGTTATCAAATGACAGTGTGAGCCCGCAGCTGTGATTGGAGGTAAAATGTTTACCTTCAGTCACTGATGTCGGCTGATGGGGCTACTGCTCAGATAAGCCTATGCCTGCTGCCGCTAATAACAGCAAGAGCAGGCTGCTGCCGATGGGAGTATGCATCAGCTGGCGCCTATGATCTAGATAAATTAAAAAAAAAAAAAAAATAAGTCATGGGTTCCCCTCTATTTTTTATAACCAGCCTGACAAAAATAACAGCTGGTAGCTGTAACCCTCAGCTATCAGCGTTAGCAAGGTTGCTTATTAAAAAAAAGATGGGTCCCTATGCCATTTTGTTTGCCATTTTTTAAAATATTTAAATGAATAATTTAAAAAAATGGCGTGGGGTCCCCCTCGATTTTTGAGAACCAGCCAAGCTAAAGCAAACAGCTGGGGGCTGGTATTCTCAGGCTGGAAAGGGGCCATGGATATTGTCAATGATTAGTAATAGATAGTTGTCTTATTGACGCCTCTTCATTACTAACCAGTGGGCTTGATTTCACCGGGCAATACAAAGGTGACATCAACCCCACAAATATGAACCCACTTGCCACCGCTACAGAGCAAGTGGGAAGAGTCGGGTAAAGCTCCAGAATTGGCGCATCTAATAGTTGCGCCTATTCTGGGCGGCTGCACCCGGGGGGAATTCGAACATATTATATGCCTGAGATACTTGGATAACACCCGAGCACGCAAGGATAACACGATATCCAAGCACGCTCGCTCATAACTAATATTGTAGCTTCATATATAATTAGTATCTTGTTTTTTTCTGTAATAAAAAAACCCACCAGTTACAGGAATACAATTTAATAGATTTGTTGCAGAAATTTCCATGACTGATAACAAGTTTTATACATGTAAATGGATTTTCTACAACTTGTACACGCTCTTGTATAAAAACTAAAGCAAACAGCAAGAAACCCTTATGCATGTAGAAAAAACATATCTCAGTATACTTAAAAAAAGAAGAGACAAGGTCTTAAAGGGTTAAGCAGTCAAGGTAGAAAAGACATTACAAAAGTGAAAAGACAAGCTTCCCTCTGGCTTTGAAGTCAGCACATGTAGAGAGAGGCACTGGGGTATTCTAGATAAAAGCTTTGATCAATACCAGTACACATGTAGAGCTGACTGGAGACAGAAGTAGGGGCTACAATCGTGCAGGATATCACCGGGATATAAAGAGGCACATGAGGATGAAATGCCTGTAATTGTAATTACCTTCCGTTTTCTAATGTAATCTTTCATTGTTACAAGGAAAGCGCAAATGGCCCACAAGAAAATGTTTTACCAGAAATCACAATGGAAACTCAATAGTTAACATGATACAATTTCTGATGTTATAGAAGCTAAACCAGTACCAATGCCAATTCTCGAAAAAGAGAAAAAAGCAAACTTGTTCTATCACAATGACGACAAATGTCTTACAATGCATCCTTCACTGCCAATAAAGGGATTGCCCAGAGAGGAGATACTTAGCAAATCAGCAAAGCTTTAATAGTATCCCCGAAGGAAGGCAAATGAAAGGCCTCAGGAGGGCAGGAGGACATGCCAATAAAATATTTGATGTTCCAACAAGAAAAATATGCTTTAAGTTCATGATTCAGACAAAACAAATGTCTGCTAATGCCATCCATGCAATTCCTGATGTTAAATTTCACATCTTTAAAGAAACATAAATGACATGGTGAGGGCTTCTAAGTCTACGTTCACATTTGTGGTGTGCGCCGCAGCGTCGTCGCCGCAACGCACAACGCAAACAAAAATGCAGCAAAACGCATGCACAACGCTGCGTTTTTTGGAAACGCAGTTGCGTTTTGACCAAAAAAGCAGCGTTTTTCGACGCATGCGTTTTTTGTGCAGTGAGTCATTCTTCATCCCCCCCCCCCAAAAAAAAAGTGTCTACACAATAGATAAGGACCACCAATGGCTAGAAGAGGGTTGGTGTTATGTAATTGTGTATATACCCTGGCAGAGATGAATTCCTCCCATTTTGCTGGTATTCATGATGGAGCGTCCCATGGACAGTATCTACATGGATATGGAGATGGAATTTGCCTTGGCTCATGCCTATGCTGTCGCCTGTTTTCATCAAAGGGAAAGGGAAAAACGGAGATGGAGTCGTCGCCGCTTTTGGATACACCCTATCGTGGAAGTCCGGGAGAGCCGTGGAGCATACCATTGCTTGTTTGGCGAACTGAATGACAACCTGGAGAAATATTTCGAATATACCAGGATGTCTCAGGACAGCTTCCGCTATCTTCTGCGTCGGGTGGAAGGATCCATTAGCAGGCAGGACACACAGCTCCGGAGAGCTATTTCCGCAGAGGAACGGCTGCTGGTGACTCTACGGTACGTAGCTGTTTGAATGACTGTGATATGTTCTTGCCTTTTTTTTTTTTTTTTTTTTTTTTTAATTTTTTTGGGGTTTGGTATGGTCAATGTACTTTTATAAATTACAATGTACTTTAATGTAAATATCTTTATCTTCTTGGCAGTTTCCTGGCTACCGGAGAGACCTTGAGATCACTTCATTTTCAATTCCGGATTGGAGTCTCCACTCTTTCCGGAATTATTGCTGAGACATGCCGCGCATTGTGGGATAATCTCCGGGAGGAATTTTTACCCGTCCCTACAAGCGAAATCTGGGAGGCCAACGCACAGAAATTTGAGCAAGTGTGTTCTTTTCCAAACTGTATTGGCGCAGTGGATGGAAAGCACATTCGGATTACCAAGCCTGCGAAAAGTGGATCCCTTTTCTACAATTACAAAAAATACTTTTCAACTGTGCTCATGGCAATTGCCGGTGCGGACTGCCGTTTTCTCGCAGTGGACATAGGTGCGTTTGGGCGTGCAAATGACTCACGCACATTTAAAGAGTCGGATATGGGCCAAAAATTGTATGGCAACAATTTTAATTTCCCACAGCCACAACCTCTTCCCCACACCGAAGGCCCTGCGATGCCATTTGTTGTGGTTGGGGATGAGGCATTCCAAATGTCTGCCAACCTATTGAAACCCTACTCCAGTCGGGGCTTGGACCATACAAAAAGGGTTTTCAATTACAGACTGTCCAGGGCCAGAAGGACTGCCATCCTTGTCTCCAAATGGCGGATATTAGGATCCGCCATTAATCTTAAAATTGAAACAGTGGATGAGGTGGTGAAGGCTTGTGTGGTTCTCCACAATTACATTATGGCCAAAGAGAGACTGAATGTGGAACTCGATGAACCCATAGCCAACCCATTGCCCGATTACCATGATCATCCTCTGAGGACAAGTGTGGAAATTGCGCAGATGAGGGATCGTTTTGCGGCCTATTTTGTGTCAGATGTTGGCCGTGTGTCATGGCAAGATCAAATGGTGCAGTAATAATGTTACTGTTGGACTGTATTCTGGTTTTAACTACACCAATAAATACCTCTACTGTGACTGTGCTAAAAATATAATATGATAATAAACTAATTCTCCAGTAAATGTTCAATAAATGTTATCCGTTTAGGTTGGTTTGGTTATGTCAAATTTGGCATCTACCTATAGTTCACAAATGTAATGTGCCTTATATAAAAAATTGGAACCCTTTGTTTTTAAAATGTTGTTGTTTAATAAAAATTTTTTCTAATTTTTCTACCCTGCTTCAAATAACATTTTTATACCATACCATATAACATATTTATTTGTTTGTCAGATCGCCGTGTATCGTTGTGTTTGACAGCAAAAGCAACGATACCAGCGATGTTTTACAATGGTAACCAGGGTAAATATCGGGTTACTAAGCGTAGGGCGGCGCTTAGTAACCTGATATTTACCCTGGTTACCAGTGTTAAATGTAAAAAAAAAATACAGTACATATACTCATCTTCGCGTCCCCCGGCATCCGCTTCCTGCACTGACTGAGCGCCGGCCGTAAAGTGAATGCACAGCACAGCGGTGATGTGACCGCTCTGCTGTTAGGGCCGTCACTCAGTCAGTGCAGGGAAGCGGACGCCGGGGGACGCAATTGTGAGTATATGTACTGTTTTTTTTTTTACATTTAACACTGGTAACCAGGGTAAACATCGGAAGCGTGGCCCTGCGCTTAGCAACCTGATGTTTACCCTGGTTACCCGGGGACCTCGGCATCGTTGGTTGCTGGAGAGCTGTCACACAGACAACTTTCCAGCGACCAAATAGCGATGCTGCAGTGATCTGCATCATTGTCTGTTTCGCTGCAGCATTGTTAAGTGTGAAGGTACCTTTACGGTATGTGTCCACGTTCAGGATTGCATCAGGATTTTGTCAGTATTTTTCATCAGTATTTGTAAGCCAAAACCAGGAGTGGAACAATTAGAGGAAAAGTAGAATAGAAACATCTGCTCCACTTCTGTATTTATCACCCACTCCTGGTTTTGGGTTACAAATACTTATGTAAAATCCTGACCAAATCCTGATGCAATCCTGAGCGTGGACACATACCCTTAGTGTTTGAAAACACCTCATACACTTTAGTGTTTGTACCTCATACACTTTAGTGTTTGTAAACACCTCATACAGCAATGAGAGACCCCCCAAAAAGGCAAAATAACAATTGTAAAAATAGTGTCTGACATTGCATATATGAGGTGTTTGAAGCACAAAATATGTGTAGACAGCGCACGGCGTGACTTGCCGAGAAGTATACTGGAAAATAAGAACAAATATTGTTGTTTTAAAACAAACTTTTTTTATTGGGGGGAAACAGAAAAAAAAAGGGGGAAATAAACTTAGGGGGTATCAACCTCTGCCACCATGGGGGAATGGTATGTCTCTTGTTTGGAATGGGGAGAGGAAGAGGAGGATGATGACGAAGAGGAGGATGATGACGAAGAGGAGGATAATGACCTATAGTCCAGGAGGCTCGATGGCAGGTCCAAACCCTCCGCAGGGTATACTGGGGAAGAAACCGCCACCTCTGTAGGGGAGGGAGGAGGCAACACAAGCCTTTGCGAGGTTCTTGGTTGGCCCTGGCTGCTCCTGCTGCGGCTAGAGCCCCGACGCGCACTTTGTGTCTGTACTGGAGCAGCCAGAGCCTCAGTGTGTGCCTCAGTGTGTGTCCTCTTCCTTTTTTTTCTTTTTTTCTCTCCCGCGGCAGCTCCCCCAGAATGACGCCTACGGGAGGATGAGGGCCTGGCAGGAGCAGGAGTCGGCGGCACAATGCTATGGTGCCTGTGGTGGCGTCGCTCGGCACGTGGACCACGGTGGGGTGGCTGGAGTGGCTCTCCAGCAGGAGTCGGAGTCATGCTAGCCAGCGACGGCACTACAGGCATTGTCGCTGACTGCATGACCCGAGCCTGCTGCAGAGCCCTCACATAGGCAGTGTTGCAGGCCTGCATCACCGAAATCAGGAGTTCCGGCGTAAGGTGTTCCACCATGCCCTTAGCAATGGTACTAAAAAAATGTTTGGTCGGACTCGAGAGCTCGGATTCCATAGTTTCAAGGCGCCGGTCGATATTGGACAGACGAGTGTCCATTTTATCGCTCAACGCCTTGAAACAGTTCTGGAAAACCGTGCTGAAATGCAAAAATTCGGGCATGGCTGGCCTGTCCGAGGCCCGCTGGCGCTGTCGGGAATTCCCGAACGAAGGTGCGCCAGAGGCCTCGGGCAGGGGAACACCTGATGTACCGGCTGCCGGTTCTCCAGATGGCGGTGCAAGCCTGCTGTCGCTGTGGGAGGGCTGTGATGGGTCAGATGGCGATTCATGATGGTCCGCTCCTGCGGGGCGAGCTCGCTCGAGGGTGCTGCTGTGTGTCCTGTGAAAAGATAAGGGAAAAATTAGTCTTCAATTAATAACCTATCCCATACGCCAACTCCTGTAATAAAATTAACATTACATTACACAACAATACAAATCCTCTGTCTCTCAGTCTGTGTGGCCTATAATAAATTGCTGATTGTTATCGCCAGCTGACCGTTATGGCTGACGATAACAATCATGGACATACCAACGGGAGAAAATAAATGTTCATTCCCGCTGCCAAAGGCTTTTGACCGCATACCACTGTCATGGGTAAAAACATTTTTTGTCTAAAACTCTTTCTTGACGCTGCCTATGCCGCAAAAATAGTATAAAATTTAAGGTCAAGATAAAAATAAAAAAAAATAAAAAAATACACAGTGACTTTGCTGATCTGAACGCAGGAACGGCCATGACGTTAGGATCATGTGATCGAGACGTCATCATTATTCCTGCGATCCGAACTACCCTGACTCAGAACGTAACCTGTCATGGACTACAAGGACTCACGCTTAACCCAAAAAATTACTAATGGGCTATATACCATTCCACTAGGGAAAAAGTTACGTGGATGGCCAATATGCTACGCTGACTACATGGATGGCCAATACACTATGTGCCTGGGAAATATACTATGTGGATATGTGGCTAGAACGTGTACTATGTGGCTGCGATATAGTGGCCTGGCAATATACTATGTGGATGCACAATGTACGTGGCTGGGCAATGTACTATGTGGCTGTGCAATATGCTATGTGGCTGGGCAATGTAATGTGGCTGTGCAATATGGTATGTGGACAAAATACTTACTGTCGGCGACCAAGGACCGGTCTTAAGAACTGTAACGCCCTGTTGTACTTGTATGGCACAGACTTGGCCGCAGCAGCACCACTCTGCGATTGCTCCTCCTCAGCACGGATCCCCTTATTGAAACGGTCCTTCATGGATCGCCATCTGGTCCTCAACTTTTTAACTGTGAATGCAAAGAAAAAAAAAAGGTTACATATTTAGCATTTTAAAAGGATAAAACAACCGTGTGCGATGCAAAGTTTAGGCGTTGATCGCATCACACACGGTTGTGTTTATCCTGGCAAGATGGGTCATAGCAGCGTATCAGCACGGCGTATCAGCAATACTCACCAAAGTTGGCTTTGTCCTTGGCTGAAGCGCTTTCAAAGCCATCCCACAGCGATTTTGCCACCTCTACCCACAAACGCCTCAACACCACCTGGTCCATGTGCCGGGGGTCACGGCTGTCCCACAACGGGCCACGCTCCTGGATGCTGGAGATCAGGAGCTCCACATCAATTCCGGCATCTCCTTGGTCCCGTTGTGAAACCTAGAAAAATTAGAAAACAAAAAGGTTACAAATATGCAAATATTAACAACCACCAGCACCTGTCATGATATGTACCTTGGCCCTATCCTTTGCCATTTGATGTATGTATATTGATGGTTTCTACACCTGTATTTTGGAATGTTTTTGTGCAGGGAGTTCAACTTTGTTACCTTCCCCCAATACTTGCTGCCCTGAAAAGCTATAATGTAAGCTTAGTAAACATCCCTAGTGAAAGCAGGATGCTACTCAAATGTAATGTTCCTCACAGCAGGATGCTACTCAAAAAAAAAAAAAATACTCACTCGCCGGCCTGACGCCACACCTTGGCCCCGACCTCGCTGCTCCCGCTGACTGCCTTCCCCCTCACTTGAAGAAGCCTGTAAAAATTGTATACAAAAATTATTGTCAATGCTACAAATGGCAGCGAATAGTAAGCAAATGGACATAATTACTCACCGCACTCCACCGCGCCGATTGGCTATGTTCAGAGTCACTCGCCATTCTTGCAAGTTTGTTCTGCAATGAAAAAATGAGCAAAAAAATCACATCCAAAGCTAACAATGCCACATACAATAAAATAGGCCCCCAAAATTAAAACAACCACAATTGACTGTTGACTGATAGGACAATACAAACTCAAAAAGCGACACCACAACGCCATACATTGCAAGAGAAGACAATAGAAGAAACAATACAAGAATAGACCCAAACAAAATTAAGCAAAAATAGACACCTATGTCCAAATTTTTAAATATAAAAACTTACAAAAAAACCTTGCAGGAAAAAAAAGGCACAATGAAATAGCAAACTAATGAACGCCATACTTTACAATTACAACAAGACATGATCCAAAACAACACCATCTGGTGACATCTAACCACAGAAATACATCAGAAAAAGGCGATAAATACCATTCTAGATAATAAGCAATAAACATTACGGGACAACCGCTGTAAAAAAATACCGCAACCCAAAGATAAACCATAGTCAAATAGAAAAGAAAACACATGAAATTAAAAAAAAGGGCCCCACCAAAAAAAAAAATCCATTATACTACACACTTGGCAATGCAAACAGTCAAGGAAGGAAGATATATGCCATACGGAAAACGACGTAAAACCATCAGAGATAAAAAAAAAAAAAAGGGAAACTACAATTGAAAATAGAATGGCATAGCAGCAATACAAATGAAACATCATAAATGTAGCCCCCCCACCAGCAAGAAAAGACACTCAAGGAAAGAAAAAAAAAAGCCAACAGCATAATAAAACACAGCAAGACATGAGCCAAGAAAACGCCATACAGTTACCCCCAACAATAGAAACCAGAAAACATGCACCAGAAATTTAACAAGAAAAAATGAGCCAAAAAAAGACATTGAACAACCGCATGACACCAGAACAACACAAAACCAATCCAAAACCAAGCCAAAAACAAGCAAGGCCGAAGACAATAAACGCCATCATATAACGCCAGAAGAACATCAGAACCAGAAAAACAATTTTTCAATAACAACCCACAGTGCCATAACCGTAAAATAGCACAGACCAAACATTGCACAAATTAAATAAAAATCAAGAAATAAAACACAGAATAAAAAATATGCAAAGAGAAATATATACTTACAGGTTTGGAAAGCAGATTCTCCTCTCAGTCTTGTCTTGGGTGATGCCTTGTGAAAGACAATGCCAGACCCCTTTTTTTTTTTTATATATATATATATATATATAGTTTTTTTTAGTGTCTAGACAAAGTCTAGACAATGTTTTGCATTTTTTATTGGAAAACGCATGCGTCGTACAACGCACCACGATGCAAGTACTTGCGTCGTCTGTGTTGTCAATACAAGTCAATGGGGAAAAAGGCGCATCGACGACGCAAACACGACGCAAACACGACGCATGCGTTTTTTAAAAGGTCGGCGCCGCCCGAAAAATGCAACATGTTGCGTTTGCCGCGCCCTGACAGGTGCGCCCTAACGCCGCATGCGGCGTACAACGCACCAAAACGCATTGCAACGCATGTACATGCGGCCCCATGCAGCGCCAATGTTAAAGATAGGGCCGCACGACGCATGCGTTTTGTTGCGGCGGCGACGCTGCGGCGCACACCGCAAATGTGAACGTAGCCTAAGACGTTTATCCAAGCGAAACCCAATGATTTGTATAGCTTTTCTCATTCCAGGAGATGGAGCCAGAGAGTTCTCCTTACATGATCTAGGGAAGAAATTCTATATTTAGTCTGTTATTATTCTCTTATGTGTGGTTGGAAAGACTAGTTTATTTCCTTACTCACGTGAACAAATTCTGTGAAACTAATTTCGTTAGCAATGGTTGTCTAGTACAAGTACATAATTTACAAAGGATTGTACCATACAGAATCCTAACAGTGTTTAATACAGAAGAGAGGGCAGTCAGCACTTGACGCACTGTTAGGATTCCATGTGTCTCAGTCCATTGCAAATCTTATACAAATCCTGGACAACAAGTCTTGAGATGTATGATACGTTTTTATGTAGTGATATACCTTTTTCAGTCACCGTCATTACATACATAATTTGCATACATCCTTGACACTGATCTCTCCTTCAAACAGCATATCCAAGCCCTTTCCACTTCCTTCCGCCTTCAACTCAAAAATATTTCACGGATCCGTACATTCCTAAACCAAGAATCTGCAAAAACCCTAGTCCATGCCCTCATCATCTCCCACCTCGACTACTGTAACCTCCTGCTCTGTGGCCTCCCCTCTAACAGTCTCACACCCCTCCAATCTATTCTAAACTCTGCTGCCCGACTAATCCACCTGTCCCCCCGCAATTCCCCGGCCTCTCCCATCTGTCAATCCCTTCACTGGCTCCCCATTACCCAGAGACTCCAGTAAAAAAGCCTAACCATGACTTACAAAGCCATCCACAACCTGTCTCCTCCATACATCTGTGACCTCGTCTCCCCGTACTTTCCTGCACGCAACCTCCGATTCTCACAAGATCTCCTTCTCTACTCCCCTCTTATCTCCTCTTCCCACAATCGCATACAAGATTTCTCTTGCGCATCACCCCTAATCTGGAACTCTCTACCACAACATATCAGACTCTCCCCTACCTTCAAAAAGAACCTGAAGACCTACCTCTTCCGACAAGCCTACAACCTGCAGTAACCACCGATCGACCAAACCACTGCAGGACCAGCTCTATCTTCACCTACTGTATCCTCACCCATCCCTTGTAGATTGTGAGCCCTCGCGGGCAGGGTCCTCTCTCCTCCTGTACCAGTTGTGACTTGTATTGTTCAAGATTATTGTACCTGTTTTTATTATGTATACCTCCCTCACATGTAAAGCGATATGGAATAAATGGCGCTATAATAATAAATAAGAATAATACATACAGAATTGGTACAAGAAAATATTTATTGGTATTTTACATCATCAAGAACTTCCAAGAACTTCCAAGAAGTTTACAACTATAAAACCAATTATTTTAAGACAAATAAATGATTACGGTATATAGCTATGTGACTCTATATATTGTCCCTACCGCTGTTAAGAATAGCACGTTGTTTTCACTGAATGTTCAATGGAGGCCATTCGAGCAGGTCTAGCAGTCTACTTCTTATGCCAAACCAAACTCTACTAATACCTGCTAATAAACATTTTTTTACTAAAAATATTATCACGTTCATATATCGTACACATGTTCAGTAACAACAGTTAGAGAAAAAAATCATGATCTTGTTATTTCCACTTACATAAAAAAAATACTGAGCAAAAAGTCCCAGACACCCACTATATTCAAGAGATACTCAAGAAAAAGGGATGTCCATGTCTATAAGTTGTAGTTGGGCATGTGCAATAGGTCAGAAAGAGGAATTCCTCCCAGGAAATCTCACCAATAAGGAGAATTGTTGGCATACTACATTTTTGCTTCGAGGGAAATGCCCAGCTGGTTACTTCTTCCATTGGCATAATTAGCTGATTGGACTAATTCCATGTGCTGCTTACATACGTACTAGCAAGCTTTATATGAATTGATGTTATACTACACATCCAAGAATTGGATCCTACATAATTTGCTTAGTGCATTTTAGGTCAGGTTCAGATGGCGGTCTTTACTTATTTTACTCTCTTATATAGCGCTATCATATTCTGCAGCGCTTTCCAGACATTATCACTGTCCCCATTGGGAATCACAATCTAAAATCAGTATCCGTATGTACTTGGACTGTGGGGGCAATAAGTCCAGCACTGTAAGTCCATAAAATCCATTTTCTTTTGTTCCATAGCTTCCAATAACAATAAAACAATTATGTCATAGTCCAGACATTAAAAACATATGCGTTTCAACACAAAAACGTGCTTCTTAATCATTTGCAAGGATCTAATAGTACACTGAACATTTTAAACTAGTTCACAGTTCAACCCCAACCAACCAGATCCGGCTACCTAATAGGGATAGCTGTGCAGAGAGACCTGATAGGGGATTAACCCCTTACAGGCTAGGATCATATATTCCACAAATACAGTGCCTTGCAAAAGTATTTGGCCCCCTGAAACTTTTCAACCTTTTCCCACATATCATACTTCAAACATAAAGATACCAAATGTAAATTTTTGGTGAAGAATCAACAATAAGTTGAACACAATTGTGAAGTTGAATGAAATTTATTGCTTATTTTACATTTTTGTGGAAATTTAAAAACTGAAAAGTGGGGCGTGCAATATTATTATGTCCCGTTACTTTCAGTGCAGCAAACTCACTACAGAAGTTCATTTTGGATCTCTGAATGATCCAATGTTGTCCTAAATGCCTTATGATGATGATAAATATAATCCACCTGTGTGTAATCAAGTCTCCGTATAAATGCACCTGCTCTGTGATAGTCTCAGGGTTCTGTTTGAAGCACAGAGAGCATCATGAAGACCAAGGAACACAACAGGCAGGTCCATGATACTGTTGTGGAGAAGTTTAAAGCCGTATTTGGATAAAAAATTATTTCCAAAACTTTAAACATCCCAAGGAGCACTGTGCAAGCGATCATATTGAAATGGAAGGAGTATCATACCACTGCAAATCTACCAAGACCCGGCTGTCCTTCTAAACTTTCATCTCAAACAAGGAGAAGACTGATCAGAGATGCAGCCAAGAGGCCCATGGTCACTCTGGATGAACTGCAGAGATCTACAGCTGAGGTGGGACAGTCTGTCCATAGGACAACAATCAGTCGCACACTGCACAAATCTGGCCTTTATGGAAGAGTGGCAAGAAGAAAGCCTTTTCTCAAAGATATACATAAAAAGTGTTGTTTTACCCCTTTGCCCCCAAGGGTGGTTTGCACGTTAATGACCGGGCCAATTTTTACAATTCTGACCACTGTCCCTTTATGAGGTTATAACTCTGGAACACTTCAACGGATCCCAGTGAATCTGACACTGTTTTCTCGAGACATATAGTACTTCATGATAGTGGTAAAAATTCTTTGATAGTACCTGCGTTTATTTGTGAAAAAAATGGAAATTTGGCAAAAATTATGAAAATTTCGCAATTTTCCAACTTTGAATTTTTATGCAATTAAATCACAGAGATATGTCACACAAAATACTTAATAAGTAACATTTCCCACATGTCTACTTTACATCAGCACAATTTTGGAACCAAAATAATTTTTTGTTAGGGAGTTATAAGGGTTAAAAGTTGACCAGCAATTTCTCATTTTTACAACACCATTTTTTTTTAGGGACCACATCTCATTTGAAGTCATTTTGAGGGGTCTATATGATGGAAAATACCAAAGGGTGACACCATTCTAAAAACTGCACCCCTCATGGTGCTCAAAACCATATTCAAGAAGTTTATTAACCCTCCTGGTGCTTCACAGGAATTTTTGGAATGTTTAAATAAAAATGAACATTTAACTTTTTTTCACAAAAAATTTACTTCAGCTCCAATTTGTTTTATTTTACCAAGGGTAACAGGAGAAAATGGACCCCAAAAGTTGTTGTACAATTTGTCCTGAGTACTCTGATACCCCATATGTGGGGGTAAACCACTGTTTGGGCGCATGGGAGAGCTCAGAAGGGAAGGAGCGCCGTTTGACTTTTCAATGCAAAATTGACAGGAATTGAGATGGGACGCCATGTTGCGTTTGGAGAGCCACTGATGTGCCTAAACATTGAAACCCCCCACAAGTGGCACCATTTTGGAAAGTAGACCCTCTAAGGAACTTATCTAGATGTGTTTTGAGCGCTTTGACCCACCAAGGGCTTCGCAGAAGTTTATAATGCAGAGCCGTAAAAATAAAACAAAAATTTTTTCCCACAAAAATTATTTTTTTAGCCTTCAGTCTTGTATTTTCCCGAGGGTAAAAGGAGAAATTGGACCCCAAAATTTGTTGCCCAATTTGTCCTGAGTGCGATTATACACAATATGTGGGGGGAACCACTGTTTGGGCGCATGGGAAGGCTCGGAAGGGAAGGAGCGCCATTTGGAATGCAGACTTAGATGGAATGGTCTGCAGGTGTCACATTGCATTTGCAGAGCCCCTAATGTACCTAAACAGTAGAAACCCCCCACAAGTGACACCATTTTGGAAAGTAGACCCCCTAAGGAACTTATCTAGATGTGTGGTGAGCGCTTTGACCCACCAAGGGCTTCACAGAAGTTTATAATGCAGAGCCGTAAAAATAAAACAAAAATATTTTCCCACAAAAATTATTTTTTAGCCCCCAGTTTTGTATTTTCCCCAGGGTAACAGGAGAAATTGGACCCCAAAATTTGTTGTCCAATTTGTCCTGAGTGCGCTGATACCCCATAAGTGGGGGGGAACCACTATTTGGGCGCATGGGAGGGCTCGGAAGGGAAGGAGCTCCATTTGGAATGCAGACTTAGATGGAATGGTCTGCAGGTGTCACATTGCGTTTGCAGAGCCCCTAATGTACCTAAACAGTAGAAACCCCCCACATGTGACCCCATATTGGAAACTAGACCCCCCAGGGAACTCATCTAGATGTGTTGTGAGAACTTTGAACCCCCAAGTGTTTCACTACAGTTTATAATGCAGAGCCGTGAAAATAAAAAATCCTTTTTTTTCCCACAAAAATTATTTTTTAGCCCCCAGTTTTGTATTTTCCCAAGGGTAACAGGAGAAATTGGACCCCAAATGTTGTTGTCCTATTTGTCCTGAGTACGCTGATACCCCATATGTTGGGGTAAACCCCTGTTTGGGCACACGGGAGAGCTCGGAAGGGAAGGAGCACTGTTTTACTTTTTCAACGCAGAATTGGCTGGAATTGAGATCGGACGCCATGTCGTGTTTGGAGAGCCCCTGATGTGCCTAAACAGTGGAAACCCCCCAATTATAACTGAAACCCTAATCCAAACACACCCCTAACCCTAATTCCAAAGTTAACCCTAACCACACCTCTAACCCAGACACACCCCTAACCCTAATCCCAACCCTATTCCCAACTGTAAATGAAATCTAAACCCTAACCCTAACTTTAGCCCAAACCCTAACTCTAACCCTAGCTCTAGCCCTAGCCCTAACCCTAGCCCTAACAGTAGCCCTAACCCTAACCCTAGCCCTAACCCTAGCCCTAACCTTAGCCCTAACCCTAGCCCTAACCCTAGCTCTAACCCTAACCCAAGCCCTAACCATAGCCCTAATGGGAAAATGGAAATAAATACATTTTTTTAATTTTTCCCTAAGGGAGTGATGAAGGGGGGGGTTGATTTACTTTTATAGCGAGTTTTTTAGCGGAATTTTATGATTGGCAGCCGTCACACACTGAAAGACGCTTTTTATTGCAAAAAATATTTTTTGTGTTACCACATTTTGAGAGCTATAATTTTTCCATATTTTGGTCCACAGAGTCATGTGAGGTCTTGTTTTTTGCAGGACGAGTTGACGTTTTTATTGGTAACATTTCCGGGCATGTGACATTTTTTGATCGCTTTTTATTCCAATTTTTGTGAGGAAGAATGACCAAAAACCATGAATTTCTTTTGGGGGAGGCGTTTATACCGTTCCGCGTTTGGTAAAATTGATAAAGCAGTTTTATTCTTCGGGTCAGTACGATTACAGCGATACCTCATTTATATAATTTTTTTATGTTTTGGCGCTTTTATACGATAAAAACTATTTTACAGAAATAATAATTATTTTTGCATCGTTTTATTCTCAGGACTATAACTTTTTTATTTTTTGCTGATGATGCTGTATGGCGGCTTGTTTTTTGCGGGACATGATTACGTTTTCAGCGGTACCATGGTTATTTATATCTGTTGTTTTGATCGCGTGTTATTCCACTTTTTGTTCGGCGGTATGATAATAAAGCGTTGTTTTTTGCCTCGTTTTTTTTTTTTTTCTTACGGTGTTTACTGAAGGGGATAACTAGTGGGCCAGTTTTATAGGTCGGGTCGTTACGGACGCGGCGATACTAAATATGTGTACTTTTATTTATTTTTTTAATTTAGATGAAGAAATGTATTTATGGGAATAATATTTTTTTTTTCATTATTTAGGAATATTTTTTTAAATTTTTTTTTTACACATTTGGAATTTTTTTTTTTAACTTTTTTATTTTGTCCCAGGGGGGACATCACAGATTGATGATCTGACAGTTTGCACAGCACTCTGTCAGATCACCGATCTGACATGCAGCACTGCAGGCTTCACAGTGCCTGCTCTGAGCAGGCTCTGTGAAGCCACCTCCCTCCCTGCAGGACCCGGATCCGCGGCCATCTTGGATCCGGGGCTGGAGCAGGCAGGGAGGGAGGTAAGAGACCCTCGCAGCAACGCGATCACATCACGTTGCTGCGGGGGGCTCAGGGAAGCCCACAGGGAGCCCACTCCCTGTGCCGGGGGTTAATGTGTCAGGGGCGGTCTGTGACCGCTCCTGGCACATAGTGCCGGATGTCAGCTGCGATAGGCAGCTGACACCCGGCCGCGATCGGCGGCGCTCCCCCCGTGAGCACTGCCGATCGCATATGACGTACTATCCCGTCGGTGGTCATGGGGGCCCACCCCGCCTCGACGGGATAGAAAGGGGTTAAAGTTTGCAACAAGCCACCTGGGAGACACACCAAACATGTGGAAGAAGGTGCTCTGATCAGATGAAACCAAAATCGAACCTTTTGTCAACAATGCCAAACGATATGTTTGGTGTAAAGGCAACACAGCTCATAACCCTGAACACACCATCCTCACTGTCAAACATGGTGGTGGCACATCATGGTTTGGGCCTGCTTTTCTTCAGCAGGGATAGGGAAGATGGTTAAAATTGATGGGAAGATGGATGGAGCCTGATACAGGACCATTCTTGAAACAAACCTGTTGGAGTCTGCAAAAGACCTGAAACTGGGATGGAGATTTGTCTTCCAACAAGACAATGATCCCAAACATAAAGCAAAATCTACAATGGAATGGTTCACAAATAAACATATCCAGGTGTTAGAATGGCCAAGTCAAAGTCCAGACCTCAATCCAATCGAGAATCTGTGGAAAGAGCTGAAAACTGCTGTTCACAAACGATCTCCATCAAACCTCACTGAGCTCGAGCTGTTTGCCAAGGAAGAATGGGCAAGAATTTCAGTCTCTCAATGTACAAAACTGATAGAGACATACCCCAAGTGACTTGCAGCTGTAATCGCAGCTAAAGGTGGCGCAACAAAGTATTAAGTTATAGGGGTCGAATAATATTGCACGCCCCACTTTCAGTTTTTGAATTTCCACAAAAATTTAAAATAGCCAATTAATTTAGTTCAACTTCACAATTGTGTTCCACTTGTTGTTGATTCTTCTTCTCAAAAATTTACATTTGGTATCTTTATGTCTGAAGCATGATATGTGTGAAAAGGTTGAAAAGTTCCAGGGGGCCGAATACTTTCGCAAGGCACTGTAGGTGCTTCTCTATTCATAATGGTAAATCAGATACACTGTGGCCGCATTTGTATGATCCTCTGGCACTGAGCAAATTGTCTTTTTTATTATTATCACTAAGATAGATTATATAGATGACATCCTCCTGGTGTGGGTGGAATCTGCGTCAGAATTTATTCAACATTGTAATGACAATGGAATGAATCTGAGATTTACCTATTCAATTGGAATCAGCTCTATAATTTTTCTGGATGTGACGCTCAGTTTGGATTCTACAAACAAAATTGTAGCGTCCCCCTACCGTAAACGTACAGCCACAAACTCCGCTTTATTAGCACAGTCCTGTCATCAGAAAAATGTTATTAAGAATGTTCTCCTTGGAGAGCTGTATAGGTTCAAAAGGAATTCTTCTTTACATGAAACCTTTGAACAAGTAAAGGGTGAAGTACGTGTCAGACTGTCAGAAAGGCGTTACTCTAAATGGATGTTAGCTAGGTCTGAGGACATAATCAGTAACAAAGATAGAGTAGAGATCCTAAAAGTAACAGGAAAAAGAAAAAGATGTCATAAATATAGATCTAGATATGTAGGTAATAAAAATGATGGAGTGTTTTTTTCAACTATGTACAGCCCATTTTTTAAAAATATTACTAACATCATTAAAAAATTATTATATCAGGACAAAAAATTGGAGAAAATTCTGACAAATCCTGTGAAATTTATTGCCAAAAAAACCTCTACTATGGGGGATATTCTGTCCCGCATCCTGTATCTTAGTGATAATAACAAAAAAAATAAAAAAGATAATTGGCTCAGTACCAGAGGATCATACAAATGCGGCCACAGTGTATGAACTTGTTGCAAGTTTATGGAAAACACTAAAAATTTTGTCTCTTGTGCTAATAAAAAAGAGTATATGATTAATTCATATATAAACTGCAACACAAGTAATGTGGTGTACACTGTGCGATGCGTTTTGTGTAGTGTTGAGCATTCCGATACCGCAAGTATCGGGTATCGGCCGATACTTGCGGTATCGGAATTCCGATACCGAGATCCGATACTTTTGTGGTATCGGGTATCGGTATCGGATCAATAGGGATGTGTAAAATAAAGAATTAAAATAAAAAATATTGATATGCTCACCTCTCTGGCGGCCCCTGGACATCACGCTGGTAACCGGCCGGCTTCTTTGTTTAAAATGAGCGCCTTCAGGACCTGCGAATGACGTCGCGGCTTCTGATTGGTCGCGTGCCGCCCATGTGACCAATCAGAAGCCGTGACGTCATTCTCATTCACAAAACTCCTAATTCTAGGAATTAAGGACCTGCAAATGACGTCGCGGCTTCTGATTGGTCGCGTGCCGGTCACATGGGCGGCACGCGACCAATCAGAAGCCGCGACGTTATTCGCAGGTCCTGAAGGCGCTCATTTTAAACAAAGAAGCCAGCCGGTTACCAGCGTGATGTCCAGGGGCTGCCGGAGAGCATATCAATATTTTTTATTTTAATTCTTTATTTTACACATCCCTATGGATCCCAGGGCCTGAAGGAGAGTTTCCTCTCCTTCAGACCCTGGGAACCATGAGAATACCTTCCGATACTTGATGTCCCATTGACTTGTATTGGTATCGGATATCAGTATCGGCGATATCCGATATTTTTCGGGTATCGGCCGATACTATCCGATACCGATACTTTCAAGTATCGGACGGTATCGCTCAACACTAGTTTTGTGTGACCCTCAGTATGTCGGCTGCACAGGAGGTCCGTTAAAAATCAGGATGAGTCACCTCTCAGATGCTACTAGTAAAATCATTAATAAAAGTTCAGCAATTTCAAGGTCTAAGGCTACTTTCACACAAGCGTTGGTCTGTCGCTATGCGTTGAGCCGACGTACCGACGCACGTTGTGAAATTTCTGCACGACGTGGGCAGCGGATGAAGTTTTTCAACGCATCCGCCGCCCAGTCTAAAGTCCGGGGATGAGGGGGCAGAGTTTTGGCCGCGCATGCACTGTAGAAAATGGCGGACTCGACGGACAAAAAAATGTTCATTTGAATGTTTTTTCGTGCTGACGGTCCGCCAAAACACGACAGATCCGTTGCACGGCGGACGCGACGTGTGGCCATCCGTCGCGATCCGTTGCTAATACAAGTCTATGAGGAAAAAATGCATCCTGCAAGCACATTTGCAGGATCCGTTTTTTTCCCAAAATGACAGATAGCGACGGATTGCTAAAAACGCAAGTGTGAAAGTAGCCTAAGGGGTAAGGTTTCTCCTTGTGGAGAGTGACATACCAGCTCTGGCTCATCAAGGTGAGGCTTATTCGCTATGCAATGCTCCTCTGGAAAATTTAACCCCTTCATGACCCGGGATATTTTCATTTTTTCGCTTTCGTTTTTCGCTCCCCTCCTTCACAGAGCCATAACTTTTTTATTTTTCTGTCAATTTGGCCATGTGAGGGCTTATTTTTTGTGGGACAAGCTGTACTTTTGAACAACATCATTGATTTGAGCATGTCATGTACTAGAAAACGGGGAAAAATTCCAAGTGCGGTAAAATTGCAAAAAAAGTGCAATCCCACACTGTTTTTTTTTTGCTTAGCTTTTTTGCTAGGTTCACTAAATGCTAAAACTTGCCTTCCATTTTGATTCTTCAGGTCAGAGTTCATAGACACCTAACATGTCTAGGTTATTTTTTCTCTAAGTGGTGAAAAAAAATTCCAAACTGCTAAAAAAAAAAAAAAAAATTGCACCATTTTCCGATACCCGTAGCTTCTCCATTTTTCGTGATCTGGCGTCGGGTGAGGGCTTATTTTTTGCGTGCTGAGCGGTTGTTTTCAATGATACCATTATGGTGCAGATAGGTTCTTTTGATCACCCGTTATTGCATTTTAATGCAATTTCACGGTGAACAAAAAAAACTAATTCTGGCGGTTCTAATTTTTTTCTCGCTACGCCATTTAGCGATCAGTTTAATCCTTCTTTTATTGATAGATTGGGTGATTCTGAACACGGCGATATCAAATATGTGTATGTTTTGTTTTTTTATTGTTTTATTTTGAATTGGGCGAAAGAGGGGATTTAAATTTTTACTTTTTTTTTATTTTTTTCATATTTTGTAAAACATTTTTTTTAACTTTTGCCATGCTTCAATAACCTTCATGGGAGGGTAGAAGCTGGCATAGCCTGATCAGCTCTTCTGCATAGGAGCGAAGCTTAGATCGCTCCTATGTAGTAGAATTACAGACTTGCTATGAGTGCCGACCACAGGGTGGTGCTCATAGCAATCCAGCATCAACAACCATAGAGGTCTCAAAGAGACCTCTGGTTGTTATGGCGACGCATTGCTAACCCCCGATCACATGATGGGGGTCCGCGATGCGCGCATTTCTGGCCGGAGGCCGGAAGTGCTAGTTAAATGCCGCTGTCAGCATTTGACAGCGGCATTTAACTAGTTAATAGCAACCGGTGAATCTCTATTCCACCCGCTGCTATTGTGGGCAGCTGTTCAAAACAGGTGACATGTCCCGGCTTTGATGCGGGATCACTGCCGGAGCCCGTATCAAAGCAGGGGATCTTACCTCGGACGTACTATCCCGTCTGAGGTCAGAAAGGGGTTAATATGCAAACTGCCTCTTCAGAGAAAAAGAGGACTTGAACTCTACAGCGCCACCTGTTGGAAGTAGCGATCCTACAAGTCACAATCCATCCTTTAACGAGTCCTAGCCAAATCAGTCAGTTCTCATGCTTCGCTCTGGTGAGGGCCAACAGCCCGAAACACCGTGTCTGCAAATTGAGAAATTGATTTGGCTTTTATCCGAAGTCATATTGCAAGACTCGTTAAAGGGTGGATTGTGACTTGTAGGAACGCTGCTTCCAACAGGTGGCACTATATAGTTCAAGTCCTCTTTTTCTCTGAAGAGGCAATTTGCACAGCAATTTCAAAACATTTTATTAATAGTCATGGGGGGATGTGTCCGCTTTTGAGGTATCAGCTATAGAAAAGGTCACAATTGCAGCCAGAGGTGGGGATATTAAAAGAAAACTGATAAGCCGGGAAACATGGTGGATTTATCAACTAAACTAAACCCCAGGGTCCTGCATGGCATCAATATCAGACAGGATCTGATTTACCATTATGAATAGACAATCACTTATTTGATGTAATATATGATTCTGGCCTGTAAGGAGTTAATCCCCTATCAGGTTTCTCTGCACAGCTGTCCCTATTAGGTAGCCGGATCTGGTGGGTTGGGGTTGAACTGTGAACTAGTTTAAAATGTTCAGTCTACTGTTAGATCCTTGCCAATAAGACGCACGTTATTGCGTTGAAAGTGTATGTTTTTAATGTCTGGACTGTGACTTAATTGTTTTAATGTTATTTGAAGCTATGGAATAAAAGAAAATGGATTTTATGGACTTACAGCGCTGGACTTATTCCTTTCAAATTCTGAAAAACTTGCCGCACAGCAGGATCCGCACGCTCTGGGAAGTGGTGAGCAGACACTAAACTTTTTTTTAACATACAAACTCCTTGCAGATGTTTTCCATGGTGAGATTTCAATTCAGGACCACAGCGCTGCAAAGAAACAGTGCTAGCCACTGAGCCATAGTGCTGCACTGTATGTTATGTCTTTGTACTGTCCATATGCACAACGGAGACCACACTGACCCAATATTAACATATATGACAGTGCATGCCAGCAACATCAATTTTCCAGCGGGACCCAAGGCCAGTTTGAAAAAGTCCACATCATGTACTGGTCTGGTTCATTTTATGCACTAGTACAATGTACAATGCCATTTAAAGTTTGGTCACCCCTGGTCAAAATTACTATTACTGAGAACAGTTAAGCAAGTTGAAGATGAAATGATCTCTAAAAGGCCTAAAGTTATAGGTGACACATTTAATTTGAGTTTTAGAGAAAAAACATATTTTTTCATCTTGTACATTTCAAAAGCTACAAAAAGGAAAATGGGCCGATGCAAAAGTTTGTGCATCCTGCATGGTCAGAACCTAATAACACCACCTTTTGAAAGTATCAAAGCTTGTAAATGCTTTTTGTAGCCAGCCAAGAGTCCTTCAATTCTTGTTTGAGGGATTTTCATACAGTTTTCCTAGGAATATTCTTCCAGTTCTGTGAGATTCCTGGGTCGTCTTGCATGCACTGCTATTTTGAGGGCTAGCCACTGATTTTCAATGATGTTCAGATCTGGGGACTGTGAGGGCCATTGTAAAATCTTCAGCTGGTGCCTTTTGAGGTAGTCTGTTGTGGGTTTGATCATTATCCATTTGTAGAAGCTATCCTATTTTCAACTTCAGATTTTTTACAGATGTTATTATCATATAATCATAGAATGTTAGAGTTGGAAGGGACCTCAAGGGTCATCATGTCCAACCCCCTGCTCAATGCAGGATTTATTAAACCATCTCAGACAGATGTCTGTCCAGCCTGTTTGAAGACTTGCATTGAAGGATAACTCACCCCCTCTCATGGCAGCCTGCTCCACTCACTGATCGCTCTCACTGTCAAAAAGTTTTTTCTAATATCTAATCTGTATCTTCTCCCTTTATGCTTGCATCAGGCTTCTTTAGATGTTCTTTTGCATACTTTTGATGCTGAATATTATGATGAGGACACAGGAGAGGTTTTCCTTTGATGACTCTTCCATGAAAGCCATATTTGTGCAGGTAAGGAAACGTACGGCTGACTAGGGCACTCAGACCAAGACAGACACTTGTTTTAGAGAGAAAGGAAACTTCTTTACTTCAATATTATCTCCTCACAAACTATTTAACAATTTTGACATCATGCATGCCTGTTCCTATTATATGTACACTTTTACCCATGAAATCATGAGTCTGGTAATTCAATGTTTAAAATACATTACATCTGTTATTAATATTGTATTATAAAAAAAAACCCTTCTAACACAACAAAAAAAATCAAGTTTTCACATTTTGACAATTTTGACAGGGATAATACAAGGAGTAAAATAATCCTATAAATATTTTTTAAAAATGCCTGTCCTACAGAGATCAAATATTTTGACATTTCAATTTGCTATTTTTGGCAAAATAAAAAACAATGGATTCACAGCTAATACATTAACTGAAAACTGAGGGTTCCAATTACACTAAACTAAAAAGATGTAGCTAACAATCTGAGGTCTCCTAGGGCCTTGTATAATGTTAAAGTGCCCTCACCACAGAAACGGATCATAGCCCTGTAGTAATAAACAGCCCATTTAATAACACACTGCACTTACAGACTTTTTCATGTTGTTTTTTTTAAAAGGGTCAAAAAATTATCCCTGTTAGTCATTTGTCATCAGACCAATCGTTCTGTGCAGAACACCAACATAAACTAACCGTGTCATTGTTAGATATAACATCATCCCGCTGTGACAAGTGACGTGCCATATATTCCATAATGCTCTCCTCTTCCTCTCCATTAATACGCTTGCCAAAGGCTAATGAGGCCAATTACGGCCTGTGTTTAATGGTAATATTGCCTATACAGTTGGTGCCAATGGTGGTATTGGTGCTTCTGCTAAAAATGGCTTATTTGGAAGGGTTGACATGAGAAAGCCTTTTCTTTGTATAAAGAACAAAGCAGCATGGCTAAAGTTTAGAAAGCTGTATCTGAGGACTTCTGGTACAATTTCTTTTGATTGAGATGTTTGGCCATAAGGTCATACGGTAAGGATGTATTGCTTTCCAGAGCTACTGGAGATGGCCAGCGGGCCCACAATGTCCACCGCGATTCTCTGGAAAGGCTCCTCTATCACTGGTAAAGGGATCAGGGGAGCCTTAAGAGCAGGCCCCGCCTACCCCACTCTTTGACAAGTGATACAGGACTGGCAGTAGTTTCACACATCTGTCCCCATCTTAGGCCAATAGAAGTGTTGAGACAGCCGGGCCTTAGTTTTGCTGATCCCCAAGTGTCCAGCTAGCGAGATCTCATGGGCAATCCGTAACAACTCACCCCGGAATTGCTGCGGGACGACCAGCTGTCTTTCCCTCAATCCCTTTTGTGATTCTCCAGGTACTGTCTCCCGGTACAACCTTCCTCATTCCCAGAACACCCTCTCCTTCTCAGTCACGGAGGTTGGCGTCTTGGCGAGTTGTCTCAAACTCTCTAGGCTCGCAACTGCGCACAGAGCGGCCTGAAACTCCTGGCTAGGGGAAGCCAGAAGCGATGTCAGGGTCCCTTCCCCACGGGAACCCTCTTGGACCTGCTCTGGGTCCACCTCTGGTTCAGTTACACTGATGACTGAGGAGGGTCCGTAAGGCAGACAGTTATCTGCGTTCCGGGCACTCTGACTGCGGGTGACAGCAGCTACGTAGGCTGTCTCCCCAGGGATTTCTACAGACCCATCAGCCGACGCTGCTATGGGCTCTACCTCCCCATCCACCCCATTACCTCAGGAGCATTGCTACTTATGGGCCAGTTACCTTTCTTGGTGGCACTGGTCAATTGCCTGGCATCACCTTCCTCACGGTTCCCATGCATCTCCCCATTTCCTGTAGCACCGACACTTGCCCCTGCTAGGTGTTCCTCAGCCGTCTCACTCCGCAGAGCGACGTGACTGAGCACTCCTGTACCTATGGAGACTTCAACATCCCCATAAACAGCCCCACTTCCACATCTGCATCCCAGCTTCTATCACTAACCACTTCTCTAGGCCTCTCACAGCTCTCAACCTCTGAGACACACATGGACGGTAACACCCTTGACCTGGTCTTCGCCCGGCTCTGCTCAATCTCCTACCTAGATAACTCACCGCTTCCCCTCTATAACCACAACATTCTCTCCTTCTCACTCACAAATCCTCACCCACCCCAGCACACTCCTACCTACCGCACATTCAGAAATCTACATGCAATTAACCCTCATACAATTTCAGACTCCCTACACTCATCATTGTCCCCAATCTCTTCTTTTTCCTGTCCTGATCTGGCTGTACATCACTTCAATGACACTCTTAGAAGCACCCTTGACCAAGTAGCGCCCCTCACCATCAGAACCTCCAAATACAGAGTGAAACAGCCCTGGCTCACATCGCAAACCCAATTTCTCCAGCGATGCTCTAGGTGTGCTGAACGCTTATGGAGGAAAACACGCACACCAGAAGACATCATACACTTCAAATTTATGTTAAGGACCTATAACTCTGCCCTTCACCTCGCCAAACAGACCTACTTAACCACCCTGATCTCCTCACTAGCCAACAACCCCAAGAAACTTTTTGACACCTTTCACTCCCTCCTCAGGCCAAAAGCACAAGCCCCTATCACAGACATCTGTGCTGATGACCTGGCCTCCCACTTTATAGAGAAAATAGACAATATCCATCAGGAAATCTGCTCCCAATCACCAAGTTCAGTGACTCCCATCCCTCTCTGCATTTCCCCTGGCTCACTCTCCACATTCGATCCCATCATAGAAGAAAAAGTCTCCAGGCTCCTCTCTTCTTCTCGTCTGACTACATGCACCACTGAACCCCTTACCTCACACCTCCTCCAGTCTCCCTCTCCAGCCGTCAAAACTCACCTAACTACAATCTTTAATCTCTTCCTCTCCTCTGGCATTTTCCCCTTCTCCTTCAAACACTCTATCATTACTCCATTACTAAAGAAACCTGCTCTCGACCCATCCTGCCCAAATAACTACAGACCAGTCTCCAATCTCCCCTTCATCTCCAAACTCTTGGAGCACCTGATATACTCCTGCCTTACCCGTTTCCCCTCCACTCACTCCCTCCTAGACCCTTCACAGTCCGGTTTCCGCCCCCTACATTCGACTGAAACTGCACTCATCAAAGTGACCAATGACCTTCTGACAGCAAAACATAACAGTGACCACTCTCTGCTCATTCTTCTCAACCTTTCTGCAGCTTTCGACACTGTTGACCACCCTCTCCTACTCTCTAGGCTCCAGTCACTAGGCATTAAGGACACTGCTCTCTCCTGGTTCTCTTCCTACCTTTCTGACTGCTCCTTCAGTGTTCTGTTCTCTGGCTCCACTTCCTCTCCTCTTCCTCTCACTGTTGGGGTACCTCAGGGCTCAGTCCTTGGCCCCCTTCTCTTCTCCCTCTACACGGCCCCAATTGGACAGACCATCAGCAGATTTGGCTTTCAGTATCATCTTTATGCCGACGACACACAACTATACACGTCATCCCCTGACCTTACCCCAGCTGTACTACAGAACGCCACTGACTGACTCAACCTCTCCAAAACTGAACGTCTTCTGCTCCCGCCATCTACTAACCTCCCTAAATCTGACATTTCCCTCTCCGTGGGTGGCACCATAATAACACCCCAGCAGCAGACGCACTGTCTGGGTGTTATGTTTGACTCCGATCTCTCCTTCACATCCCATATACAATCTCTTGCCCGTTTATGCCGCTTACACCTAAAGAACATCTCTAGAATCCGCCCTTTTCTCACCATGGAAACAATAAAAACCCTCACTGTCGTCCTGATCCACTCCCGTCTGGACTACTGTAATGCTCTATTAATTGGCGTCCCCCTCACACGACTTTCCCCTCTCCAGTCCATCCTTAATGCAGCAGCCAGGGTTGTCCATCTGGTTAATCGTTACTCGGATGCGTCCGCTCTTCGCCAGTAATTACACTGGCTGCCCATTCATTACAGGATACAATTCAAAGTACTTGTTCTCACCCACAAAGCTCTCCACAGTGCGGCACCCCCTTACATTTCCTTCCTCATTTCTGTCTATCGGCCTAACCGACCGCTGCGTTCTGCAAATGACTTTCGACTAACCTCTGCGCTAATCCGTACCCCCCACTCCCGACTCCAAAACTTCTCCCGTGCTGCACCAATCCTCTGGAATGCTCTACCCCAAGCTATTAGGACCATCCACAATTTGCATAGTTTTAGGCGCTCGCTCAATACACATTTGTTCAGAGCGGCCTACCACGGTCACTAATCAAACTCATTTTATATTTGTGTGTGTGTAGCCCATTCACTATCCCCATCTATCCCCCACCCTCTGAAGATGGCTGGACCATCATTGTAAATACATCATTGTAAATACACACCTCTGCTTTGTTTCTCCCCCACCTAATTGTAAATTGTAAGCTCTCACAAGCAGGGTCATTTTATTTTGCTTTAATTATTGTATTGTTAACGTTGTTACTTATGTCTGTTGTGTTTGATACTGTTAAACTGTAAAGTGCTGCGGAATATGTTGGTGCTATATAAATAAAGATTATTATTATTATTATTATTATTATGAGGTCCTTGACCCATCATTGAGGTACAGGAAGGTGGTGGGAGCACCTCTGAGGAAGAGATTCCCCGAACGGCCAAAAAAGGAGGGAGATGGAGGGGGCAGACTCTATTGCCTGTAGCCTCCACTTCGGCACACATTAGGAGCATGCCTCTTCCAAAACCCAAAACGGGCACTCCCGAGACTTGCAGTGCCTGGTCCTTTTTTGACACAGTTGCAGATGACATTTGCTTTGTCAAATGCAAGCTGTATCATCAGAAAGTGAAAAGAGGGAAAAGTGTCAGCAACCTCAATACCACAAATATGTGAAAACATGTGCGGACCATGCACGTGGTGGAGTTACAAAGACACACTGGAGACCTAGGCCAACCTACAGCGCCACCTATCACCTCTTCAGCTCGTGTTGTAGCCTCTTCCTCCAGCTCACACACAGCTGGTTCGGCTTCCTCACAGGATCGCCATGGGAGAACCTCTGGCACTGTTGTACAGACACAGTGTCATTCCACCCATAGGACCACGTTCCCTGTCATCCTCACACTCCCAGGCCAGTCTACAGCCATCAGTAGCACGGGCGCAGGAGAGAAAAGGCGCCCATACTCGGCAAACCACCCCCGAGCACAGGCTCTGAATGCTGGCATTGCAAAACTACTGTCCCTTGAAATTCTCTCATTCAGGCTGGTGGAGAGTGACACCTTCCGTAACTTCATGGAATTGGGAGTCCCACAATACAACGTGCCCAGCCGCTTTTATTTCAGCAAGCAAGCCGTCCCTGCCCTGCAAAAGCATGTGGAGGGAAAAGTTAAACATGCGCTACTAAACGCCGTCAGTAGCGATGCATGGACTAGTAATCATGGACAGGGACGATATCTTTCCCTCACTGCCGATTGGGTAAATATTGTGGAGCCGGGTACAGATCTTGAGAGTGGCGCTGTACATGTTCTGCCAACTCCAAGGATTGCAGGAATCCAGTCTGTACACATTGACTCCTCCTCATACTCCAGTTCCTCTGAATCAGAGCTGCAGGAGCCGTCACAGTCTACTTCCACATGGACCCGTGAACGCTTACCTGTTACGACCGATATGAGCACAGACGTGGCCAAACGTCAACAGGCCATATTGAAATTCATTTCTTTGGGGAATCAAAGCCACACAGCGCAGGAGCTCTGGAATGCCATCAAGCAGGGGAGCGACGTGTGGTTTATGCCAGCGAATCTCCAGCCAGGCATGGTAGTGTGTGACAATGGCCAAAATCTGGTGGAAGCTCTGGGCCTAGGCAACCTCACTCACATCCCTTGTCTGGCACATGTGCTCAACTTGGTCAGGCAGAGTTTTTTGAGAGACTATCTGGATCTTTATGCACTGCTGCACAAGGTCCGCATAGAGTGTGCTCACTTGCGGCGTTCCAGCATGGCAAGATCACGCATTGCAGCTCTGCAGCGCAGATTCCGCCTTCCGGAACATTGCATCATATGTGACCTACCCACCAGGTGGAATTCAACGTTACATATGTTGGAGAGGTTGTGTGAGCAGCAGACAGCAGTAATGGAGTACCAGCTGCATCAGGCGCAAACAAGTCGCTTGGCGCGCCGTTCACACTTCACCACCACTGAGTGGGCCTCTATGAAGGACATCTGCCACATTTTGCGTGCCTTCGATGATTCCACGTGGATGGTGAGTGCAGATGATGCACTAGTCAGCATGACTATCCCCCTAATCTGCCTGCTTGAAAAAACACTGCAAGCACTAAGGGAGGAGGTTGTGGAAGAGGTGGAGGATGAGGAGTCACAAATGCCATCTGCTTCTGGACAGTCTGCGCAACGTGGTTCCTCACAAAGGCCTAGGCAGGGGACACTTTGTGAGGAGGATGAGCAGGAGTCAATGGAGGAGGAAGACATCTGTCCAGAGAAGGGAGTTACACAATGCTCTAGTAGTCAGTATGTAGAGCGAGGGTGGGGTGATGCAGAGCAGGCAGAGATGATGCCTCAAGCAGGGGACAGCGTTTCTTGGCCAGTTGGCAGTCTGCAGCACATGGTTGATTTCATGCTGCAGTGCCTGAGAAACGACCGCCGCAACGCCCAAATTCTCAACACGGCTGATTATTGGGTGTACACCCTTCTAGATCCTCGCTACCGGGACAACTTACAAAGCCTCATAACACCGTTGAACCAGGAGCGTAAAATGCGGGAGTACCAAGACACACTGGTGCATTCCATCATGTTCTCCATTCCACCCGAGAGCAGTGCTGCTAGTGCTTTACAAAGCAGCTCAGTGCATTGTGGCAGTGGAGGAAGCTCTGCACAAAGAGGGAGCAGAAGCAGTGCCACAGCACAAGGCAAGACCAGCATGGCCCAAATGTGGCAAACTTTTGTGTCCCCGCCACAAATGTCTACACCATCACAGACGGCTCCAGTCAGCAGGAGGCTACGTTTCTGTCAGATGGTGACAGACTACATGTCTTGCCCTCTCAGTGTTCTCCGACAGGGCTCTTCCCCCTTCAAGTTTTGGGTCTCTAAGCTGGATACATGGCCAGAGCTTAGCCAGTATGCATTGGAGGTGCTGGCTTGCCCTGCTGCTAGTGTATTATCGGAACGTTTCTTTAGTGCCGCAGGTGGTGTACTAACAGACCGTCGCATGCGACTATCCTCCGATAATGTTGACCAGCTTTCTTTTCTGAAAATGATCAAGGCCTGGATCTCGCAGGAATTTGCCAGTCCTCTTCCAGATTAAATAATTGGTTGACAACAGTATCCAGGTCTCCTGTTGTGTACATGCTTCTACCACCTGAACTGTAATCCCTGGGCTCCAACACCGCCAATTGCTGCTCAGAAGTACCGTCTGCACAGTCAACACTTGCTACTGTGTTATTGGGGTTCAGTAACGTCAGCTGACCCCTGCTGTGTGTCTGGCAATTTCTTCTGCTCTGTCCACATTCACACTACTACAGATTTTAAGCTTGCTCCAATTACGCCTCTGCCTCCACTCTGTTTCTACTATTTACCCTGGGCTCCAACACTGCCAGTTGCTGCTCAGAAGTGCCGTCTACACAGTCAACACTTGCTCCTGTGTTATTGGGTTTCAGTAACGTCCGCTGATCCCCTGCTGTGTGTCTGGCAATTTCTCCTGCTCCGTCCACACTCACACTACTACAGATATTAAACTTACTTCAATTAGGCCTCTGGCTACACTCTTTCTCCTGTAATCCCTGGGCTCAAACACCGCCAGTTGCTGCCCTGAAGTGCCATCTGCACAGTCAACACTTGCTCCAGTGTTATTGGGTTTCAGTAACATCAACTGATCCCCTGCTGTGTGTCCGGCAATGTCTCCTGCTCTGTCCACATTCACACTACTACAGATTTTAAACATGCTCCAATTACACCTCTGCCTCCACTCTGTTTCTACTATTTACCCTGGGCTCCAACACTGCTAGTTGCTGCTCAGAAGTGTCTTTGGCAAGGGTTCTCCCTCCTGCCCAGCCTGGTTCTAGCATGCCAGCTGTTTCCGGGTAGTGTCAATGTCACTTTGCCTACAATATGTTGTCCTGTCGGGTTGCGGTCGGGTTAGCCGACTCTATGGTGCCTGCAGTTTAGGTGCTTCCTATGTGGGCTGCGGGATCTGGCAATGAAGGCTGGTTCCCTAGTGCCAATAGGACAAGCTCCCCCTGTAGGACTGTGGGTTTCGGTAACTCCGGCCGGCTCGCGGCCTCGCGACTTTTTTTTTCATATGTACCTTCTGCTGCCTATCTGAGTTCCAGTACCATTAGCTGGTTCTTTGGAAGTCAATCTTGAATATGTCCCCCTGGGTTCCAGTAACGTCAGCTGGTTCCAGGCAGAGCCTTTGGCTTAGGTGCCTCCTTCTCGGTATCCGAGTTCCACCAACGTCTGCTGGTCCTTGGTAGTGCATTCTGGCACAGGTACCTCCTGCTTAGCAACTGGGTTCCAGTACCATCAGCTGGTCCTCGGTAGTAGAATATGAAGAAGAATAATAGTTGAATAAGAAGAATATGAATAATGTAAAAAAATAGAATAATAGGAAGAAGGTGAAGAAGATGAATAAGGTGAAGAAGAAGTTGATGAAAAAGATGCTGCTGAGGTTGATGAAGGAAAAAGTGTGGGAGAAGTAAAAAAGATGGTGAAGAGCATGGAAGTAGTGAAACATAAATATCTGACAAAATATAAAAAAGCTTAACATAGTCAATATCTTTGTAACTCCGAACGTCTTTGAAAAAAAAATTAATTCCATTTGATTGGGCTAAACCTCTATGCCTTTAATGTTTCCTCCACCTCCCCCAATACATTCTACATTATTCTTAGTTGTTTTCCTTCATGTACAATTAACCTACAAGGAAAGAAAGGGTTTATTTTCATTCTGATATTTGTGTCACATTGACTTGCATTGGTTTCCGGTATCGGAATCGGCGATATCCGATATTTTTGGGGTATTGGTCCAATCCAATCCAATCCGATATTTCCCGAAAGGTATCGCTCAACACTATTAATAACCCTTTTTTTTTAACTTGGATTAATATTCCCCTCAGGGGGGCTGCGATCCTTCTGATCACTTGTGCTATACACAGCAGGGCATCATTACTGCTATGTATAGTGAAAATCATGATCTCCTATGACCACTAGCTACAGGCTTGCTTTCACAGAAGAATTGTCAGGACAGACCTCAGGCTGTCATGGCAACTCATCACCGCCCTTGTGATTATGCCATCATCAATTAAATCAGCCATCATATGCCGAGAAAGATATGGGCTTGATGTGCCAGAGACACGAGATATGACGTACCAGTATGTCATATATCAGTAACATGCTAACAAGATAGTAGAAATTCTCATGGCAAAGTTGTATCTTTTTAATTTTAGAAGAATTGGATCAAGAAGAGTGTTTTTTAACTTGTATTAGGCAAGTATTCAGAATTGAAGTCTGCCCACAAACCATTTTAATAAGTAACATGTAAAGTTCTGTGGAATATGTTGGCACTATATAAATAAATTTATTATTATGTGATTTTATGATGCCTGGCAGCACCTTTGGTGGAGGAACGGATCATCTACTGGGGGCAGAAAGTGGCCTCAGATAATAACTGCAGACATGGTAATTTGTCATTTTACCGACTCCATTAATGAGCAGTGCAATCATCCAATCAAATTCCAAGTGGAATTTTTATACACCATGGCATTGGCTTTAGCCATCATTATTTTATTCAAGTGTCTACTTATAAAATACTCTTTTCCCTAAATTTTTCGTATAAAGTTCCTTACATGGACTGAAAAAAACAAAACATTACTATTTGCAGAACTTTAATGACCTTTTTATGTAGTCTTTATACTACATCTCGCAAGTTATAACATGTTTAATGGAGTGTATCACTATAAAACAAAGTCATATAAAACATACTTCCATGAAATACATCACAATTATTTATATGCACATGAAATCCACAACAGTCTTGGAGAGTAAGTGCAACATTCTCATGACAATAAGTCCAGTTTTGTGAGGACAAGCTGTTTTTGGCCTGCAGTTCAACTGCAGCGGCTTTGAGAATTCACTTCTGTCCAACCCAACAGTGCGCTGTTGCCATTGATCCACTACCACTGTCAGGTATGCCAGCTCTCACACAGCTGCGGTATGCCGTCAGCCAAACCTAATATTTGTAGAAAAACATTTGGAGCGTTATGGAGTAACTTCAGCAAAATGTCTTCATCTTATTAATGTAAAAACATGCTGTGAAAATAACCAGCTTATCAGATACATAAAGAAAATGTGCTTTCTTGCAATATAATGGTTACATATTGTACATATTCATTTTAAAATCAAACAAAAAAGGGTTTAAAATAATAGAAGATAATGTCTTAACTTTCTTGTGGCGTATCACATTTGCTACATGCATAATTAAATATATTCTTTTCTTTATTACTCTAAAGAAGCCATATAATAACAATTTACTAACTGGATGCCAAATACAATTTCCCTGCGATTCATGATGTCTATGATTTGTCTATAATAATGCATTGTTTGCTGTGCATGTCTGGTTACTGTATATGTTGTCTACATAATTTCGTTTACTGCAATAAGGAATGCAAATTTGGTGACAGTTATAAATATATGTTAATGAACTAGTTATGTATGTTTTATCAGCTTACCAAGAATTAGGTAATGGTTCTTTTATATTTCCCCAAATCAGTGTAATTTTTATTTCTAGTACTGCAGGTCATTCCCATACAAGTAAACAGAGGTTGACCTACAATGCAAGGCTATTGTGAAGAAAACCGAGGTTTCTCAGGAAATAAAGAAGACCCTTTAAAGGGAACCTGTCACCCCCAAAATCGATGGTGAGGTAAGCTCACCGTCATTAGGGGCTTATCTACAGCATTCTGTAATGCTGTAGATAAGCCGCCGATGTTACCTGAAAGAGGAGAAAAAGAGGTTAGATTATACTCACCCAGGGGCGGTTCTGCTCCGATGGGTGTCTCAGGTCCAGAACAGCGCCTCCCATCTTCATTCCATGACGTCCTCTTCTGGTCTTCACGCCGCGGCTCCGGCGCAGGCGTACTTTGTCTGCCTGTTCGAAAGGTCAGAGAGGCCCGGCGCCTGTGCACTGCAGTACTTTGCTCTGCCCTCAACAGGGCAGACAAAGTACGCCTGCGCCGGAGCTGCGGCGTGAAGACCAGAAGAGAACGTCATGGAATGAAGATAGGAGGTCCCGGAGCGGACCTGAGACACCCATTTGACCGGACCGCAGCGGGACCGCCCCCTGGGTGAGTATAATCTAACCTCTTTTTCTCCTCTTTCAGGTTACATCGGGGGCTTATCTACAGCATTCCAGCATGCTGTAGATAAGCCCCTGATGACGGTGAGCTTACCTCACCATCGATTTTGGGGGTGACAGGTTCCCTTTAACTGTTTAGAATGAAAATCCAGTATAACAAACCTAAGGCTTAATGGTCTCCTTAAAACTTTTGAAGGTACTCACATTCTTTCCCTTAGCAGCTCGCCACTGCTCCGATCCAGTTTTGACTGCAAGGTGACGTCACATCAAAAGCATACACCACCGCTCGAGCCAGTCACTGAGCTGAGTGCTCATGTACTGAGCGCAGCGGCATGAGCTGTGAACCTTGGAAAGGCACATTTTAGATATTTTAAGCAGATTAGTGCCCAATATCTTGAATGCTGACAACCTCTCTAAGTATAGTTTGTGTTTGTTGCTCTCCATCTTCTTGATTAGAATAATATTAAGTTTGTGTATATTACATATCTGTATGTATGTTGTGACAATATGCTTTAATACGGTGGCTCAGTGGTTAGCACTGCAGCCTTGCAGTCCTGGGTTCAATTCCCACCAAGGACGACATCTGAAAGGTGTTTGTATGTTCTCCCCATGTTTGTGTCGGTTTCCCCCGACATCCCAAAGACATACTGATAGGGAATTTAGATTCTGAGCCCCATTGGGGACATCAATGATAATGTATGTAAAGCGCTGTCGAATATGATAGTGCTATATAAGCAAAGCATAGCAATAATAATAATAATAATAATTAAAAAAATAACAACTTTGTATATCCGTGCCATTTCCGTGCGTGGTTCTACCATTACTCCGCAGCAACATGTTTACTGTATTGGGGTCATATTTGATTCAGACCTTTCATTCACCCCCCGCATCCGATCACTCGCTCATGTAAGCTACACCTCAAAAGCATTTCTAGAATTTGACTTTTTCATACATGTGACTCTGCAAAAACTTTTACTGTTGCTCTTATTCATTCTCATCTGGACTATTGCAACTGTCTACTAATTGGTCTCCCTCTTACTAAAATTTGTCCCTCTCCAAACCGTTCTGAATACAGCAGCCAGCATCATATTCTCTTCCAACCACTACACCGATGCCTCTACCCTGTGCCAGTCATTGGTCTGGTTGTCTATCTGTCTCCAATATAAACTTCTCACGCTCACTAACAAAGTGTTCCTTGGTTTAACACCACCCTACATCTCTCCTCCCCATTCTGCTAATGACCTAAGGCTAACATCCTCAATAATCCACACCTCCCGCTCCCGTCTACAAGACTTCTCGCATGCTGCATCAATTCTCTGAAATGCACTACTCAGGACAATTCGATTAATTCCCAATAGAACCAGCTTTAAACATGGCTTAAAAACGACAGATTGTGTACAAGGGGAGGAAATTCAATACCATAATTAGCCTGCCCAAGCGTGGTCAACCCACAAAGATCGCTGCAAAAGCAAGGCATATAACAGTCCGCAAGGTCAAAAAGGAACCCATGTAAAACTTCAAAGCAACTAAAGGCCTCACTAACAATAGTTAATACTACTCTTCATGAGTCCACCATAAGGAGGACACTGAACAACAATGGTGCACATGGTAGGATTGCAAGGTGCATTTTCCTAAAGATCACCTGAACAGAAGGCTATTGTAACAATGTTTTGAGGACACATGATATCAATCTAGAACTTGAGAAGTATTATGTTTGGAGAAAGCGCAAGACTAAATTACAGGATAAAAATCTTATAAAATTTGTGAAACATGCTAATTAGGGTTGAGCGAAACGGGTCGTTCATTTTCAAAAGTCGCCGACTTTTGGCAAAGTCGGGTTTCATGAAACCCGATCCGACCCCTGTGCGGGGTCGGCCATGCGGTACGCGACTTTCGCGCCAAAGTCGCGTTTCAATGACGCGAAAAGCGCCATTTCTCAGCCAATGAAGGTAAACGCAGAGTGTGGGCAGCGTGATGACATAGGTCCTGGTCCCCACCATCTTAGAGAAGGGCATTGCAGTGATTGGCTTGCTGTCTGCGGCGTCACAGGGGCTATAAAGGGGCGTTCCCGCCGACCGCCATGTTACTGCTGCTGATCTGAGCTTAGGGAGAGGTTGCTGCCGCTTCGTCAGAAGCAGGGATAGCGTTAGGCAGGGTCCATTAACCACCAAACCGCTTGTGCTGTAGCGATTTCCACTGCCCAACACCACCTTTGGTGTGCAGGGACAGTGGAAGCTACATTTTTTTTTTCCCCCTCAGCGCTGTAGCTCATTGGGCTGCCCTAGAAGGCTCCCTGATAGCTGCATTGCTGTGTGTACGCCGCTGTGCAAACCAACTGCTTTTTTCAAAGCACAAATCCTCTTGTTCCTTCCTTTCTGCACAGCTATCTTTTTGGTTTGTACACACTTTTTATTTAATTTGTGCATCAGTCCACTCCTTATTGCTGCCTGCCATACCTGGCTGAGATTACTGCAGGGAGATAGTAATTGAAGGACACTCCCTGTTTTTTTTTTTTTTTTTTGTGGGAGATTAAGATTGACATTTCTGCTAGAGTGCCATCCCTGTCTGTGTCATCTCTCACTCAGTGGGCCATAGAAAGCCTATTTATTTTTTTGCTTGATTTGGGTTATAAAATCTACCTGAAAAAATCACTACATCAATCAGTGGGAGAAAAATATTGGCCTCAGGGCTTGTGCGCCACTCTTGACTCCTGTGTGCATCATCACTCACTCAGTGGGCCATAGAAAGCCTATTTATTTTTTTGCTTGATTTTGGTTCTAAAATCTACCTGAAAAAATCACTACATCAATCAGTGGGAGAAAAATATTGGCCTCAGGGCTTGTGTGCCACTCCTGACTCCTGTGTGCATCATCACTCACTCAGTGGGCCATAGAAAGCCCTTTTTTTTTTTTTTTTGCTTTATTTGGGTTCTAAATTCTACCTGAAAAAATCAATAAATCAATCAGTGGGAGATTAATATTGGCCTTTGGGCTTGTGTGCCAGTCCTAAGCGTGCCATCTCTCTCTCTCAGATAGTGGGCCATAGAAAGCCTATTTATTTTTTATTTTTTTTATTGGGTTTAGAAATTTTCCCTGGAAAAAAAAAAAAAAGTGGGAGATTAATATTGGCCTCTGGGCTTGTGTGCCAGTCCTGAGCGTGCCATCTCTCTCACAAATAGTGAGCCATAGAAAGCCTATTTATTTATTTTTTTTATTGGGTTTATAAATTTTCCCTGGAAAAAAAAAAAAAAGTGGGAGATTAATATTGGCCTCTGGGCTTGTGTGCCAGTCCTGAGCGTGCCATCTCTCTCACAAATAGTGGGCCATAGAAAGCCTATTTATTATTTTTTTTATTGGGTTTATAAATTTTCCCTGGAACAAAAAAAAAAAAGTGGGAGATAAATATTGCCCTTTCTGCTTGTGTGCCAGTCTTGACTCCTGGGTGTGCCATCTCTCTCTCTCTCTCCAATTGTGGGCCATAGAAAGCCTATTTTTTTTTAGCTTGATTTGGGTTCCAAAATCTACCTGAAAAAATCACTACATCAATCAGTGGGAGATAAATATTGGCCTCTGGGCTTGTGTGCCACTCCTGACTCCTGTGTGCGTCATCTCTCACTCAGTGGGCCATAGAAAGCCTTTTTTTGTTTTATTTGTTTTCTAAATTCTCCCTGAAAAAATCATTTTATTTTATTTGGTTTCTAAATTCTTCCTGAAAAAATCATTTTATTCTATTTTTTTTTTCCTAAAGTCTCCCTGAAAAACAAAACAAAAAAAAAACAAATCAGTGTGAGATTAATATTGCCCTTTCTGCTTGTGTGCCAGTCTTGACTCCTGGGTGTGCCATCTCTCTCTCTCTCTCTCTCTCTCCAATTGTGGGCCATAGAAAGCCTATTATTTTTTTTAGCTTGATTTGGGTTCCAAAATCTACCTGAAAAAATCACTACATCAATCAGTGGGAGATAAATATTGGCCTCTGGGCTTGTGTGCCACTCCTGACTCCTGTGTGCGTCATCTCTCACTCAGTGGGCCATAGAAAGCCTTTTTTTGTTTTATTTGTTTTCTAAATTCTCCCTGAAAAAATCATTTTATTTTCTTTGGTTTCTAAATTCTTCCTGAAAAAATCATTTTATTCTATTTTTTTTTTTTCCTAAAGTCTCCCTGAAAAAAAAAAAAAAATCAAATCAGTGGGAGATTAATATTTACATTTGTGCTTCAGTGACAGTCCTGCGTGTGTGGCATCTCTCTCATTTGTTGCCACCAACAACAGAGTGTGTAACATTGTGCCTGATTTTCGTTGTGGTCTCACTCACCTGTAAAGGGGTAGCTAAATCATACTGAAGTTATAGCTCACCGTGTAATTTGTGTGACAGCAACAAATACCGTTAGTTTGTTTACGTTTTTAAAACAATGAGGAAGTATGGTGGAAGAGGTCGTGGCCGGGGACGTTCATTGTCAGCTGGTAATGAGGGTAGTGGTAGTGGTGGAGCATCAGCTGGTCGTGGGAAAAAAAATATTGCACCTAAGTCTGGAGCTGTGGAGCCAGGTTCGTCGTCTGGCTACACAAGGCCTCGAACGCTCCCTTTTCTGGGAGTAGGAAAACCGCTTTTAAAGCCGGAGCAGCAAGAGCAAGTTTTGGCTTATCTTGCTGACTCAGTCTCTAGCTCTTTTGCCTCCTCTCGTGAAACTGGTAAATGTCAAAGCAGCGCGTCGTTAGTGGATGTTCACGGTCAGGGACAAGTCGCTTCCTTGTCCTCTTCAGCAAAAACAACAACAGAGAAGAATGCAGCAGGCGACACAACGGGTTACTCCATGGAGCTCTTTACACATACCGTCCCTGGCTTAGAAAGTGAAGCAGTTAACAGTCCATGCCCATTACAAGTTGAATCTGACATGGAGTGCACTGATGCACAGCCACAGCCAGACTACTATGCTGGTCCTTTGACTCAGACCACAACATTGCCCTCGCAGGGTGCTGATCAAGAATCAGACCCTGATGAGACTATGTTGCCCCATCACGAACGCTATACCACCGACCGACACGGTGACACAGACGAAGTTGCACACGAGCTACAAGAAGAGGTAATAGATGACCCAGTTCTTGACCCCGATTGGCAGCCATTGGGGGAACAGGGTGCAGGCGGCAGCAGTTCTGAAGCGGAGGAGGAGGGGCCGCAGCAGGCATCAACATCGCAACAGGTTCCATCTGCCGGGCCCGTATCTTGCCCAAAACGCGTGGCAAAGCTAAAACCTGTTGGAGGACAGCGTGGCCATCCGGTTAAAGCTCAGTCTGCAATGCCTGAAAAGGTATCCGATGCTAGAAAGAGTGCAGTCTGGCATTTTTTTAAACCACATCCAATTGATCAGCGCAAAGTCATCTGTCAAAAATGTTCAACTACCTTAAGCAGAGGACAGAATCTGAAAAGTCTCAATACAAGTTGCATGCATAGACATTTAACCACCATGCATTTGCAAGCCTGGACTAACTACCAAACGTCCCTTAAGGTTGTAGCACCCTCGGCCAATGAAGCTAGTCAGCAACGCAACATCCCTTCCGGCAGTGTAGGGCCACCATTTTCGGCACCACCTGCAGTATCTGTGCAGGTTTCTTTGCCAGGCCAAAGCCGTCAGGGTCAGGGAATCACCAGTTTCGTAGTAGGAAACACTGCATCTAGGGCACCGGTGGCAACAATACCATCTCCCACCGTGTCTCAGTCTGCCATGTCCACCGGCACCCCCGCTAGTTCAACGATCTCCAGCTCTCCAGTCCAGCTCACCCTACATGAGACTATGGTTAGAAAAAGGAAGTACTTAGCCTCGCATCCGCGTACACAGGGTTTGAACGCACACATAGCTAGACTAATCTCGTTAGAGATGATGCCCTACTGGTTAGTTGAAAGCAAAGCTTTCAAAGCCCTGATGGACTACGCTGTACCACGCTACGAGCTACCCAGTCGACACTTTTTTTCCAGAAAAGCCATCCCAGCCCTCCACCAGCATGTTAAAGAGCGCATCGTCCATGCACTCAGGCAATCTGTGAGCACAAAGGTGCACCTGACAACAGATGCATGGACCAGTAGGCATGGCCAGGGACGTTACGTGTCCATCACGGCACACTGGGTAAATGTGGTGGATGCAGGGTCCACAGGGGACAGCAAGTTTGGGACAGTCCTGCCTAGCCCACGGTCTAGGAAACAATTGGCTGTAGCCGTTCGCACCCCCTCCTCCTCCTCTTCATCCTCCTGCAGAAGCGAGAGCTCGTCCACAGACCGCAGTCGCACAACCACTCCATCCGCAGCTGCCACTGTTGCACACCAGGTCTCCCATTATGGGGCAGCTACTGGCAAACGTCAGCAGGCTGTATTGGCTATGAAGTGTTTGGGCGACAACAGACACACCGCGGAAGTTCTGTCCGAGTTCTTGCAGAAAGAAACGCAGTCGTGGCTGGGCACTGTAGATCTTGAGGCAGGCAAGGTAGTGAGTGATAACGGAAGGAATTTCATGGCTGCCATCTCCCTTTCCCAACTGAAACACATTCCTTGCCTGGCTCACACCTTAAACCTGGTGGTGCAGTGCTTCCTGAAAAGTTATCCGGGGTTATCCGACCTGCTCCTCAAAGTGCGTGGACTTTGCTCACATATCCGCCGTTCGCCCGTACACTCCAGCCGTATGCAGACCTATCAGCGTTCTTTGAACCTTCCCCAGCATCGCCTAATCATAGACGTTGCAACAAGGTGGAACTCAACACTGCACATGCTTCAGAGACTGTGTGAACAGAGGCGGGCTGTTATGTTTTTGTGGGAGGATACCCATACACGGGCAGGCAGTAGGATGGCAGACATGGAGTTGTCAGGTGTGCAGTGGTCGAAGATTCAAGACATGTGTCAAGTCCTTCAGTGTTTTGAGGAATGCACACGGCTGGTTAGTGCAGACAACGCCATAATAAGCATGAGCATCCCCCTAATGCGTCTGCTGATGCAAAGTTTGACGCACATAAAGGATCAGGCGTCTGCAGCTGAGGAAGAGGAAAGCCTTGATGACAGTCAGCCATTGTCTGGCCAGGGCAGTGTACAGGACGAGGTAGCGGGCGAAGAGGAGGAGGAGGACGAGGAGGATGATGGGGATGATTATATTTTTAATGAGGAAGCTTTTCCGGGGCCACTGGAAATTGGTGGCGCGGCAAGGCCGGGTTCTGGTTTTTTGAGGGACACAAGTGACGTTGATTTGCCTGAAACTGCCCCTCAACCAAGCACAACCGCAGATTTGAGAACTGGAACTTTGGCCCACATGGCGGATTATGCCTTACGTATCCTCAAAAGGGACACACGCATAACTAAAATGATGAATGATGATGATTACTGGTTGGCCTGCCTCCTTGATCCTCGCTATAAAGGCAAATTGCAAAATATAATGCCACATGAGAACTTGGAACTAATATTAGCAACCAAACAATCAACTCTTGTTGACCGTTTGCTTCTGGCATTCCCTGCACACAGCGCCCGTGATCGTTCTCACACGAGCTGCAGGGGCCAGCAGACCAGAGGAGTTAGAGGGGCAGAAATCAGAAGTGGCGTTGGCCAGAGGGGTTTTCTGACCAGGTTGTGGAGTGATTTTGCTATGACCGCAGACAGGACAGGTACTGCAGCATCAATTCAAAGTGACAGGAGACAACATTTGTCCAGTATGGTTACAAACTATTTTTCATCCCTTATCGATGTTCTCCCTCAACCGTCATTCCCATTTGATTACTGGGCATCAAAATTAGACACCTGGCCAGAATTGGCAGAATATGCATTGCAGGAGCTTGCTTGCCCGGCAGCTAGTGTCCTATCAGAAAGAGTATTCAGTGCTGCAGGTTCAATACTAACAGAAAAAAGGACTTGTCTGGCTACCCAAAATGTAGATGATCTAACCTTCATTAAAATGAACCACAACTGGATTTCGAAATCTTTTGCCCCATCTTGCCCGGCTGACACCTAGCTTTCCCATGAAAAGGTCTTGCCTGTGGACTATTCTGAATGCCTTTTCCAATCTCGTAATTTTCTGCACCTGATTGTCCAGCATACGACATGTTTACACCTCACTAAATGGCCAAACTCCCCACACGGGGCCGTGGTATCGACACTTGGCGACAGCACCCGTGAGCAGGGCCGCCATCAGGGCATTACAGCCGTGACACGCGTATGGGGCCCGGTGAGCAGAGGGGGCCCGCATCGGGCCCCGTCTCATCTGCTCACTGGGCCCCCCCTGCAGGCGCTGCGGCACACTATTGACGTGCGGTCTGAGGCTGAGGCTGGCAGCTTAATAGGGCCGCAGTGCGCACTCGCCGGCGTCTGATGTCATTGTCAGCCGCCGGGCCCGGCGAGTGCGTCTGTGTGGAGCCTGGAGGGATCTTCGCCCGGCGCAGGAGCACGGCCAGGTAAGAATTCGTGTTTTTTTTTTCTTTGAGAGCGGCAAACCAGGGGGGCCAGGGGGGGGGAAATGCTGGACACACAGGGGCAGAATGCTGGACACAGTGGGGCAGAATGCTGGACACACAGTGGGGCAGAATGCTAGACACACAGTGGGGCAGAATGCTGGACACACAGAGGGGCAGAATGCTGGAGACACAGTGGGGCAGAATGCTGGACACACAGAGGGGCAGAATGCTGGACATACAGTGGGGCAGAATGCTGGACACACAGTGGGGCAGAATGCTGGACACACAGTGACAGGGGCAGAATGCTGGAGACACAGTGGGGCAGAATGCTGGAGACACAGTGGGGCAGAATGCTGGAGACACAGTGGGGCAGAATGCTGGACACACAGTGGGGCAGAGTGCTGGAGACACAGTGGGGCAGAATGCTGTACACACAGTGGGGCAGAGTGCTGGAGACACAGTGGGGCAGAGTGCTGGAGACACAGTGGGGCAGAATGCTGGACACACAGTGACAGGGGCAGAATGCTGGAGACACAGTGGGGCAGAATGCTGGACACACAGTGGGGCAGAGTGCTGGAGACACAGTGGGGCAGAATGCTGTACACACAGTGGGGCAGAGTGCTGGACACACAGTGGGGCAGAGTGCTGGAGACACAGTGGGGCAGAATGCTGGACACACAGTGACAGGGGCAGAATGCTGGAGACACAGTGGGGCAGAATGCTGGAGACACAGTGGGGCAGAATGCTGGAGACACAGTGGGGCAGAGTGCTGGAGACACAGTGGGGCAGAGTGCTGGAGACACAGTGGGGCAGAATGCTGGAGACACAGTGGGGCAGAATGCTGGACACACAGTGGGGCAGAATGCTGGACACACAGTGGGGAAGAATGCTGGACACACAGTGACAGGGGCAGAATGCTGGACACACAGTGACAGGGGCAGAATGCTGGACACACAGTGACAGGGGCAGAATGCTGGACACACAGTGACAGGGGCAGAATGCTGGACACACAGTGACAGGGGCAGAATGCTGGACACAGTGACAGGGGCAGTATGCTGGACACAGGGGCAGACTGTGAGACCCGGGGGCAGAATGCTGGACACTAGGGTTGAGCGACTTTTACTTTTTTAGGGTCGAGTCGGGTTTCGCGAAACCCGACTATCTCTAAAGTCGAGTCGAGTGAAATCGGCCGATTATGGCGAAAAGTTGGGGATCGACCGAAACACGAAACCCAATGCAAAGTCAATGGGAATTTTTAATTTATTTATTTATTTTTTCTCCCTCTCCCTCTCCTTCTCCCTCTCCGTCTCCCTCTCTCTCTCTCTCTCTCCCCTCCGTCCCTGAACAGAAAAGCTGGTGTTACACATTGCAAATCGCTACTGCGCACAATCGACAAGATGACGATAGGCGTCCACGCCCCTAAGACCTATGTCATCACTCTTCCCACGCTCCTTCATTGGCTCCTTCATACGAAACGCGACTTTGGCGCGAAAGTCGCGTACCGCATGGCCGACCCCACACAGGGATCGGGTCGGGTTTCATGAAACCTGACTTTGCCAAAAGTCGGCGACTTTTGAAAATGAACGATCCGTTTCGCTCAACCCTACTGGACACAGTGGGGCAGAATGCTGGACACAGTGGGGCAGAATGCTGGATACAGTGACAGGGGCAGAATGCTGGACACAGTGACAGGGGCAGAATGCTGGACACAGTGACAGGGGCAGAATGCTGGACACACAGTGACAGGGGCAGAATGCTGGACACACAGTGACAGGGGCAGAATGCTGGACACACAGTGACAGGGGCAGAATGCTGGACACACAGTGACAGGGGCAGAATGCTGGACACACAGTGACAGGGGCAGAATGCTGGACACACAGTGACAGGGGCAGAATGCTGGACACAGTGACAGGGGCAGAATGCTGGACACAGTGACAGGGGCAGAATGCTGGACACAGTGACAGAGGCAGAATGCTGGACACAGTGACAGGGGCAGTATGCTGGACACAGTGACAGGGGCAGAATGCTGGACACAGGGGCAGAATGCTGGACATTGGGGCAGAATGGAGATATGGGGCATGATTGGAGACACGGGGCAGGATGAAAGACATGGGGGCATGACTGGAGACAGATGGGGGAGGATTGGAGACAGATGGGGCAGAATGGAGACACAGGGGGCATAATTGGAGACAAGTGGCAGGATTGCAGACACGGGGGCATGGTTGGAGACATACGGGGCAGAATGGAGACATGGGGCATGATTGGAGACACTGGGGGCAGAATTGGAGACAGATAGTGCAGGATCATGGGGCAGGATGGATATTATGGAGACAGATGGGGCCGGATGGAGAGATCACATGGGGCGATCATATGGGGCAGGATGGGGAGATCATATGGGGCAGAATGGATACTCATGAAGGCAGGATGGGAGAACATATGGCTGACGCCGGGAATAAGACACAGGATGGGGAATATTATTACCATAGGGGCTAATTTAGGGATATTATTACTGCAGTGATGTATTTATTTTATTTTTTGAGTATACTGTTTTAACCCCTTTACCCCCAAGGGTGGTTTGCACGTTATGGACCGGGCCAATTTTTACAATTCTGACCACTGTCCCTTTATGAGGTTATAACTCTGGAACGCTTCAACGGATCCCGGTGATTCTGACAATTTTTTCTCGTGACATATTGTACTTCATGACAGTGGTAAAATTTCTTTGATATTACCTGTGTTTACTTGTGAAAAAAACGGAAACATGGCGAAAATTTTGAAAATTTTGCAATTTTCCAACTTTGAATTTTTATGCAATTAAATCACAGAGATATGTCACACAAAATACTTAATAAGTAACATTTCCCACATGTCTACTTTACATCAGCACAATTTTGGAAGCAAAATTTTTTTTTCTTAGGGAGTTATAAGGGTTAAAAGTTGACCAGCAATTTCTCATTTTTACAACACCATTTTATTTTAGGGACCACATCTCATTTGAAGTCATTTTGGGGGGTCTATATGATAGAAAATACCCAAGTGTGACACCATTCTAAAAGCTGCACTCCTCAAGGTTCTCAAAACCACATTCAAGAAGTTTATTAACCCTTCAGGTGTTTCACAGGAATTTTTGGAATGTTTAAATAAAAATTAACATTTAACTTTTTTTCACAAAAGATTTACTTCAGCTCCAATTTGTTTTATTTTGCCAAGAGTTACAGGAGAAAATGGACCCCAAACCTTGTTGAACAATTTGTCCTGAGTATGCCGATACCCCATATGTGGAGGTAAACCACTGTTTGGGCGCATGACAGAGCTTGGAAGTGAAGGAGCGCCATTTGACTTTTTAATGCAAAATTGACTGGAATTGAGATGGGACACCATGTTGCGTTTGGAGAGCCACTGATGTGCCTAAACATTGAAACCCCCCACAAGTGACACCATTTTGGAAAGTAGACCCCCTAAGGAACTTATCTAGATGTGTGGTGAGCACTTTGACCCACCAAGAGCTTCACAGAAGTTTATAATGCAGAGCCGTAAAAATAAAACAAAATTTTTTTCCCACAAATATTATTTTTTAGCCCCCAGTTTTGTATTTTCCCAAGGGTAACAGGAGAAATTGGACCCCAAAAGTTGTTGTCCAATTTGTCCTGAGTGCGCTGATGCCCCATATGTGGCGGGGGAACCACCGTTTGGGTGCATGGGAGGGTGTTATGAAAGGCAATTCAGTACCACAATGGACATAGCGGTCAGAGCACATACAGTGATCTGACAATAACTCAAAATCATAGAACGAGCTCTGAGACGTGGGAACTCTGCAATCCCTAATCCTCTCCAAACAACACTAGAGGCAGCCGTGGATTGCGCCTAACTCTGCCTATGCAACTCGGCACAGCCTGAGAAACTAACTAGCCTGAAGATAGAAAAAAAGCCTACCTTGCCTCAGAGAAATACCCCAAAGGAAAAGGCAGCCCCCCACATATAATGACTGTGAGTTAAGATGAAAAGACAAACGTAGAGATGAAATAGATTCAGCAAAGTGAGGCCCGACTTACTTAACAGAGCGAGGATAGGAAAGATAACTTTGCGGTCTACACAAAACCCTAAAGAAAACCACGCAAAGGGGGCAAAAAGACCCTCCGTACCGAACTAACGGCACGGAGGTACACCCTTTGCGTCCCAGAGCTTCCAGCAACAAATTAGACAAGCTGGACAGAAAAAATAGCAAACAAATAGCAAAGAAGAACTTAGCTATGCAGAGCAGCAGGCCACAGGAATGATCCAGGAAAAAGCAAGTCCAACACTGGAACATTGACAGGAAGCCAGGATCAAAGCATTAGGTGGAGTTAAGTAGAGAAGCACCTAACGACCTCACCAGATCACCTGAGGGAGGAAACTCAGAAGCCGCAGTACCACTTCCCTCCACCAACAGAAGCTCACAGAGAGAATCAGCCGAAGTACCACTTGTGACCACAGGAGGGAGCTCTGCCACAGAATTCACAACAGGAGGGCTCGGAAGGGAAGGAGCGCCATTTGGAATGCAGACTTAGATGGAATGGTCTGCAGGCGTCACATTGCGTTTGCAGAGCCCCTAATGTACCTAAACAGTAGAAACCCCCCACAAGTGACCCCATATTGGAAACTAGACCCCCCCACGAACTTATCTAGATGTGTTGTGAGAACTTTGAGCCCCCAAGTGTTTCACTACAGTTTATAACGCAGAGCCGTGAAAATTTAAAAATCTTTTTTTTCCCACAAATATTATTTTTTAGCCCCCAGTTTTGTATTTTCCCAAGGGTAACAGGAGAAATTGGACCCCAAAAGTTGTTGTCCAATTTGTCCTGAGTACGCTGATACCCCATATGTTGGGGTAAAATCCTGTTTGGGCACACGGGAGAGCTCGGAAGGGAAGGAGCACTGTTTTACTTTTTCAACGCAGGAATTGGCTGGAATTGAGATCGGACGCCATGTCGCGTTTGGAGAGCCCCTGATGTGTCTAAACAGTGGAAACCCACCAATTATAACTGAAACCCTAATCCAAACACACCCCTAACCCTAATTCCAACGGTAACTCTAACCACACCTCTAACCCAGACACACCCCTAACCCTAATCCCAACCCTATTCCCAACCGCAAATGTAATCCAAACCCTAACCCTAACTTTAGCCCCAACCATAACTGTAGCCTTAACCCTAACTGTAGCCTTAACCCTAACTGTAGCCTTAACCCTAACTGTAGCCTTAACCCTAACTGTAGCCTTAACCCTAGCCCTAACCCTAGCCCTAACCATAACCCTAGCCCTAATCCTAGCCCTAACCCTAGCCCTAACCCTAACCCTAGCCCTAACCCTAGCCCTAACCCTAACCCTAGCCCTAACCCTAGCCCTAGCCCTAACCCTAATGGGAAAATGGAAATAAATACATTTTTTAAATTTTTTTTATTTTTCCCTAACTAAGGGGGTAATGAAGGGGGGTTTGATTCACTTTTAAAGTGGGTTTTTTAGTGGATTTTTATGATTGGCAGCCGTCACTCACTGAAAGACGCTTTTTATTGCAAAAAATATTTTTTGCGTTACCACATTTTGAGAGCTATAATTTTTCCATATTTGACTCCACAGAGTCATGTGAGGTCTTGTTTTTTGCGGGACGAGTTGGCGTTTTTATTGGTAACACTTTCGGGCACGTGACATTTTTTGATCGCCTTTTATTCCGATTTTTGTGAGGCAGAATTAGCAAAAACCAGCTATTCATGAATTTCTTTTGGGGGAGGCGTTTATACCGTTCCGCGTTTGGTAAAATTGATAAAGCAGTTTTATTCTTCGGGTCAGTACGATTACAGCAACACCTCATTTATATCATTTTTTTTATGTTTTGGCGCTTTTATACGATAAAAACTATTTTATAGAAAAAATAATTATTTTTGCATTGCTTTATTCTGAGGACTATAACTTTTTTATTTTTTTGCTGATGTTGCTGTATGGCAGCTCGTTTTTTGCGGGACAAGATGCCGCTTTCAGCGGTACCGTGGTTATTTATATCTGTCTTTTTGATCGCGTGTTATTCCACTTTTTGTTCGGTGGTATGATAATAAAGCGTTGTTTTTTGCCTCGTTTTTTTTTTTTTTCTTACGGTGTTTACTGAAGGGGTTAACTAGTGGGCCAGTTTTATAGGTCGGGTCGTTACGGATGCGGCGATACTAAATATGTGTACTTTTATTGTTTTGTTTTTTTTATTTAGATAAAGAAATGTACTTATGGGAATAATATATATATATTTTTTCATTATTTAGGATTTTTTTTTTTTTTTTACACACTTGTCAAAATTTTTTTTAACTTTTTTACTTTGTCCCGGGGGGGACAATACAGATCGGTGATCTGCCAGTTTGCACAGCACTCTGACAGGTCACCGATCTGTCAAACAGCACTGCAGCGTTACCAAGTGCCTGCTCTGAGCAGGCACTTGGTAAGCCACCTCCCTCCCTGCAGGACCAGGATCCGCGGCCATCTTGGATCCGGGACTTGCTGCAGGGAGGAGGTGAGAGAACCCCGGAGCAACGCGATCACATCTCGTTGCTGCGGGGGTCTCAGGAAAGCCCGCAGGGAGCCCCCTCCCTGCGCGATGCTTCCCTGCACCGCCGACACATCGCGATCATGTTTGATCGCGGTGTGCCGGGGGTTAATGTGTCGGGGGCGGTCCGTGACCGCTCCTGGCACATAGTGCCGGATGTCAGCTGCGATAAGCAGCTGACACCCAGCCGCGATCGGCCACGCTCCCCCCGTGAGCGCGGCCGATTGCCTATGACGTACTATTCCATCCTTGGGAAGTAAAGCCCACCCCACATGGACGGAATAGTACGTCTAATGGCAGAAAGGGGTTAAATGAGGGGGCGGTCCTGTTACTGTATAGAGTGATACTATGTTGCCTCTTTTTCTTCATGTGGTGTAATGTAGAAGTTGTGAAAAAGTAAGTAATGTATTCTACAAGCGGAGCTCGAGATAACTGTGTTATTTCCTGCAGAGACGAGCCCTGGCTGGATGAAATGATGGCGGTCTGTGCTGGATGAAGGACTTCACCTAGAGACGTCACTGGTGAGTCAGTGTTACCTATACACTGACACTATACACTGTATACTATATACAGAGCTCCTATGTATAATTTCACTAGTGATCACTGTATTATCTGTACACAGACACTGCATACTAAGTACAGATCTCCTGTGTATAATGGCACTTATGGTGATAGTATGGTGCTTTTTTTTAAATTACTGATCAGAATTGTAGTATTCAGTCACTATGTGGTGGTAATATGCGGTCTGGTCATGGTGTAGCGGTATTTGTTCCTTGTATGTGATATTATTCGATCACTGTGGTGGTAATATGTCATCTGGTCATGGTGTAGCGGTATTTGTTCCTTGTATGTGATATTATTGGTCATTTTAAAAATTGAAAAATAAATAAAAATATACCTAAATTGAATTGCATATTTTAACAAATATTTAATAGGTTACAGTAGAGTAGGGCCAGGCCAAAAGTGTCTACCGTGTTATGGTGGCGGCTTAAAAAATCTTTTGGCCAAAACAAAAGCTGCCAGCTATATGTGTGATCTGGTGATGGGAACTGTTAATGTGTGATAGGTGAGAAGTGGAGTTTTTCCAAGAGAGAGCGGTGGGACTGTGGACAGTTCGAGGGGTGGAGCGTGGAGGCAGGGCTGGGGTGGAGCCTGGGCGGAGTCTCAAGGGGGCCCCGAAAATTTTGCCAGTATGGGGCCCCGAAATTTCTAGTGGCAGCCTTGCCCGTGAGAGTGCAGTTTGTCTGAAGAGGTGGGTGAGCCCGCTTTTGGTCGACGGCACTGCCACTGGGTCCCTCCTAGTACAATAAAGTGTCTCTGGCGGTGGTGGTGCGCACCCAACGTCAGACACACCGTTGTAATATGAGGGGCCCTGGGCCTGTACCGCCGGCCACAAGACAGTTTCCCCCCACCCCAGCTCAAACAGTGCTCTACCACTTGCAAAATTATCTCACAGCTCCACCAATGTTTAGTCTATGCGCTGACATCCTTCAATGCCTGCCACTGACAATACCATTGTATTGACATTTTTGTTATGTTAGGCCTTCGATGCCTGTCTGTGGTCACTCCTTCCACTAGGCCTCCACTGACCACACCACTGCTGCCCGTGTACCCCTGGAACCAATTTAAAATTGCCTACAGCCATGTGTTATTATTTTAGGCCTTCGATGCCTGTCTGCGGTCACTCCTTCCACTAGGCCTCCACTGACCACACCACTGCTGCCCGTGTACCCCTGTAACCAATTTAGAATTGCCTACAGCCATGCGTTATTATTTTAGGCCTTCGATGCCTGTCTGCGGTCACTCCTTCCACTAGGCCTCCACTGACCACACCACTGCTGCCCGTGTACCCCTGGAACCAATTTAAAATTGCCTACAGCCATGTGTTATTATTTTAGGCCTTCGATGCCTGTCTGCGGTCACTCCTTCCACTAGGCCTCCACTGACCACACCACTGCTGCCCGTGTACCCCTGGAACCAATTTAAAATTGCCTACAGCCATGTGTTATTATTTTAGGCCTTCGATGCCTGTCTGCGGTCACTCCTTCCACTAGGCCTCCACTGACCACACCACTGCTGCCCGTGTACCCCTGGAACCAATTTAAAATTGCCTACAGCCAGCCCAATTTTTTTATTTTAGGCCTTCGATGCCTGTCTGCGGTCCATTCTTTCAACTACTACTACACTGACCAGGGCACTGCTGCCCGTGTACCCCTGGAACCAATTTAAAATTGCCTACAGCCATGTGTTATTATTTTAGGCCTTCAATGCCTGTCTGCGGTCACTCCTTCCACTAGGCCTCCACTGACCACACCACTGCTGCCCGTGTACCCCTGGAACCAATTTAAAATTGCCTACAGCCATGTGTTATTATTTTAGGCCTTCGATGCCTGTCTGCGCTCACTCCTTCCACTAGGCCTCCACTGACCACACCACTGCTGCCCGTGTACCCCTGGAACCAATTTAAAATTGCCTACAGCCATGTGTTATTATTTTAGGCCTTCGATGCCTGTCTGCGGTCACTCCTTCCACTAGGCCTCCACTGACCACACCACTGCTGCCCGTGTACCCCTGGAACCAATTTAAAATTGCCTACAGCCAGCCCAATTTTTTTATCTTAGGCCTTCGATGCCTGTCTGCGGTCCATTCTTTCAACTACTACTACACTGACCAGGGCACTGCTGCCCGTGTACCCCTGGAACCAATTTAAAATTGCCTACAGCCATGTGTTATTATTTTAGGCCTTCGATGCCTGTCTGCGGTCACTCCTTCCACTAGGCCTCCACTGACCACACCACTGCTGCCCGTGTACCCCTGGAACCAATTTAAAATTGCCTACAGCCAGCCCAATTTTTTTATTTTAGGCCTTCGATGCCTGTCTGCGGTCCATTCTTTCAACTACTACTACACTGACCAGGGCACTGCTGCCCGTGTACCCCTGGAACCAATTTAAAATTGCCTACAGCCATGTGTTATTATTTTAGGCCTTCGATGCCTGTCTGTGGTCACTCCTTCCACTAGGCCTCCACTGACCACACTACTGCTGCCCGTGTACCCCTGGAACCAATTTAAAATTGCCTACAGCCATGTGTTATTATTTTAGGCCTTCGATGCCTGTCTGCGGTCACTCCTTCCACTAGGCCTCCACTGACCACACCACTGCTGCCCGTGTACCCCTGGAACCAATTTAAAATTGCCTACAGCCAGCCCAATATTTTTATTTTAGGCCTTCGATGCCTGTCTGCGGTCCATTCTTTCAACTACTACTACACTGACCAGGGCACTGCTGCCCGTGTACCCCTGGAACCAATTTAAAATTGCCTACAGCCATGTGTTATTATTTTAGGCCTTCGATGCCTGTCTGCGGTCACTCCTTCCACTAGGCCTCCACTGACCACACCACTGCTGCCCGTGTACCCCTGGAACCAATTTAAAATTGCCTACAGCCAGCCCAATTTTTTTATTTTAGGCCTTCGATGCCTGTCTGCGGTCCATTCTTTCAACTACTACTACACTGACCAGGGCACTGCTGCCCGTGTACCCCTGGAACCAATTTAAAATTGCCTACAGCCATGTGTTATTATTTTAGGCCTTCGATGCCTGTCTGTGGTCACTCCTTCCACTAGGCCTCCACTGACCACACCACTGCTGCCCGTGTACCCCTGGAACCAATTTAAAATTGCCTACAGCCATGTGTTATTATTTTAGGCCTTCGATGCCTGTCTGCGGTCACTCCTTCCACTAGGCCTCCACTGACCACACCACTGCTGCCTGTGTACCCCTGGAACCAAATTAAAATTGCCTACAGCCAGCCCAATTTTTTTATTTTAGGCCTTCGATGCCTGTCTGCGGTCCATTCTTTCAACTACTACTACACTGACCAGGGCACTGCTGCCCGTGTACCCCTGTAACCAATTTAGAATTGCCTACAGCCATGTGTTATTATTTTAGGCCTTCGATGCCTGTCTGCGGTCACTCCTTCCACTAGGCCTCCACTGACCACACCACTGCTGCCCGTGTACCCCTGGAACCAATTTAAAATTGCCTACAGCCATGTGTTATTATTTTAGGCCTTCGATGCCTGTCTGCGGTCACTCCTTCCACTAGGCCTCCACTGACCACACCACTGCTGCCCGTGTACCCCTGGAACCAACATCAGAAAATATAAAAATAAGTATTTTGCTTATAAAAAAGAAAATACTGGAGAGATATCAAATGCAGACATTTTAACATTAAAAACAAACACATACAACAAAAATCTGGTACAGTACTAAAAATGGCCACCAGCTACAATAACTTTCTCCTGCAAGTAGTTAACTGAAAGGTTTTTTCAATTTTAAACACAGATATGGCATCCACCGAGTGTTGTCCTGTCGCGTCTTCTTTATATTATTGCCAAGAAGATGCAAAACAATGAAAATAATAAAATCATTATTTACCAAAAAAATAGAGTAAGTCAAAACCACATTGCACATAAACATTCATTACAAATAAAGAAGCAGGGCGCGTCCGAGGGTGAGTATATACCTAATAAGAATATAATCACCCTAGGACGCGCCCTGCTTCTTTCCGACAGCCTTCCTTCCTAAGAATCAGCCCTTCCGTGGTGTAGAGAGAGGGTTTGTTACACTCCAAGGTGTTCCCCAGGTTGCCTTTCCTGAGCTTCGATCTTCCGGCTCTCGTTTAGTAGTTGTTGGAAACTACGCTGCATTGGGCCTACAAATTGGGTATGGGGTGTAGAGAGATGGTGTGTTCCACTCCAAGGTGTTCCCCAGGTTGCCTTTCCTGAGCTTCGATCTTCCGGCTCTCGTTTAGTAGTTGTTGGAAACTACGCTGCATTAGGCCTACAAATTGGGTATGGGGTGTAGAGAGATGGTGTGTTCCACTGTAGAGAGATGGTGTGTTCCACTCCAAGGTGTTCCCCAGGTTTCCTCGCCAATGCTTCGATCATCATGCTCTCGTTTAGTAGTTGTTGGAAACTACGCTGCATTAGGCCTACAAATTGGGTATGGGGTGTAGAGAGATGGTGTGTTCCACTCCAAGGTGTTTTCCAGGTTGCCTTTCCTGAGCTTCGATCTTCCGGCTCTCGTTAAATTGTGGTTAAACGGAACAACTGCATTTGGCGTACTAGTTGGTTTGGGGCCTACTATCGGTGTCTGCCACTCCTTGCTGTTCTCCTGGTTTCCTGTCCTGAAATTCCGTTTTCAGGCGCTCGTTAAGTAGTTGTTAATGTTAGACTGCATTTTGCCTACTAGTTTGGTTGGGGCCTACTATCGGTGTCTGCCACTCCTTTCTGTTCTCCTCCACTGAACAAAGCTGTGCCGCCTGTTTACTACGGTTGCCAATTTTGAACTGCATTTCGACTACTTACTGATTTGGGCCTACTCTCTGTGTCAGCCTCTCATTCCAGTTGTCCTCCACTGCAATGCCCCCTGGTTATTCCTGTGTTACCAATTTTGAACTGCATTTAGCCAACTTTATTCTTTGGGCCTATATCTGTGTTTCCTCCTCATCCTGCCCATTGCCCAGCCAGTGATAGATGAGTCTGCTGGTACATTGACCCATAACGCAACATTCCCCGTGCACGCTACACAACAACATTGTGACCCTGCTGAAAGTCAGGTTGCTCTTCCCGCATACCATACCACCTTACATGGGGACAAAGAGGAAGGTGCAGATGAAAGTGCAGGTTCCTTCATCAGGTGGGGGGGAGGAATACTAGTTGGCGACGTCACTGGCACAGGGCCTCTCATAGTACGCAAAAGTGTTGCTGCCGGTGGGAGGCGCCCCCGCCGTGCAAACACACCGCTGTACTTTGAGGGGCCCTGTGCCAGTGCCAATGCCAACGAGTGGGCCCCCCCTGCTTGCTCAGGTTCACAGCACTTGCAAAGTTGAAATACTTACCTCTCCCTGCTCCACTGCCGTGACGTGGTCCAGATTTCCTGGGCCCACTAATTACTTGAACCAGCCCTACCCACCACAACTTTAGCCAAATGACCCCCAATTTCAAATGCCTTCCAATTATTATAAGGTAAATTACGCTTGACAAGCTTCATTAAGAAGAATGGATGGTTTTGACATTAAAATGGGCACTCTAGGTGTTTTCCTGGCCCCCACTCACTGCCGACTATGCTGCCCCATTGACTTGCATTGGGTTTCGTGTTTCGGTCGATCCCGACTTTACGTCATAATCGGCCGATTTCACTCGACCCGACTTTTGAGATAGTCGGGTTTCGCGAAACCCGGCTCGACTCTAAAAAGGTCAAGGTCGCTCAACTCTAATGCTAATGGTATCATGGTTAGGGCCAGAACATGCCATCATTGATGAAACACTGAATTCTGAATTATGCCAGTATTATTAGTAGTTTAATTATAAAGAAAAAATACATTTGCCCATGAGCTGAATCTCAAAACAATTTTGGCCATCCAGTAAGACAGCAACCAAAAGAACACAAGTCGTTCTACAATAGTATGGTTAAAGAAAACTAAGTTAAAGTTTAAAGTTTTTTAATGGCCAAATCAAAGTCCTGACCTTAATCCTACAGAAATGTTGTGGAAGAATCTGAAACAAGCAGATCATGGGAGAAAATCCTCTAACAATACAGAGTTGAAGCTATTTTGCAGGGAGAATTGTACTAAAATTCCCCTAAGCCGATGTGCAGGACCAGGGCCGCCATCAGGGCATTACAGCCGTGACACGCGTATGGGGCCCGGTGAGCAGAGGGGGCCCGCATCGGGCCCCGTCTCATCTGCTCACTGGGCCCCCCCTGCAGGCGCTGCGGCACACTATTGACGTGCGGTCTGAGGCTGAGGCTGGCAGCTTAATAGGGCCGCAGTGCGCACTCGCCGGCGTCTGATGTCATTGTCAGCCGCCGGGCCCGGCGAGTGCGTCTGTGTGGAGCCTGGAGGGATCTTCGCCCGGCGCAGGAGCACGGCCAGGTAAGAACTCGTGTTTTTTTTTTCTTTGAGAGCGGCAAACCAGGGGGGCCAGGGGGGGGGGGAAATGCTGGACACACAGGGGCAGAATGCTGGACACAGTGGGGCAGAATGCTGGACACACAGTGGGGCAGAATGCTGGACACACAGTGGGGCAGAATGCTGGACACACAGAGGGGCAGAATGCTGGAGACACAGTGGGGCAGAATGCTGGACACACAGAGGGGCAGAGTGCTGGAGACACAGTGGGGCAGAATGCTGGACACACAGTGACAGGGGCAGAATGCTGGACACACAGTGACAGGGGCAGAATGCTGGAGACACAGTGGGGCAGAATGCTGGAGACACAGTGGGGCAGAATGCTGGAGACACAGTGGGGCAGAATGCTGGACACACAGTGGGGCAGAGTGCTGGAGACACAGTGGGGCAGAATGCTGTACACACAGTGGGGCAGAGTGCTGGAGACACAGTGGGGCAGAATGCTGGACACACAGTGACAGGGGCAGAATGCTGGAGACACAGTGGGGCAGAATGCTGGAGACACAGTGGGGCAGAATGCTGGAGACACAGTGGGGCAGAATGCTGGACACACAGTGGGGCAGAGTGCTGGAGACACAGTGGGGCAGAATGCTGGAGACACAGTGGGGCAGAATGCTGGACACACAGTGGGGCAGAATGCTGGACACACAGTGGGGAAGAATGCTGGACACACAGTGACAGGGGCAGAATGCTGGACACACAGTGACAGGGGCAGAATGCTGGACACACAGTGACAGGGGCAGAATGCTGGACACACAGTGACAGGGGCAGAATGCTGGACACACAGTGACAGGGGCAGAATGCTGGAAACACAGTGACAGGGGCAGAATGCTGGACACAGTGACAGGGGCAGAATGCTGGACACAGTGACAGGAGCAGAATGCTGGACACAGTGACAGGGGCAGTATGCTGGACACAGGGGCAGAATGCTGGACATTGGGGCAGAATGCTGGACACAGTGGGGCAGAATGCTGGACACAGTGGGGCAGAATGCTGGACACAGTGACAGGGGCAGAATGCTGGACACAGTGACAGGGGCAGAATGCTGGACACAGTGACAGGGGCAGAATGCTGGACACAGTGACAGAGGCAGAATGCTGGACACAGTGACAGGGGCAGTATGCTGGACACAGTGACAGGGGCAGAATGCTGGACACAGGGGCAGAATGCTGGACATTGGGGCAGAATGGAGATATGGGGCATGATTGGAGACACGGGGCAGGATGAAAGACATGGGGGCATGACTGGAGACAGATGGGGGAGGATTGGAGACAGATGGGGCAGAATGGAGACACAGGGGGCATAATTGGAGACAAGTGGCAGGATTGCAGACACGGGGGCATGGTTGGAGACATACGGGGCAGAATGGAGACATGGGGCATGATTGGAGACACTGGGGGCAGAATTGGAGACAGATAGTGCAGGATCATGGGGCAGGATGGATATGATGGAGACAGATGGGCCGGATGGAGAGATCACATGGGGCGATCATATGGGGCAGGATGGGGAGATCATATGGGGCAGAATGGATACTCATGAAGGCAGGATGGGAGAACATATGGCTGACGCCGGGAATAAGACACAGGATGGAGAATATTATTACCATAGGGGCTAATTTAGGGATATTATTACTGCAGTGATGTATTTATTTTATTTTTTGAGTATACTGTTTTAACCCCTTTACCCCCAAGGGTGGTTTGCACGTTATGGACCGGGCCAATTTTTACAATTCTGACCACTGTCCCTTTATGAGGTTATAACTCTGGAACGCTTCAACGGATCCCGGTGATTCTGACAATTTTTTCTCGTGACATATTGTACTTCATGACAGTGGTAAAATTTCTTTGATATTACCTGTGTTTATTTGTGAAAAAAACGGAAACATGGCGAAAATTTTGAAAATTTTGCAATTTTCCAACTTTGAATTTTTATGCAATTAAATCACAGAGATATGTCACACAAAATACTTAATAAGTAACATTTCCCACATGTCTACTTTACATCAGCACAATTTTGGAAGCAAAATTTTTTTTTGTTAGGGAGTTATAAGGGTTAAAAGTTGACCAGCAATTTCTCATTTTTACAACACCATTTTATTTTAGGGACCACATCTCATTTGAAGTCATTTTGGGGGGTCTATATGATAGAAAATACCCAAGTGTGACACCATTCTAAAAGCTGCACTCCTCAAGGTTCTCAAAACCACATTCAAGAAGTTTATTAACCCTTCAGGTGTTTCACAGGAATTTTTGGAATGTTTAAATAAAAATTAACATTTAACTTTTTTTCACAAAAGATTTACTTCAGCTCCAATTTGTTTTATTTTGCCAAGAGTTACAGGAGAAAATGGACCCCAAACCTTGTTGAACAATTTGTCCTGAGTATGCCGATACCCCATATGTGGAGGTAAACCACTGTTTGGGCGCATGACAGAGCTTGGAAGTGAAGGAGCGCCATTTGACTTTTTAATGCAAAATTGACTGGAATTGAGATGGGACGCCATGTTGCGTTTGGAGAGCCACTGATGTGCCTAAACATTGAAACCCCCCACAAGTGACACCATTTTGGAAAGTAGACCCCCTAAGGAACTTATCTAGATGTGTGGTGAGCACTTTGACCCACCAAGAGCTTCACAGAAGTTTATAATGCAGAGCCGTAAAAATAAAACAAAATTTTTTTCCCACAAATATTATTTTTTAGCCCCCAGTTTTGTATTTTCCCAAGGGTAACAGGAGAAATTGGACCCCAAAAGTTGTTGTCCAATTTGTCCTGAGTGCGCTGATGCCCCATATGTGGCGGGGGAACCACCGTTTGGGTGCATGGGAGGGTGTTATGAAAGGCAATTCAGTACCACAATGGACATAGCGGTCAGAGCACATACAGTGATCTGACAATAACTCAAAATCATAGAACGAGCTCTGAGACGTGGGAACTCTGCAATCCCTAATCCTCTCCAAACAACACTAGAGGCAGCCGTGGATTGCGCCTAACTCTGCCTATGCAACTCGGCACAGCCTGAGAAACTAACTAGCCTGAAGATAGAAAAAAAGCCTACCTTGCCTCAGAGAAATACCCCAAAGGAAAAGGCAGCCCCCCACATATAATGACTGTGAGTTAAGATGAAAAGACAAACGTAGAGATGAAATAGATTCAGCAAAGTGAGGCCCGACTTACTTAACAGAGCGAGGATAGGAAAGATAACTTTGCGGTCTACACAAAACCCTAAAGAAAACCACGCAAAGGGGGCAAAAAGACCCTCCGTACCGAACTAACGGCACGGAGGTACACCCTTTGCGTCCCAGAGCTTCCAGCAACAAATTAGACAAGCTGGACAGAAAAAATAGCAAACAAATAGCAAAGAAGAACTTAGCTATGCAGAGCAGCAGGCCACAGGAATGATCCAGGAAAAAGCAAGTCCAACACTGGAACATTGACAGGAAGCCAGGATCAAAGCATTAGGTGGAGTTAAGTAGAGAAGCACCTAACGACCTCACCAGATCACCTGAGGGAGGAAACTCAGAAGCCGCAGTACCACTTCCCTCCACCAACAGAAGCTCACAGAGAGAATCAGCCGAAGTACCACTTGTGACCACAGGAGGGAGCTCTGCCACAGAATTCACAACAGGAGGGCTCGGAAGGGAAGGAGCGCCATTTGGAATGCAGACTTAGATGGAATGGTCTGCAGGCGTCACATTGCGTTTGCAGAGCCCCTAATGTACCTAAACAGTAGAAACCCCCCACAAGTGACCCCATATTGGAAACTAGACCCCCCCACGAACTTATCTAGATGTGTTGTGAGAACTTTGAGCCCCCAAGTGTTTCACTACAGTTTATAACGCAGAGCCGTGAAAATTTAAAAATCTTTTTTTTCCCACAAATATTATTTTTTAGCCCCCAGTTTTGTATTTTCCCAAGGGTAACAGGAGAAATTGGACCCCAAAAGTTGTTGTCCAATTTGTCCTGAGTACGCTGATACCCCATATGTTGGGGTAAAATCCTGTTTGGGCACACGGGAGAGCTCGGAAGGGAAGGAGCACTGTTTTACTTTTTCAACGCAGGAATTGGCTGGAATTGAGATCGGACGCCATGTCGCGTTTGGAGAGCCCCTGATGTGTCTAAACAGTGGAAACCCACCAATTATAACTGAAACCCTAATCCAAACACACCCCTAACCCTAATTCCAACGGTAACTCTAACCACACCTCTAACCCAGACACACCCCTAACCCTAATCCCAACCCTATTCCCAACCGCAAATGTAATCCAAACCCTAACCCTAACTTTAGCCCCAACCATAACTGTAGCCTTAACCCTAACTGTAGCCTTAACCCTAACTGTAGCCTTAACCCTAACTGTAGCCTTAACCCTAACTGTAGCCTTAACCCTAGCCCTAACCCTAGCCCTAACCATAACCCTAGCCCTAATCCTAGCCCTAACCCTAACCCTAGCCCTAACCCTAACCCTAGCCCTAACCCTAACCCTAGCCCTAACCCTAGCCCTAACCCTAACCCTAGCCCTAACCCTAGCCCTAGCCCTAACCCTAATGGGAAAATGGAAATAAATACATTTTTTAAATTTTTTTTATTTTTCCCTAACTAAGGGGGTAATGAAGGGGGGTTTGATTCACTTTTAAAGTGGGTTTTTTAGTGGATTTTTATGATTGGCAGCCGTCACTCACTGAAAGACGCTTTTTATTGCAAAAAATATTTTTTGCGTTACCACATTTTGAGAGCTATAATTTTTCCATATTTGACTCCACAGAGTCATGTGAGGTCTTGTTTTTTGCGGGACGAGTTGGCGTTTTTATTGGTAACACTTTCGGGCACGTGACATTTTTTGATCGCCTTTTATTCCGATTTTTGTGAGGCAGAATTAGCAAAAACCAGCTATTCATGAATTTCTTTTGGGGGAGGCGTTTATACCGTTCCGCGTTTGGTAAAATTGATAAAGCAGTTTTATTCTTCGGGTCAGTACGATTACAGCAACACCTCATTTATATCATTTTTTTTATGTTTTGGCGCTTTTATACGATAAAAACTATTTTATAGAAAAAATAATTATTTTTGCATTGCTTTATTCTGAGGACTATAACTTTTTTATTTTTTTGCTGATGTTGCTGTATGGCAGCTCGTTTTTTGCGGGACAAGATGCCGCTTTCAGCGGTACCATGGTTATTTATATCTGTCTTTTTGATCGCGTGTTATTCCACTTTTTGTTCAGTGGTATGATAATAAAGCGTTGTTTTTTGCCTCGTTTTTTTTTTTTTTTCTTACGGTGTTTACTGAAGGGGTTAACTAGTGGGCCAGTTTTATAGGTCGGGTCGTTACGGATGCGGCGATACTAAATATGTGTACTTTTATTGTTTTGTTTTTTTTATTTAGATAAAGAAATGTACTTATGGGAATAATATATATATTTTTTTTCATTATTTAGGATTTTTTTTTTTTTTTTTACACACTTGTCAAAATTTTTTTTAACTTTTTTACTTTGTCCCGGGGGGGACAATACAGATCGGTGATCTGCCAGTTTGCACAGCACTCTGACAGATCACCGATCTGTCAAACAGCACTGCAGCGTTACCAAGTGCCTGCTCTGAGCAGGCACTTGGTAAGCCACCTCCCTCCCTGCAGGACCAGGATCCGCGGCCATCTTGGATCCGGGACTTGCTGCAGGGAGGAGGTGAGAGAACCCCGGAGCAACGCGATCACATCTCGTTGCTGCGGGGGTCTCAGGAAAGCCCGCAGGGAGCCCCCTCCCTGCGCGATGCTTCCCTGCACCGCCGGCACATCGCGATCATGTTTGATCGCGGTGTGCCGGGGGTTAATGTGTCGGGGGCGGTCCGTGACCGCTCCTGGCACATAGTGCCGGATGTCAGCTGCGATAAGCAGCTGACACCCAGCCGCGATCGGCCACGCTCCCCCCGTGAGCGCGGCCGATTGCCTATGACGTACTATTCCATCCTTGGGAAGTAAAGCCCACCCCACATGGACGGAATAGTACGTCTAATGGCAGAAAGGGGTTAAATGAGGGGGCGGTCCTGTTACTGTATAGAGTGATACTATGTTGCCTCTTTTTCTTCATGTGGTGTAATGTAGAAGTTGTGAAAAAGTAAGTAATGTATTCTACAAGCGGAGCTCGAGATAACTGTGTTATTTCCTGCAGAGACGAGCCCTGGCTGGATGAAATGATGGCGGTCTGTGCTGGATGAAGGACTTCACCTAGAGACGTCACTGGTGAGTCAGTGTTACCTATACACTGACACTATACACTGTATACTATATACAGAGCTCCTATGTATAATTTCACTAGTGATCACTGTATTATCTGTACACAGACACTGCATACTAAGTACAGATCTCCTGTGTATAATGGCACTTATGGTGATAGTATGGTGCTTTTTTTTAAATTACTGATCAGAATTGTAGTATTCAGTCACTATGTGGTGGTAATATGCGGTCTGGTCATGGTGTAGCGGTATTTGTTCCTTGTATGTGATATTATTCGATCACTGTGGTGGTAATATGTCATCTGGTCATGGTGTAGCGGTATTTGTTCCTTGTATGTGATATTATTGGTCATTTTAAAAATTGAAAAATAAATAAAAATATACCTAAATTGAATTGCATATTTTAACAAATATTTAATAGGTTACAGTAGAGTAGGGCCAGGCCAAAAGTGTCTACCGTGTTATGGTGGCGGCTTAAAAAATCTTTTGGCCAAAACAAAAGCTGCCAGCTATATGTGTGATCTGGTGATGGGAACTGTTAATGTGTGATAGGTGAGAAGTGGAGTTTTTCCAAGAGAGAGCGGTGGGACTGTGGACAGTTCGAGGGGTGGAGCGTGGAGGCAGGGCTGGGGTGGAGCCTGGGCGGAGTCTCAAGGGGGCCCCGAAAATTTTGCCAGTATGGGGCACCGAAATTTCTAGTGGCAGCCTTGTGCAGGACTAATCAACAATTACCAGAAGTATTTAGCTACAGATATTGCTGCACAATAGGTTAACTCAAGACACCAGGAGCAAAGGTTCACATACTTTTGCCCCTCACAGACATGTGATACTGGATTATTTTTCTCAACAACAAAAACGATGTTGAGTATTTTTGACTCATTAGTTTGATTTGATGCTTTATCTAATTTTAGGATTTGTGTGAAAATCTGAGGTAGATTTAGGTCAAATTAATGCAAAATTAAAAAAAAAATTCTGAAGGGTTCACAAACTTTCAAGCACCAAATGTAAATGTATGTATATGCCATCTTTCTTATTTTATCACATCTTTGATTTCAGTATAAAACACAAGCTTACTACCACGACAAGACCTGAAAGAACATGATATCTATTAAAGTCAATAACTTATTTAAGAAGGTAGGCGTATCCTTGCCAAAATATGCAATCAAAAACGCCGCCAGAAATGTAAATCCAGAGGTTTTATCGCAAGATTCGAATTGTTGGTAACATTAAAGAACAGAAAGGCTGGGTTAGACTTTGCAAAAACACATCTAAGAAAGCATGCCAAGTTTTATAACAAGAGGCTACATACAGATGAAACCAAGGATAACCTGTACCAGAAAGGATAGTAAGCATACCACATTATCTGTCTAAACGTGACAAAGGCAGTGTAATATATGTATTGCTGTCAATGGCATGGGTTCTTTGGTGCTTACTGATGATATGCATACAGATAGAAGGAGCAGGATGAATTATGAAGAGCATGACACTATACATTCTGCTCAGGTTTAGTCAAAGGTTACAAAACTGATAGGTCTGTAGTTCACAGTAGAGAAGATTAATGATCATAACATACCACAAATGCATCTCATCAGCTTCTTAAAGACTAACTGAACTTTCAAGTAACTTTTCAAAATAAGCACAGCACACAGTACTACACAGTGGGATGTATTCCTGTTCTCAATTCCCTAGCATGCAGAAAGAAGCATCCGCACCATAGAAAAAAAATCATACATATGTGCTGAGCGGTGTAGATGTGAAACCAGCTCTCAGCTGCGGGAAAAGACTTGTTAGTTAGCTCATCATAATCTTACTGTGTCTCTCTCCCTGTTTTTTTTATTCTGCTACTCACTCGCCCACCGTCTCATAAGAGTATTATAGGTCGTGTAACCTGACACCTAGCTGTGCTGGCAGTCTTGTCTTGTTTTGAGCAAGACAGAGTTGAGCAGGTTTTTTTTTAAGTGAATGACAAATGTAGATGGCAGGGGGTACAGAAGGAAGTGGCTAGTAAATAGAGAAAGAAGCAGAATTCTCTGCTTATATTTATAAATATATAAATATATATTTATATATTTAAATTTCTTATACAGTGGCATGTAAAATGTTGGGCATCCCTGGTCAAAATTACTGTTATTGTGAACAGATAAGCAAGTTGAAGATTAAATGATCTCTAAAATGCCTAAAGTTAAAGATGACACATTTCCTTCGTATTTTAGGGAAAAAAATGTATATATACATATATTTTCATCTTTTACATTTTAAAAATTATAAAAAAGGAAATACTTTGGTATTATGACCTTGCTACCCTATAGACTGCTACTATTCCACCCAACCACTTATTTTACTTAAGTACTTTCCTTTTTTGAATATTTCCTCATACATGCCTCATGTCTCTACTTTGTGATTTATGTTTTTGTGACTTGATGTACTGAATATTTAATATAACATTTCTTATTTTTATATATCTTTTTTAGTGGCGTGTTTTGGGCACTTTATATCAGTTATCCAGGTCTTAGAGCTATAACACACCCATATTTTTAATTATGATGGAAATAGTGTTTTCCTTATTGTAAGGTCCCTGATAGACTATTGATATGTTTATGGACATTGTGTTTATTATGGTTAGTACCTAGTGGCACCCCCTTTTAAAAGTATCACAGCTTGAAAATGCTGTTTTTAGCCAGAAAAGGTTCTTTCAATTCTTGTTTGAGGAATTTTCATCCATTCTTGCTTGGCATGGAAATTTCTTCCAGTTCTGCAAGATTCCTGGGTCGTCTTGCATGCACTGCCATTTTGAGGTCTAGCCACAGATTTTCAATGATGTTCTGATCAGTGGACTGTGAGGGCCACTGTAAAACTTTCAGCTTGCGCCTAGTAAATAGTGGATTTTGATGTGTGTTTAGGATTATTATACATTTGTAGAAGCCAAGCAGACATCCTCTTTTTAACTTCAGCTTTTTTACAGATGGTGTTATGTTAGCATCAAGAATTTGTTGGAATTTCAGTGAATTCATTCTTCCCTCAACCTGTGAAATGTTCTCTCTGCCATTGGCTGCAACACAACCCCAAAGCATGATTGATCCAGCCCAATACTTAATGGTTGGTGAGATGTTCCTTTCCTGAAGGCCATATTTGTGCAGGTGTCTCTGAACAGTAGAACAATGTACCACAACTCCAGAGTCTGCTAAATCTTTCTGAAGGTCTTTTGCAGCCAAGTAGGGGTTATAATTTGCCTCTCTAGCAATCCTACGAGCAGCTCTCACTGCAATTTTGCTTGGTCTTCCAAACCTTATCTTAACCTCTACTGCACTATTAACTGCCATTTCTTAATTACATTTTGAACTGAGGAAAGGGAACTGCTATCTTCTTATAATCTCCTTTTGCTTTGTGGGCCTTCACTATTTTCATTTTCAGAATGCTAGGCAGGTGCCTAGAAGAACCAATGGCTGGTGTATTTTTGGCACAAGGTTAGAGGAGGCGGGATGTATATAATGCAGGAAAATCTGCATCACCTGCCTTTCCTAACAATGATGGTAAACAAGCCATAACCCTGACATGTGAAATAAGGTCTGAAACCTTGGTCAAAGTTATCTGAGCACACAAATCTCCAAGGGTGCTCAAACTTTTGCATTAGCCTATTTTCCTTTTTGGGATTTTAAAATGTAAAAAATGACAAATTTTGTTTACCTAAAATACAAAGGAAATATGTCATCTTTAACTTTATGCCTTTTAGAGATCATTTAATCTTCTACTCGCTTAACTGTTAATAATAGTAATTTTAACCCCTTTCCAACATTGGGTGTAGTAATATGCCCACGTCCCACTCCCTCCCATTGATGTAGACTTTGGCACTGAGCCAACATCTTTCCCGACACATGTCAGCTGGTCGAAACAGCTGACTTGTGCCTCTAACAACCGCGGGTGGAATCACCATCCACCCGTGGCTGATAACCCATTAAATGCCACTGTCAATCTCTGACAGTGGCATTTAACTTGCGCTTCCAGCAAGCGAGCTGGAAATCCTGCCCATTGGTGACCCTATCACGTGATCACGGATCACCGATGGGTTGGCATAACAACCAGTGGTCTCCAGCAGACCTCTATGGTTGTCATAGCCAAATTGCTATGAGCACCGCCAGGTGGTCGGCGCTCCTAGCAAGTGAGCATTTCTGCTACATACAGGTGATCTGATCGTCGCCTATATGTAGCAGAGCCGATCGGACAACTACAGCTTCTAGTCTCCCATGGAGACTATTGAAAACTGTTGAAGGAAAAAGCGCAAATAGTGTCTTTTATGAGAAGGTTAAAAGGTTAATCCATGAGATTGCACTCACCAGATGTAGCTGAGTTGAAGCATTGAAAGGATTCGCTGCAGCAGATCCACGAGTCCAGGAAGGACCAGCCATTAGATACAGATTGGGAAAATTGTGGTAAATTTCTGCACTATTTAATCACTAGAATTCCAGAATTATAAGTACATGTGGCTTTATTATTCTACGCGTTTCAGAGTTCAAGACTCCTTATCAGGAAACACCACAGGAACAACACCTGTGGTGTTTTCTGATGAAGGAGTCTTGAACTCCGTAACGCGTAGAATAATAAAGCCACATGTACTAATATTTCTGGAATTCTAGCGATTCAGCAGCACAGAAATTTGCCACAATTTTCCCAATATGTATCTAATGGAGACTATTGAAGCATGCAAAAAGTAAAAAAATTTTTTAAAAAAATATTAAAGAAATAAAAAAAAAAATTTCAAACCACCCTCCTTTCGCCCCATTCAAAATAAAATAACAAAAAATCAAATATACAAATATTTGGAATCGCCATGTTCAGAATTGCTCGATTTATCAATATAAAAAAAGGATTAACCTTATCACTAAACGGCGTAACAAGAAAAAATGTCAAAACATCAGAATTACGTTTTTTGGTTGCCGCTACATTGCAATAAAATGCAATATCGGGCGATAAACAGATCATATCTATACCAAAATGGTGTAAATAAAAACAACAGCTTGGCGTGCAAAAAAAAGCCCTGACTAAGCCCCAAATCATGAAAAATGGAGACGCTACTACGGTCTCGGAAAATGGCGATTTTTTTTTTTACCAAAATTTGCATTTTTCACCACTTAAAGGGAACCTGTCACCCCCCTCAGGCGTTTTTAACTGAAAGAGCAACCTTGTGCAGCACTAATACTGCATTCTGACATGGTGGCTCTTTTAGTTCGGGTCCCTGCAAACGCTGAAATAATCGCTTTAATAATGTGCCCTTCATACCTGAAATTGTCGGGGGGCATGTCTTTTCCCCCCTGACACAAACGCCTCCCAGCCATCACTCAGGGCCTCCATGCGCCAGGCGCCGCCTCCATTTCCTTCCTGAACATCCCCCAAAAAATTTTGCACTGTTTGCCTCATAAGTTTTTTTCGGGCATGCGCAGTTTGCGCTGCTCTTCGAACTTACAGCGCAGGCGTCGGGGATGTTCATGAAGGAAATGGAGGTGGTGACCTGAGTGACAGCTGGGAGGCATTTGTGTCAGGGGGGAAAAGACATGCCCCCCTGACAAATTCAGGTATGAGGGGCACATTATAAAAGCGATTATTTAAGTGTTTGCAGGGACTCGAACTAAAAGAGCCACCTTGACAGAATGCAGCATTAGTGCTGCACAAGGTGGCTCTTTTAGTTAAAAACACCTGGGGTGGTGACAGGTTCCCTTTAAATAAAAAAGAACCTAGACATGTTTGGTGTCCATGAACTTGTAATGACCTGGAGAATCATAATAGCAGGTCAGGTTTAGCATTTAGTGAACATGGAAAAAAAACAAAAAACAAGTGTGGAATTGCAATTTTTTTGCAATTTCACCGCACTTGGAATTTTTTCCCCATTTGCAGTACACGATATGTTAAAACCAATGGTGTCATTCAAAGTACAACTTGTCATGCAAAAAGCAATCTCTCACATGGTCATTTTGACTGAAAAAAATAAAAAGTCATGGCTCTGGGAAGAAGGGGAGCAAAAAACAAAAACGGAAAGTAGCCCAGGGGTTAAGGAGTTAACCAGGGGTGCCAACACCTTTACATTTGCATGTACTATTGATTCATTGATTGATAAAAGGTGTGTTGAATGTTCAGTTACATTTTAAAGTGAATGAAATATTCTTCAATTGCCAAGACAGATCTCAACACTTTCATATAGTGTCACCAAAGCTGATGGCAGTAAAACTTGCAAAGAAGCAGCAACAGAAAATGGCAGCAGTAGAGGACCGATAAAGCATCTCAAGGGAAGAAACTCAGTATTTGGTGATATTCAAACATTGCATACTGCAAAAAATAATATTTTTATGTATAATTATGCAGCATGTCTAATAAATTTTGAGCCTGTGAATAAAAAGAGATTATTGTCACATTTTTTGATAATGAACTGCAGCTAATCATCAGCGCTCCACTGGAGCACTCCGTGTGGGATTCATGGGAGTGTAAACAAGTGATTATCCCTTTTTTATTTTTGAATAATATGGGCCTAACATTTTTTTTAACCACCAGTAAACGTTAACTGCTATCAATTAAAGCTGAAAATCTTTTTAATAACATCCTGATGGCTTAATTTTCATTTCAAACCAATTGTACTACAGTATACCAGCAAAATTATGAAACTTTTTCAACAGTCCAAATAATTCTGGACTTGATTGTACTTCAGGAGGGAATATCTCACCTTAGCTCTCATTGCAATATGTATTTTCTTTTCAAGCCAAAGACTAAATAAGGCAATATGTGCATATAGAGCCTCCTCACCTAGCCTTGTGCTAACAAAATTACTTTCTGGAACATTAAATGAGCTTGTCCTGACATGAATCTAGAAATGGACTATAAAAATCACATCTCTCCCTTGTGCACCCAGAAGCTTTACATGTTTCACATAGTTATAGTGTTGCAGAGAAATTTGGTTAAAATCTATTTTCTTGGAAACCCTTTCAAACGTTTTAAAGTGCTGCGAGTTCATCTCATATTTATGTGACTCTGACTTCAGCCCTGTAGAATATTTTGGAAAATGTTATCCATTTCTGCAGTGAGCCGAGTAAATATTTTGTCAGTTGTTAAGAAGGAGCTAGAAACCCAATGATGTATCCAACTTCGGCAGCAATTGCTGGAACGGCAGGGGAAACTTTTTTCACATTATGTTTTGTAATGTGTTTCATAGCTCCGAAGATTAGAAGATCTCTACAAAGTATGCTGAAAACTAAGAGCAAAGAGGATTTTGTTTTATAAAGTTCTTTCTTGCAAAGAATAATTTGGTTCCAGTTGGTAAAAAACCCACTTTACTACTTGGCAATCCTCCTTAATTATAGAGTGATTCGGCTAAGTCCCCATCTAACACTGTTAAATGAAAAGAAGGATAACAATAATATATTTAGCAGTTTTCAAGTGTTCCTGAAAAATTAGCTGGACTAAAAAGAATTACTTATGTTCTAATTTTTAGATTACTTTACGTAAAACAAGAGCTTTAGAAGCATGTATTTCGATGTAAATGTATATACAATCTTGTAAGTAGCATTGACTCCCCATTTAAATCCCTGCTAAATCCATGTCTAAGAAAGGTTCTGATTGAATTGCAGACAAACCAGAGTAAACACAGAACATAATGCAGTGCCCTAGAGTCCTGGTCATTGCAGTAATGTCGTTCTTCCACCAGGAGGCAGTGATGTTATGTCTGATGGCACCAAAAGAGTTCACCTTACCAGGTATCACAGCCACACACACACTTCACACGCCAGTCAACCAGGGGGAGCTAAGGGTTCTATTTACTAGGCCACTCCTCACACAGGGTAAAACTGGTGGGTTGGTTAGGAAGTTAGTCAGAACGAGGAGAGGAGAGTTCCTGGCTGGAGACCGACGAGGAAAGGTCTCCAGGTCGAGCTGGCTGGAGTGATCTCCAGTCAGATCCAGACTGCGGTCTGAGGAGGACATAAAGTACACGGAGCTGCGCCTGCAACCCATGCGGCAGCATCCTAAGAAAGGACACGAAAGGAATTGTGTTGTCGGGAGTGAGCCACGAAGTCACAGCAAAAGGAGAACAAAAACCAGAAGAAGTCCTGTCCTTAGAGAGGCTGCCTCCTTCTGGAGCGCGGGCCGGTGGCCGGAACACCGAGGGAGTAATAGACTCTACGCTTTACTTCAGCGCAGTCAATTCCAAGTTGGCTGTCCGACCTAAACACCCAAGCAGGCACGGTGGCAATTGTGGAGGAGGGGCGTCTCTAGGGTCCCTATAAAATAGCCTCAGGCCATCACCGTCATATGGGTTTGTCCTATCCATCTGGGGGACAGAGAGAGAGAAGTAACAACAGTGAGGACCTTATGGTAGTTTATGCAAGTAGGGACCTACTACATTACTGTGCGCAAGGGGAAGGCTACTGATTTCCACCTGGATAAGGGGACTCTGGAATTGCCATCAGACCGGCCGGATCCTGCCTACCCTGTCATTTGGCACTCTGGACTGTGGATGCTGAAGCCTTCAGTAAAGGTAAAGAGACTGCACCCATTGTGTCCTTGTTATTCGCCGCGCCTTACATCCTCCACCATCATCATCACACTTCTGGGAAGCCCTGGGGAAATACTTCACTTGTGGGAAGGTACACCATCTAGCTGCCATAACACCACCCCAGCGGACCCCTGAGCAGCGTCGGTCACTCTAACCGAATACCACAGGTGGCGTCACGAACACTACCTTAATCTACGAACTCTGCCTTTTATTGGGCACCCCTCATAGGGCCACGGTCTGGATCGGGCCACCGTGACATCCTTGCTGAGGGAACTGAAGGACCCGGTATCGAGTACCCCATTGCCCTTACGTGGTGGCGATCCAATAACTTTCAAATTACTGTTGAATTTACCAAATGCAAAGTTATCCTATGGAATATTTCCATTGTGAAACGGTGGTCACCATCTTAAGTTTTCTATACCTTGAATTAAAAAAAAAATTGGTGCTGCATAATGTTGGTGCTGTGGTAGAGGGATGCTTTGCTACCTGGAAAACTTGCTATTACTGAAGAATCCATGACTTTTTTACTGTTTCTGTGATAGAAATATTTATATCATGTAGATCTCACTTGCATGTATACTCCTCTATAATCATATATACTCATATAAACGCAAATATATCTATATACATTATAATCAATGGCTTAAAATGGCTGACATAAACTAATATAAGCCAGACAGACTGTTCGGTGTTTTCCACCCAAAAAGCAGAAGAACTCCAGATGTATTAAGTGCTGATGAGATGTCTCAACTTTGTCCCAGATGCAGAGAACTTCATTTTAGTTGCTTAATCAGCAGTCATATGTGCATTAATCACAATATTCCATATATATTCAGATAACCAATAACAGAGAAGCTAGACAATATGTTAATTAACAAACCACCCCTAACCACTCCTTTCTATATGCAATTACAAAACTATGTATCAGGAAATAAAGGGTCAGTATTGATGGAATGCTTTTCTGTCACAATCGTGTACAGACTCATTCTTGATGAGCGCTCAAAATACTCAGTCTTTTTGGGAACAGCCACAGCACACACATAGGAATAGATTTATCCAACCCAAATTTCCATATCATTCCCAAAGTTTCATAAAGTGTATCTAAACCTTTGCTAACATTTTTATGCCTTATTGCCCTTTTAATTGTAAGCATATCCATTCATCATGGAAAAACATCTAAATATACAGAGCTCAGAAGATAGAAGCATGCAGCTCGCTCAGAAGATAAGAGCGTGCAGCTCAGAAGACAGGAACATGCAGATCAGTAGACAGGAGCACACAGCTCAAAAGACAGTAGAACGCAGCTCAAAAGAGTATGAGTATGCACACAGATTAGAGTATGGGTACTAGAAAAGGCTATATTTACTATTGTATCCATAGTCCAGTCTGTGTGCGCACTCAGGCAGCAGCTGTGCACGTCCATCTTCTGAGAAACAACAAAAAAACTAAAAAATGGTAAAGGTTTATGTAAGTGTTAGGCCTATTTATAAGTATGCAATTGATGCTAAAAATTATTTTTGCAATTGGGTTTCAATAAAAATTTTCCACTGTTTGCCTCATAAAGCTGCTGTATTACACTGTCTATTACTGCAGAATGAGTTAGCAGGGTTGGCCACATTATCCCTATAATATCGGACAGCAGGATTTAACAGGAGCTCCTCTCCACCCACGGCTGTTAGAGGCACATGATGGCCGATTAAATAAGCCATCATGTGCCAGGAAATATGTGGGCTCGGAGTGCGAGCCCGCATCAAAGTAAGGAAGCCAGCATTTGTCATACCAGTACGTCATATGTCGGTAAGGGGTTAACAATACTCTTCTTCACTGAGGTTGTTTAGTAATCGTGAAGGGCCCCATCAGTTGTGTTCCCAGCGATCAAACATTTAATCACCGCTCATATGTATGGGTGATATAGTTTCTTTGTGGGTAAACCATTTTTTCAGTGTATTTCATTATCCTGTATCAGTTTTTTTTTTATGAAAAGCGTCTTTAAAAGCCCAGAGCAGCAGTTTAGCTACATTTCACCTGAATATACAAATTAATCCAATACACCTCATTTGAAAACTTCACTACTGTCCATCCAGCAGAAATGTAGAGCAAAGTAGCTTTGTAGCCAAGTTTACATAATACTTTCCAAGAACTACCATGTACTGTACACAAATAGCATAAGTGACACATCTTAATTCATGAGTTGCCTATAATAAATGTCATATGGGCTTATATTTGTTAATTTAAACATATCATATTCCTGCCATTCTTACAGTATTTGTTAAGACCATATTCAGCGCTCAAAAGCAGTGATAAGAAGATATGACAAGGACTGGACTGGGGGACGGTGAGAATTGGAGAGTCCGGAGCGGTGAGTGGTAAGGTGCCTATAAAGTATTTTTGTATTTTTACATAGTACATCTATTATGTTATTGGGTCTGGAGAGTCCCCGGAGTATTAGTGTTGAGCGATACCGTCCGATATTTGAAAGTATCGGTATCGGATGGTATCGGCCGATATCCAAAAAATATCGGATATCGCCGATACCGATATCCGATACCAATACAAGTCAATGGGACACAAATATCGGAAGGTATCCTGTAATGGATCCCAGGGTCTGAAGAAGAGGAAACTCTCCTTCAGGCCCTGGGATCCATATTCATGTGTAAAATAAAGAATAAAAATAAAAAATATTGATATTCTTACCCTCTGACGCGCCCTGGTCATCACCGCTGCAACCGCCTTGCTTTCGTTCCGAAGAATGAGCGCGTAAAGGGCCTTCGATGACGTTGCGGCTTGTGATTGGTCGCTGAGCGGTCATGTGACCGCTCACGCGACCAATCACAAGCCGCGACGTCATCGAAGGCCCTTTACGCGCTCATTCCTAAGAAGCAATTAATAATAATATTGACTATTTTTGATGCAAAATGTCCCTATGCCCAACATGAGGAATCCAGTAGTATTAAAGACACATCATAGCTGGGGGGGCAATTAGTTATTAGTTTCATGTTATGCCACTGTGGGACTAATTTCTACCTTTGCAGCCTCTATGGCTGCAGCACTGTACTCATTAAGCTGGGTGCATTCTGGAAACGATACAGTTTAAACCCTTAGTGACAGAGCCAATTTGGTACATAATGACAAGCCAATTTTTGCAATTCTGACCACTGTCACTTTATGAGATTATAGCTCTGGAAAGCTTCAAATGTATCCCACTAATTCTGAGATTAGTTTTTCGTGACATATTGTACTTCATGTTAGTGGTAAAATTACTTCGAAATAACTTGCGTTTATGAAAAAAAATGGAAATTTGCCCCAAATTTTGAAAAGTGTGCAATTTTCAAACTTAAAGGGAACCTGTCACCTAAATTTGGTGGGACCAGTTTTCGGTCATATGGGCGGAGTTTTCGAGTGTTTGATTCGTCTTTCCTTACCCGCTGGCTGCATGCTGGCTGCAATAATGGATTGAAGTTCATTCTCTGTCCTCCGTAGTACACGCCTGCGCAAGGCAATCCCACAACAGCTCAATAAGGTTGAGATCTGGTGACTGCGCTGGCCACTCCATTACAGATAGAATACCAGCTGCCTGCTTCTTCCCTAAATAGTTCTTGCATAATTTGGAGGTGTGCTTTGGGTCATTGTCCTATTGAAGGATGAAATTGTCTCCAATCAAGCGCTGTCCACTGGGTATGACATGGCGTTGCAAAATGGAGTGATAGCCTTCCTTATTCAAAATCCCTTTTACCTTGTACAAATTTCCCACTTTACCAGCACCAAAGCAATCCCAGACCATCACATTTCCTCCACCATGCTTGACAGATGGCGTCAGGCACTCTTCCAGCATCATTTCAGGTGTTCTGCATCTCACAAAGGTTCTTCTGTTTGATCCAAACACCTCAAACTTGGATTCATATGTCCATAACACTTTTTTCCAATCTTCCTCTGTCCAATGTCTGTGTTCTTTTGCCCATGTTAATTTTTCCTTTTATTAACCAGTTTCAGCTATGGCTTTTTCTCTGCCACTCTGCCCTGAAGGCCAGCATCCCGGAGTCGCCTCTTCACTGTAGACATTGACACTGGCGTTTTGCATGTACTATTTAATGAAGCTGCCAGTTGAGGACATATGAGGAGTCGATTTCTCAAACTACAGACTGTAAAGTACTTGTCTTGTTGCTCAGTTGTGCAGCGGGGCCTCCCACTTCTCTCTCTACTCTGGTTAGAGCCTGTTTGTGCTCTCCTCTGAAGGGAGTAGTACACACTGTTGTAGGAAATCTTTAGTTTCTTGGCAATTTCTCACATCGAATAGCCTTCATTTCTAAGAACAAGAATAGACTGTCGAGTTTCACATGAAAGTTCTTTTTTTCTGGCCATTTTGAGAGTTTAATATAACCAACTAATGTAATGCTCCAGATTCTCAACCAGCTCAAAGGAAAGTCAGTTTTATAGAGTCTCTAATCAGCCAAACTGTTTTCAGCTGTGCCAACATACTTGTAGAAGGGTTTTCAAGGGTATTAAAACCATCCATTAGCCTTCTAACACAGTTAGCAAACACAAAGTACCATAAGAACACTGGAGTGATGTTGTTGGAAATGGGCCTCTATGCACCTATGAAGATATTGCATTAGAAACCTGACATTTGCCACTAAAATAGTCATTTACCACATTAAAAATGTATAGAGTGTATTTTCGAATCATTTAATGTTAGCTTCATTGTAAAAAACTGTGTTTTTCTTTCAAAAATAAGCAAATTTCTATGTAACCCTAAACTTTTGAAGGCTTGTGTATGAAATATGAATAACATTACTGCTCTACATAATAAGAAAAAATGGAGATACTTAGCACATAATTTGGCCAATTCATGCATGCCCATCAGCCAATGGAAACATAGGGGGCTTCAACGTTACTGGTAGTACAAAGGCTATGGACAAGCGCTATGGCTCCTCACTCCCTAAAAAAATCCAGTGATTTCTCCCAAAACCTAGTGCTCCCCTCCCTTCTGAGTCACAGTGTGCCTAAACCACATTTAGCGTTGACAGTATGAATTTCTGCAGAAATGAGAGCCTGCTTAATTTACAGGTGCATGTCTTCAGAAGCATGAGCTAGGCACTACAATGTACTGGGCTATACAATGTACGGGCACTACAATGTAGCAGCTTTGCAATTTTCACTCATCAACATCCACTGCTGCTTTTTTCTGGAAAACACCAATGGAGTCAAATCATCGCTACACCTGTAGATAAATTCCCAAAGGGGTATAATTTCCAAAATGGGGTCACTTGAGGGGGTCTTTTGCTCTTCTAGCACTTAGGGGCTCTGTATATGGAGTCCACAAGCTATTCTAGGAAAATTGTGCTTCATCCCTCACGAGTTTCAAGCAGTATAGGATTTGTAGGAAATTATAGAGGCAATAAAGTACATGTATGATAGAGCTCCAAAATGGCCCTGGTCAGGAAGGGGGGGGAGGGGGAAGTAAATGCTCAGGTCATGAACTGGTAATGATTTGCATTCTACATCAAAGTAATTTCTTTCAATTTAAGGGGGATTTCATATTTTTGGGAGAAATGTTAAATTTTTTGATGGTGCTGATTTATTTTTTAACGGAGCTTATGTCTTATATCTTTTTGTGCAGTGAAATGATTCTTTGAACTCAATAGTAATATAAATTGTACCACACATTTAGGTTTGTGGTGTGTAAGTGGCTTTTTTAGGGCCAGTAATAATTTTTCAAAACTTAACATGGACTTGGTGTTGCTTTTTTTTCTGGAGTTTTCACCAATGGCTTCTCTGTGGAGCTTTTAAATCTCTGGAAAACTTCTTAGGACCAAAAATACGATGGTGTTTGTATCTGATGGAAAGCACATGGACCAAAATTATTCATTAAGCTGTTCAGGTGACAATTTTTCCACACAGACAGTATTTCTGTGTGTAAAAAAATTGCAGTATTCAGTAGTCTCTTATGTATTTTGAATGACACTCGCCTATTCAAGTCTATGGGTGCACAACAAAAAAATGGACCCCATATGGATCAACCATATAACACACAACTTTTTTGGATACAGTGCAATTCTTAACACAGGAAACTGTATTTTGTCTTATAAAATGTATTAACGGCTGGAGTATAACTAAGGCCATACAGATGGCATATGGATGACAATACATAAAAATCATTACTTTTTCACGATATTTTTGTACATGATCGTATGAACTAAGGCTACGTTCACATTAGCGTTGCGCGCCGGTGCGTCGGCGACGCAACGGCGACGTAACGCACGACGCACAAAAAACGTGCGCAAACGCACGCAAAAACGCTGCGTTTTGCGACGCGTGCGTCGTTTTTTGATGAAAATCGGACGCACGAAAAATGCAACTTGTTGCATTTTCTTGCGTCCGACGCTAGCGTCGAAAACGACGCACGTGTCGGAAAACGCAACAAAAAAAACGCACGCGTCCCCCATGTTAAACATAGGGGCGCGTCGCCGCTGCGTCGCCGCTGCGTCGCCGACGCAACAGCGACGCACATTAGCGGAACGCTAATGTGAACGTAGCCTTAGACTTACATATGTAAGAATTAGAAATCACATTCAAATCTAAGAAATAGCATTTTGATTATATTTGACAACGTTAATGTTGTTTCCTTGATAATTTTTTTTAAAGCAAACCGAAATGTTTAGGGGGAAAAAAAAGCAGAAAAGTAATATAAAATAAGAAAATAAAAAAAATTAATTTCTTTTCTTGTTTTTCTTTTTTTTTTAAATCTGCATGCATACTGAGACTTAAAATGTATTACATTACCTCATAATGGCATTTCCAGAAAAAAAGTACATATTAAAGGCTATATGGAAGTACGCAGGTAACCATGGTTACAGTTGTGTACTCAGTAACATCTTTTATACAGCTGTGAATATTTGTTTTTGTGCCAGACCATCCGCAATTGTTCCCTTGTATTTCAGAAAAAAAGGGAAAATAATTTCTCTAAAAGACCTATACACTTTTTACTATGTTGTTGCATAATATGCAGTGTTCACGTAATTATGTATTAGTCCACCAACCACCCATCCTAATGACTTCTAGGGTAATATGTGGTGGCACTTGCACACTTGTGGGCACAGAACTCAGTTCATTGCTATTTTTCAGAGTTTTTTGCTCAAACTAAAATCTGTTTGTTTTTTACAGTACCGGCTAAAGCTATGAGATTTCAGAAATCTCGTGCACACCATTGTGTTATTCTCCTTGACTGAATTGGAAAACTGCTGTTTTTTTAATTCTGTAGCAGGTCAATTCTTCCAGCGAATTCCATAGAATTCAATGAAAAAATGCAAAAACGCTGCAAAAAACACGACCCTGTGTTTTTGGGGAAACTTTAACTGTAAGAAAATGATTCGGGTAACCTGCACCAAAACAAAACGACAGAAAAATGCCCCAAAAAAACAGCAAAACATGTTTTTGTAAGCAGCTTCCTTACTGACAGGAGAGGAGGTTTTGTCTGCAGAAAAAAAAAACGCTGCAAAACGCAACATAACCTTAAGATATAAGATCGCACTCAAACCAATGTTAGCCTATGGGGCAGGGTACATGTCCAATTTTCCCCTTGGACAGTGTGTCTGAGGAAAAAAATTGTTACATGTCCGAGATTGATCTGGTATTCAGATCGCAATCGGCCTTGCAAGTCAATAAGTGCTTGAGAAACATTGGACTGCACTAGGATGATATCTGAGTGCGGTAAGATTTCAGCAGACTCATAGAATAATAATAATAATAATCTTTATTTTTATATAGTGCTAACATATTCCACAGCACTTTACAGTTTGCACACATTATCATCACTGTCCCCGTTGGGGCTCACAATCTAAATTCCCTATCAGTATGTCTTTTAAATGTGGGAGGAAACCGGAGAACCCGGAGGAAACCCACGCAAACACGGGGAGAACATACAAACTCCTTGAATGGAGGAGATGGAGACATTTTTCCTCCGACTTCCCATCTGAGAGAATTGGAGCATTCTGTCATCACACTCACTGTCTGATCATAGCCTGAATAATTGATCTAATTTTCTTGGATGACAAAACATACACCCGTATGCACCTGCCCTTATTGTGCTATTTTGCTCTTGTTTGCTATCTGTTTAACAAAAACCTATATTTGATAATTATAGATGCTTGCTGCATGCTTGTTCTTCTTGCTTTTTCATAAGAGTCCCTAAATGCTCTGATTTTAGATGACATACTTTGCATAATCATCTTTATATGCATGCTATATTGTGGAGAATCCACCACACAAGGCTGTAGGCATTTCTCTGGTGCAAGCAATTACCTTCACAAGGCCGGGGTCAAACTTGCAAGTTCAATGCGAGAAACTTGCGCCAGTCTTTCACATCAAGTCCCGGCATGTAGAAATACATGCAACCGCGCACTCCAGTCTCGAGTCCAGGTGGCAGTGCCAGGACTTGATGCGAAAGATTCTCACATTGAACTCGCAAGTGTGACCCCGGCCTAAGTCACATGCTTAGTGAAAGAAAGTTCACCTGTGTGCAATCTAAGTCTCACATGTTCTGTCAGCATTTATACACATTTTCTGAAAGGCCACAGAGGCTGCAACATCATTAAGCAAGAGGTACCACTAACCAAACAACACCATGAAGACCAAGGAGTTCTCCAAACAAGTCAGGGACAAAGTTGTTGAGAAGTACAAGTCAGGGTTGGGTTATAAAAAAATATCCCAATCTCTGATGATCCCCTGGAGCACCATCAAATCCATTTGTCACGGGGATGTCGTGATAGTGTTTTTTGAGTGAAGAGCTGTAGTTTTTATTAATATCATTTTAGGATACATGTTTTATTTTTACAATTTTTTCCAGGAACTTTTTTGGGAGGGGTTCAGTGGGGTGACCAAAAAATGCCATTTCTTGTATCTCTACTTTTTTTTCGCTTTATACCTTTTACCGTATGGGTTATTTTATATTTTCATAAGCTTTAAAGGGGTTGTCCAGGCCTTTCATAAAAGTCTGCAATCACTCTATTTGACTGTAGAATTGTGAATTGTCACATCGTGCACTGTGAGGATTCTCTTGTGCCATCCATAAGACCAAGTGGTCACGTGATCGTAAGTAGGCGATATGCATACTCCCGACCACATTCTGACTAGATGTGTGCAGCCTCGTACTGAGCGAGACAGTGTAAGGCTAGTCAGAATGTGGCCAGAAGTATGCATATAGAATACTTGAAGTCACATGACCACTCAGTTTCGCCACCAGCACAGGAGAATCGACACAGCGCATTCTGTGCGTGATATGAGGAGTCACATGTCTGCAGTCACATAGAGTGACTGCAGACTTTTGTGAAAAGTCTGGACAACCCCTTTAACACAATTCTTTATTTTCAGATTAGGAAAAGGATATTGCAGTAAATAGTGAAATTAACTATGCTCTATGAAATCCAGTCACATGAGCTATAAGAGCACCAAGATGTTAGCAATGGAGGCCTTCAGAAGGTCCATGACTGCTTTGTTAATGCATTAGCACTCCATAATTGCATAATTTGCAGTCACTTAGAAACCATTTAAATGCAGCTATCAGAGATGGAAAGTGGGATCTAAATTGTTAAAGAGCAGCAATTGGAGCAAGTTCTGGTTGCTGTTGCTAGAGGCAGATGGCACCTGTATAGCACAGATATGCCTGCCACATACACTTGACCTGATGTACATCTCATATCAAAATGCGGTTAAACATTTTGCTGCTGTTTGTCTGGGACAGATATTACAGGATAGTTAGAGCAGGTGTGGGGAACCTCTCTCCACAATGACCTTTTCTGTGGCCTGGGCAGATTGCCAGGGACCATGGAGCTTAGGCTGGCAGCCGAAATCTAACCTCTAACTTACAACTGAAGTTCACAACTGAACGTTGCGTGCACACATGCATTGAAGGATTACATCCTCACGCTGGCCAGTGCTAGAGTGAGGTTGTACTTTGTGGGTGGAGTTAGGAGATAGTGCACCCCAGTCCCACAGAAGAAGAGAGCTTGACAGGCCCACCCTTCCCCCGTGATGTCTATGCTCCCAGCCCTCCCCAGTGATATACAGGGCCCCAGTCATCTCCAGTGATATATAGGGCCCTAGCCCTCCCTAGTGAAATATAGAGCCCCAGCCCTCCCCAGTGATATGATATATAGGGCCCCCTTCCTCAGTGATGTATATGACCCCAACCCTACCCAGTGATGTTTATGCCCCCAGCCCTCCCAATGATGTATATGTGCCCCAGCCCTCTCCAGTGATGTATACACCCCCAGCTCTCCCCAGTGATGTATATGCCTCCCAGCCCACCCCAGTGACATAAATGCCCCAGTGTTCTCCAGTGATGTATATGCCCCAGCCATCACCAACGAATGTATATGCCCCTAGCCCTCCCCAGTAATGTATAAGTCCCCAACCATCCCCAGTGATGTAAATGCCTCAGCCATCACCAGTGATGTATATGCCCCATCGTCTCTTGTGATGTGTACATACTGCAGCCCCAGCGTTTCCTGTGATATGTATATACTGCAGTCCTAGCATCTCCTGTAATGAATATACAGCAGTCCCAGTGTTTCCTATGTGGTGCATACACAGCAGTCCCACCATCTCATGTGATGTATATGCTTTACATAATTTATTATCACAAAGAGTAAACTACGTTCCAGAGACACGCAATCCTAGAAAAGCAGTTGTGTAAAGCAACATGATCAATACCACCTAACATCCATCCATCACAGGTGGGGTGAGTTAATTAATTGTTTGCCCAAATATCGTAGGGTAATTTTCAAGTTGATAATTTTGTGTGGCCCCGAGTGATGGTAGAAATATCCAAATGGCCTTGGCAGAAAAAAAGGTTCCCACTCCTACTTTAGAGGTTTCATGGCGTCTACGTCTAGACAGGTAAGACCTATTTAGTGGTCTGAGGAGGACCTTTGCGATAATATATTATATGTTGCACAGACAGGTCATATGTAACTGAATAAAACAAATTAGCAAAAAGCCGCAGTGCAGGGAGCACAGCAGATATGAGCTTTGATCTATGACCTTCTCGTGTTCTTCTGCGGAAACATTATATAAGCATATAAGTAAAATTTAATAAACTGGTTTTGCTTGCTATGATAAATGAAACTAGCCAAAGATGCTCATTGATGAATAATCTCATTAATCTTTTCCCATACAGATTTCCCTACTGGATAGTTACATTTTATAAGTGCAGGAATATTTTCCTCCCCAGCAGCTGACTGAGTGTTGCATAATACAGACAGAGGAGCTCATTCTACCACTAACAATGCACAATTACTCTGTAGCTGAACAGAACATGCTGTATTTTGGTACGAAATAAATTGGCATAGCGTTATCAGATTTCTTAAGTTGAAAAGTGTAAAATATGTGTCATTTCTACTACAGCTACTAAAATATAACATTTCTAAATATAGCTGGTATTTCTTCAAATCTTGACGTGATAGGCTGAACTGGATGGACAAATGTCTTTTTTCGGCCTTACTAACTATGTTACTATGTTACTATGATAGGTATGATGAGGTTAGATAAGTACTAGAAGTGTCTTGCAGGCACATAACACAGATGGGAAGATACAGTAGAAGCCAGAAATTCCATTACACAGAGGAGAAAATACATAATTGGCATCTTCTGAAAAATGTTGCTTTCGGGAATATTGTATAATATTAAAACAAATGAATAGGTCCGACCTCTGCTATGGGACAGGGCTTGAGTTCTCCATGCAATAGGCAGTGAAAAGGTGTCAATGGTGGAAAAAAAGTCATCACCTATCCACATAACTTATGGATTGACTGGATTTGGACCAATTGGCAGAGTGAGAAAGATTTATCATTCTTAAAATGAAGCAACAGTGCACATGCCTGATAGCTGCACCATTATTTCCTTATGGGACTGTTGGGAAAAAATGAACACATCATTCTCCAGCTCTACAGGAAATGAATGTTGCGGCGATCATGCATGTACCCTGCCATTCCATTCTAACATTGCTCTTTCTGTTGATCGGTCTGCGTCCCGGTTATTGAACCCCACCGATTAGTCAACAAAGGATAAATGATAACTGGAGAATCTCTTTAACCCCTTAGTGACAGAGCCAATTTGGTACTTAATGACCGAGCCAATTTTTGCAATTCTGACCACTGTCACTTTATGAGGTTATAACTCTGGAACGCTTCAACGGATCCCGCTGATTCTGAGATTGTTTTTTCGTGACATATTGTACTTCATGTTAGTGGTAACATTTCTTCAATATTACTTGCGATTATTTATGAAAAAAATGGAAAAATTTTAAAATTTTGCAATTTTCAAACTTTGTATTTTTATGCCCTTAAATCAGAGAGATATGTCACGAAAAATAGTTAATAAATAACATTTCCCACATGTCTACTTTACATCAGCACAATTTTGGAAACAAAATTTTTTTTGTTAGGGGTTAAAAGTTGACCAGCAATTTCTCATTTTTACAACACCTTTTTTTTTAGGGACCACATCACATTTGAAGTCATTTTGAGGGGTCTATATGATAGAAAATAATGAAGTGTGACACCATTCTAAAAACTACACCCCTCAAGGTTCTCAAAACCACATTCAAGAAGTTTATTAACCCTTTACGTGCTTCACAGGAACTGAAACAATGTGGAAGGAAAAAATGAACATTTAACTTTTTTTTGCAAACATTTTAATTCAGAACCATTTTTTTTATTTTCACAAGTGTAAAAACAGAAATGTAACCATAAATTTTGTTATGCAATTTCTCCTGAATACGCCAATACCCCATATGTGGGGGTAAACCACTGTTTGGACGCACCGCAGAACTTGGAAGTGAAGGAGCGCCGTTTGACTTTTTCAATGCAGAATTTGCTGGAATTGAGATTGGACACCATGTCACGTTTAGAGAGCCCCTGATGTGCCTAAACAGTGGAAACCCCCACAAGTGACACCATTTTGTAAACTAGACCCCTTAAGGAACTTATCTAGATGTGTGGTGAGCACTTTGAACCCCCAAGAGCTTCACAGAAGTTTATAACGTAGAGCCGTGAAAATAAAAAATCGCATTTGTTTACACAAGAATGATCTTTTTGCCCACAAATTCTTATTTTCACAAGGGTAACAGGAGAAATTAGACCACAAAAGTTGTAGAGCAATTTCTCCTGAGTACGTCGATACCCAATATGTGGGGGTAAACCACTGTTTGGGCGCACCGCAGAGCTTGGAAGAGAAGGAGTGCCGTTTTACTTTTTCAATGTAGAATTGTCTGGAATTGAGATTGGACGCCATGTCGCGTTTGGAAAGCCCCTGATGTGCCTAAACAGTGGAAACCCCCCACAAGTGACCCCATTTTGGAAACTAGACCCCCCATGGAACTTATCTAGATGTGTGGTGAGAACTTTGAATGCCCAAGTGCATCACAGAAGTTTAGAATGCAGAGTAGTGAAAATAAAAAAATATTTTTTTTTCCACAAAAAAGATATTGTAGCCCCCAAGTTTTTATTTTCACAAGGGTAACAGGAGAAATTGGACCACAATAGTTGTTGTCCAATTTATCCCGAGTACACTGATGTGCCATATGTGGGGGTAAACCACTGTTTGGACGCACGGCAGAGCTCGGAAGGGAAGGAGCGCCGTTTTGGAATGCAGACTTAGATAGAATGGTCTGTGGGCGTTATGTTGCGTTTGCAGAGCCCCTGCTGTACCTAAACAGTAGAAACCCCCCCACAAGTGACCCCGTTTTGGAAACTAGACCCCCCAAGGAACTTATCTAGATGTGTGGTGAGAACTTTGAATGCCCAAGTGCATCACAGAAGTTTAGAATGCAGAGTCGTGAAAATAAAAAAATATTTCTTTTTTCCACAAAAAAGATGTTGTAGCCCCCAAGTTTTTATTTTCACAAGGGTATCAGGAGAAATTGGACCCCAAAAGTTGTTGTCCAATTTATCCCGAGTACGCTGATGCCCCATATGTGGGGGTAACCCACTGTTTGGGTGCACGGCAGAGCTCAGAAGGGAGGGAGCACCATTTTACTTTTTGAGCGCAAAATTGGCTGTCGTGTTTGGAGACTGTTGTGAATTCTGTGGCAGAGTTCACTCCTGTGGTCACAAGTGGTACTTCGGCTGATTCTCTCTGGGATCTTCCGTTTGTGGAGGAAAGTGGTACTGCAGCTTCTGAGTTTCCTCCCTCAGGTGATCTGGTGAGCTCGTTAGCTTCTTCTCTACTTAACTCCACCTGATGCTTTGATCTATGCTTCCTGTCAATGTTTCAGTGTGGGACTTGTTTTTTCCCTGGATCATTCCTGTGGCCTGCTGCTCTGCAAAGCTAAGTTTTGCTTATGTTATTTTGTTGCTATTTTTCTGTCCAGCTTGCTTTATTGGTTTTTCTCGCCTGCTGGAAGCTCTGAGACGCAGAGGGACCACCTCCGTACCGTTAGTCGGTGCGGAGGGTCTTTTTGTCCCCTCTGTGTGGTTTTTTATAGGTTTTTGTGCTGACCGCAAAGTTATCTTCCCTATCCTCGTTCTGTTCAGCTAGTCGGGCCTCACTTTGCTAAATCTGTTTCATCTCTATGTTTGCGTTTTCATCTTACTCACAGTCATTATATGTGGGGGGCTGCCTTTTCCTTTGGGGAATTTCTCTGAGGTAAGGTAGGCTTATTTTTCTATCTTCAGGATTAGCTAGTTTTTCAGGCTGTGACGAGGCGCCTAGGTTCTGGTCAGGAGCGCTCCATGGCTACCTTTAGTGTGGTTTGATAGGCTTAGGGATTGCGGTCTGCAGAGTTCCCACGTCTCAGAGCTCGTTCTATTATTTTGGGTTATTGTCAGTTCACTGTATGTGCTCTGACCTCCATGTCCATTGTGATTCTGAATTGCCTTTCATAACAGTACAGGAAGCCAAAAGTGCTAATGATTCTCAATAGAGGGAAAAAAGTAGTTCTGAGACCATTTTTTTTTCTTTGCACTGTGTTTTGTCTTTTTTTTCCCCTAGACATTTGGGTGGTTCAGGACACAGGTGTAGCAATGGACATTAAAGGCCTGTCTTCATGTGTGGATCAGCTCATGGCAAGAGTTCAAAATATTCAAGATTTTGTGGTCCAGAATTCTTTGCTTGAACCGAGAATTCCTATTCCAGATTTGTTTTTTGGAGATAGAACTAAATTTCTGAGTTTCAAAAATAATTGTAAACTATTTCTGGCTTTGAAACCTCGCTCTTCTGGTGACCCAATTCAACAGGTTAGGATTGTCATTTCTTTTTTGCGCGGCGACCCTCAGGACTGGGCGTTTTCTCTTGCGTCAGGAGATCCTGCATTGAGTAATATCGATGCGTTTTTCCTGGCGCTTGGGTTGCTGTACGATGAGCCTAATTCAGTGGATCAGGCAGAAAAAAATTTGCTGGCTCTTTGTCAGGCTCAGGATGAGATAGAGGTATATTGTCAGAAATTTAGAAAGTGGTCAGTGCTCACTCAATGGAATGAATCTGCGCTGGCAGCAATATTCAGAAAGGGTCTCTCTGAAGCCCTTAAGGATGTCATGGTGGGATTTCCTATGCCTGCTGGTTTGAATGAGTCTATGTCTTTGGCCATTCAGATCGGTCGACGCTTGCGTGAGCGTAAACCTGTGCACCATTTGGCGGTATTACCTGAGCTTAAACCTGAGCCTATGCAGTGTGATAGGACCTTGACCAGAGTTGAACGGCAAGAACATAGACGTCTGAATGGTCTGTGTTTCTACTGTGGTGATTCCACTCATGCTATCTCTGATTGCCACCATTGGTACTGTACAGTCAAAATTTCTTCTGTCCGTTACCTTGATCTGCTCTTTGTCATCATATTCTGTCATGGCATTTGTGGATTCAGGCGCTGCCCTGAATTTGATGGACTTGGAATATGCTAAGCGTTGTGGGTTTTTCTTGGAGCCCTTGCAGTGTCCTATTCCATTGAGAGGAATTGATGCTACGCCTTTGGCCAAGAATAAGCCTCAATACTGGACCCAGCTGACCATGTGCATGGCTCCTGCACATCAGGAGGTTATTCGCTTTCTGGTGTTGCATAATCTGCATGATGTGGTCGTGTTGGGGTTGCCATGGCTACAAGCCCATAATCCAGTATTAGATTGGAAATCCATGTCGGTGTCCAGCTGGGGTTGTCAGGGGGTACATGGTGATGTTCCATTTCTGTCAATTTCGTCATCCACTCCTTCTGAGGTCCCAGAGTTCTTGTCTGATTACCGGGATGTATTTGATGAGCCCAAGTCCAATACCCTACCTCCGCATAGGGATTGTGATTGTGCTATCAATTTGATTCCTGGTAGTAAATTCCCAAAAGGTCGATTGTTTAATTTGTCCGTGCCTGAGCACACCGCTATGCGCAGTTATGTGAAGGAATCCCTGGAGAAGGGGCATATTCGCCCGTCATCGTCGCCATTAGGAGCAGGGTTCTTTTTTGTAGCCAAGAAGGAGACCCCCTGATGTACCTAAACAGTGGAAAACCCCCAATTCTAGCTCCAACCCTAACCCCAACACACCCCTAACCCTAATCCCAACCCGATCCATAATCCTAATCACTAACCCTAACGATAATCACAACCCTTACCCCAAAACAACCCTAATGTCAACCCTAACCATAACCCTAATCAAAACTCTAAATCCAACACACCCCTAATCCTAATCACAACCCTAACCTCAAACCTAACACTAATCCCAATACACCCCTAATCCCAACCCTAACCTTAACCTTAATCCCAAACCTAACCCTAATCCCAAGCGTAACCCTAATGCCAACCCTAACCCTAATACCAACCCTAATCCAAACCCTAACCCTAATCCCAACTCTAACCGTAACTTTAGCCCCAACCCTAGCCCTAACTTTAGCCCCAACCCTAACCCTAAGGCTACTTTCACACTTGCGTCGTTTGGCATCCATCGCAATCCGTCGTTTTGGACAAAAAACGGATCCTGCAAATGTGCCCGCAGGATGCGTTTTTTGCCCATAGACTTGTATTGCCGACGGATCGTGACGGATGGCCACACGTCGCATCCGTCATGCACTGGATCGGTTGTGTTTTGGCGGACCATCGGCACAAAAAACATTCAATGTAACTTTTTTTGTACATCGCGTCTGCCATTTCTGACCGCGCATGCGTGGCCATAACTCCGCCCCCTCCTCCCCAGGACATAGATTGGGCAGCGGATGCGTTGAAAAACTACATCCGCTGCCCATGTTGTGCACAATTTTCACAACGTGCGTCGGTATGTCGGGCCGACGCATTGCGACGGCCCCATACCGACGTAAGTGTGAAAGAACCCTAACCCTAAATTTAGCCCCAACCCTAACCCTAAATTTAGCCCCAACCCTAACCCTAAATTTAGCCCCAACCCTAACCCTAAATTTAGCCCCAACCCTAACCCTAAATTTAGCCCGAACCCTAACCCTAGCCCTAACCCTAGCCCTAACCCTAGCCCTAACCCTAACCCTAGCCCTAACCCTAACCCTAGCCCTAGCCCTAGCCCTAACCCTAGCCCTAACCCTAGCCCTAGCCCTAACCCTAACCCTAACCCTAATTTTAGCCCCAACTGCTCTTCTCCTGCCGGCCGGCAGATGGCGACAGATGGCGGGCGCACTGCGCATGAGCCCGCCATTTTCTTTTGCCAAGAAGACGCCAGCGGCCAGGAGGAGCAGCAGGAGGACCCAGGGACACCGGTAAGTATAATAGGGTCCCCGAATCCCCCTATTTCTCTGTCCTCTGATGTGCGATCACATCAGAGGACAGAGAATTACACTTTGCTTTTTTTTTTTTTTTTTTTTGCGGTCGCCGGTAAACAGTTAATTACTGGCGATCGCAAAACAGGGGTCGGCCGGGCGCACTGCGCATGCGCCCGCCATTTTGAAGATGGCGGCACCCATCGGGAGTCACGAGGAGCACCGGGGGAGACAGGTAAGTATTGGGGGGCTACCTGGGACCCCATTTCTCTGTCCTCTGATGTGCGATCACATCGGAGGACAGAGAAATTAAAAAGAAATCGAGTTTTTTTTTGCGATCGCCGGTAAACGGTTAATTACCGGCGATCGCAAATGCGGGGTCGGTAAAAAAAAACCCGAATCATGTTCTCTGGGGTCTCAGCTACCCCCGGCAGCCGAGACCCCGGAGAAAATCCGACTCTGGGGGGCGCTATTTACTTTTTCCACAGCGCCGTTAATTAACGGCACTGTGGTTTAAGTACCTTCAGCGGCCGCCGTTAAAAGGCGTATCGGCAGTCGTTAAGGGGTTAAGTAAGCTTTGCTTCACTTTCATTCTATTCTATAGGCTATTGATATGCCCTTTTACTGATAATAAAGTATGGTAAGAGTTAACTTATAAGAGGTGCCACAGATATCCAAGAAAACTTACAATTGATAAAACCTTATGAAAATGAAAATAAATGTTCACTAAGCCATAACATGAATATGCTTTGAGCACTCGGACTTTAGTGGGTGCTGAGGATATAATGTAAGGTGTCCTATTCATATAAACTCAGCAGCATTAGCAGAATATTTACATTTTTTATAAAAAATAATTTTTATATTTTAAATTCTTAAGACTGGAGAGTATCACATATCTCTAATTGTGCAGCCATTATATTACATATGTCGTTTTAAATGCTGCACAATTAGATATATTTAATGCCCTCCTGTCTTAATAATTTATCCTGTAATAATTGTTTTATAAACAATGCAAATATTCTGCTAAAGCTGCTGAGTTTATATGAACAGGATAAAAAGTAATGACTCGTTTTACATTAAGCCCTCAGCACCCACTAAAGTCCAAGTGTCCAAAGGGCATTCATGCTTTAACAAGGGTTACAGTTCTATAATTTTCATTCATGTCCCCAAAAAGACTACAAAAGATTAGTTCTTGCATGTTTGCCATTGCTAAATCATATGTATCAAAAACACATGGCCCAATTGTGTCATCTTAGAATAAAGTACAGTACAAACACGAACATTTGTATAACTAAGCACATCCATAACTATAAAATATACAGTAGAACTTTCATATATTATAGCTATTTTGTAAGTAAAGTTTTATGAAAAAGAGTAACTGTTTCAATTTTTATTTCATAAATCAATAGTACAGGTGAAAACAAGCAACTTTGCGATATAACTATAAAAACTGTGCTAAGTGAAGATTTTTGCATTGCTGAAAAAGAACATGACAGTTGGTGCTCATAAAGTTCTACGGGGAAGACAGTGGAGGAGCTAGGGAAGACAGACACTTCGCTGCAAGTTCCATAGAACTGAATGAGCACCAGCTGCCATCTCCTGTCACAGTAAGGCCGGAGTCACACTCAGCGTAGGGAAATACGGTCTGTATTTTACATACGTAATATGCAGAAATTATCCCAAAACAGTGATACGTATGTCATCCGTAGGCAGGGTGTGGCAGCGTATTTTACGCATGTCATCCTCCATATGTATTCCGTATGGTATCCGTACAGCGTGATTTTCTCACCGGCTTGCAAAATGGACATAGAATGGATCCACGGGCTCAAATATTTGTGAAAACATATAAACAGTGAGACACATATATATATATATATATACATATATTTATATTTCATACAGCGCTAGATAGCAGAATAGCCAGTAATTCAATAACCGGCTTTTGCTTTCTCCTTCCCAAACCCGACATGATATGAGACATGGTTTACGTACAGTAAATCTTGTCATATCCCTTTTTTTTGCATATTCCTCACTACTAACAGTAGTGTGTGTGTGCAAAATATTTAACCTGGATTCCAAATCACCATTTGTATATTTGCCATTTGTACATTTGAGGCAGCCAAAGTTATGGCTCTCAAGGAGAGAAACTAATACAGTGGGCAAAGCTATATTTTTAATGAACTACTCAGCCAAACTAACAACATTGCTTTATCAAATTTATATGAATTGTATTGTGTACAATGTGAGCAACCGTGCAACACAAAAAGGAGCTTTTCAAGTGAGCTCTCTAAGGTACACAAATGTTATGAAGTGTTTGCCAACAAGGATGTGGTTTCACCAATATGGGGTATCTTTTTAAAAATATACTATTGCCATCGCAGCCCCCCTTGCCCAAAAATCACCAGCCTATAACAGTACAAAGCATGTTCACCCTGGTGATCTAGTGGCAGTTAAAGAAGAGACATTGCAGGAGTCAGAGTTAATTAGGCCCAATGTAGTGGTGTGTGTCTCTGAGACTTGTAATGAAGTGCATGATCTGCCAAACAATTCCCCAATGGGGGTACCTTTTTTAAAAATAGACTAGTGCCATCGCAGGCCCCTTGCCAAAAATTCACCGTCCTATAACAGTACTGAGCACGTTCACCCTGGTGATCTAGTGGCAGTTAAAGGAGACATTGCAGGAGACAGACTAGTGGCATTGCAGGAGACAGACTTAAGAAGTAGGTCCAATGTAATGTAATGCCCAATTCCCCAATGTGGGGTCCTGTTTTTACAAAATAAAATAGTGCCTTCACAGCCCCCGTGCTCAAAAATCACTGACCTATAACAGTACAGAGCATGTTCACTCTGGTCACCTAGTGGTTCTGGATGATGAGGATGAGGATAAGGAGGAGGATAACAACAAACAGGCCAAAAGTGGAAGCGTATACCCATGTGTGGTTGTGAGGAGGTGCATGAGAATACACCTCACCAAAAGAGAGAATGTATTTGAGGTTATGTTTAGCTGTTTTCTCTTGGTGGTGTGCAGAAGTCTTTCCCAATCCAGCCCTTGTTCAATTTTATAAGAGTCAGCATTTTCAGTTGACAGGCGGATGCGCTTATCTGTTACAATTCCACCAGCAGCACTAAAATCCCGCTCTGACAGAACGCTAGCAGCAGGGCAGGCCAGGACCTCCAAGGTGTAGAGAGCCAATTCCTGCCACATGTCCAGCTTGGATACCCAAAAATTAAAAGGCACAGAGGAATCCTGGAGGACGTTTGTACGATCTGCAAGGTACTCCCTCACCATCTTCCCAAACATTGCACTTCTTGTGACAGCACCCCTTGCCTCTGTGCCATAACGATGGGAGGGTCTGAGAAAACTGTCCAGAACTTTGCCATTGTTCCTCTGCCTGAGCTGGATTGCACTTCGGTCTCTCTTGCAAACTCTGACGTCTGCTGCCAGCATTCTCAAATGGGAATTTTCAAAGTAATTCAAGGTATGTGTGTGAGCTCACTTTGCCTCAGAGCCGCTACCAGGTTACGTTCATTATCACATATGACCATGCCTGGCTGTAGGTTCAGCGGTGTCATCCAAACATCTGACTGCTCTTTCAGCACTGTCCACAACTCTTCTGCATTGTGCGGTTTGTCACCTATGCAGATTAGCTTCAGCAGAGCCTGTTGCTGCTTGGCTGAGGCAGGGCTGCAGTGCTTCCAGCTTCTGACTGATGTGTTGATTACAGAGATGGAGGAGGAGGAGGAGGTGCAGGAGCTGTAGACTGTGGGGGAAACCCTGATTGACGTAGGGCCAGCAATCCTCAGCATGGGGAGGATGTGTTCCATCCCAAGGTCCGACTGGATCTTGGCTTCCAGTATGTTAACCCAATGTGCCGTCAGTGAGATGTACCGTCCCTGCCCACAAGCACTTGTCCATGTGTCTGCGGTTAGGTGGACTTTCCCTGTAACAGCATTGTTGAGGGCATGGGTAATGTTGTGGGACACATGCTGGTGCAATGCCGCTACGGCACACCAGGAGAAATAGTGGCGACTGGGGACTGAGTACCTTGGGACGCCGCTGCCATCAGGTTGCGAAAAGCTTCTGTCTCAACAAGCCTAAAAGGCAGCATTTCTAGCGCAAGCAGAGGAGAAATATTAGAATTGAGGACTGTGGCCTGTGGGGCGCTGACTTGGTATTTCCGCTTGGGTTCCAAAGACTGAGTTATAGACAACTGAAGGCTGTGCTGGGACAAGGATGTGGACGGGCTTGCTGATGGTGCTGCTTGACTGTGGCCCACCACAGGTGCAGGGCTAGAGGCATCTTCACATGCACGGTATAATGGGGATTGGCTTCTACGCAAAACAGTGGAAGAAGCAGTGGTGTGACCAGCAGGGAGGGGTCCTGGAGCCTGGGGTTCGGCTCACAAAGGCGGGTGCTTTGCTGCCATGTGCCTTATCATGTTGGTAGTGGTCAGGCTGGTTGTTTTGCTACCCCTCCTGATGTGGGCATGGCAGGTGATGCAATTGGCCTGTTTGGGGCTATCGGCAGAGTCTTTAAAAAATAACCAGACTCGGGAAGATCTAACAGTTGGAATGGCTACTTCCTTCATGTTAGTGTTACTGGGAACAGATGCACGCCTTCTGTCTGTGGCCACCATACTGCTTCTTCCTGCCTGTTGGGGTGATATGCCTCCTTCCCCATGTGTGCTGCTGCCCTTGCTCTGCATGTCCTCCTGCCAGGTTGGGTCAGTCACTATGTCATCCACCACCTCGTCTTCCACATCCGCACACTGCTCCTCCTCCTGACTTTCTGGCAATTGTGTCTCATCATCGTCCACCTCTTCTGACACTTTCACACATTGCCTTCGTGTGACCGGGGCTGGTCAAATCTTTGGGCATCTCCTACATGCGATCTCATCTGTCACTACTTCAAGTTGACCGGCTGAGAGTTCAGAATCTTGAAATGGAAAACTGAACAGCTCTTCAGAGTGTCCAAGTGTGGGATCAGTTGTCTCAGGGCACTCGGCATGGTGGGAGGAAGGAGGATCAGAGTGAGGAATATCCGGGCCACACTCACGGCTACTCAGACTTGACTGTGTGGAAGACATGGTGGTGGTGGCTAAGTGACTGGAAGCATTATTCGCTATCCAACCAACAACCGTGTGCTGGGGTCCCCTAGAAACTGGGACAGGAAGGTCGAGCTAGAAGATGTGGGTATTTGTTGTGGCCCGCTTTCACCTTGGCCACGGCCTCATCCTCTGCATGCACCATCAGCATCACGTCCACTTCCCCGTCCCTTGCCCCTTGCCTTGCCCATTTTAAATGGACTACAGCACTATTTCAATTGCATAACACAAATATATTTATTAGTAGCGAAATAATATTTGATTAGTATGTCTGCAAATCTACGATTTTTCAAACTCAAATCACTAAAATTGACAAATCTCCGGGCCCGGGTGGGATACACCCCCGAGTACTGCAGGAATTGGGTACAGTCATTGATAGGCCATTATTTTTCATCTTTAAAGACTCCATAATAACAGGGTCTGTACCACAGGACTGGCGTATAGCAAATGTGTTGCCAATATTCAAAAAGGGGACAAAAACTGAACTCGGAAATTATAGGCCAGTAAGCTTAACCTCTACTGTGGGTAAAATCCTTGATGGTATTCTAAGAGATGCTATTCTGGAGTATCTGAAGAGGAATAACCTCATGACCCAACATCAGCATGGGTTTACTAGGGACCATTCCTGTCAGACTAATCTGATCAATTTCTATGAAGAGGTAAGTTTCGGACTGGACCAAGGGAACCCAGTGGATGTAGTGTATATGGATTTTTCAAAAGCTTTTGATATGGTGCCACACAAAAGATTGATACATAAAATGAGAATAATGGGGATGGGAGAAAATATGTGTAAGTGGGTTAAGAGATGGCTCAGGGATAGGAAACAAAGGTTGGTTTTTAATGGAGCACACTCGGACTGCTCCATATTTTGCCTTCCTCTGGATCAACATGTTAGGGCATGTTACGTAGGCTATGGGTTGAACTAGATGGACTTAAAGTCTTCCTTCAACCTTAATAACTATGACTGTGTCACGGTTAGCAGTGGGGTACCACAGGGGTCAGTATTGGGCCCTCTTCTTTTTAACACATTTATTAATGACCTTGTAGGGGGCATACAGAGTAGAATTTCAATATTTGCAGATGACACTAAACTCTGCAGGGTAATCAATACAGTGGAGGACAATTTTATATTACAGGATGATTTATGTAAGCTAGAAGCTTGGGCTGATAAATGGCAAATGAGCTTTAATGGGGATAAATGTAAGGTCATGAACTTGGGTAGAAGTAATAAGATGTATAACTATGCGCTTAATTCTAAAACTCTGGGCAAAACCATCAATGAAAAAGACCTGGGTGTATGGGTGAATGACAAACTCATATTTAGTAGCCAGTGTCAGGCAGCTGTTACAAAGGCAAATAAAATAATGGGATGCATTAAAAGATGCATAGATGCTCATGAGGAGAACATAATTTTACCTCTATACAAGTCACTAGTTCGACTACACTTAGAATACTGTGCACAGTTCTGGTCTCCAGGGAATAAAAAAACCATAGCTGCACTAGAGCGGGTGCAGAGAAGAGCGACCAAGGTTATTAGAGGACTGGGGGGTCTGCAATACCAAGGTAGATTATTACACGTGGGGCTATTTAGTTTGGAAAAACGAAGGCTAAGGGGTGATCTTATTTTAATGTATAAATATATGAGGGGACAGTACAAAGACCTTTCTGATGATCTTTTTAATCATAGACCTGAGACAGGTACAAGGGGGCATCCTCTACGTCTGGAGGAAAGAAGGTTTAAGCATAATAACAGATGAGGATTCTTTACTGTAAGAGTAGTGAGACTATGGAACTCTCTGCCGTATGATGTTGTAATGAATGATTTATTACTTAAATTTAAGAGGGGACTGGATGCCTTTCTTGAAAAGTATAATGTTTCAGGTTATATATACTAGATTCCTTGATAAGGTGTTGATCCAGGGAACTAGTCTGATTGCCATATGTGGAGTCAGGAAGGAATTTTTTTTTCCCAATGTGGAGCTTACTCTTTGCCACCTGGGTTTTTTTCCCTTCTTCTGGATCAACATGTTAGGGCATGTTAGGTTAGGCTATGGGATGAACTAGATGGACTTAAAGTCTTCCTTCAACCTTAATAACTATGTTACTATGTCACCAGTCAGACCTCAGCCTGACATAACAGACTGTATTCAATTTTGGGGGGCTTTTTTGTGAATTTAATTTATGCAAAATAGTGCTTTATGTAAGTAGAGTAACAGACAGCAAAACAAAGGGTACACCGGCATACAATGACCAAACTTGAAGCACGCAGATTTATGAGGGCTCTTACGGAAATACCACACTGGCAAATATGTGGCCTTTTAATATTTTTTTATGCTAAATAGTGCTGTATATAATTTCAGTGAGGCTATGTGCACACGTTGCGGATTCTCTGCGGATCCGCAGCGTTTTTTGCGGTGCAGAAACGCTGCAGATCCGCAATTGATTTACAGTACAATGTAAATCAATGAGAAAAAAAAAGCTGTGCACACGTTGCGGAAAATACGCTGCGGAAACGCTGCAGTTTAAAAGAAGTAGCATGTCACTTCTTTTTGGCGAATCTGCAGCGTTTTTGTACCCATTCATTTATAGAAATCCGCAGGGGTAAAAAACGCAGCAAATCCGCCAAAAAAACGCAGCAAAAACGCCCCAAAAATGCTGCGGATCCACACAAAAAACGCAACAAATCCGCAGCGGCGTTTTCTGCCAGGAGAGACAGAATCCGCACCAGAAACTCCTGAGGCTAATCCGCAACGTGTGCACATAGCCTAACAGATAGCAAAAAAGTGGTCCTCTGGCCTGCAATGACCAAACTTGAAGCACACAGATATATGAGGGCTCTCACGGAAATACCATACTGGCAAATATGTGCCCTTTTAATATTTTTATGCTAAATAGTACTGTATATAATTTCAGTAACAGACAGCAAAAAAAGTGGTCCTCCGTCCTACAATGACCAAACTTGGAGCACAGAGATATATGAGGGCTGTCACAGAAATACCACACTGGCAAATATGTGGCCTTTTTGTAATTTTGGAAAGCTAATTAGTGCTGTATAAAATTAGAGTCTCAGACAGCAAAAAAAGGAGTCCGCCGGCCTACAATGCCCAAAGTTGGAGCACGCAAATATATGAGGACTTTTTCGATGAACTTAAAACACACAACAACAAAAAAAGTGGCACAAGGCTAGCACACACAGCTATGCTACGTATGCCTGACAAACTATGATTTTTCAACAGGCCTCAGTCTGACAGAACAGACTGTATATTTTTGTTTTTTGGGGGGTGAATTTTTGAAAAAAAAAATGCAAATAGGTATATAGTAAAGAAGCTGCAGCAGCAGACAGTTATGGAGCTTTGGGAGCAATGCAGTGGGACCAATGGACGCACATACAGTGCCTGCAGGCCTTGCACTGATGTGGATATGCCGTGCCCTGCCTACCTAGCGCTGTAATATTGGGACCCACGAATTAGCCCTAAAAAGGACTTTTGGTTTCTCAGAAGCTGTGGATTTAAGATTTGCAGACCTACTCTGAGGTCGGGGTCACACTGGCGACTAAAACAGACGAGTGCAATGCGATAAAAAAATCGCATTGCACTCGGACCAATGTTAAACTAGGGGCAGCTCCCAGCAGCCGATATTTTGTCAGTCGTTTTCCTCGGCCCGAGACAATCTCAGCATGCTGCGATTGTCACAGACACTCGGTCGACTCTCGGCTCCCTAGCCCCTATATAAGCCTATGGGTGCGACAACGCACATCACTCAGATATCATCCGAGTGATGTGCGTTAAACGCTGACCCCGGCAATGGAGGAGATGGAGAAGTTAGTTTCTCCGCCTCCTCCACAGCTGTGCTCTTATCGGCTCTCTGCGAGAGGCTCAGAGCACAGACGCAAGACACTTGGCTCCCGCTCGCAGCAGAGCAGGAGCCGAGGGCCATTAGCATATCACTTCCAATGCTCTCGCATCCGACCCAATAAGCTAGTGTGACTCCAGCCTAACTCTAAAAACCACGATTCTGACCCTTTCTCGGCACCAGCTCTCCCTTTTGTCGCTGAGTCAGAAACAGAATGCAGGGCGGCGCCAGGTCTCTTATACTCGGGATGATGCTGTACAGCCAAGCCAATCACTGCATGACCACAACAAAGATGGCTGCGGCGTTTCATGGCCTGGCAGGCAATCCCTGCACCGTGATTGGGTCTCTAAAGTCCACCATAAACGCTGGGTGGAGACACCAGTTACCGTCGAATAATCCCGGAAATGCTCGCTGCTCGCCGAGTACACCGAGCATAGTGATACTCGGGTGAGTAACTAGTAGTGGCGAGCACGTTCGCTCATCATCACTATCAACCATGACATGCTATAAAAGCAAAAATAAAATCTGGAGATATAGAATTTTTCATAAGTACTCAGTGTATGTACTTGAATAAAACATATTGCTACTATATAAATACAATGTGAATCCCCTTGTAAGTGAATTTACTGCATGCTACCAACAAAGGTATTACAACTTATACTGTACTTGTGAAGAAGTGAATTGTCTCCCTGTGAACAGTCCAAGTATATTTATCTTTTGACAAAACGGATTTTTGCATTTATGAGGATTTTTCTTCTGGAGCACAATGTTCACAGAGATTCCCTGGAAGAAAAAAATACAGAACTCTGAATGTCCTGTTATTTTTCCCTAGCAACATGTAAACTTTGTTATGTTTTTTGAACTGGCAAAACTTGTAAGAACCCAGCATGAAGGAAATGCTGGAAGTTCAACAGATTTAAAAACTGTGAAAGAGCCAATTTAATAGCTGTAATTCATTCTGTTCCCCAATAAAAGTATTGTTACTGGGTACATTTTGATCATACACAGAGTGATAGAGAAAATATCTCCAAACACAAGTATACCTTGATGAAACTCTAGGAATATTAAAGCTCTCTACCAAGGAGTCGTAGATGGACTTAAATTGTGCAGAAGTTTATTTCTTGAAGAAACATCGAGAACTATATATTATATCTATTAACCCCTTTACCCCCAAGCCTGTTTTCATCTTCCAGACCACGCCAAATTTTATGATTCTAGCGAGCGTCAATTTATGTTGTAATAACTCTGGAACGATTCAACGGATCCCATTGATTCTGAGACAATACTATTTGCGTTTTTTTACAAAAATATTGAAAATTTGAAAATTTAGCAATTTTCAATTTTTATGCCCTTAAACCAGATAGTTATTATTATTACTAGATGGTGGCCCGATTCTAACGCATCGGGTATTCTAGAATATGCATGTCCTCGTAGTATATTGCACAGCCCATGTAGTATATTGCCCAGCCACGTAGTATATTGCCCAACCACGTAGTATATTGCCCAGTCACGTAGTATATTGCCCAGCCACATAGTGTATTGCCCAGCCACGTAGTATATTGCCCAACCACGTAGTATATTGCCCAGTCACGTACTATATTGCCCAGTCACGTAGTATATTGCCCAGTGACGTAGTATATTGCCCAGCCACGTAGTATATTGCCGTCGCGTAGTATATTGCCCAGCCACATAGTATATTGCCCAGTCACGTAGTATATTGCCCAGTCACGTAGTATATTGCACAGACACGTAGTATATTGGCCAGTCACGTAGTATATTACCCAGCGTGCGTAGTATATTGCCCAGCCCGCATAGTATATTGCACAGCCCGCGTAGTATATTGCCCAGCCCGCGTAGTATATTGCCCAGCCCGCATAGTATATTGCCCAGCACGCATAGTATATTGCACAGCCCACGTAGTATATAGCAATGTGGGCATCATATCCCTGTTAAAAAAAGAATTAACCCCTTCATGACCCAGCCTATTTTGACCTTAATGACCTGGCCATTTTTTGCAATTCTGACCAGTGTCCCTTTATGAGGTAATAACTCAGGAACGCTTCAACGGATCCTAGCGGTTCTGAGATTGTTTTTTTGTGACATATTGGGCTTCATGTTAGTGGTAAATTTAAGTCAATAAATTCTGCGTTCATTTGTGATAAAAACGGAAATTTGGCGAAAATTTTGAAAATTTCGCAATTTTCACATTTTGAATTTTTATTCTGTTAAACCAGAGAGTTATGTGACACAAAATAGTTAATAAATAACATTTCCCACATGTTTACTTTACATCAGCACAATTTTGGAAACAAAATTTTTTTTTGTTAGGAAGTTATAAGGGTTAAAATTTGACCAGCGATTTGTCATTTTTACAACGAAATTTAAAAAACCATTTTTTTTAGGGACCACCTCACATTTGAAGTCAGTTTGAGGGGTCTATATGGCTGAAAATACCCAAAAGTGACACCATTCTAAAAACTGCACCCCTCAAGGTACTCAAAACCACATTCAAGAAGTTTATTAACCCTTCAGGTGCTTCACAGCAGCAGAAGCAACATGGAAGGAAAAAATGAACATTTAACTTTTTAGTCACAAAAATTATCTTTTAGCAACAATTTTTTTATTTTCCCAATGGTAAAAGGAGAAACTGAACCACGAAAGTTGTTGTCCAATTTGTCCTGAGTACGCTGATACCTCATATGTGGGGGTAAACCACTGTTTGGGCGCACGGCAGGGCTTGGCTCCACTCTTTAGCGGACACCATGTCACGTTTGGAGAGTCCCCGTGTGCCTAAAAATTGGAGCTCCCCCACAAGTGACCCCATTTTGGAAACTAGACGCCCCAAGGAACTTATCTAGATGCATAGTGAGCACTTTGAACCCCCAGGTGCTTCACAAATTGATCCGTAAAAATGAAAAAGTACTTTTTTTTCACAAAAAAATTCTTTTAGCCTCAATTTTTTCATTTTCACATGGGCAGTAGGATAAAATGGATCATAAAATTTGTTGGGCAATTTCTCCCGAGTACGCCGATACCTCATATGTGGGGGTAAACCACTGTTTGGGCACACAGCAGGGCTCGGAAGGGAAGGCGTGCCATTTGACTTTTTGAATGGAAAATTAGCTCCAATTGTTAGCGGACACCATGTCGCGTTTGGAGAGCCCCTGTGTGCCTATGCATTGGAGCTCCCCCACAAGTGACCCCATTTTGGAAACTAGACCCCCCAAGGAACTTATCTAGATGCATATTGAGCACTTTAAACCCCCAGGTGCTTCACAGAAGTTTATAACGCAGAGCCATGAAAATAAAAAATTATTTTTCTTTCCTCAAAAATGATTTTTTAGCCTGGAATTTCCTATTTTGCCAAGGATAATAGGAGAAATTGGACCCCAAATATTGTTGTCCAGTTTGTCCTGAGTACGCTGATACCCCATATGTGGGGGTAAACCACTGTTTGGGCGCACGGCAGGGCTCGGAAGGGATGGCACGCCATTTGGCTTTTTAAATGGAAAATTAGCTCCAATCATTAGCGGACACCATGTCACGTTTGGAGAGCCCCTGTGTGCCTAAACATTGGAGATCCCCCAGAAATGACCCCATTTTGGAAACTAGACCCCCAAAGGAACTAATCTAGATGTGTGGTGAGGACTTTGAACCCCCAAGTGCTTCACAGAAGTTTATAACGCAGAGCCATGAAAATAAAAAAAAAAAAATATTTTCTCAAAAATGATCTTTTAGCCTGCAATTTTTTATTTTACAAAGGGTAACAGGAGAAATTTGACCCCAAAAGTTGTTGTGCAGTTTCTCCTGAGTACGCTGATACCCCATATGTGGGGGTAAATCACTGTTTGGGCACATGCCGGGGCTCAGAAGTGAAGTAGTGACGATTTGAAATGCAGACTTTGATGGAATGCTCTGCGGGCGTCACGTTGCGTTTGCAGAGCCCCTGATGTGGCTTAACAGTAGAAACCCCCCACAAGTGACCCCATTTTGGAAACTAGACCCCCCAAGGAACTTATCTAGATGTGTGGTGAGCACTTTGAACCCCCAAGTGCTTCATAGAAGTTTATAATGCAGAGCCGTGAATATAATAAATACGTTTTCTTTCCTCAAAAATAATTATTTAGCCCAGAATTTTTTAATTTTCCCAAGGGTAACAGGAGAAATTTGACCCCAATATTTGTTGTACAGTTTCTCCTGAGTACGGTGATACCCCATATGTGGGGGTAAACTACTGTTTGGGCACATGCCGGGGCTCGGAATTGAAGTAGTGACGTTTTGAAATGCAGACTTTGATGGAATCCTCTGCGGGCGTCACGTTGCGTTTGCAGAGCCCCTGATGTGCCTAAACAGTAGAAACCCCCCACAAGTGACCCCATTTTGGAAACTAGACCCCGAAAGGAACTTATCTAGATGTGTGGTGAGCACTTTGAACCCCCAAGTGCTTCATAGAAGTTTATAATGCAGAGCCGTGAAAATAATAAATACGTTTTCTTTCCTCAAAAATAATTATTTAGCCCAGAATTTTTTATTTTCCCAAGGGTTACAGGAGAAATTGGACCCCAAAAGTTGTTGTCCAGTTTCTCCTGAGTACGCTGATATCCCATGTGTGGGGGTAAACCACTGTTTGGGCACACGTCGGGGCTCAGAAGGGAAGTAGTGACTTTTGAAATGCAGACTTTGATGAAATGGTCTGCGGGCGTCACATTGCGTTTGCAGAGCCCCTGGTGTGCCTAAACAGTGGAAACCCCCCACAAGTGACCCCATTTTAGAAACTAGACCCCCCAAGGAACTTATCTAGATATGTGGTGAGCACTTTGAACCCCCAAGTGCTTCACAGACGTTTACAACGCAGAGCCCGTGAAAATAAAAAATCATTTTTCTTTCCTCAAAAATGATGTTTTAGCAAGCATTTCTTTATTTTCACAAGGGTAACAGGAGAAATTGGACCCCAGTAATTGTTGCGCAGTTTGTCCTGAGTATGCTGGTACCCCATATGTGGGGGTAAACCACTGTTTGGGTGCATGTCGGGGCTCGGAAGTGAGGGAGCACCATTTGACTTTTTGAATACAAGATTGGCTGGAATCAATGGTGGCGCCATGTTGCGTTTGGAGACCCCCTGATGTGCCTAAACAGTGGAAACCCCTCAATTATAACTCCAAGACACCCCTAACCCTTATCCCAACTGTAGCCGTAACCCTAATCACAACCCTAACCCCAACACACCCGTAACCCCAACACACCCCTAACCCTAACCACAACCCTAATTCCAACCCAACCCTAGCCCTAAGGCTATGTGCCAACGTTGCGGATTCGTATGAGATTTTTCAGCACCATTTTTGAAAAATCCGCGGGTAAAAGGCACTGCGTTTTACCTGCGGATTACCGCGGATTTCCAGTGTTTTTTGTCCGGATTTCACCTGCGGATTCCTATTGAGGAACAGGTGTAAAACGCTGCGGAATCCGCACAAAGAATTGACATGCTGCAGAAAATACAACGCAGCGTTCCCGCGTGGTATTTTCCGCACCATGGGCACAGCGGATTTGGCTTTCCATATGTTTACATGGTACTGTAAACCTGATGGAACTCTGCTGCGGATCCGCAGCGGCCAATCCGCACCGTGTGCACATAGCCTAATTCTAAAGGTATGTGCACACGCTGCAGAAAACGCTGCAGATCCGCAGCAGTTTCCCATGAGTTTACAGTTCAATGCAAACCTATGGAAAACAAAAATCGATGTACACATGCTGCAGAAAAACTGCACGGAAACGCAGCGGTTTACATTCCGCAGCATGTCACTTCTTTCTGCGGATTCCGCAGCGGTTTTACAACTGCTCAAATAGAAAATCGCAATTGTAAAACCGCAGTGAAATGCGCAGAAAAAACATGGTAAATCCGCCATAAATCCGCAGCGGTTTAGCACTGCGGATTTATCAAATCCGCAGCGGAAAAATCCGCAGAGGACCAGAATACGTGTGCACATACCGAAACCCTAACCCTAACCCTACCCCTAACCCTAACCCTACCCCTAACCCTACCCCTAACCCTAACCCTACCCCTAACCCTACCCCTAACCCTAACCCTACCCCTACCCCTACCCCTAACCCTAACCCTACCCCTAACCCTACCCCTAACCCTAACCCTACCCCTAACCCTAACCCTAACCCTAGTTCTTACCCCAACCTTAGTGGAAAAAAAAAAATTTATTATTTTTTTTTATTGTCCCTACCTATGGGGGTGACAAAGGGGGGGGGGCTTTTACTTTTTTTTTTTATTTTGATCACTGAGATATAACCTATCTCAGTGATCAAAATTCACTCTGGAACGAATCTGCCGGCCGGCAGATTCGGCGGGCGCACTGTACATGCGCCCGCCATTTTGGAAGATGGCGGCGCCCAGGAAAGAAGACGGACGGTCCCCGGGAGGCCAGGTAAGTATAAGGGGGGGGGAGATCAGGGCACGGGGGGGCGTTGGAGCACGGGGGGTGGATCGGAACACGGGGGGGTGGATTGGAGCACGGAGTGGGGGATCGCTGTGCGGGCGGGTGGATCGGAGCACGGGGGGGGGAATCGCTGTGCGGGGGGGGATCGCTGTGTGGGGGGGTTTGATTGGAGCACGGGGGGTGTGATTGGAGCACGGGGGGAGCGGGCAGGAGGACGGGGGAGCGGAGCACAGGACCGAGGGGAGCAGACCACAGATCGGGGGGCTGGGGGGGCGATCGGAGGAGTGGGGTGGGTGCACATTAGTGTGTCCAGCCATGGCCGATGATATTGCAGCATCGGCCATGGCTGGATTGTAATATTTCACCATTTTTTTAGGTGAAATATTACAAATCGCTCTGATTGGCAGTTTCACTTTCAACAGCCAATCAGAGCGATCGTAGCCACGAGGGGGTGAAGCCACCCCCCCTGGGCTAAACTACCACTCCCCCTGTCCCTGCAAATCGGGTGAAATGGGAGTTAACCCTTTCATCCGATCTGCAGGGACGCGATCTTTCCATGACGCATATGCTGCGTCATGGGTCGGAATGGCACCGACTTTCATGACGCAGCGTATGCGTCAAAGGTCGGGAAGGGGTTAAAATAAAAAATAGTTATATACTCACCTTCCGTTGGCCCCTGGATCCAGGAAGCGTTTACCGACGCTCCTCACGCGCTCCGGTCTTAAGAGTGCATTGTGGTCTCACGAGATGATGACTTAGCAGTCTCGCGAGATCGCTACGTCATCATCTCGCGAGATCGCAATGCATGGACCGGTCACCGGAGCTTCGCGAGGTGCGGGAAAGGCATTGGAAGGTGAGTATATGATGATTTTTTATTTTTTTATTATTTTTAACATTAGATCTTTTTACTATTGATGCTGCACAGGCAGAATCAATAGTAAAAAAGTTGGTCACACAGGGTTAATAGCAGCGTTAATGGAGTGCGTTACACCGCGGCATAATGTGGTTCATTAGCGCTGTCATTAACCCTGTGTGAGCGCTGACTGGAGGGGAGTATGGAGTGGGCACTGAATGCGGGGAGGAAGGAGCGGCCATGTTGCCGCCGGACTGCGCCCATCGCTGATTGGTCGTGGCAATGGTCGTGGGCGTTTTGCCATGACCAATCAGCGACTTGGATTTCCATGACAGACAGAGGCCGCGACCAATGAATATCCGTGACAGACAGAAAGACAGACAGAGAGCCGGAAGTGACCCTTAGACAATTATATAGTAGATGCTTTGTTTATAAAGCAGCATCATATTCTGTGTTCATTTGCATCGCTGTCCCCAATAGGGCTTACAATCTAAATTCCTTATCAGTAAGTATTTGGAGTGTGGAGGAAATCAGAGAACCCGGAGGAGAGCCACCCACAGGGAGAAAATACAAACTTCTTGCAGATGTTGCTTGAACCCAGGACCCCAGAGCTGCAAAGCATCAGTGCTAACGACTTAGCCACCATGCTACCCAATTGTACCACACAAAATACATAATAAAAACCATTTACCAAATGCCTACTTTACATGTGCATCATTTTTAAACAATTTTTTTGTTGTTAGGAAATTAGAAGAGTTAAAATTTGATCAGCAATTTTTCCAACAAAATTTACAAAATCTATTTTTTAGGGACCACTTAACATTTGAAGTGACTTTGAGGGGCCTATGTGACAGAAACAACCCAAAGATGACACTATTTTAAAAACTGCACCCCTCAAAGTGCTCCAAACCACATTCAATAAGTTTATTAACCCTTTATGTGCTTCACAGGAATTAAAGCAATGTGGAAGTAAATTAGCATTTAAATGTTCCCCACAAAAATGTTGCTTTTGCCCCCAATTTTTCTTTTACACAAGGGTAAAAGACCAAACCAGACCACATGATTTGATGGGCACATTCTCCTGAGTACACAGATACCCCATATGTGCTGGCAAACTACTATTTGGGCACATGGCAGAGCTTGTAAGGGAAGCAGCGTCAACTGAATTCTGGAGTGCAATTTTAGCTGGAATAGATTGCGGATGCCATGTCACATTTGAAGAGCCCCTGACACGTCACAACAGCAGAAACCCCCAGACATGACCAAATTTTGGGAACTACACCTCTTAAGAAATTCATCTAGGGGTGTAGTGAGCATTTTTAACAATCAGGCAATTCAAAGACTTGTATAAAATTGTTCTGACTAAATAGGAAATTACCATTTTTTCCGCTAAAATGTTGCTTTGGCTCCAAGTTTTTAACTAATAGATATACAATACATGGTACAATTTGCTACGCAATTTCCCCTGAGTAGACCAATACCCATATGTGGTCGAAAATTACTTTTGAGCCACAGTGCAATGATCAGAAGGGAAGAAGCACCATATTCGAGTTTAGATTTTGCTGAAATGTTTTGAGAGCACCATGTCACATTGGCAAAGCCCCTTAGGTGCCAGAACAACAAAAACCTCTGTAAGTGACTCCATTTTACAAGCTACACACCCCATTGAATTCATCTAGGGGTACAGTGATCATATTAACACCACATGTGCCTCACAGAATTTTATACCATTGAGCAGTGAAGAAAAAATAAAGTACATTTTTACCACTAAAATGTTGTTTTAGCCCCAAGTTTTAAATTTTTATAAGGGCTAATAGGAAAAATGGACCTCAGTTTGCTTTGTAATTTCTCCTGAGTGCACCAATACCCTACATGTGAAATACTTTTCAGGCACAATGGAAAGCTCAGAAAGGAAGAAGTGCTATATCGTAGTGCAGATTTTTCTCTAATGGTTTGCTGGTGCCATTACCCACTATAAGAGCCCCTGAGGTGCCAAAACAGCAGAACCATCCCTATAAGTGACCCCATTTTACAAATTACACCTTTCAGTTAATTCATCTAACAGCGCAGTGATCATATTGACACCATGGGTGTGTCACAGAATTTTATACCACTATAGAGTGAAGAAAAATAAATATTTTTATGCAGTTCATCGTGTGATAAAAGCAATAAGACAGCTTTATTCTTTGGGTCAGTACGATTACAGTGATAGCACATTTATATAACTTTTGTCACGCTTTGCAGCTTTTGCACAAACAATATTTTATAGAAAAAAATAATTTTTTGCATCCCTATATTTGGAGAGCTATAGCTTTTTTATTTCTTTGCTGATGGAGCTGTCTGCTAGATTGTTTTTTCTGGAACAAGATGATGTGTCTTGTGGACACCTCTCCATTACTAAGCCAGCTTGATGTCACCTTACAATTTAAAGGTGACATTAACCTCCTATTACCCCATATGCCACTGCTTACAGGGCAGTGGGAAGATAGAGGCTAAGTGCCAGAATTGGCGCATCTGTAAGATGCGTCATTTCTGGGGCAGCTATGTGCTGGAATTTGTAGCCAGGGGGGGCAATATCCATGGCCCCTCTCTAGGCTATGAATATCAGCCCACAGCTGTCTGCGTAGCCTTTTCTGGCTATTAATTATAGGGGGACCCCATGTCGTTGTTTTGTGGGGTCCCCCTATTTTAATAGCCAGTAAAGGCTAAATATACAGCTGCAGGCTGATATTCATAGCCTGGGAAGATCCATGGGTATTAACCCCTTCCCAGGCTATAAACATCAGCCCCTAGTCACTGGCTTTCCCTCTCTGGTGCAGAAAATTGCGCGGGAGCCCACGCCATTTTTTTTTTACTTTTTTTTTTATAAATTAAATAGATATTGCATTTAAGGCCGGGGTCACACTTGTGAGAAACTTGCATGAGTCTCTCGCATTAATACCCAGCACTGCCGCCAGCACTCAGGACTGCAGCATGCGGCTGCATGTATTTCTATGTAGCTGAATGCTCCAGTCCCGAGTGCTGGCGGCAGCACTGGGTATTGAGGTGCAAGACTTGTGCGAGTTTCTCGCAAGTGTGACCCCAGCCTAACACAGATTTTGTGTGTGTGTCTTTATTTAACTCTTTATGTACCATTTTATTATGTTTATTACTAAACATCGGGCTTGGTATTATGTATTTATCTATCTATAGATCTATCTATAGATAGATATCTATCTATTATCTATCTATCATCTATCTACTATATCTTTCTGTGTGTGTAAACATTATTTTTCAATGGAGTATGTAAATGAAGAGGTTGGACAAGAAATGACATCACAATTCTTTTTCTTTTTTTGTTCAATAATAGATCTTTACTTAGCTTTCAAAATCGCATACAAATACGCATGAAAAAAACGCATGAAAATCCGCATAAAAAACGCATCAAATCCGTGCAGAAAATTCCACAGGCAAATCTGCAACATGTGCACATACCTTTAAAGTAAACTTTTTGATCTTCCTTTACTCCACTTTTTTTGGCGGTATGATGAAAAACCATAGTTTCTGCCACGTTTTTTAATTCTTTTTTTACCATGTTCACTGAAGGCGTTAAATAGTATGACAATTTTATAGATCGTTATGCACCAGATGCTGCAACACTAAATATGTGTACTTTTTTAACATAAATATACTTATTTTTTGTTATAGTATTTTGTCATTTTTTTGTTTAAAAAAATTATTTTTACCTTTTTTACTTAGACCATCGCAAGGCCCGCATGATCACTGTGATGTAAGTTTATGTCAATTTGTGGGAACCCCTTCTTGATCAAATATCATAAAGGTGTTAAGAGTCCCTATGGAACTTTGACAGTATAATAATGAGGTTAAACAACACTGATAACTTCATTTCAAAGTGCCCATCATTTATGCAGTGATAGATTTCCATCTTTAAAATGCCTTGAAAGTTTAAGGTGATATAAGTAAGACTAAGGTCCTATGTACGCTGTGAGGCAGTGAGAGGGGAATCATATACAAGGGCCGTTATGTGTCCCCAGGATGCACATAGCGGCATATTGAACCCACTTGAGAGCATTGTAATTACAACCATGTCTGTGGTTACAATGCAAAATAAAAGAGAGAGTGGATTTGGTCAAGCTATTTGATCAAGTCAGATTTAAGAAAACCTGACATGGGCTTTTATTTTTGGAGAGATCTGCAGGATTGGTAATGGGATGGATCTCTCCCTCCACTCTGGGCTTTGGGAGTGGCCCATGTCCATGAAACCTAATTAAACTTTCAGTTAAGGTTGAGGTGTGTCAGTGTGTTGCTTGCAAGCATCTGAGCAGGGAGCTCTGTACTGGACAGGTCTGTGAGAAGACTGAACACAGGCCGGAGAAGGCAAAGCTATTGACGCACCCATGAGTGATACGGCGGTACAGTCACCCACGGCAATGGGTTTTATACGAACTATTAGGCCGGAGTCACACTACCGTATAAAATGGACAAGTGCTATGCGATAACACACTGCATAGCACTCTGCCCAGTGTTACTCTATGTGATATCTCAGATCTGCGATTATTTTCTCATGCAGATTCGGCATGAGAGAACACTGGCAGCATGCTGCTATTGGCAGCAAGACTCGGCTCACTTGCACCCATACAGTCACAGTGTGATTCCTGCCGGCAGCAAAGTAGATCGAAGAATTACTTTCTCATTCTCCTCCACAGCTGTGCTCCGATCTTGTCATGCAAGAGTATTGGAGCACAGAACACTGACACACGGCTCCCGCTCACAGCAGAGCAGGAGCTGAGGTTCATTAGCATATTGCAGCCGATGCTCTCGCATCGGATGTTATACGCTGGTGTGACTCCGGCCTTATAGACGACCCGGCTGCGATCAGGAGGATAAAGTTTGCCATTACTTTGTGAGTTTTGAAAATAAAGACGTTTACGTTGAACTTTCTTGGGTCACTGTCTCATTGCCACACGGACATGCATTCCAAATCTGGTATCGGAAAAGGGCTGTTTTGTGAATATCCTGAAAAAGTGGACATATTGTATGTGTTGCAGTATTTCAATGATATCCTAGTAATGTGAAACAATCAAAGAAATAGTTTCAGGAATCTGTCATATTTGAGTGTGTGTTTACATTAGAGATTGATGATTGAACCACAATATTTTTGGACCCGCTATTGACATCATGGACTGTTTTAAATAGTGCATTCAGTTGGGAGAGTAAACATCTACTCTCCTACAAAGAAGGTGGTTCTTCTGTATGTGAATACAGAATAATTAAAAAGTAGATTTAGACGGAGAGGACACCCTGGTATATCTGCAGTCAGCCTATCAAACTAAAGTAGAACCTAATAAATCCCCCTATTAGACACAAACTACATTGTCAAAAATGTGGACCAGTTTACTAGGCAAATGGTAAAGCTTTAAGGCAATGTTCCCGAGCAAGAGGAAACACTCATTGTCAAATATGTATTAGCTCATTGCCCTAAACCAGTCATTTTGACAACAGACTTAAAAAAAATGGATACACCCATCAACTGAGCAGAGCAGAAGAGAAGCAGCTGCTCTGTCAGCTTGAGCAGTCTATGACAGTTCTGTAAAGGCAAAGATCGGCGCCGGGCACAACAGGCAGGTACAGTAGTTAGCAACTTTCTGCCTGATGGTTTTTAGGCACATTGTAAAAAAAAAGGCACTGATAACCATTTAATCGAAAAAAGGCTCAGTAATTTTTTTCCAGAGGGAACTCCGTGAAACCTCGAGGCCTCAAATTTACATTATCTTACCCATTTTGTTAATGCACTTATATTAGCCTGACATTGTCTTCTATATATACTGATGTCTACAATTTCCCATGAATGAACTTCAAATTTCTTTCCCAAACACTTCACACAGTCATGTACTACACATTAACTTACAAGAAAGATGGCAATGAAAATTGGAATAAAAGAAAAAGTTTAATCAATGCCTAGAAATCACCATTATACACTATGACTTGAAATATTATAGATGAATACAAAACACCTACTGGAAAAGAAATGTCAAGAATTATGAAATATGTTTTCTATTGTTTAATAAATAGGGAAACATACGTATGCTAAAAAACTGAATTACAAGAAATATTCCAAGACAACAAAAGGCTTTACTACACTATGAAGAAAGAAATTATTACATTCTAGCTTTTTTCATGCAAGACAAGATCAAACTGGTAGAAACAAAAATCTAAGGCTGGCATGTATGAGCCATACATTTAATGTCTTTCATTAAAGATCTGCTTACACTTATGTGAAAATTGACTTATTATCAGTATAGTTTATGTGAATGAAAGTTAATTTTAATGACAATTTTGTGCCAAACGGACACAGAAAATTGTAATAGGTGTTAGTACTTTTCATATCCATCTATTCAATTTAAGTTCAGGAGATGAAAGAAAATATTATAACAGATGACACATTAAACAATCACAATGTAATAACTGTTAGATTTTGTAGACTGCACAAAAAAAACATGTTTTGTTAGATGTGGGCGTGAAAGATCGACCCACCAAACAGCATATATGGGCATGCCTGTCTTTAAGAGCTAAATACATCAAGACTTTTATTTCTTCTATCTGTTGCTGCCCTCCTGAGAAATCACGGTTTTAATTCATATGCAAAGGAGGAGTAACGTGCTCTGGTTCTGACAGAGCACATTCGATGCCTCTGCAAGGTACGTTACATTTGTAGGTATATGGAGAAGGAAGTAAATGGGGTTAAGCTCTAGATAATGTGATATGGGATACACTGAGTCAGTAAGGGGACTGGTTTTTGTTATACAGCTTAAGGCTATGGCCACAGTATCAGTATTTGGTCAGTATTTCACATCAGTATTTGTTAGCCAAAACCAGGAGTGGGTGATAAATACAGAAGTGGTGCATATGTTTCTATTATACTTTTCCTCTGTTTGTTCCACTCCTGATTTTGCCTCACAAATACTGATGTAAAATACTGACCACATACTGATAGTGTGACCATAGCCTAATTATATGTTGGAAGAGGAAAAATAGGAAAAACGTATTTCTTATTAATTAGAATCTGAATAGAGAGGTAATAGATCCATTGTCAGTGTTCCCTGCAGTGTGCACTAAACGCATATAGATTTACAACACGCACATTATGTACATTGTCGGCAGCACACACATATATACAACACTGCTGCATGCAAAGTACAGGAACACTCAGCTCTTCTGGACTACACACATAGCGCTGTCGCGTGCATGCACAGAACTCTGCTACATCAACATACACTTTGCATATACAATACCACATTTGAAAGACATATGACTCCTCACACAACCTGAAAGCTCTTTCAGATGTCAGACGTCTGTGTCCGCTACATGTGGTGAAAGTGTTCACATTTAACGGAGACGCTTACACATTCAAGTGAATGGGTGTGTGCACATGTCAGTGTGTTTCCACAGACCATGTGTCCGTGGGCAAAACGCGTTGACATGTCAGTTTTTTAACAGCAGCATGGCCCGCGAAATGTCCCACACGCATGCACACAGATGACACATGGATGACATGGATGATATAGTTCTCTTATATTTTTGATAACCAGCCAAGCAAATCTGACAGCTGCAGACTGCAACCCTCAGCTGTCAGCTTTAGCAAGGCTGGTTATCAAGAATAGAGAGGTCCCCACTCTGTATTTTTAATCATTTAAATAAATAATTAAAAAAAAACGGCGTGTGTTGTGAATTCTGTGGCCAGGCTCCCTCCTGTGGTCGTGAGTGGTACTTGGTGTCTATGAGCTTCCTTTGGTGGATGAGAGTGGTACTGCGGCTTCTGAGTTTCCTTCCTCAGGTGATGAGGTTAAGTCGTTAGGTGCTGCTCTATTTAACTCCACCTAGTGCTTTGATCCTGGCCTCCAGTCAATGTTCTAGTGTTGGTCTTGCTTCCTCCTGGATCGTTCCTGTGGCCTGTCTGTCCTGCATAAGCTAAGTTTTGCTTGTGTTATTTTTGTTTGCTATTTTTTCTGTCCAGCTTGCTATATTGGTTTTTCTTGCTTGCTGGAAGCTCTGGGACGCAGAGGGAGCACCTCCGTACCGTTAGTCGGTGCGGAGGGTCTTTTTGCCCCCTCTGCGTGGTTGTTTGTAGGGTTTTGTGTTGACCGCAAAGCAATCTTTCCTATCTTCGGTCTGTTCAGTAAGTTGGGCCTCACTTTGCTAAATCTATTTCATCTCTGCATTTGTATTTTCATCTCAACTCACAGTCATTATATGTGGGGGGCTTCCTTTTCCTTTGGGGTATTTCTCTTAGGCAAGGTAGGCTTATTTTTCTTTCTTAGGGCTAGCTAGTTTCTCAGGCTGTGCTCAAGGCGCATAGGACTGGTCAGGAGCGCTCCACGGCTACCTTTAGTGTGGTTGGATAGGATTAGGGATTGCGGTCAGCAGAGTTCCCACGTCTCAGAGCTCGTCCTATGTTTTTGGTAATTGTCAGGTCACTTTGTGTGCTCTGAACTTCAAGGTCCATTGTGGTTCTGAATTACCTGTTCATAACAGGCGTGGTGTCCTTCCCATTTTTGACAACCGGCCTTGCTAAAGCAGTCAGCTGTGGCAGGTATTTTCTGGCTGATAAGGGGCCATTTATATAGATTTCTCACAGTGATCTGCAGTGAACTCACAGAGCTGAACTGTGTTTGTTATTTTTTAATAAAAAAGGAAAACTGTGTTTTGTTTTTATTTCAAATAAAAGACATTATTCTGGCTGTGTATTTACAATACAACTATAGGATTAGTAATGGATAAGTGACGTCAACCCCACAAATATGAACTCCACTTGCCACCGGGCAAGTGGGAAGAGTCAGGCAAAGTGTCAGAATTGGTGAATCTAATAGATGCACCACTTCTCGGTGGCTATGGGCTGCTATATTTAGGTGTGGGGGGAAATATCCATGGGTTCTTACCAGCCTGAGAATACCCACCCCCAGCTGTCTGCTTTAGCAAGGCTGGTTGTCAAAAATGGGTGGCCCCACTCCATTTTTTTCAATTATTTAATTAAACAATTAGATAAACAGCATTGGGACACCTTCACCTTCTTGATAACCAGCCTTGCTGAAGCTGACAGCTGAGGGTTGCAGCCCACAGCTGTCAGTTTTGCCTGACTGGTTATCAAAAATACAGGCGAACCCAAGCAGTTTTTATTTATTTATTTATTTATAGTGCAGGAGCCAGCTAATAAATACTCCCATCAGCTGCCGCTTGCTCTCGCTGTTATCAGTTGAATACAACTCTCAGCATTCTCCGCTGCTAGTGCTGATCGCCAGCAGTGCTGGGGAACAGAGCGAACAGTACCGCTGCTTCCCAGCCCCCGGTACGTGTGGTACTGATGCGGCACACGGGCAGCACATGATTGCCATACGTATGCCACAAGTATTACACACACGTACACATGGACACTGATATCTCTGGTACTGTTTTTCCCGGTACCGGAAATATCAGGACGTGTGAAAGAGCCCTTAGTCAGGACCTACCGCATCTGTGCAGCTTCAGTGATGTGTAGGTCTTGATAGTTTTCCTTCCTGACCTGCAGCGATCAGACTTATCCTTAACTTTCAGGAGAAAAGAGATCTACCCACTAAATACTCTCAATGATTGGGAAAGACTTTGTGTCAGCGCTCTTCTCTTGGTAGGAAGCTGCCCACAGACTGGACTTTTTCTTGCTAAAAAGTGAACCTACAGTTTTAAAAAATAAAGTCATTTATTGAATGAGTGCTTCTATTTTGGTCTTTTATACATTTTCATTCTTTTATTTACCAGTCAACTTTTTTACTTCAATTTTGACCCATTTCTCAATATTATATTGGCCACCTATAATATGGATTTCAGCTAAGACAGATCAACATTTAAAGGAAAACCGTCAGCCAAAAAAAACTACTACTCACCTGCAGCCATACTGATAATCTGCAGGTAAATATTATGTTGACATGTTCAACTGTCTAACTGGAAGAGCGGTTACAAGGAGAAAATGAGGTTATCTTCTCCCTGCAGCTACTCATGTCCAGTCGCTGTGAATAGTGCAGTGATCAATCTCTGCTCCCTACACAATGAGTGCGCGTGCAGAACTTGCTGCTGGTTAAGATAAAGAGAGAGTTATTACAGCACGGTCACTGACAGGCTTCAGTGCATACATGACATAACAATGCCACACAAGCACTGTGTCAGCTGCAGGTACAGTGGGGCAAAAAAGTATTTAGTCAGTCAGCAATAGTGCAAGTTCCACCACTTAAAAAGATGAGAGGCGTCTATAATTTACATCATAGGTAGACCTCCACTATGGGAGACAAACTGAGAAAAAAAATCCAGAAAAGCACATTGTCTGTTTTTTTAACATTTTATTTGCATATAATGGTGGAAAATAAGTATTTGGTCAGAAACAAACAATCAAGATTTCTGGCTCTCACAGACCTGTAACTTCTTTAAGAGTCTCCTCTTTCCTCCACTCATTACCTGTAGTAATGGCACCTGTTTAAACTTGTTATCAGTATAAAAATACACCTGTGCACACCCTCAAACAGTCTGACTCCAAACTCCACTATGGTGAAGACCAAAGAGCTGTCAAAGGACACCAGAAACAAAATTGTAGCTCTGCACCACGCTGGGAAGACTGAATCTGCAATAGCCAACCAGCTTGGAGTGAAGAAATCAACAGTGGGAGCAATAATTAGAAAATGGAAGACATACAAGACCACTGATAATCTCCCTCGATCTGGGGCTCCACGCAAAATCCCACCCCGTGGGGTCAGAATGATCACAAGAACGGTGAGCAAAAATCCCAGAACCACGCGGGGGGGCTTAGTGAATGAACTGCAGAGAGCTGGGACCAATGTAACAAGGCCTACCATAAGTAACACACTACGCCACCATGGACTCAGACACACTACGCCACCATGGACTCAGATCCTGCAGTGCCAGACGTGTCCCACTGCTTAAGCCAGTACATGTCCGGGCCCGTCTGAAGTTTGCTAGAGAGCATTTGGATGATCCAGAGGAGTTTTGGGAGAATGTCCTATGGTCTGATGAAACCAAACTGGAACTGTTTGGTAGAAACACAACTTGTCGTGTTTGGAGGAAAAAGAATACTGAGTTGCATCCATCAAACACCATACCTACTGTAAAGCATGGTGGTGGAAACATCATGCTTTGGGGTTGTTTCTCTGCAAAGGGGCCAGGACGACTGATCCGGGTACATGAAAGAATGAATGGGGCCATGTATCATGAGATTTTGAGTGCAAACCTCCTTCCATCAGCAAGGGCATTGAAGATGAAACGTGGCTGGGTCTTTCAACATGACAATGATCCAAAGCACACCGCCAGGGCAACGAAGGAGTGGCTTCGTAAGAAGCATATGAAGGTCCTGGAGTGGCCTAGCCAGTCTCCAGATCTCAACCCTATAGAAAACCTTTGGAGGGAGTTGAAAGTCCATGTTGCCAAGCGAAACGCCAAAAACATCACTGCTCTAGCGGAGATCTGCATGGAGGAATGGGCCAACATACCAACAACAGTGTGTGGCAACCTTGTGAAGACTTACAGAAAACGTTTGACCTCTGTCATTGCCAACAAAGGATATATTACAAAGTATTGAGATGAAATTTTGTTTCTGACCAAACACTTATTTTCCACCATAATATGCAAATAAAATGTTAAAAAAACAGACAATGTGATTTTCTGGATTTTTTTTTCTCAGTTTGTCTCCCATAGTTGAGGTCTACCTATGATGTAAATTAAAGACGCCTCTCATCTTTTTAAGTGGTGGAACTTGCACTATTGCTGACTGACTAAATACTTTTTTGCCCCACTGTATATGCGAGGGTGCAAGGTGTCCTCGGTCACCTTGCACCCTCGCAAACACCTGCAGCTGTTATTATGATGTCCTCAGTCCACGCTATGGCGCAATAAAGGACTTTTTTATTGCAGCACAAGCTGGTGAGTGCCATATTTTCTTCTTTCTTTGTATATGTTTTATGTCTGCTCCTGTGTCACGAAGTGACTGTCCTAGCGTGACACGACCCGACAAGAGGTCGGCCACAAAGCAGCAGATCACACAAGGTTACTCCGGGACACCTTAACAACGATGGGCACGGGGAAATGGACACCTCCTGCAAGCTCCTAAGGATATGCCCTAATCTTCCTGACGTTCCTATACAGGTTCTTTCAACCTGTCGCCGAGCTGGATACTTAGCCCTCACTCGCCCTGCACCTATCCCTGGGTAGGGAATTGGCAGGTGAGAGCACTGGTCCCACCGCTGCACTAATACAACACAGGGAAAGTTACACAACAAAGGGACAAAGAAACAATAACAACACACCAATACCAAAATCCACAACGTGTGTGCACCCTTAGGGTATGTGCACACGTTCGGATTTTGCTGCGGATCCGCAGCACTGAGCTGTTGTTTTTTTTTTATACCTTTTTGGTGAATATGCAACATCCTGATTGCTTTTTAATGCATTTTTTTTTAGAGGCGAGGCTGTGGGGGTATGAATGGCTATGATTGACACGGCAATTCTGGCATTTACATTTTGTTTCTTTTTTCAGTATCTAAATAATAGTTTAATTCTATATTTTGATAGACTGGAGTACTACAGACACAACATTACTAAATATGTTTGTTTTCTAAAACTTTTGAAATTTTTTATTTTTGAACAGGGAAAATTAGGGGGGAGGGTGATTTAAATTTTATTTTATTTTGCAATTTTTTTATTACTTTTTTACTTTATTTTTTTAGTCACCTTAGGGGATTTCCACCTGCAGTCGTTTGATCATTCATTCCATACACAGCAGTACTACATTACATAGCATATATTGAACCATATGGTATAACTAATGTACTCCTATGAAGCCAACTCCTAGGCTAGACTTCCCAGGGGGACTAAGATAACAGCCATTGGGGTCTTAAATATGCCTCCAGTCTGCATTGTAGCCCATCGGCTTCTAGTAATTGAGGGGATGTAATTTAAGTGCCGCTGAGTAACTGATGGCAGCATTTAAATGGATAAGCTGGGAATGGTGTGGGCTCATCTTCTGAGCCCTCTCTAAACACCCCGCACACAACCTGTGATGAAAACCACAGGTAGTTAAGGAGTTAAGCTATATGTATCACAGCAATTCAGCTATACATTCTACTATAGCAAGAACTCAGATGACTTCTGACTGAGATGTATAAGTGCCTTGCTTATGTCAATGAAATGAACATTTATTAATGAGGTCATCATTAATCATATCAGTAAAAAAAAAGCAAAGCACATAGTATTTGCATCTATGCTCACAGTTTCCATAGAAATGTTCATCGGGAATGTAATGAACAGTAAACATGCAGAAAGCCAATATCATTACATGTCATTAGATGATATAAAAAATAGCATAGGGACAATACAATAAGCAAACAACTGTGTAACACAATTCTGATGGGCCACAATCTAGGGGATTTTAACCCCCAAATCTCAACAGTTTAAACTATAATGAACTTATAATCTGCACATCTCTTTCAGTAAGGCCGGCGTCACACTAGGAGTAAGTAAATACGGTCCGTTTTTTACGGCCGTAATACGCAGTAATTGTCCCAAAATACTGTTCCGTATTCAATGCGAGGATGCGATTTTTACGCACAAAATTATCCGTGTGTCATCCGTATGGCGATTTTCTCTCACAGGCTTGCAAAATGGACATATCGTGGATCCATCGGCTCAAATATTCTTAAAAACATATATACAGTCTATATATATATATATATATATATATATATATATACAGTATATATGTCAGTGAGACACATATATACATACATATATATATATACTAGATTGTGGCCCGATTCTAACGCATCGGGTATTCTAGAATATGCATGTCCCCGTAGTATATGGACAATGATGATTCCAGAATTCGCGGCAGACTGTGCCTGTCGCTGATTGGTCGAGGCAACCTTTATGACATCATCGTCGCCATGGCAACCATTATGACATCTACGTCGATACTGTGCCCGTCGCTGAATCAGAAACGTGGGATTTCTATGTCCTTTATGACATCATCTTCGCTGTGCCCGTCGCTGATTGGTCGAGGCCTGGCGACCTCGACCAATCAGAGACGCGGGATGTCTACGTCCTTTATGACATCATCGTCGCTGTGCCCGTCACTGATTGGTCGAGGCCTGGCGGCCTCGACCAATCAGAGACGTGGGATTTCCAGGACAGACAGACAGACAGACAGAAAGACAGACAGACAGACAGACGGAAAAACCCTTAGACAATTATATATATAGAAGATATTTATATTTAATTCAGCGCTAGATAGCAGAAAAGCCAGTAATTCAATTGCCGGCTTTTCCTATCTCCTTCACAAACCCGACAGGATATGAGACTTGGTTTACATACAGTAAACCATCTCATATCCCTTCTTTTATTACATATTCCTCTTTAGTAATGTAAGAAGTGTCTTTGTGTCAAATTTGGGGTCTCTAGCTATTAAATTAAAGGGTTAAATCCCGGGAAAAATTGGCATGGGCTCCCGTGCAATTTTCTCCGCCAGAGTGGGAAAGCCAGTGACTGAGGGCAGATATTAATAGCCTAGAGAGGGACCATGGTTATAGGACCCTGCCTGGGTAAAAACATCTGTCCCCAGCCACCCCAGAAAAGGCACATCTGTAAGATGCGCCTATTCTGGCACTTGACCTCTCTTTTCCCACTCCCCTGTAGCGGTGGGATATGGGGTAATGAAGGGTTAATGTCACCTTGCTATTGTAAGGTGACATTAAGCCAGGTTAATAAAGGAGAGGCGTCAATTATGACACCTATCCATTATTAATCCAATAGTACGAAATGGTTAATAAAACACACACACACATTATTAAAAAGTATTTTAATTAAATAAAGACACAGGGTGTTTTAATGTATTATATACATATAATGTATATGTTGTATTATACTCTTAGTCGACCTGAAGACCCTTGTCACCTGAAACAAAGTTAAAAAAACAAACAACAATATCCCATACCTTCCGTCGTTCAGTCTTGTCCCACGCTGTAAATCAATCTGAAGGGGTTAAATAATTTTACAAGCAGGAGCCTGCTAATGCAGCCGTCCCTGCCTGTAAAACTTGGTGAATGAATGGAATGCAGGGGAATGTACTGTAGTTACCTCGAGTTGCGGTGATGAACTCATGCTGGATGAACTCATATGAACTCAAGCGTGGGAAAATATTCTGAAAAGTTCCCATGCTCGAGTTCATATGAGTTCATCCATAATTTTCTCGCCCCCATAGACGTTTATTGGCATATTTTTTGCACAATACGCTGACAAATGCAGCATGCTGCGATTTTCTACACTCGTAGCATACCGTATATTACGGATGCGTAATATACGGCAGATAGGAGCTGCGCCATAGAGAATCATTGGGCCGTGTGCAATGCGTATTTTCTGGACGTATTTTCTGTGCTCATACGTCTGTAAAACTCGCTAGTATGACGCCGGCCTCATAGTTCTTTTTAACATAGTTGAAAACAAAAGTATTAACCCCAAACCCAATATGATTGTAGAAAAATATGTAATCAATTGGTTAAAAAAATTATATAACATATTTTGCTGTTTATAAGACACAATGCAAATTTTGAGGAGCAAAATAGGAAAAAAACTTTTTTTAATAAAGTGGTGGTGCTTTTTACAATCCATGCGTCTTATTGCTTACTGGGGTGGTGGCTGTGGTGAAGCAGGGTCCCAGGGTCACTGCTAGTGGAGGCAGGAGTGGGGAGATGCTGGGGACCCCAGACTGGGAGAAAAGGTTGTTCGCATGTGTGACGCTGGGGGTGTTCGGTGGTGCGGGGGCTCCACCGACATTTTGTAAAAACTAGGACCCCCTTACTTCCATGGTTAACTTTGCGGTGGACTCCGGAAAAATGGCTTCCGGGGACGGCACATGCACAGGTGCTGAGATCTCCATCTGTGCATGCTCTGCCCCTGGCACCCATTCTCCTGGAGTCCACCACAATGTAAACCATGGAAGTGCAGGGTCCCGGGCTACCACATAATGTCGGCAGGGCCCCTACACCGCCGAACACCCACAGTGTCGCACCTCCAAACACCTCCTCATCCCAGCCTGTGGCCTGCAGGAACACGCCACTCTTGCCTCCTCCAACAGCGACCCTGGGACCCTGCTCCACCGCGCCCGGTAAGGTATATTTGAATTATAAGACACATCCCCATCTTCCTCCCAAATTTGGAGGAAAAAAGTGCGTCCTCTAATCTGAAAAATATGGTTTTGAAGAAAGCAGAGTATATACCAGACGACTATGTTTTTGCAAACCAAGAAGAACTGACTTTTTATCTATATTGGCTTGTGGATTTAAGTGTTTATATCTAAAGACAGACTCGCAAACTGATATACTATTTAACATACTGTGTAAGGCCCCTTTCACACATCTATTTTTTGCCATCAGTCGCAATCCCTCGAATTTTGAAAGAAACGGATCCGGCAACTGATGCCGACAGATCTGTTTTTTTTCATAGACTTGTATTAGCAACGGATTGCGATAGTTCACAGGATCCGTTGAAAATTTTTTGTCCAGCGGCCGGAGACAACAAAGTAACGTTTTTTGTGTAAGTCAAAAAAACGGACAGCGACGGATCCGTCGCCATCCGTCGTTTGGTAGAATGGAAACCTATGGCTCCGGATCCGTCAAATGATGGAATCTGGCGACGGATTCCATTTTTTTTAACTGAGCATTCTTTGATCCAATTAGCCAGATCCGCTAGTCGGATCCGTCCAAAAAACAGATCCGTCGCATCAGTTTTTCACAATCTGCGATGGATCCGTCGATCTGTCGAGCCAAAGGATTGTGACTGACAGCAAAAAACTGATGTGTGAAAGGGGCCTAAAGGTACCGTCACATTTAGCGACGCTGCAACGATATAGACAACGATGCCAATCGCGGCAGCGTCGCTGTTTAGGTCGTTGTGTGGTCACTGGAGAGCTGTCACACAGACAGCTCTCCAGCGACCAACGATGCCGAAGTCCCCGGGTAACCAGGGTAAACATTGGGTTACTAAGCGCAGGGCCACGCTTAGTAACCCGATGTTTACCCTGGTTACCATTGTAAAAGTTAAAAAAAACAAACAGTACATACTTACATTCTGGTGTCTGTCACGTCCCCCGGCGTCAGCTTCCCTGCACTGTGTCAGCGCCGGCCGGCCTTAAAGCATAGCACAGCGGTGACGTCACTGCTGTGATCTGCTTTACGGCCGGCCGGCGCTGACAGTCAGTTCAGGGAAGCTGACGCCGGGGGACGTGACAGACACCGGAATGTGAGTTAGTACTGTTTGTTTTTTTAACTTTTACAATGGTAACCAGGGTAAACATTGGGTTACTAAGCACGGCCCTGCGCTTAGTAACCCGATATTTACCCTGGTTACCAGTGAACAAATCGCTGGATCGGCGTCACACACGCCGATCCAGCGATGACAGCGAGTGATCAGCGACCAAAAAAAAGGTCCTGATCATTCTCAACGACCAACGATCTTCCAGCAGGGGCCTGATTGTTGGTCGCTGTCACGCATAACGATTTCGTTAACGATATCGTTGCTACGTCACAAAAAGCAACGATATCGTTAACGAAATCATTATGTGTGAAGGTACCTTTAGTCTGTAATAGTGACTTGTAAATAGTGTGTGTTTATCTTTGTTTATTGTGTGCTGATATGCTAATTGCGTATTGTATTCTTTAACCAGTTTGTTGACTTTGAAGGTAGATAGGGAAATGCTGTGAGGGGGACTGAAAGACACTGGGTAATTCTAAAAATAGCTTACAGGCCTTGGGTATAAGAAAACTCAGAGAGCAGATCACAAAAAAACAGAGCTACCAGCCGGACATTCTGCAAGACACCCAACCGAGGAAAGACAGGCCAATTCATCATTGCACCATCAGGAGGGACATGGATCGATGATTCTATAGGAAACAACCTAGGGGTTTTCAGCTCCGGTTGGAAGGACACAGATCTGATCCAGTGACCATCTCTGAACCATGGATATGTTTGGAGAAAGCTAAGTTTTGGGACCCGCTGGTCACCTGGTTCCATGGAGATGGTCATTAAGCCAGGTGGTGACTCTCGTGTCAACTGGCTTTGGACCTTGTATGGACTCTATGGACAGTTCTCTGTCATCTCCCTTCACTTGTTGTTACTTCTTCTCTGTGTGTGTATCACAGGTGGAATAGCGACACTGGGAGTTCTGACGTTGTGTCAACTTGCTTTGGACCTTGTACGGACTCTATGGACTGTTCCCGGTCATCTACCTAGGTTTGTCGATATCTCTTCTCTGTGTGTGTATCACAGGTGGAATGGCAACCCTGGCTCTGATGTAACATCTACCATTATCCCGGCGAGTCAGTGGAAGGGTGAGACCCTGTAATGTACACCATCTTGGGATAATTGCTGGGATTGTCCTGTTTGCTACTGGGTGATGTGGTTCAATAAAGTATTGCCACACTGTTTTACCATAACCCTGTTTTGGCTGCGTAGTGTATTACCCACGTGGAGATAGAGAGGGCATTCAGTGGTATGAGCCCTGGTCTATGCAGTCTTGCTAAAGGCAGCCAGGCCAGCAAACAAGAGCACCCACTGAACCTGTTTCTCCACACTGGTAAATATCTTATTGATTATATCTTAGCTTTTATCCTTACTCATATAGCAAGACTCGTTAAAGGGTCGATAATGACTTGTAGGATTGCGGCTCCCAACAGGTGGCGCAATAGAGTTCTAGTCCTCTTCCTCTCTGAAGAGGCAATTTGCTTATTGATTATACAAATTGATTAGACACAAATATTTTTAGTTCTGCCCTAATTCTAGTATATTTTTTCATAGTCTTTCTAACAAAGTAGCCTAGAGATTAACTATGCCATTGTATGGTGTCAGAGCTGTAGATTTTCAAATAGCTTCTACAAAAAGAAAGAGGACTTGAACTCTTATGTCAGTTATTAGGTATAACAATCCTAAAAGTCAATATCGACCCTTAACCGAGCCTTGCCACATGACTTAGTACAAGAAGCCAAACAATGCACTTCATTTCCATGTTCACAGACACGTTTCGGTGTGTTTGACACTCATCACTGCAAAGCAGGAGATCTGATTTGACTACTTTAGAGGCCTTTGATTGTAACCGAAGAATTGGGGATGTTTCTACTTTTAAATAGTGCAAAACCAACCTAAGCAGACTAATTGGCTATGCAGTGCTATTTTCACCTAGCCAAATCATATGTCCTGCTTTGCACTGAAGAGGTGCAAGCACCCCAAAACATGTGTTTACAAATGGAATGTCTGGTTTGCCTTCTTTTCCCAAGTCGTGTGCAAGGTTCATTAAATGATTGATATTGACATTTAGTATTACTATCCTAAACAGCAGCGATTAAAGCTATCATAATCACTTAATTTCTAGTTGAGGAATTAAGTGGTGAGCAGGGTTGCCAACTTGACTTCTTATTATTTTTCTGGACAGTTTACCAATAAATCACAGATAGACTATATTTTTTACGGACACATTTCAGAACCATAAGTACTCATTATGATTATAAGTTATACATGTCTCCAGCCCATAATTCTGATATAAAGACAGCAGAAGTATTTACTTTAATCTGTAAAATGATGATAATTCTAATGAAAATAATCTGTATGAGCTTCTTCACCTTCAAAAAAAAAATTCACGGCCGACTTAAAAAATATATATGAACAGGTAAAAAAGTGGCATGGTTTTACAGACTGTCCTGGAATTTCTGGAAGGTTGGCAATCCTGGTGGTGAGATCATGAGTGGGAAACCATTACAAAGCCCATTGCCCCTTCCCACTCCATCGCAGCTGAGCTTTATACAAGAACTAGATGGTGGCCCGATTCTAACGCATCGGGTATTCTAGAATATGCATGTCCACGTAGTATATTGCACAGCCCACATAGTATATTGCCCAGTGACGTAGTATATTGCCCAGCTACGTAGTATATTGCCCAGCCACGTAGTATATTGCCCAGCCACGTAGTATATTGCCCAGTCACATAGTATATTGCCTAGTTACGTAGTTATGGGCGGCGGTACTGGCACAGGGCCCCTCATATTACGACGGTGTGTCTGATGTTGGTTGTGCACCACCATCGTCAGAGACACTTCATTGTAATATGAGGGACCCTGTGCCAGTGCCGTTGCCTAAGAGTGGGCCCACCCACCTGTCCAGGCAAATGGCTCTCGCACGGGTGCTTGCGCCAGGTGGTGACCAAGGCCCTGTGGGGGGAATCAGCCCATTTAAGGAGGTATAAAAATGGCCTATGGTGGACATTCAGCAGCTGCAAATGAAGGAATTTGAGAAGTCAGTAAGAAGAGGCCAAAAGCAAGAAACTTTTCAGGCAAGCTACGTGTCAGCAGGGGAAGGTGGGGCAAAATAATTTGAAATCCATGATTGGTTCATTTTAATGAAGGTTAGATCAACAACATTCTGGGTAGCCAGACGTGTCCTTCGTTCGGTCAGTATTGAACCAGCAGCACTGAAGACTCTTTCTGATAGCACACTAGCAGCAGGGCAAGCGAGCTCCTGTAATGCATATTCTGCCAATTCAGGCCAGGTGTCTATTTTAGATGCCCAGTAATCAAAGGGGAATGACCTGTAAGGGAGAACATTGATAAGGGAGGAAAAGTAGTTCATAACCATACTGGACAAATGCTGTCTCCTGTCAATTTGAATCGATGCAGCAGTACCTGTCGTGTCAGCGGTCATTGCAAAATCACTCCACAACCTGGTCATAAAACCCCTCTGTCCAATGCCACTTCGGATTAGTGCACCTCTAACACCTCTGCCATGTTGCCCCCTACGGCTCGTGTAAGAACCATCAACGCCGCTGTGTGCTGGGAATGCCTGAACCAAACGGTCTACATGAGTTACTTGTTTGGTAGCCAATATTTGCTCAAGGTTCTCACGTGGCATGATATTTTGTAATTTTCCTTTATATCGTGGATCCAGGAGGCAGGCCAACCAGTAATCGTCATCGGTCATCATTTTGATAATGCAGGGGTCTCTTTTTAGGCTACACAAGGCATACTCAGCCATGGAGGCCAATGTTCCAGGTGTCAATTCACTGCTTGTGCTGGGTTGAGGAGCACTTTCTTGCAAATCAACATCACTTGTGTCCTGCAAAAACCCTGTACCTGACCTTGCAACGCCACCAGTTTCTATTGCCCCCTAAGAAGCATCCTCCTCCCATAAATATTCATCCCCATCATCCTCCTCCTCCTCCTCTTCGCCCGCCACCTCGTCCAGAAGAGTTCCCTGAGCAGACAATGGCTTACTGTCATCAAGGCTTCCCTCCTCCTCGGCTGCAGACGCCAGCTCCTTAATGTGCGTCAAACTTTGCATCAGCAGACGCATTAGTGGGATGCTCATGCTTATGATGACGTCGTCTGCACTTACCAGCCTTGTGCATTCTTCAAAACACTGAAGGACTTGACAGAGGGCTTGTAGCTTCGACCACTGCACACCAGACAACTCCATGTCTGCCATCCAACTGCCTGCCCGTGTTATGTGTATCCTCCCACAAATTAATTACAGCATGCCTCTGTTCGCACAGCCTCTGAACCATGTGCAGTGTGGAGTTCCACCTTGTTGCAACGTTGATTATTAGGCGGTGCTGGGGAAGATTCAGCGATTGCTGATGGTTGAGCATACGGCTGGAGTGTGCGGGCGACCGGCGGATGTGCGAGCAAAGTCTTCGCACCTTCAGGAGCAGGGCTGGTAACTCCGGATAATTTTTGAAGAAGCATTGCATCACCAGGTTCAAGGTGTGAGCCAGGCAAGGTATGTGTTTAAGTTCTGAAAGGGCTATGGCAGCCATAAAATTCCTTCCGTTATCACTGACTACCTTGCCTGCCTCAAGATCTACACTGCCCAGCCATGACTGAGTTTGTTGCTGCAAGTACTCGGCCAGTACTTCCGCGGTGTGTCTGTTGTCGCCCAAACACTTCATTTGTAACACAGCCTGCTGACGCTTACCACTAGCTGTTCGATAATGGGACACCTTGTGTGCAACACTGGCAGCGGCGGATGGAGTGGTTGTGCGACTGCGCTCTGTGGACGATCTTTTGCTTCTGGAGGAGGAGGAGGAGGAGTGGCGAACGCCTACAGCCAACTGTTTCCTAGACCGTGGGCTAGGCAGAACTTTCCCACTATGGCTGTCCCCTGTGGACCCTGCATCCACCACATTATCCCAGTGCGCCGTGATGGACATGTAACGTCCCTGGCCATGCCTACTGGTCCATGCATCTGTTGTGAGGTGCACCTTTCCACTGACTGATTGCCCCAGTGCATGGACAATGCGGTCTTTGACATGCTGGTTTAGGGCTGGGATGGCTTTTTTTCGCAAAGAAGTGCCAACTGGGTAGGTCATAGCGTGGTACTGCGTAGGCCATCAGGGCTCTGAAAGCTTCGCTTTCAACCAACCGGTAGGGCACCAACTCTAACGAGATTAGTATAGCAATGTAGGCGTTCAAACCCTGTGTACGCGGATGAGAGGATGAGTACTTTCTTTTCCTAACGAGAGTCTCTTGTAGGGTGAGCTGGACTGGAGAGCTGCAAATGGTGGAACTAGCGGTGGTAGACATGGCGGATTGAGAGCGAGTTGGTGATGGGTATACTTGATGTTGGCCTACATACGGTGTTTCCTACCAATAACCTTGTCATTCCCTGACTGCTTTGGCCTTGCAACGATACCTCCACATTTGCTGCTGGTGGTGTCCTAACCAGTGGGCTTACAGTGAGGGAAGCAATGTAGCGTTGCTGACTACCTTCATTCTGAGCAGGTGCACCAATGGTACAGGACGTTTGGTAGTTAGTCTAGGCTTGAAAGTGCATGCTGGTTAAATGCCTAAGCATGCACGTTGTATTTAAATTTTGAAGATTCTTCCCTCTGCTAAAGGTCTTTGAGCATTTCTTACAGATAACTTTTGACTGATCATTCGGATCTTGGTTAAAAAATTGCCACACTACACTCTTCCTACTATGGAATACCTTTTCAGGCATTGCACGCTGTGCTACTTCCACCGGATGGCCATGCTGTCCTAAAACTGTTTTTGTTTTTGACAAACGTTTTTGGCCTGATACGGGCCTGCCAGATGACAGCTGTTGTGATGTAGATGGCTGCTGCGGATCATCCTCCTCCGCTTCTGAGCAACTGACAGCGGCACCCTCTTCCCCCAATGGCTGCCAATCTGGGTCAACAACTGGGTCATCTATCACCTCCTCTTCAATGTCATGTGCACCTTCCTCTGTGTCACCGTGTAAGGTGCTATAGCGTTCGGGACGGGGCACCATAGTCTCATCAGGGTCAGATTCAGGCTCAGTACACTGCGAGGGCAATGTAGTGATTTGAGTCCATGGAGCAGCATAATAATCTAGCTGTGGCTGTGCATCAGTGCACTCCATGTCCGATTCATCTTGTAATGGGCAGTTAACAATTTCCCTTTCTAACCTAGGCACGGTATGTGTAAAGAGCTCCATGGAGTAACCTGTAGTGTCGCCTGACGCATCCTTCACTTTTGGTTTGGGTGAAGGACACAAGGAAACGTCCACTGACGACTCACTGCTTTTATATTTGGAAGTTTCTGAAGAGGAGGCGAAAGAGCTAGAGGCAGAGTCAGCAAGGAAAGCCAAAACTTTTTCCTGCTCCTCCGGCTGTAAAAGCTGTTTTCCTACTCCCAGATATGGGAGCCTTCGAGGCCTTGTGTAGCCAGATGATGACGCTGGCTCAACACCAATACCACCAGATGCACCACCACCACCATCAGTACCAGCTGGCAACCCCTGCCCACGGGCTCTTCCACAAGACTTCCTCATTTTTTGGAAAATCTAACCAAAATAACAACCATTATATGGTACTGTAAACAAGGTAGAAGGTGTATATAAACTTGTTGAGAATTTAAATCTCCCTTTTTTGGGGGGAGACTGAACCAAAACTCAGGCCCTGTGCATAAAACAACACAATGTAAGTGGCAGAAAGTGGCTGGCTGATATACGACAAACTAACAAGACTGAAGTATATCCACTTCGTGAGAATTTGAACCTCACTCTTTTTTTTTTGAGAAACTGAACCAAAACTCAGGCCCTGTGCATAAAACAACACAATGTAAGTGGCAGAAAGTGGCTGGCTGATATACGACAAACTAACAGGACTGAAGTATATCCACTTTGTGAGAATTTGAATCTCACTTTTTTGGGGGGAGACTGAACCAAAACTCAGGCCCAGTGTATAAAACAACACAATGTAAGTGGCAGAAAGTGGCTGGAAGATATATGAAAAAATACAAGGACTGTAGTACAATTTCAATCTCCCTACAATGATCTCAGGAAAAGTATGGCAGCAATAAAAAGGACTGCTGCACACAAAACTGTGGACAAATAAACAAGATAACTGTGCAGAAAAGAGCAACAGGAATTTTGCTTTTAAAAAAGCAGTTGGTTTGCACAGCGGCGTGCAAACAGCAATGCAGCTATCAGGGAGCCTTATAAGGCAGCCTAATAAGCTACAGAGCTGATGCACAAAAATATAGCCTCCACTGTCCCTGCAAAAAAAATGGTGGTGTTGGAGAGTGGAAATCACTACAGCACAAGCAGTTTGGGGGTTAATCTTCCTTCCCTAACTATATCCCTTCTTCTGATGAAGCTGCAGCAACCTCTCCCTATGCTCAGATCGGCAGAAGTAAGATGGCGGTCGGCGTGCATGCCCCTTTATAGCCCCTGTGACGCCGCAGAAAGCAAGCCAATCACTGTCATGCCCTTCTCTAAGATGGTGGGGACCGAGACCTATGTCATCATGCTGCCCACACTTTGCGTCCTCCTTCATTGGCTGAAAAATGGCGCTGAAAGCTTCATATGAAACGCGACTTTTGCGTGCAGATCGGCAACCCCATGGCCGATCCCACACTAGGATCGGGTCGGGTTTCATGAAACCCGACTTTGCCGAAAGTCGGCGATTTTTGAATTTGTCTGATCCGCTCAACCCTACTAAGAACTACTTGCACATAATGCATGGGAGAGCAATTAGCAAATAAATCACAGTGATTTATTTATGCTGATAAATAATGTAGTTACGACACATAGTTAGAACCTGGCATTAACTAAAGATTCAGCTAATGAAGATTACATGCGGGAACTGTATCACCTCGTTAATGATGCTAAGCACAAATGGTAAAGTAACCTCATCATGATAACCTTTTCTGGACGCCTAGAGGAAATACCTACAGCGATAGGTAAACTTTCTGCTGTGTTGAGTGCACATATGTCTTCAATTGAAAGCAATGTCGCTTGCCAGGTCTGAGCAGATCACAAGTCTGAACACCCAAAGGGGTGGAATTCTGTTCCCATAGCTACATGTCAAATAAATAAATGAGATACCTAGGGAAGCTTCCACATTCTTGTGGTCTGATTAAGTCATATTTACCGTATGCTTGTATAAAAGCAATTGAGTTTTAACTGCAGGCCCATAACAAAGTGTTCCATGTTTCCACACCCATATGACACTGTTAAAGACATTCAGGGTGGAAAAATACCCTCTGCTATATTAATGCCTTAGAACATTACATGCGAAAATGTAATCCGTCATGCTTTCCCCGATGAGTTCCAGTATAATTCAGCCATTAGCTGTGCATATAAGTGGATGTGCTAACATAAAGCGCAACCGTAGATAAGCCCAAGAGCTCTAACATCTGTGTATTCATTTTACATTACTAATATACTAATAGGTTACACAAACCCTAGGACAGCTTGACATCATTTTACGCTTTAAAATGTCAGCTGCGATGATTTGACATTCAACAAGTCAACGTGTTATATAAAGGGGTAATCCAGCCAAAATGATCTTGCTATAAACTTCATCATTGGTATTCATTAGAATATATCACTTCAGTGATTCAAAAAATTAAATCAACTAACCAGTAGAAATCAAATGCTGTCCAGGAGTCTTGGCAGCTGGATCAGGAGCAATCAGCTGGTCACCAAGGCAGTTATCAAAATCAATTTGGTCATTACTTTCCATCAGTATTTGTAAGCCAAAACCAGGAGTGGGTGATAAATGTAGAAGTGGTGACGTGTTTGCATTATACTTTTCCTCTGATTGTTCCACTCCTGGTTTTGGCTTACAAATACTGATGTGATGTACAATAACAAATTGTATTGTGGTACCGTGTTAGCCAGAAAAATCGATGTGAATACTTTTCTGCCCAATGATGACAGAAATATTCTAGGAGTGATACCTTTATTGGCTAACCAGAAAATAATATGATGTATAATACTGACCAAATACTGATGCGTGGCCTAAGCTGTATAAGGGGTTTTACTGTAGATAGTGGATAGCATAGAAAAAGACAAAAATATTCATTTTTAGAATCAATTTTTTCTGCATCCATCTAATGAATCACTATTTGTGGTCACTAAATAAATCTACAACTATAAAAAATAAATACATTAAAAGCTACAGATTTTTGTAGTTGTAAAAACAAATACCATATATACTCGAGTATAAGCTGAGATTTTCAGCCCATCTTTTTGAGTTGAATGTCCCCCTCTTGGCTTATACTCGAGTCATTTCAGGGGTCGGCAGGGGAGGGGTGCGGGGGCTGTCTAATTATACTCACCTACTCCTGGTGCGGTCCCTGCAGGTCCCTGCTTCCCCGGCGTCGCAGCTTCTTCCTGTACTGAGCGGTCACATAAAACCGCTCATTACAGTAATGAATAAGCGGCGCCACCTCCCATAGGGGTGGAGCCGCATATTCATTACTGTAATGAGTGTTAACGGTGACCGCTCAATACAGGAAGAAGCTGCGACGCCGGGGAACCAGGGACTGCACTGCGCCAGGACCAGGTGAGTAAAACAGGTAGGGGAGCGCTGCGCTGCACAATATTCACCTGCTCCTCGTTCCGGGCGCTGCTCCATCTTCAGCGTCTTCTGCAGTGATGCTCAGGTCAGAGGGCGCGGTGACGTGGTTAGTGCGCGCCCTCTGCCTGAACGTCAGTGCAGAAGACACTGAAGATGGAGCGGCGCCGGAACGAAGTCAGGTGAACATTGAAAGTGCCGGGGGCCTGAGCGACGAAAGGTGAGTATGTGATTTTTTTTATTGCAGCAACAGCAAATGGGGCAAGTGTCCGTAAGGAGCATCTTATGGGGCCATAATCAACGTTTGTGCAGGATTATATGGGGCAAATATCTTTATGGAGCATCTTATGAGGTCATAATCAACATTTCTGCAGCACTATATGGTGCAAATATCTTTATGGAGCATCATATTGGGCCATAATCCACATTTGTGCAGCACTATATGGCACAAATATCTATATGGAGCATCTTATGGGGCCATAATTAACGTTTGTGGAGCATTATATGGGGCAAGTGTCTGTATGGAACATCTTATGGGGCCATGATCAACATTTGTGCAGCATTATATTGGGTAAATGTGTCTATGGAGCATCTTATGGGGCCATTATTAACCTTTATGCAGCATTATATGGGGCATATTTAAATATGGAGCATCTTATGGGGCCATCATAAACTTTATGGAGCATTATATGGGGCTCTTGATTCAATATGGATATTCAAAAACACTTAACCTACTGATGTCTCAATTAATTTTACTTTTATTGGTATCTATTTTTACTTTTGACATTTACCAGTAGCTGCTGCATTTTCCACCCTAGGCTTATACTCGAGTCATTAAGTTTTCCCAGTTTTTTGTGGCAAAATTAGGGGGGTCGGTTTATATTCGGGTCGGCTTATACTCGGGGGATATACGGTAAATGTACTGTGTTAAATGGCCAAAATGGGATGTGTTGTTATGGGTATAATAAATTAACCCACAGGTGAAATACCAACTTACAGTAAATGCACCCTAAATTTATAGCTAAACATTTTACAACTTACCCTTCAAAACTAAGTGGTAAATTTGTAATTTAGAAACATTAATACAGAAAAGGTTATGGCTCCCCGAAAGAGCAGAATGTAAAATGTCTAAATGTAAAATATCTATTTACTGACAGAAAGTGATGAAAATAAATCAAGCTGGGAACTATTCAGAATCTGTTCAGAATTTTGGATTACTGACCTTGCACTACCTTTCTATGATATGACTCACACTTGTTCTTAAGCAACTGCAAGCTAGCGTACTTGCTTTACCTTTTGTCTCACACATCCACTCACACTGTTGTCTAGAAATTGTTTCCCTTTTACGATTGCTAGCATAAAATATTACACTATGATGAGTACCTCTCTTCCCCACAAACTATTGTGGGCTTTATGACTTAAAATTATCTGTGGCAATCCGTTCACAAGTTTCATGTTTCTACAGCAATTTGCAAAATAAAAAAAGGGATCAGATTGGTTGTCATATGCAACATAGGCAACAATGGCGCATTGTATTAGACATTAGAACAATGTTAAGGATGAGATTATATAAAGAGTTGATCTAAATTTGCTATAATATAATGGATTACACATGTTGATTACGTTAGCTGTATAACTATTACTTTGCAACAAACTTTGCGATAAGTCTACAACCTGCAGTAACCACTGATCCAACAAACCGCTGCACGACCAGCTCTACCTTCACCTACTGTATCCTCACCCATCCCTTGTAGATTGTGAGCCCTTGTGGGCAGGGTCCTCTCTCCTCCTGTACCAGTCATGGAATAAATGGTGCTATAATAATAAATAATAATAATAATAACAACAAAAAGACCAATTTCTTGCAAACAGCAAAAATTATACCAGGTGTACATTGGGGATTCCTTGGACCATTCGTTTCCTGATAATTGGGCAGTAAAAACAGGCTGTCAATCTCCCATGAACCCGAAAATGCTCATTTGTCAGGTGAAATTATCTTTTGACTTGATTAAAGGGAACCCGTCAGCAGCACTTCACCCCTCAAACTATTTATATGTGCATGTAGTTATTTCAAAATCAAGTCCAACAATAGCTTTATATGGCCACTCCTTTACTCAGAAATCAATGTTTTAATTGATATGCAAATGAGGCCTCTGTCACACCAACTCTATTCCCGCCCAGCACAGCCTCTTCCTGCATGACTGAGCACTTCTGCAATGTGTGACTTCAGTCAAAATAGCAGTCAGTAAAGCATGAGGAAGTGAGGCAGAGAATAGAGCTGGAGTGACAGAGGCTTCAGATCTACCATAATCTTTTAGAACTATTTGCATATCGATTCAAATCCTGATTTCTTAGTAACGGAGGAATGGATTAGCCATGTAAAGTTATTTCTGGACTTGTCTTTGAAATAATTATTTGCATGTATAAATAGTTTGGGGATGAAATCCTGCTGACAGATTCCCTCTAAAAATAATCATTCTTGGAAGGAACAATGGCAACCAATACACACAGAAAAATCTATCACTAATCACTGTGTGCATATCTGAAGCGTGGTCATGGTCACCCTGTTCAAACTGGCTATTAATTGTCAATAAGCAAATAGGTGTTTAAACACAGAAGATTGGCTGGTGTAAACCCTCTTCAGTGATGTTGAAGGACAAATCTGGTCAAGGCAACCTGTTACCAGAATATAATTTTTTAACTCCAAAATTAGGCAGCCAAGGCAGTCTGAAACAAGTAAAAAATATTCTTTTTGGCTAATATACAAAAAAAATATGTGAGCACAAAGTTTTACATAAGATTGGGTACTGTCTGAAGAAACAGAGGAAAGAAATGCTAGACAATAACATAAAAAAGAGAACAGACGTGTGACACAGCATTTTTGATACATACACAAATCATTATGCATCAAGAATTGTGTACAGATGGTGGTTTTGGTGATGCAGCCACGTACCGATGGTGGTTCTGGTGATGCAGTCGCGTACTGATGCTGGTTCTGGTGATGTAGTTTTGTACCGACAGTGGTTCTGGTGATGTGGTCATGTAGATGTAGCATTGTTTAATTTACTAAACTTGATAGTAGATCACTATAAGTTTAGTGTGCCAGACTAAAAAATATAGCCATCTGAATGAGGCCATAAATGTCATCTGAACAAGTATTTGACTAAAGCCCCCATACACTAGAGATCTGTCCCATAATTCAGCTAGCAGCTATCTCACCCGACTCTCCCATAAACAGGAGTGCTCACTTTGTTGAGAGCTCTTATCTCCTATATAAGAGAACTGCTGCTAGACATCTCTGGCATTCTGCTTATCTTTTAGAGAACAAAAGAAATCGCAGTCCAAAATCGGACATACTGTATCCTTATCTCCCTGACAATCATCAGACTGTCGGCAGAACCTCCCGTCTATCTCCAGGTTCGGCCAACTTTAGTCTAATATGTGTGGGTGCATTAACTGCTATCTAAAGGGTTTGTGAACTCTTAGGGTATGTGCATGTGATATCTTTTAGACATCTGCAAATTCTGTGAGTTTTTCAAGCGGAAGACCCTTTAGGACACATTAATGTAGTTTTTTTTGTCCTAAAGTGGCTGTATTTTTACTTCTTTTCCAACATCTTTTGACCAATGTTTTATTTTTATTGAAATTGTGTTATGTATTAGTGAGTGGCTTCCTAGCGGTAGACCCACCAAAAATGGCTGGTACCTATTTTAACTGACTGGTATCTTTTAAAACCTGAAGTGGTTAAAAGGAGCTTAAAAGATTTAACATATGGGCGGAAAGTGCATATGTTCATTCTGTTTAGCATTTAATTAGTGCTTTTGGAGGTGGGTTACATAGCACATCTGCCTTAAAAAAATGTTGAGAGCATATACTCATAGTTTAACTATAGTAGGGGGGGTGACCACTTAAAGAGCCTAGGGTAACATGAATGCCAAATACAGCCCCAGCTATGTGCACACAGGTGTTATGACCTGGTGGTTAGGAGCACCCGGAATGACCTGATAGTTAAACCTCATACAGGACGAGCTCTGGGATGTGGGAGCTCTGCTGACCGCAAGCCCTAATCCTATCACACACACTAAAAATAGCCGTGGAGCGCTCCTGACCAGACCTAGGCGCCTCGTCACAGCCTAAGAACTATCTAGCCCCAGAGATAGAAAATAAAGCCTACCTTGCCTCAGAGAAATTCCCCAAAGGTAAAGGAAGCCCCCCACATATATTGACTGTGAGTAAAGATGAAAGTCACAAACGCAGAAATGAAACAGGTTTCAGCAAAGGGAGGCCAGACTTACTAAATAGACAGAGGATAGGAAAGGTAACTTTGCGATCAGCACAAAAACCTACAAAGACCACGCAGAGTGTGCAAAAAAGACCTCCGCACCGACTCACGGTGCGGAGGGGCCACTCTGCATCCCAGAGCTTCCAGCTAGCAAGATAATATCATGAAAACCAGCTGGACAAGAAAACAATGAACAAATAATAACTATCAGGAACTTAGCTTCTGCAGGAGAAGGCAGGTCACCAGAGAGATCCAGGAGCGAACTGAACCAATGCAAAAACATTGACAGCTGGCATGGAGTAACGATCTGAGAGGAGTTAAATAGAGCAGTCAACCAAAGGATAAACCACGTCACCTGTGTAAGGAACCTCAGAAGCAGCAGCTTCACTCACAGCCACCAGAGGGAGCCCATAGACAGAACACGCCAAAGTACCATTCACGACCACAGGAGGGAGTTCGACAACAGAATTCACAACAGTACCCCCCCCCTTGAGGAGGGGTCACCGAACCCTCACCAGAGCCCCCAGGCCAATCAGGATGAGCCAAATGAAAGGCACGAACAAGATCGGCAGCATGAACATCAGAGGCAAAAACCCAGGAATTATCTTCCTGACCATAACCCTTCCACTTGACCAGGTACTGGAGTTTCCGTCTCAAAACACAAGAATCCAAAATCTTCTCCACCACATACTCCAACTCCCCCTCGACCAACACCGGGGCAGGAGGATCAACGGAGGGAACCATAGGCGCCACGTATCTCCGCAACAACGACCTATGGAACACATTATGGATGGCAAAAGAAGCTGGAAGATCCAAACGAAATCTTATATGGTCCAATGAAACGAGGCTTAAACTTAGGAGAGGAAACCTTCATAGGAACGTGACGAGATGACAACCAAACCAAATCCCCAACACGAAGTCGGGGACCAACACAACGCTGGTGGTTAGCGAAACGTTGAACCTTCTCCTGGGACAATGTCAAATTGTCCACCACATGAGTCCAAATCTGCTGCAACCTGTCCATCACCGCATCCACACCAGGACAGTCCGAAGGCTCAACCTGCCCTGAAGAGAAACGAGGATGGAAACCAGAATTACAGAAAAAAGGAGAAACTAAAGTAGCCGAGCTGGCCCGATTATTAAGAGCAAACTCAGCCAAAGGCAAGAAAGACACCCAATCATCCTGATCAGCAGAAACAAAGCATCTCAGATATGTCTCCAAAGTCTGATTAGTTCGTTCGGTTTGGCCATTAGTCTGAGGATGGAAAGCCGAAGAAAAAGACAAATCAATGCCCATCTTAGCGCAAAAGGACCGCCAAAACCTCGAAACAAACTGGGAACCTCTGTCCGAGACGATGTTCTCTGGAATGCCATGCAAACGAACCACATGCTGGAAAAACAATGGCACCAAATCAGAGGAGGAAGGCAGTTTAGATAAGGGTACCAAATGGACCATCTTAGAGAAGCGATCACAAACCACCCAAATGACCGACATCTTTTGAGAAACAGGGAGATCAGAAATAAAATCCATGGAAATATGCGTCCAGGGCCCCTTCATGATCGGCAAGGGCAAAGGCAACCCACTGGCACGAGAACAGCAGGGCTTAGCCGAAGCACAAATCCCACAGGACTGCACAAAAGAACGCACATCCCGTGACAAAGAAGGCCACCAAAAGGATCTAGCCACCAAATCTCTGGTACCAAAGATTCCAGGATGACCAGCCAATACTGAACAATGAATCTCCGAGATAACTCTACTAGTCCATCTATCAGGTACAAACAGTTTCTCCGTAGGACAACAGTCAGGTCTATCAGCCTGAAACTTTTACAGCACACGCCGCAAATCACGGGAAATGGCAGACAAAATTACCCCTTCTTTAAGAATACCCGCCGGCTCCGGAACACCCGGAGAGTCAGGCACAAAACTCCTTGACAGGGCGTCAGCCTTCACATTCTTAGATCCCGGAAGGTATGAAACCACAAAATCAAAACGGGAGAAAAAGAGCGACCATCGAGCCTGTCTAGGATTCAACTGTTTGGCAGACTCGAGATAAGTCAAATTCTTGTGATCCGTCAAGACCACCACGCGATGTTTAGCTCCTTCAAGCCAATGTCGCCACTCCTCGAATGCCCACTTCATGGCCAACAACTCCCAATTGCCCACATCATAATTGCGCTCAGCAGGCGAGAATTTTCTAGAAAAGAAGGCACAGGGTTTCATCACCGAGCCATCAGAACTTCTTTGCGACAAAATAGCCTCTGCTCCAATTTCAGAAGCATCAACCTCCACCTGAAAAGGGAGCGAAACATCTGGCTGGCACAACACAGGGGCAGAAGCAAAACGACGCTTCAACTCCTGAAAAGCCTCTACAGCCGCAGAGGACCAATTGACCACATCAGCACCTTTCTTGGTCAAATCAGTCAACGGCTTAGCAACACTGGAAAAGTTAGCGATGAAGGGATGATAAAAATTAGCAAAGCCCAGGAACTTCTGCAAGCTCTTCACAGATGTCGGCTGAGTCCAATCGTAAATGACCTGAACTTTAACAGGGTCCATCTCGATAGTAGAAGGGGAAAAAATGAAACCCAAAAATGAAACCTTCTGAACTCCAAAGAGACACTTTGACCCCTTCACAAACAAGGAATTCGCACGAAGGACCTGGAACACCATTCTGACATGCTTCACATGAGATTCCCAATCATCCGAAAAGACCAAAATGTCATCCAAATATACAATCATGAATCTATCCAGGTACTCTCGGAAGATGTCATGCATAAAGGACTGAAACACAGATGGAGCATTAGAAAGCCCGAATGGCATAACCAGGTACTCAAAATGGCCCTCGGGCGTATTAAATGCCGTTTTCTATTCATCACCCTGTTTAATTCGCACAAGATTATACGCACCACGAAGATCTATCTTGGTGAACCAACTAGCCCCCTTAATCCGAGCAAATAAATCAGACAGCAGCGGCAAAGGATACTGAAACTTGACTGTGATATTATTAAGAAGGTGGTAATCAATACAAGGTCTCAAAGAACCATCCTTTTTGGCCACAAAAAAGAACCCTGCCCCCAATGGTGACGACGACGGACGAATTTGACCCTTCTCCAAGGAGTCCTTTATATAACTCCGCACAGCGGCGTGCTCTGGCACAGATAAATTAAACAGACGGCCCTTAGGAAACTTACTACCAGGAATCAAATTAATAGCACAATCGCAATTCCTATGAGGAGGTAGGGCACCAGATTTGGGCTCTTCAAATACATCCCGGTAATCTGATAAAAACTCAGGGACTTCAGAAGGAGTGGAATGTGAAATTGAGAGCAATGGAACATCACCATGTACCCCCTGACAACCCCAGCTGGACACAGACATAGATTTCCAATCCAACACTGGATTATGGACCTGTAGCCATGGCAACCCCAAAACGACCACATCATGCAGATTATGCAACACCAAAAAGCGAATATCCTCCTGATGTGCAGGAGCCATGCACATGGTCAATTGAGTCCAGTACTGAGGCTTATTCTTGGCCAAAGGCGTAGCATCAATTCCTCTCAATGGAATAGGATACTGCAAGGGCTCCAAGAAAAAACCACAGCGCCTGGAAAACTCCAAGTCCATCAAATTCAGGGCAGCGCCTGAATCCGCAAATGCCATTACAGAGTAGGACGACAGAGAGCAAATCAGAGTAACGGACAAAAGAAATTTAGACTGTACCATACTAATGGTGGCAGACCTAGCGAACCGCTTAGTGCGCTTAGGACAATCGGAAATAGCATGAGTGGATTCACCACAGTAAAAACACAGCCCATTCTGACGTCTGTGTTCTTGCCGTTCAGCTCTGGTCAAAGTCCTATCACACTGCATAGGCTCAGGCCTATGCTCAGAGAATACCGCCAGATGGTGCACAGCTTTGCGCTCATGCATACGCCGATCGATCTGAATGGCCAAAGACATAGACTCATTCAGACCGGCAGGCGTGGGAAATCCCACCATGGCATCCTTAAGGGCTTCAGAAAGACCCTTTCTGAAAATTGCCGCCAGGGCACATTCATTCCACTGAGTAAGCACAGACCACTTTCTAAACTTCTGACAGTACACCTCCGCTTCATCCTGACCCTGACACAAAGCCAGCAAGATTTTCTCTGCCTGATCCACTGAATTTGGTTCGTCATAAAGCAATCCAAGCGCCAGAAAAAACGCATCAACATCACGCAATGCCGGATCTCCTGGCGCAAGGGAAAATGCCCAGTCTTGAGGGTCACCACGCAACAAAGAAATAATGATTTTTACCTGTTGAACGGGGTCACCAGAGGAGCGGGGTTTCAAAGCTAGAAACAGTTTACAATTATTTTTGAAATTCAAGAACCTAGATCTATCCCCAGAAAATAAGTCAGGAATAGGAATTTTAGGCTCTAACATAGGATTCTGAACCACAAAATCTTGAATGTTTTGTACCCTTGCAGAGAGATCATCCATACAAGAGGACAGACCTTGAATGTCCATATCTACACCTGTGTCCTGAACCACCCAAAGGTCTAGGGGAAAAGAAAGACAAAACACAGTGCAAAGAAAAGAAAAAATGGTCTCAGAAGTTCTCTTATCCCTCTATTGAGATGCATTAATACTTTGGGCCAGCTGTACTGTTATGACCTGGTGGTTAGGAGCACCCGGAATGACCTGATAGTTAAACCTCATACAGGACGAGCTCTGGGATGTGGGAGCTCTGCTGACCGCAAGCCCTAATCCTATCACACACACTAGAAATAGCCGTGGAGCGCTCCTGACCAGACCTAGGCACCTCGTCACAGCCTAAGAACTATCTAGCCCCAGAGATAGAAAATAAAGCCTACCTTGCCTCAGAGAAATTCCCCAAAAGGTAAAGGAAGCCCCCCACATAAATTGACTGTGAGTAAAGATGAAAGTCACAAACGCAGAAATGAAACAGGTTTCAGCAAAGGGAGGCCAGACTTACTAAATAGACAGAGGATAGGAAAGGTAACTTTGCGATCAGCACAAAAACCTACAAAGACCACGCAGAGTGTGCAAAAAAGACCTCCGCACTGACTCACGGTGCGGAGGGGCCACTCTGCATCCCAGAGCTTCCAGCTAGCAAGATAATATCATGAAAACCAGCTGGACAAGAAAACAATGAACAAATAATAACTATCAGGAACTTAGCTTCTGCAGGAGAAGGCAGGTCACCAGAGAGATCCAGGAGCGAACTGAACCAATGCAAAAACATTGACAGCTGGCATGGAGTAACGATCTGAGAGGAGTTAAATAGAGCAGTCAACCAAAGGATAAACCACGTCACCTGTGTGAGGAACCTCAGAAGCAGCAGCCTCACTCACAGCCACCAGAGGGAGTCCATAGACAGAACCCGCCGAAGTACCATTCACGACCACAGGAGGGAGTTCGACAACAGAATTCACAACACACGGGGTCTATTTGCTGAGTTTTTGGAGAATTTCTATCAGTTCCGCAACATGCTCTAAAGCATATATTTGCATCCTTCCAGTAGAAACAACAACCAAATGTATGTAAATGTGAAATTTACAACTAAGGGCTACCCAGTTTCTCAAGGGAACAAATCTAATTTACAAAGGAAAGGGTTATCAACCTATAATTAACTTTTTAACTCGTGTTTCTATGTTGAACATATATTTTTTTAATACTTTAACCCCTTCACACCCTTCATTTTTGCTTTTCTGTTTTTCGGTCCCCTTCTTCCCAGAGCCATAACTTTTTTAATTTTCCATCAATATGGCTATTTGAGGGATTGTTTTTTGTGAGACGAGTTGTACTTTTGAACAACACCATTAGTTTTACTTGAAAATGGGAAACAAATTCCAAGTACGGTTGAAATTGCAAAAAAAGTGCAATTCCACAACAGTTTTTTTTTTACCACGTTCACCAAATGCTAAAACTGACCTGCCATAATGATTCTCCAGGTCATTACGAGTTTGTAGATAGCAAACATGTATAGGTTGTTTTTTTAATTAAATGGTGAAAAAAATCCAAAGTTTGTTAAAAAAAAGAAAAAAAGTGTAATTTTCCGAGACCATCTCCATTTTTCGTGATCTGGGACTGGGTGAGGGCTTATTTTTTGCGTGCTGAGCTGATATTTTTAATTATGCCATTTTGGTGTGGATACGATCTTTTGATCGCCTGTTATTGCATTTTAATTCAATGTTGTGGCAACCAAAAAACTTTAATTCTGGCGTTTTGACTTTTTTTTCCCGCTACGCTATTTACCAATCAGATTAATTCTTCTTATAGCTTGATAAATCGGGCGATTCTGAATATCAAATATGTGTATATTTTACCTTTTTTTATTGTTTTATTTTGAATGGGGCGAATTGTGGTGATTTGAACTTTTATATATTTTTTTATATTTTTAAAAACTTTTTTTCATGCTTCAATAGTCTCCATGGGAGACTGGAAGCTGGGATAACCTGATCGCCTCTGCTACACACAGGCATTGATCATATCGCCTGTATGTAGCAGAAATGCTCACTTGCTATGAGCGCTGACCACCAGGCAGCACTCTTAGCAATCTGGCAATGACAGCCATAGAGGTCTGCTCGAGACTTCTGGCTGTCATGCCGACCCATCAGAGACCCGCAATCATGTGACGGGGTCACCGATGGGCGGGATTAGCGATGCGCTTCCAGCGCGATCACATTAAATGCCACTGTCAGTAATTGACAGCATAATTTAACGGGCTAACAGCCTCAGGTGGATCGCAATACCACCAGCGGCTGTTAGAGGCACATGTTAGCTGTTGAAAACAGCTGACATGTGCCAGAAAAGATGTGGGCTCAGTGCCGGAGCCCACATCAAATGGGCAGTACTAGTATAGCGCATGTTGTGAAGTGCTAAATGATTTTTAATGCTGAAAAAAATTCTTCAAATTTTCACATAGGCCACTAATAATAGACTGATATTTTCTGTTCTTCAAAGATTACCTTTTGCCAGTTGTCTAGTCAACATCACTGGCATGACTATAAAGAAATGTTAACACATCTAAATAACATAAGATCCACCATTCACAATAACATAAGAACCACTATGCCATGCTGTGTACAGTTTTGGGCACCGATGCTCAGGAAGGACATAATGGAACAAGAGCGAGTACAAAGGAAGACAAGAAAATTAATAAAGGGGATGAGGGAACTACAATACACAGAGAGATTAGCAAAATTAGGAATATTTAGTCTAGAAAAAAGACGACTGAGAGGCGATCTAATAACCATGTATAAGTATATAAGAGGACAGTATAAATATCTCTGCAAGGACCTGTTTATACCAAGGAAGGTGACTGTCACAAGCTGGCATTCTCTGCATCTTGAGGAGAGAAGGTTTTTCCACCAACATAGAAGAGGATTCTTTATTGTTAGGGCAGTGAGAATCTGGAATTCCTTGACTGAGGAGTCAAACTCGGACGAGGGGTTCAAGAGAGGCCTGGATGTCTTCCTGGAGCATAACAATATTGTATCTTACCGTTATTAGGTTCTTTAGAAGGACGTAGATCTGAGGATTTATTCTGAAGGAATATAGGCTGAACTGGATGGACAAATGTCTTTTTTCGGCCTAGCTAACTATGTTACTCTGTTACTATGTTACAATGGGTGATTGGTAACAGCTCACTCCCCTTCCTTGCACAATGACCTCTGCATAATTCATGTAACATGCCTAGAAATCTCTCCTACGATCAATGAGTCACATTTAGACTATTGTTTCCTATATCAATGTGGCTACTGAAAAGAATATTGCTGAATGCTGTTAAGAAGGTCACACATGATGCCTGACATGTAAGAAAATAAGAAGAAGAAAAAAAAGAAGAAAAGAAATAAAATTAAATTAGAAGAATAAATATTTATCAGTATCTGTTTTTAGTGATTAAAAAAATACATACAGTTGCTTCTCACAAAATTAGAATATCATCAAAAAGTTAATTTATTTCAGTTCTTCAATACAAAAAGTGAAACTCATATATTATATAGAGTCATTCCAAACAGAGTGATCTATTTCAAGTGTTTATTTCTGTTAATGTTGATGATTATGGCTTACAGCCAATGAAAACCCAAAAGTCATTATCTCAGTAAATTAGAATAATTAAACAAAAAACACCTGAAAAGGCTTCCTAAGTTTTTAAAAAGGTCCCTTAGTCTGTTTCAGTAGGCTCCATAATCATAGGGAAGACTGCTGACTTGACAGATGTCCAGAAGGCAGTCATTGACGCAATCCACAAGCAAGCCACAAGAGGTAATTGCTAAAGAAGCTGGTTGTTCACAGAATGCTGTATCCAAGCAAATTAATGGAAAGTTGAGTGGAAGGAAAAAGTGTGGTAGAAAAAGATGCACAAGCAACAGGCATAACCGCAGCCTTGAAATGAATGCTAAGAAAAGGCCATTCAAAAACTTGGGGGAGATTCTCAAGGAGTGAACTGCTGCTGGAGTCATTGCTTCAAGAGCCACCACACATAGACGTATCCAGGATATGGGCAACAAGTGTCGCATTCCGTGTGTCAAGCCACTCATGACCAATAGATAAAGCCAGAAACGTCTTACTTGGTCCATGGAGAAAAAGAACTGGAGTGTTGCTCAGTGGTCCAAGGTGTTGTTTTCAGATGAAAGTAAATTTTGCATTTAATTTGGAAATCAAGGTTCCAGAGTCTGGAAGAAGAATGAAGAGGCACACAATCCAAGCTGCTTGAGGTCTAGTGTGAAGTTTCCACAATCAGTGATGGTTTGGGGAGCCATGTCATCTGCTGGTGTAGGTCCACTGTGTTTTATCAAGACCAGCGCAGCCATCTCCCAGGAAATTTTAGAGCAATACATGCTTCCCTCTGCCGAAAAGCTATTTGGAGATGGAAATTTCATTCTCCAGTAGGACTTAGCACCTGTCCACACTGCCAAAAGAACCAATATCTGGTTTAACAGTGTCACTGTGCTTGATTGGACAGCAAACTTGTCTGACCTTAACCCCATAAAGAATCTTTGGGGTATTCTCTAGAGGAAGATGAGAGACACAGACCAAAAAATGCAGCCGAGTTGAAGGCTGCTTTTCAAAGCAACCTAGGCTTCCATAACACCTCAGCAGTGCCACATGCTGATCGCCTCCATACCACACCGCATTGATGCAGTAATTGATGCAAAAGGAGCCCGGACCAAGTATTGAGTGCATTTACTGAACATACATTTCAGGAGGCCAACATTTCGGATTTTAAAATCATTTTTCAAGCTGGTGTTATACAGTGGAGAGGCACACCATTCAAGCTGCTTGAGGTCTAGTGTGAAGTTTCCAAAATCAGTGATGGTTTGGGGAGCCATGTCATTTGCTGGAGTCGGTCCACTATGTTTTATCAAGATCAAAGTCAGAGCAGCTGGCTACCAGAAAATTTTACAGCACTTCATGCTTCCTTGGAGCATGGTCCTAACTATCCTTATGCTGCCGACTCAAAATTTTTACCATAACCAGGTTCCTCACATCATGTTCTCACATGCTTTATGCATTTAATAGCCCTCTGTGTCTGTACTATTACATACTTAGGCTGATAACCGGTTCATGCAGCATTACATGAACACCTTATTCTTACACTATGGATGGTCCGAACAACTAAAGCAATTGTTAACATCCACATTTTGTGTCTCCCCTTTTCCTCATAGATTGTAAGCTTGTGAGCAGGGCCCTCATTCCTCTTGGAATCTGTTTTGATCTATGTGCTTATTGTTATGCTGTAGTGTCTATTGTATATACAAGTCCCCTCTAAAATGTAAATGCTCGGAATATGTTGGCGCTATAGAAATAATTTTTTTAAAATTATTATTCCCTCTGCCAACAAGCTTTTTGGAGATGGAAATTTCATTCTCCAGCAGGACTTGGCACCAGTCCACATTGTCAAAAGTACCAATACCTGGTTTAAAAACAACAATATCACTGTGCTTGATTGGCCAGGAAACTTGCTTGACCTTAACCCCATAGAGAATCTATGGGGTATTGTCAAGAGGAAGATGAGAAACATCAGACTCAACAATGTAGACAAGATGAAGGCTGCTATCAAAGCAACCTAGGCTTCCATAACATCTCAGCAGTGCCACGTTGCATTGATGCAGTAATTGATACAAAAGAAGCCCCGACCAAATATTGAGTGCATTTACTGAACATACATTTCAGTAAGCCAACATTTTGGGTTTTAAAATAATTTTGCAAGCTGCTGATATAAAGTATTCTAATTTACTGAGATAATGACTTTTGAGTTTTCATTGGCTGTAAACCATCATCATCAACATTAACAGAAATAAACAATTGAAATAGATAACTCTGCAATGACTCTGTATAATATATGAGTTTCACTTTTTGTTCTGAAGAACTGAAATAAATTAACTTTTTGATGATATTCTAATTTTGTGAGAAGCACCTGTATATATGTTACCAGTAATTACGCTGTGCCAATTTCCATTTTATATTTTTAGTTTTTTCCTCCTCTTCTTCAAATTGCTATTGCTTTCTTTTTCGTCCATCTAACCTTATGAGGGCTCATTTTTTGCAGGTTTTCTTTTTTTGGTTGTTCTTTCTAATGACACCATTCATTTTTATCATGTCATGCACTGGAAAGCGGGGAAAAAATGCATTGAAACTGCAAAACGTGCGATTTCAAAATTGCTTTTTGGGTTTTTTATTTACCATGTTCAATATAGGGTAAACTGACCTAGCAATATGATTCTCCAGATTAGTACAAGTACAGATACCAAACATACATAGTTTTTTTTATTTAAGTAATGAAAAAAAATTGTAAGAAAAAAATAAACAACACTTTCTTGTGTCGCCAATTTCACAGACCTGTAAGAATTTATTTTACTGGATATGGGGTTGTGTGAGGGCTTATTTTTTGCTCCCTGAATTGCCGTTTTTATGGCTATCATTTTGGTGTACATATGATGTTTTGTTCGACTTTTATTGCATTTTATTGCAATGTTGCGGCTGCCAAAAAAACGTAACTCTAGAGTTTTGATTTTTTTTCCCTTCATTACACCATTTACCGCTCAAATTGATTTATTTTAGATTTTGATAAATTGTACTTTTATGAATCAGCAATACCATATGTGTTTTTGTTTGTTTCATTTTTATTTTTATTGTGATGAAGGGGGGTGATTTGAACTTTTGTTTTCACATTTTTAAACATTTTTTTTTACTATTCACTGTATTCAATAGTCCCCTTAGGGGACTTGAAAATGCGATTGTCTGATCGCTTCTGCTATACACAGGAGTGCATTAGCGCTGCTATGTACAGAGAAAGTCCCAATTTCCTATGAATGCCAGCCATAGGCTGGCTGTGAAAGGAGGATTGTAATAAAGGCATGGGGGTCTTCAGCAGATCCTTGGCTGTCATGACAACCCATCGGTGCCCCCATCACATAACAGGTGCACCAATGGGCACTGGAAATTACGCACTACCCCTTGCCGGCACGTGTTAAATCCCATTGTCAAAGATTGATAGTGGGATTCAACAGGCTAACAGGTGCAGGTGGAGTTCAACTTCACCCAAGGATGTTAGAGGCGCATGATGGCTCAATAAATCAGCTGTCATGTGCCCGGGAAGAGGCTGCATCAAAGTCAGGGAGGCGGAATGTGATGTACTGATACATCATATGTTGGTAAGTGGTTAATATAGCAAATAATTGGCTTTAATTAATCTTGTTCAAAATGTAAACCCCATGAAGTATTATACATTAAATTACAAACATAAGCTTCTAACAAACTTTGAAATCACTTACCATTCCATGATTTAGCCAGGGTGGAATGAAATTATCCAGCAGCTTTGGGTAAACAAGCTCTCTGTCATATAAGTAGATAACCCAGAACATGGTCACCACAAACTGAAAAAAAGAGGGGAAAGGGATAAACAAGTCAATAAATGCAATGCTTTTGTCTACCGGTTATTTGAGAATCCATGTAACTCTAAGGTATGGAAAGCATGTTCTGCAATCAGCATTACTGTTCCATCATCAAAATGTTATTTTTATATATACACAGGTTGCAATCATAACGGAAAGTGTTGGCACCCTTAAAATTGTTCCAGAAAATTATTAAAGGCAAATTGGACATAATTTCAGACAAAACCCCAAAAGTCGGCTGGACAAAATTGTTGGCATCCTCAGCTTAATATTTGGTTGCACACCCTTTGGAAGAAACAACTGCAACCAATGGCTACATATAACCATCAACAAACTTCTTGAAACTCTCAACTGGAATTTTGGACCACTCTTCTTTTGTAAATTGCGCCAGGTCTCTCATACTTAAAGGGTGCCTTCTCCCAACAGAAATTTTAAGATTTTTCCACAGGTGTTCAATGGAATTTAGATCCAGACTCATTGCTGGCCACATCAAAACTCTCCAGGGCTTTGTTTCTATTTTTGGGTGCTTCTTGAGGTATGTTTGGGGTCATTGTCCTGCTGAAAGACCCATGACGTAGGAAGCAAACCTAACTTTCTGACACTGGGCACTACATTGCAACCCAAAATCCATTGGTAATATTCAGATTTCATGATGCCTTGCACACAGTCAAGGCACCCAGTGCCAGAGTTAGAAAAATAAACCCAAAACATCTTTGAACCTCCACCATATTTGACTGGAGGTTCAGTGTCTTTTCTTTGTAGGCCTCATTTAGTTAAACAGTAGAATGATGTGCTTTAACAAAAAGCTTTATCTTGATCTCATCCATCTACAAGACGCTTTCCCCAAAGGATTTTCACTTACTCATGTACATTTGGGCAAACTGCAGTATAGCTTTCTATGTCTCTGTATCAGCAGTTTGGTCATCCTGGGTTTCTTGTCATAGCATTTCATTCCATTCAAATGTCACTGGACAGTTCGTGCTGATACTGATGCACCCTGAGCCTGCAAGTGAGTTTAAATTTCATTGGAACTTGACTGGGGCTGCTTAACCACCATCCCAACTATCCTGCGCTGCAACCTTTCAGCAATGTTTCACTGCAGTCCATGTCCAGGGAGATTAGCTACAGTGCTATTGGTTGTAAACTTGTTGATTATGTTGCACACCGTGGACAAAGGAACTCTGGAGATGGACTTGTAACCTTGAGGTTGTTGATATTTGTCAAAAATTTTGGATCTCAAGTCCTCAGGCAGTTACCTTCTCCTCTATCTGTTTTCCATGCTTAGTATGGCACACAGAGATACACAATGCAAAGACTGAATCAACTTCTCCCTTTTTTTTATCTGGTTTCAGGTGTGATTTTCATATTGCCCATACCTGTTACTTGCCACATGTGAGTTTGAACGATCATCACATGCTTGAAACAAAGTTATTTACTACATTTTTGGGAAGGTTCCAACTATTTTTTCCTGCCCATTTTTGGGGTTTTGTATGAAATTATGTCCAATTTCCCTTTTTTCCTCTGTTTTTTTGTGTTGTTCCAATTTTTTTCCTTCGTGTGTAGCAAAACATGTGTAATTGCAATAATTTTCTGGGAGAAACACTTTTGACCATGGCTTTATTCCCTGAATTATTATATTTTAGCACCATGATGGCTATTTCTTTTTTAAAATGTACTCTGTAATCCTCCAAAATCTCATTTGTGTATTGTATTCAAAATGCCTACCTTAGACCACCATCTACATTTTTTTGGTGGATTTATATATGGGAAGAACTCTGCAGCAGACTGAAAATTATTAGATTAACTTCTCGACATACTGTAAGTATGCCCAGGACGTAGCTACGTTATGGCAAGTCTACATGGCTGGTAGAAGCAATGCAATAGCTATAATGCATAGCAGCAGTCCTTGTTCTCTGCGGTTTTACCCTCATCTATGGTGTAATCAACACTGATTTGTGTCAAACAAGTTAGTACACAGGTTAATGTTCTATCATTCCAGATTCTTGCCAGTACATTAGTGTAAAAAAACCTATTTGGAATTAAACAAAAAAAAAACAAAACACAAAAAGAAATTAAATAAAACAAAACTGGCTGCAGTGACCGCAATTCAAATACATTATCTAATGGGAGTTTGTGGTAATCTGAAATTGACATTCTGTTTCACTAAAAGCATATATGGCCTTGCCCTTCAACAATGTATTATACTACATTTTGTTCAGACTGGTTACTGTGTCTAAATATAAAATTTTTACAAGGCAACCTTGAAGGAAATTTATGCACAGAGCAGATATTTTTTACAACAATAATAAAGAGATTAAAAATGTAAGCCACTGAGACTTGTGGGGTTGGGGGTATCTTGCATGGCTGCTTTTTACAAGACCTCCAGATGGATAACTAATCAATTCAGCTACAGTGACTTGCAAAAGTATTCATCCCCTTGACTTTTTTTAACTATTTTGTTACTTTACAACTTGGGTTTAAATATTTTTGCAATCCACTTTGTGTGTGATGTGCGACACCCACCAGGGCCTTGTGGTACTCGGATCCCGGTCAGACAGTTCTTTGGGGAAGTCATGGGGCCATGACCCGACTCCGTGGCCCTGGGTGTGCAATAAAAATGCAAGAGGAAAAGTTATTTGGGATTGACTCGTGATGCCACCCGTGGTGTTCGGCAAGGGAAGGCCGACGCTGCGGTTCAGATCCACTGGGGCCGATGGTGATGCAGCAAAAATGGTACAGCTCCCCACAGGTAGAGCGGGGCCGCAGGGCAGATAAAACAGGCAGCTCAGGTGGTGGTGAACGTTGGGGTGCAGAGAATAAGCAAGGGACGGGAAATATAGTTTTATTTACCTTTACTTCTTGGTAGATGAACATGCAATCCGGGGTACCAGTTACCGATGACAGAAAGAGTCCGGCTAGCCTGAAAGCGTTCAGGGGGTCTACCTTACCAGGTGGGTTTGGAGGCCTTCCTGCTTTGCTCCATTTTTGGGTCCCTGGTACCTGTAGCTAAACTACGGCCCTCTCTTGCATGTTGGATTTGTTCTGTATGGCAGACAGCTCGAGCCTATCACAGGCACTGCCTTTTCACTGGCAGCCCAGGGCTCCTCTGTGGGTCATTTGCATTGTAGCTGTTCCATCCTGCATGTCCACATGTATATTTTTTTTCTCTGAACCCTGCTTATACAGGTACTATACAGATGATCAGGTTTTTAAATACATCAGATAGGGATTATAACACATTAGATAGGACTGCTCTATTATGGGTATGCCTTGGCGATTGGTGGAGCAGCTTAACATACATTTTTTTGCAAAAAAATGTATTAACTAAATACCCTGTATTTTTTTTTTCATTTTTTGACTAGCACTTGCTTATTTACTGTGACTTTTTTACAACAGAGTATTTTTGACCTCTCTGTGCGTTTTTGTGTCTTCAAGCCCCGGGCTCTTGGTCCAGATTTGGCTGTCAGGGCATACAGCATCCACATGGCCAAGGACTCTGGTGTTCTTCTTGTCAGCGCTCCGCTGAGGGGTCAGCTCTGACGCAGCTGCAATCCCCAGAGTCCTTGTCTCTGCTCCTCTCTCTCCTCACACTCACTCCCTCACAGACTTCTTTAACTCCTCCTCCTGACCAGAGAGCAGCTCGCCAGAAGTCGGGTCTAGAGCTCCCCCCCTCTGGCCTGGAGCAATGATGCATGCTGTGTATTACCTGGCATGGGGACCTCTTCCTGCTTCCAGGCATGACATCACCCTTCAGAGAGAGGCAATGTCACCATGGCAACCGGACTCTGGGGTGCCACATTCCCCCCTAGTTAACTTAAGTACATCCCTGACTGAGAAAACACAACAAGAACGGTTAATGACAACAATAAATGTAAAAAATTCCAAAAACCACCAAAAAGAAAAACAATAACACAGTTACTGCAGCGCCTAGTCCTTACGCTGCTGTCCAGGAATTGTCTTTGTCCATGTAGCTGAGGTTTGGCTGGTGGGAACCGCCTTAGCCCACTTTGTGTGTAGACCCTGGGCGTGGCTACAGCACACTCTGTAGGAAGGCCTGGTTTTCGGCCATGCCGGCAGTTATTTTCAAGGCCAAGTCGGGGTAACTAATTACAAGTAAGGATCTGGCCAAACTTAGTCATGTGGCCCAATTGTCCTTCAACAGGTTATTACGAATATTTAAAAGTTCATATAGTAAGTCTCTATAGGCTCTCATGCTTAACGGTTGCAATTATACACATTGTTAACTTATTTACATTTGTAGTCCCTATACTGGACTGGGACCTGACCTCTCTTTCTACGGGTGGATCTTTGCAATACAGGTATCCCTAATGACCTAGCTTGGTCTAGTGTGTTTGTTGTTGATGTTGTGGACCCACTAGTGTCTGTGCTACTGGTAGGCCTGCATTTTACTGGTAAACTGGGCAGCCGTCCGCGACTTCTTAGACTCACCATGGGTCTGACAGATTCACCGCTAGCAGGGGTAGATTTTCAAGCTCCTCTGCAGATGTGGCATCTGTTACTGGAACCGATGGGTCTAGAGTCTCTGCTGCTTCAGGTGCAGCAGGTTGGAGAAAGATCAGGACAGTTACTACAATGGCTTGATTCACCTGCATCCAAAACTGGGGAAAGTCTCCAAGAATGGTATGGATCTTCTCTTCCACCTCTTTTATGGGTTGAGGGGCATCTTGTTCTTCCTCGACAATGCTGCTGAGGTTTCTCCTCCATCCTTACTGACGAGGCAAACCTTGTTATTATCAAAGTTTGAAGGCATGACGGTGTATGGTTCAGCCTCCCACTGATTGTCCAGTTTGTGCATCCTCCTCTTTCTTTTGAGGACCTGTTCTCCTGGTACTAAAGGAGTAGATGGAGCTTGGTGGTTGTAGCTCTTTTCCTGTCTCTGCCTGGCCTGGGACAAACTTCGCTCCACGTACTCTTGCACTTTGCGGTATTGCTGCTGCCGCTCTGTATCCCATTCGGCATCAGATGGTGTCATCTCAGATATTACGACTCCCATGTCCAAGTCAATGGGTAACTTTCCAGGTCTCACCCTCATCAGGTAGGCTGGGGTGCAGTTGGTGGAGTTTACCGGGATATGGTTATATAGATCCACCAGATCCGGCAGCTCTTCTGGTCACAGGTTTCGCTCTTCCAGGGGCAAGGTTCTCAACAGGTCAATTACCACCTGGTTCATTTTCTCATGCAGGCCATTTGTCTGTGGATGGTATGGCGTTGTCCTGATTTTCTTGCAGCCATACAGATAACAGAATTCTTAGAACACTTCTGCCTCAAAGGCTGCGCCTTGGTCGGTGAGCACTTCAGGGTAACCATGCGGTCGACAAAAATTTTCTTGAAACACTTTGGCTGCTGTTTTCGTGGTTTGGTCTTTGACAGGCACGACTACCAGGAAACTTGAGTAATGGTTAATGATGGTCAAAGCGTAGGTGTAGCCAGTCCTACTGGGAGTCAACTTCACATGATCCAAACCTACTGTCATGATCCGTTCCGGAGTTTAGTCCTGTCTGCTCTTTCTCTGGGTGGATCATGTCAAGGGTTGCTCTGCCTCATTCTGGGCTCAGGTTTGCTATTTAGCTCCCAGGTATCCTGAGGGTGGTGTCAGCTATAGCTCTGTCTTTGGCGTGTGAACCTGACTCTGGAAGCCCTTGGTTTGTCCTACTGTGAACCCTGACTTGTCCTGTGTCTGTTATCTCCCCCTGGCTGCCCTTTCCCAGTGTCTCTTTGTTTGTCTGTATATCTGCTTGACTCCCTGGTTCTGATCTCTTGGCTTGGCTTTTTGACTCCGTTTCAGTTTGTCCCTATTGTACCGTATTTTGCTCATCCTGGTTTACTGATCCCTTGCTATGTCCTGACTATCCATTCTGTCTAAATCCTTTTGTACTGTTGTGCTCTGACTTGGTTTTCCTGACCTCGCTCTCGCCACTAGGAGGCATCTGTTTAGTTGCTCTGTGTGTGCAGTCTGGCTTCCCTTCCAAGCTCCCCCTGGTGGAGGTTGCGCTGTACTGCACTGCAGCTGCATGACATTATAGCTGACCAACACATTTAAAGGGATTTCTGCATTTTTTTCTCTCTGCTCTGTTTGTTATGGATCCGCTCCATACCTTGGCGGATCAAATGGGTAGCTTGACAGTTATGATACAAGACCTGTTTGTGGAACAGAGGGTCTTGTCCTCATCTCATAACCACCTGCAAAGGGAGCTTTTTGACACAGTTAAATCATTGCAGACTGACTGTAAGCTCTGTGACACTGTTTATGTCTCTTTGCATACCTTCTCTGGGGAGAGGGAGAGATTTTTTACTTTTAAGGAGAGTTGCAAGCTTTTTTTTTCTCTTAGACCCAGATCTTCTGGAGATGAGAGTCAGCGGGTGGGGATAATCATTTCCTTACTGCGGGAGGGACCTCAGTCATGGGCCTTCTCTTTACCTGCTTCTGCCCCTGAATGTGTGTCTGTGGACAAATTCTTTGAGGCTTTGGGACTGATTTATGACGAACCAGACTGGGTCAGGGTAGCAGAGGACATGATCATGAGTCTCTCCCAGAATGAACTCACTGCTGAACAGTATTGTTCTGAGTTTAGGCGGTGGTCCGTTGAGGTGTCTTGGGGTGACTCTGCTCTGAAGCGCCTGTTTGAAAGAGGACTTTCAGATCATCTCAAGGACCCGCTGGCCCTTCATACGCCACCCAGTTCCCTGGTAGAGGCCATGACTCAGGCCATTCGTATGGACCGGAGTTTACGGGAGAGAAGAATTATCCAGCATGAGATTCCTGTTTTGCCTGCCAAGTTTGAGGCGATGTCATTCAAGGAGACAATGGAAGTTGGTGCCACCAATTTCAAGGAGAAGGAAAGGAAACGGCGACATGATGGGAAATTATGTTTTTATTGTGGAGGTCCGAGACATTGGAAGAAGGACTGCCCCTCTTTTCCATCGAGTAACAAGCTGCCGAGTCTGGGTTATGGTCTGGGAGGCCATCCAGACTCACAGGTACCATTTTCGTCATTTCAAAAAGTTTTGTTAGAGGTGGAACTGTGTTCTGGAGCTGGTTTTGCATCCACTTTAGCATTTGTGGACTGTGGATCTTCCATGAACTTCATTGACTCTGGTCTTGTCTGGTCTGGTCTGGTGTCCAAATTAAAGTTAGGGACAGTTAGGCTAGAGACTCCCATCCATATAGTTGCCATTGATAAGATAGTGTTGGCTCAAAATGTCCTTAAATTTGTCACTGAGGAGTTCCTCCTCAAGGTGGGGTCCTTGCACCAGGAACGTATTTCATGTTATGTTATGAATAATCTTCCTGTGGGACTGGTGTTGGGGTTCCCCTGGTTGCAGAGGCATAATCTTGTTATAGACTGGGGATCTTGTAATATTGTTAAATGGGGTTCTAATTGTTCCAATGGTTGTCTTTCTGCTGTGCTTGTGTCCACTAATAATCCAGAGGGTATTCCGGAGTACCTAAAGGACTTTGGGGACGTGTTCTCCGAAAAAGAGGCTGAGGTCTTACCACCCCATCGTTCTTATGATTGTACCATCAATCTTATTCCGGGTGCTAAATTGCTCAAAGCCCATTTGTACAATCTTTCTGGTTTGGAACGTATTGCCATGAAAAACTATATCTCTGAAAGTCTTCGCAAAGGTCACATCCATCCCTCTGTCTCACCTGTGGCCGCAGGATTTTTTTTTGTCAAAAGGAAAGATGGTGGTTTACGTTCATGCCTCGATTTCCGGGAACTAAATGAAATTATGGTGAGAAATACCTACCCTCTCCCACTCATTCCTGATCTTTATAACCAATTGTCTGGGGCTAAGTGGTTTTCCAAACTGGATCTTAGGGAAGCATATAACCTTATCCGTATTCAGGAGGGGGATGAGTGGAAAACGGCATTTCTCACCTCCAAGGGTCTGTTTGAGAATTTGGTCATGCCCTTCGGTCTCACTAACGCGCCCGCGGTGTTTCAAAATTTCATGAATGATGTATTTTCTGATTTTATCGGCCACTTTATGGTTGTATACCAGGATGATATCCTTGTTTTCTCACCGGACAAGGAATCCCACATTGGTCATTTACATGCTGTTCTTCACAGGTTACAGGAAAATTCTCTGTTCGCTAAACCCGAGAAATGTTTGTTTTCTGTCCAGGAGCTTTCTTTTCTGGGGATCATCCTTTCTGCTAATGGGTTTCAGATGGATCCCAGAAAGGTACAGGCCATTGTTGATTGGGTGCAACCCAGAGACCTCAAGGGGTTGGAGCGTTTTCTGGGTTTCGCCAATTACTATCGGAAATGTATTAAGGGGTTTTCTCAGGTTGTCAAGCCTCTCACCAATCTCACTCGCAAAGGGGCTGATATCAAAGTTTGGTCATCCTTGGCAGTTGAAGCATTTATTACATTAAAAAAGCATTTTAGGACTGCTCCTGTATTAGTTCAGCCCGTTCCATCTGAATCATTCATTGTAGAGGTTGACGCATCAGAGGTGAAAGTAGGGGCGGTGTCGTCTCAGGGACCCGTTACTTTGACCAATTTAAGACCATGTGCCTTTTTCTCCCGGAACTTTTCTTCTGGAGAGAGGAACTATGTATGATGTTGGGAACCGGGAGTTATTGGCCATAAAATTGGCTTTCGAAGAATGGAGGCATTTTTGGAGGGGGCGGTTCATCGGATCACGGTGATTACTGATCACAAGAACTTGTCTTATATTGAAACTGCCAAATGGTTAACTCCTAGACAGGCTAGGTGGTTGCTTTTTTTCTCTCGTTTTCATTTTTCTATCACTTTTCGGCCTGGTTCCAAGAATGTCAAGGCTGATGCCTTATCTCGCAGTTTTGATCCGATATCACACCCGAACCTCCTTCCTCCATTCTTCAGCACAGGGTGGTTGTTGCGGGGGTATCCCCTGAATTGGAGCTGGAGATTTGAAAGGTTCAGTCTCTTGCTCCTCCCTCTTTGCCTGGCAATTAGCTTTTTGTCCCAGTTCGGTACCGATTGAGGGTTCTCCAGGAGTTCCACGATTCTGCTCTCAGTGGACACCCGGGGATCCCTGCGACCCGGAAAGCCATTGCGAGGCTGTTTTGGTGGTCCTTCATGACCTCTGATGTCGCTGTGTTTGTGTCTGCTTGTGATACCTGTGCCTGTGCTAAGAGCTCCCATAACCGGCCGGCAGGGGAATTGGTGCCATTGCCCATTCTGGATAGACCTTGGACTCATTTGTCCACGGATTTTATCACTGACCTCCCTTCTTCTAATGGCAAAACTGTAATCTGAGTAGTGGTTGACAGATTCAGTAAACAGGTGCATTTTGTACCTCTGGCAGGATCGCCTAATGCTGAAACATTATCTAAGCTGTTTATTGAGCATGTTGTACGGTTGCATGGTGTGCCATTGAATGTGGTTTCTGATAGAGGGGTACAATTTGTGTCCAAATTTTGGAGGGCATTTTGTAAAAAATTGGGTGTTTGTTTGACGTTCTCCTCTGCTTACCATCCTGAAACTAACGGTCAGACGGTGAGGACCATTCAGTCTCTTGAACAGATTTTGAGGTGTCTTGCTACGTCTTGGCAGGATGATTGGTGTTCTTGGTTGCCCCTGGCTGAGTTTGCATTTAACAATCGGATTAACCAGTCCAAGGGCACCTCCCCATTCTTCTGTAACTACGGTTTTCACCCTCATTTTGGTGAATTTTCTAGGCTGGATTCAGGATGTCCAAGTGATGATACGGCAGTGCAATGTTTGGGGGAGGTGTGGAAGGAGGTCCAGAAGAACATCGGAGAGGCTCAGGGCAAACATAAACTTTTTGCGGATAAGCGATGGTCTGTGGGACCTATATTCCTGGTAGGAGATAAAGTGTGGTTGTCTACCAGGAACATTCGTCTCAAGGTTCCTTCGGCTAAGCTAGGTCCCAGGTATATTGGTCCTTACGAGATCATTGAGGTGATGAATCCAGTTGCCTTTCGCTTACAACTTCCTCCGTCGCTTTGGATTCCCAATGTGTTCCATAAGTCCCTTCTTAAGTAATTTTTACCATCCTCTGCTGGGCCTCCATCCCCTCCGCCTCCGGTCTCTGTGGATGGTCAGACCGAGTATGAAGTGGAACAGATTGTAGATTCTCGCATGGTCCGTAGTTCTATTCAGTACTTGGCCCATTGGAGGGGTTACGGTCCTGAGGATCGATCTTGGGTCCTGGCACAATCTGTCCATGCTAATCGACTGGTCCGGGCATTTCATGTACGTTATCTTGGAAAACCTGGGGTCCAGTGACCCCCCTTGAGAGGAGGGTACTGTCATGATCCGTTCCGGAGTTTAGTCCTGTCTGCTCTTTCTCTGGGTGGATCCTGTCAAGGGTTAACTTTGCTCTGCCTCATTCTGGGCTCGGGTTTGCTATTTAGCTCCCAGGTATCCTGAGGGTGGTGTCAGCTATAGCTCTGTCTTTGGTGTGTGAACCTGACTCTGGAAGCCCTTGGTTTGTCCTACTGTGAACCCTGACTTGTCCTGTGTCTGTTATCTCCCCCTGGCTGCCCTTTCCCAGTGTCTCTTTGTTTGTCTGTATATCTGCTTGACTACCTGGTTCTGATCTCTTGGCTTGGCTTTTTGACTCCGCTTCAGTTTGTCCCTATTGCACCGTATTTTGCCCGCCCTGGTTTACTGATCCCTTGCTATGTCCTAACTATCCATTCTGTCTAAATCCTTTTGTACTGATGTGCTCTGACTTGGTTTTCCTGACTTTGCTCTCGCCACTAGGAGGTGTCTGCTCAGTTGCTCTGTGTGTGCAGTCTGGCTTCCCTACCAAGCTCCCCCTGGTGGAGGTTGCGCTGTACTGCACTGCACCTGCATGACACCTACCAAGTTCAAGCGGTTGTTTGGTGACTATGGGCTGTAGGGGAGCACTCTAGCTATCACGGTCTTTCCGTCTCAGGTTGCATGGACCACATTCTCCACACCATTTCTCAATTGCTTTCCTCATGCCAACCCAGTAGAATTGCTCACATAGCAGGACTTCCAACTTCTTCCACCCAAAGTGTTCTGCTCCATCGTGGCATGCTTTTAAGACCATTGGCGCATCCCGCTTCTGGATTACCATCTGCCAGACCAGTTTGTGGGTTCGGGAGTTGACGCTTCTCCACAACTGTTGGGTCTCTTGTGGAGCATCTGGACTAGGGTGTGAATCAGCTTTTGTCATCAATTCCTTTACTAGGCAGACTGCCGGGTCGCTATCCTGCATCTCTGCCCATCCATGGTGGGGCAACAGGTTAAACGTGGCCTCTTGCATGACATAGCGCTTGTACCTCATGCAATGGGAGCACTGGGCCGCTTCGTAGTGGTGGAAGGCTGGTAACTCAATTTCTTCTAGTTTTTCTGGGTCTTCTCCCCTGTCTAGTAAATTGGGCATCCTGGACAGCGCATCAGCATTAGCATTCTTATGCCCCACTCAGTACTTGGTGGTAAACTTGTAATTGTACAGCCGGGCCACCCATCGCTGTTCCAATGCACCTAGCTTTTCGGTTTCCAAGTGAGTCAGTGGATTATTGTCCGTGAAGACATTAAACTTTGCTGAAGCTAGGTAGTGTTTGAATCACTCGGTCACAGCCCAGACTATAGCGAGAAACTCCAACTTAAAGGAACTATAGTTGTCAGGGTTCCTCTAAGTGGGACAAAGCTTCCTGCTAGCGTAGGCAATCACTCTCTCTGCCTTTCTGCACTTGTGAGAGCACTGCTCCCAATCACACATTGCCAGCATCAGTGTAAAGTATAAATGGTTGGTCATAGTAAAGGTAGGCCAGGACTTCATCTACCGTGAGAACCAACTTCAGCAAGGTAAAGGATTCTTCTATCCTGTTGTTCCACTCAAACGGAGGACTCATGTTCTTGGCCTTCTTGGGTTGGCCCACTAGGAGGTCTTGCAGTGGTGTGGCTATCTTGGTGAAGCCCTTCATGAATCTCTGGTAGTAGCCTACCAACCCGAGGAACTGCTGTACTTCCTGAATGGTGTTGGGTTTTGGCCAGTCTCTGATAACAGTGACTTTGTCAGGGTCTGGTGCCACGCCTTCTGTGCTTACTACGTGGCTTAGGTATTGCACCTTGGGCTTCAAAAGGTGACATTTGGATGTCTTCACTTTCAGGCCAAAGTTGGACAGGGCTTCGAACACCTCGGCCAGATGCTTCAAGTGGTCTTCATAAGTCTTGGAGAAGACTATGATGTCATCCAGGTACAATAGAACCATCTCAAAGATCTTGTGCCCGAGGCAACACTCCATCAACCTCTGGAACATCCCTGGTGCGTTGCAAAGTCCAAATGGCATGCAGTTGAACTTGCATAAGCCCATTGGTGTCGTGAAGGCGGTCTTCTCTCTTCCTGCCTCTGCCACAGAAACCTGCCAGTACCCACTGGTGAGATCCAAGGTGGAGAAATAGTTAGCAGATTTCAGGGCAGCTAATGACTCCTTAATTCGTGGTAATGGGTAGACATCTTTATGTGTTATGCGGATTATCTGCCTGTAATCAACACACATCCTCATTGTACCGCCTTTCATCTTAATGAGGACTAACGGAGCTGCCCAGGAGCTACAACTATCTCTAATGAACCACGCTTTTTTCATCTCCCGTAACATGCCCTTAGCAAACTGGTAGTGGGCCGGGGGAACTGGGCAGTACCTTTCTTTAATGGGTGGATGGTCTACAGTGGGGATATGGTGTTGAACCCCTTTTACCTGCCCAAAGTCTAGTGGATGTTTGCTGATTACCCGTTCATATTCTTGAACCACCCGATAAACCCCATTCTTTTGGTATGAAGTGGTGGAGTCAATCCCTATGTGCAGCTTCTGACACTAATCCTCTAGCTGTTCTGCAGAGCCATTGTCTTCTGCCTGGTCGCACGGGACAATGGGTTCTACTGCCCGTATTGCGTTGTTATTGACAGTGAACAGCTTTGCAATGGTGACGTAGTGGGATAGTTTAACCTCTTTCTCCTCACAATTTAAGATGCGTACAGGTACCCTTCCCTTGCAGACATCTACTACCTTTCTGGCTGTCAGGATAGTAGGCCTGCTTTCTGAGTACATGGATTCTACCAGTGCCTGGTAATCTTGACCCCTGATACCTATAGCAGCTCGACACCAAATTAACATTTCAGATCTGGAAGATATTACAATGGGGAATGGGTCACTCACCCGCACACTGCTGATTTTTTAGGGAGGAAAGCCAAGTTGATGGTCTCTCCTGCGTATCTGGGCTGGAACCATCGGGGCAGTCACCAATGTTGCAGGGGGAAGAGATTACTGACCGGAGCAGTACAGGGCACCTGACTGATGGGGGCAGGTTGGACTTAAATAACAGTTTGTGCAGGAAGACAGGACACTTGGCAGGGACCGAGTTTGTGAGTAATAAGACGGTTAACTCCCTCTTCAAGGACCCACACCAGCTAGCTGTGCCTATACTTCCAGCTAGCCAGACTCCTGACGCTTCGTACCCAAAGTACAGTCAGAGAGACTTCCTCACCGGGTAGTGACCAGGAAAAAATACAGATCTTCGCTTTGCTTACCACCATGGATGCACAGCTTAGTCCCATCCTTGCGGTGCCTGTTGAGGACTGGCTCGTGCCTGTGGCTGTGTCCGCTGGACTTTGTGCCCCTACTGCGGCCTTGCTCACTGAAATCTCTGCTTCCCCTTCTGTGCTGCCGACCATCACTTCTGCCTCACTATGTGCACGGATCAGGAGATTGCGTGCCGAAGAACCCGGAGGATTCGTCATCGCAAGGAGAAAGTGCATCGCTCATCTGCGGGACCGGATCAGAGACATCTCGCGCTGCCTGAGGTGCCATCGTGGGATCTTCCAGCTGCCTTCCTCCAGCACACAAAAGACTGATAAGTTAACCTGTTACATTCTATTGCATTTGACTTTCCCCCTATCCTCGAATCACATTCCTTACCCCTCTGCTTGTACCATTACTGTTCTTTTACATAAAGAAACTGTGAACCCTTGTTCTGCCTCCTGCATGTCACTGCATCCTGCGCACCTGCTAGCATCCAACAAGTTGCGTAGTCAGCAGGATGCAGTCCAATAGCATGCAGGCAGCAGACCAAGCAGTTGGGGGTGGCTCCAGGACTAGCTTTTCCTTGGGGGCCATGTTGAGTAATTTATCCAAGTTCACAGGGAGCAACACTATGCTTTGGAGCTGGACTGAGTGCCTTAGGCCTCTTTCACACTTCCATTTTTTACAATCAGTCACAATCTGTCATAGTGTTGAAAAGACGGATCCTGTGCAGACTGTAAAAAACGGATGAACTGGTCCTTTTTTGATGGATCCGTCAAGGCTATATGCACACGTTGTGTATGGGTCTTCACGGTGGTTTTCCGCTGCAAAGACGCATACACAACACAACCCATGTTAAAAATAATAAAAAAATAAAAAATCGTGATATTCTTACCTTCTGGCGTTCCCCGCAGCCTTCCCGATGCTCGCGATGCTGCCGGCAGCTCCCGTTCCCAGTAATGCCTTGTGAAACAATAACCAGTGATGACTTAGCGGTCTGGCGAGACAGCTACGTCATCGAGTCATAGGCAGCATCAATAGTAAAAAGAGAGAGAGAGTGAAAGAGAATTTCCCTAACGGGAAATTCTTCCGTGCATGCTCAATTTCAAAAGACGGCATCCGTCGCTGGATTCCTGCTTTTGACAGTCAGCGACGGATCCTGCATCCATAGGCTTCCATTATAGCCAACAACAGACAGCACAGGATCCGTCGCTGAGCGATTTTACGACGTACACAAAAAACGTTTCTATGTGCTTTGTCTCCGCCCAACAGACAGCAATTTTACGATGGATCCAGCGCACGACGGATCAATCGGAGGCCATCCATCACAATCCGTCGCTAATGCAAATCTATGAAAAAAAACGGATCCAGCAGAAACATTTGCTGGATCCATTTTTTTCCCAAAACGAGGCATTGTGAGGGAAAAAGAAAGATGGAAGTGTGAAATAGGCCTTGAAGCATGATGAGAATGCACCCATGACCCCTGCGCCGGAGGCTGAGGTGGCCATTATGGCCCTGGACGGAGAAGCTAGGGATTCAGTAATGTTACGAACCCGACGTGACCGGGATACCTTTAATAAGGTGCTACAGATCTTGGAGGAGACCCACGGGGACCCCACAGACGTAGGGGAACTGAGAACATGACTTTTTAGTAGAATGCAGAAGGAGGGGTAGACCGTGACTCAATATATGAATGCCTTGCAAGAGCTACACACCGCAATCATTTGGAAAGACGGTAGGGGAGTAGGACCCACCAACATTATGCTACGAGACCTCCTAGTGACAGGCTTGAGAGACGTGCGGACAACACCAGCTCTGTGAGAACGTGTACGGGTGAACCCCAAATCACTTTCCATGAAGTAGGGAGTGAGGCACGCATGCGTGAACAAGAGCAAAGGGTGACAGTCCCGGTGGGGAAGGTTCAGAGCGTGGGGATGTAAATGCTATTGCTTAACCCCATTGGGTAGAAGAACTGAGAAGAGAACTTCTGAGTTTGAAAGTAGAACTGGCTGACATCAAGAGAAAATGGAAGCTACCAGTAACCCTTCAGAGGGCAGGGAGGGCCCAGAGCCATGACTCCAGAATACTCCAGAATACAACTGCGAAGAGAGCTGACACATTCAGTGCACTCACCGCGGAAGAGTGACAGATGAAGTAAGGAAAAGTAGTGGAAGTACTGCAAGTTTAGTGTCAACATGCCCCCAGAAATGGGCAGAAATAGACGGATGTGCAAAGCAATGCCTGGTGGACCCAGGCTCGCAGGTGACAAAGATGCCAGAGGCTTGTTACTGGAAACATTTTCCCCAGGCAAACCGACCCGAACTCTGGGGCTCTGAGATAAAGTTAATGGCGGCCAACCAACTACCCATCCCGGTCGTAGGGGTGGTATGGATGCAAGTGTCCAGCACTCTTGCACCCCTCCAATCTATTCTAAACTCTGCTGCCCGACTAATCCACCTGTCCCCCCGCTATTCCCCGGCCTCTCCCCTCTGTCAATCTCTTGACTGGCTCCCCATAACCCAGAGACTCCAGTACAAAAGCCTAACCATGACATACAAAGCCATCCACAACCTGTCTCCTCCATACATCTGTGACATCGTCTCCTGGTACTTTCCTGCACGCAACCTCCGATCCTCACAAGATTTCCTTCTCTACTCCCCTCTTATCTCCTCTTCCCACATTCACATGCAAGATTTCTCTCGGGCATCACCCCTACTCTGGAACTCTCTACCACAACACATCAGACTCTCGCCTACCATTGAAACCTTCAAAAAGAACCTGAAGACCCACCTCTTCCGACAAGCCTACAACCTGCAGTAATAACCGATTGACCAAACCGCTGCATGACCAGCTCTATCCTCACCTACTGTATCCTCACCCATCCCATGTAGATTGTGAGCCATCGCGGGCAGGATCCTCTGTCATCCTGTACCAGTTGTGACTTGTATTGTTCAAGATTATTGTACTTGTTTTTATTATGTATACCCCTCCTCACATGTAAAGTGCCATGGAATAAATGGTGCTATAATAATAATAAATAATGATAATCTGTGGAAAAGACCTGAGACGGAAAGGCGTGGTACTGACACAGGGAGAGGTGAACTATGGACCCAATGTCACCTTGGGGATGAATGTGCTGAAGGAGTTTGGAAGCCTTCTGCTCAGAGACTCCTCTAACAAGACTGTGAAACAATGGGGCCCACACACACACCATAGAAAAGAATTTTCCAGCAACTGACAAGAGTGGCACAATCCCTGGAGTCTAAATGCAAGGGGTAAGTGTTAGGGAAAGTAATCGTTCCGGCCTACACCAAGACTGTACTTCCACAAGGACAAACAGTGCTGTCCTTGCCCATTCGTGCTTGTGTCCCCATAGAGGGGATTGAGGTCCAAATCGAACCATCCTCTTCTGAACAACTAGCCACGGGACTCCTGGTGGCACGTACGTTGGCCATTGTAAGGGAAGGAACTATTCCAGTGCTGTGCATTAACTTAGAAGATCAGGACATTACTATCCTTCCCAGAAGTGTGGTGGCCCGAATTTTGAACCTACCGGAAGAAGTAATACCCCCCAAACAGTGCAATTGGAGGTACAACCTGGAGACACCTGGACTGTGTCAGTGAACTCCATCTCAGTGTCAGAACCTCGTTACATCAAGGAAGGCCGGCCCATATTGGAACAAATGTGGGCTGAACTGGCCGAACTCGAACGTGCTCAGGTACAACAGGTAGAAGCTCTGATGGGGAAGTATAAGGAAGTCTTCGCCCTCCACAAAGATGATTTTGGCTGCACCACTGCCATTGCGCACGAAATACCAACTGGAAGTGCCGCGCCCATAAGCGTGTGTTACCGACAAATTCCCCCACAGTTGTACCAGGAAGTGAAAAACATGCTGAATCAGATGCTGCAGGCCGGTGCGATCCAAAAGAGCCAGAGTCCGTAGGCTGCCCCAATTGTGTTGCTGTGAAAGAAAGATGGCACCTTGCGGTTTTGTGTGGACTACTGAAAACTTAACTCCTGTATGGTGAGGGATTTATACCCACTGCCCCGGATAGAGGAGTCCCTGTCTGCTCTGGGGAAAGCCAAGTTCTTCTCTACACTGGACCTCACCAGTGACTACTGGCAAGTCCCCATGTCTGAACAAGATCGAGCAAAAACTGCCTTCATTCTTCCCATGGGTCTATACGAATTCAAACGCATGCCGTTTGGCCTAGCCAATGCTCCCAGAACTTTCCAACGCCTCATGGAGAGGTGCCTGGAGGACTTGAACTTTGAGTCGGCACTCAACTATCTGGATGACATTATAGTCTTCTCAGCTTCATTTGAGGAACATCTGCAATGCCTGGAACAAGTGTTGGCCCGCCTTCAGAAGCACGGACTAAAGGTGAAGCCCCAGAAGTGTCATTTGTTCCACACACAGATTGAATACCTGGGTCATGTTGTTTCTGCCGAAGGGGTGGAACCTTCCAGACAGAAGGTCGCCGTGATTCAAAACTGGCCCACTCCAGAGACCGTGAAAGATGTGCGAGCATTCCTGGGACTGATTTGTTATTATAGGGGGTTTGTGAAGAATTTTGCTTGATGGGCAAAGACCTTACAGGAACTGTTGAAGAAGGTACCCACTGGTGGCAAGAACTGGAAAATTTGTTGGCAGGAGCCTCAAGAAGAAGCCTTTTAAGATTTCAAAAGGGCACTCACCGAAGCTCCCTTGCTGGCCTATGCGGATTTCTCTCAACCGTTCATTCTGCTGGGACTTGGGGCTGTGTTGTCACAGATGCAGGATGGAAGAGAGAGGGTGATTGCTTATGCCAGTCGGTCCCTTCATGATTCCGAATGCAATCCAGTCAATTACAGTTCTTTCAAGTTGGTACTATTAGCGTTGGTGTGAGCTATGATGGAGAGATTCACGGAATATCTGTCTGGCTCTGAAGTGTTGGTACAGACCGATAACAACCCGCTTGCGCACCTGGAGAATGTGAGACTGGGAGCCTTGGAACAGCGGTGGGTAACCAGGATGGTGAAGTTCCATTATAAAATTGCCTACAGGAGAGGGGCAGAAAATACACACGCCGATGCCCTGTCCCGGAGGAAGAGTACCAGACTCGAGTAGGACAGAGATGAAGAACTAGAGGATGAAGAGGTCCCTAGATTTTGGAGGTCCACCAGGACGGTGGTGGCAATGCAGGGACAGATACATACCCCAGCCCAAGACGACATACTGGGATGAACCAGAGATGAGTGGGTTCAGCTCCAACAGGAAGATGGCAAACTGGTTTTATTAAGATGATGTGTGGCTTCTCAGAGACTACCGAGCTCGTCGGAAAGGGGAACCTTATTCCCGGAGGCGTTGCGGATCCTATCACAGTGGGAACAACTATGAATGAAGAACGGCTTACTATATCGAAAAGCGCAACTACGTACCAAACCGAATGTGACCTGGCAAGTCCTCATTCCAACAACGTCACTATCTGAAATTGCTGTTGCTGCATACGAGCAAGGAGCCCACTTCGGTCTAGAGAAGACCTTCCAATGGCTACAACGGTTAATCTTCCATCCTCAGTTGAAGGCGAAAGTGGACGAGGCCTGTAGAAAGTGCCGAACATGTGAGCTGGCTAAGCCGCCAGAACAGAAGGCTCCTGTTCAGTTCATTATAACCTCCGCTCCTCTGGAACTCCTCACAATAGACTATCTGACCATCGGCCCGGCCAATGAAGGCTAAGAACATTGCCTGGTAACGGTGGATAATTTTACAAAGTTCGCCATGGTGACTCCTACACAGGATCAGACTGCACAGTCCGCTGCATATGCAATATGTAAGAACTTCATTCAATCCTATGGGTGTCTGAAGAGAATTCACTCCAATCAGGGAGCTTGTTTCTTGAGAAAAGTAATGGATGAATTGCACCACCTGTACCCGATTGACAAATCCCGCACCACACCGTACCACCCTTAGGGTATGTGCACACGTTGTGGATTCTCTGCGGATCCGCAGCGTTTTTTGCAGTGCAGAAATGCTGCAGATCCGCAATTGATTTACAGTACAATGTAAATCAATGAGAAAAAAAAATGCTGTGCACACGTTGCGGAAAATCCGCTGCGGAAACGCTGCAGTTTAAAAGAAGTAGCATGTCACTTCTTTTTTGTGAATCTGCAGCATTTTTGTACCCATTCCATTATAGAAAACCGCAGGGGTAAAAAACGCAGCAAATCCGCAAGAAAACCACAGCAAAAACGCACAAAAAACGCTGGGGAACCGCACAAAAAAGCGACAAATCCGCAGGTGCGTTTTCTGCCAGGAGAGGCAGAATCCGCACCAGAAATTCCTAAGCCTAATCTGCAACGTGTGCACATAGCCTTAAGGTAATGGATCATGTGAATGATTCAACCGTACACTGATTTAGATGTTAAGGACTCTAGAGGAAAATCGGAAAGCCCGGTGGCCAGAATACATCTCGGAACTGGTGTGGGTATACATTTATCGAATACACTGAACCAAGGGATATACAGTACTCCTTATTCCCTTCTGTTCAGCCGAGATGGAAAAGGAATCACCGAATTGGCCTTGGACCCAGAAGAGGACTACCCATGGATGGGGGTGTCCTTCTGGGTTCAAGAACATTGACACCGCCTGCAGACCTTACACCAGTTGGTCCAGACTAGGTTACAGGAATTAGAACATGCAGAGAGGACCTCGTCCGGAGCCACAGAGATTCGAGTTGGAGACCGTGTCTTAGTGCGGGAGAAGCGCCCTTGAGACAAGCTGGAACATCAATGGGAGAAAGACCCGTATCGGGTGAAGAAAAGAGTTAGTCCAGGGGTACCTGTTTACGAAGTTCAACCAGAGGGAAGAGAAAATGCCCCCACTCTAATTCTTCATCGGACCATGCTCCGACCCTGCTTGTCTAAGAACCCTTTTCGAGTAGAAAAAGAGCCCGTGGCTCCCAAAATGGTCCATATGCCGGTAGAAGCAGAGGACAAAGAAGGGGGTGAAGGAGTAGGCTCCGAGAGGTTAGAATTAGAGGATGCATGCTTCCCCATGGCTCTTCCCCCACAGCAGGATTCGGCCCCACAAGAAGGCTCCACTATTTCTTCTGAACTGAGATGCTCCGAGCGAACAACAGCTGGCAGGCCCCCTGAAAGCTATGACCAAGAGAACTTCATCTGGCAGCAATTCGCACAAAGGAAGAGAAGACGGCCATACACTTCTCGAAAAGTCTCGCCCGTGGAATGGTGATAAAAAAGAGAGGGGGAGTGTAGAGAGGAGAACCAAGTTGATGGTCTCTCCTGCGTATCTGGGCCGGAAACGTCGGGGCTGTCACCAGTGATGCAGGGGGAAGAGATTACTGACTGGAGCAGTACAGGGCACCTGACTGATGGGGGTGGGTCGGACTTAAATAGCAGTTTGAGCTGGATGACAGGACACTTGGCGGGGACCGAGTTTGAGAGTAATAAGACGGTTAACTCACTCTTCACGGACCCACGCCCGCTACCTGTGCCTATAACCCCAGCTAGCCAGACTGCCGACGCTTCCTACCCTCTGTACAGAGAGACTTTCTCACCTGGTAGTGACCAGGACAAAAAGTACAGATCTTCGCTCCGCTTACTGCTGCGGAGGCACCGCTTAGTCCTATTCTTGCGGTGCCTGCTGAGAACCGGCCCGTGGTGCTTGCGTTTGTGTCCGCTGGACTGTGTGCTCCTACTGTGGCCTTGCTCACTCTGCTTCACCTTCTGTGCTGCCGACCATCACTTCTGCCTCACAGTATGCATGGATCAGGAGATCGCGTGCTGAAGAACTCGGAGGATTCATTGTCACAAGGAGAAAGTGCATTGCTCATCTGCGCGACCGGAACCGAGACATCTCATGCCGCCTGAGGCGCCACCGTAGGATCTTCCAGCCGCCTTCCTCTAGCTCACAAAGATAAGTTAACCTGTTACATTCTATTGCATTTGACTTTCCCCCTATCCTCGAATCACATTCCTTACCCCCCTGCTTGTACCATTAGTGTTCTTATACATAAAGAACCTGTTAACCCTTGTTCTGTCTCCTGTTTGTCACTGGAGTTGGTGGTGAAACAGCAAAGATGGTACAGCTCCCCACGGGCAGAACAAGGCCCCAGGGCAGGTAAAACAGGCAGTTTAGGTGGTGGTGAGCGTTGGGGTGTGGAGAATAAACAAGGGATGGCAAAAAATACAGTTTTCTTTACCTTTACTTCCAATGACAGAAAGTGTCTGGCTAGCATGGAAGCATTCAGGGGGTTCACCTTACCAGGTGGGGTAGGAGGTCTTCCTGCTATGCTCCTTTTTCGAGTCCATGCTTCCTGTAGCTAAGCTGCAGCCCTCTCCTGCATGTTGGCTTTGTGCCTATCACGGGCCCTGCTTTTTCACTGGCAGCCCCGGGCTCTTGGTCTGCTGTGGTGCCTCTGGGTGTTTGGTGAGGCCAGGGACTTACAGTCCCCTGCCCTTCAGATTCAGCTGCCAAGGCGTACAGCACCCGCACAACCAAGGACTCTGGCGTCCTTCTTGTCAGCGGTCCACTCCAGGGTCAGCACTGACGCAGCTGCAGTTCCCCAAAGTCCTTGTCTCTGCTCCTCTCTCTCTCCTCTTCTCACACTCACTCCCTCACAGACTACTCTGACTCCTCCTCCCAACCAGAGAGAGCAGCTCCCCAGAAGTCGGGTCTAGAGCTCCCCCTTCTGGCCTAGAGCAGGGATTGTGATGCATGCTGTGTATTACCTGGCATGGGGACTTCTTCCTGCTTCCAGGCATGACATCACCTTTCAGAGGGAGGCAATGTCACCGTGGCAACCGGACTCTGGGGTGCCACAGATGCATCAGCACTAAATAGTCTAAGTTGGTGAAGTGAAGTGAGAAAGATACAGACATAAATTAAATTTATAGGCTGAAATAACTAAATGTTGGCATGTGTATATATCACTTTTGCAATAAAGCCCCTTAAAATGTCTGGTGCAAGCAATTACCTTCATAAGCCACATGCTTAGTGAAAGGAAGTCCACCACTGCAATCTAAAGCTGTGTATACGTTGCAATTTTGATGCATTTTCTCTGAACGGAAATGGGCCACAAATACAATGGAATCCTTATGCAAGCTAATTCAATGACAATCCCGAAGTGTTGTGCACTTGATCATTAAATACTTTGAATATTTGCAGTGCATTCTTTCTGCAGCATGTCAATTCTTTATGTGTTTCTGCAGCGTTTTTACGTTTTTACCCATTAACTTCAATTGAGTCAGTCAAATCCACAGCAAAAACGCAGATAGAAAAATGTTTGTGGATTTGCTTGCATTTTCACTTACTTCCTATGGTGTTTATCATGCTGTCATCTGTGTGACAGCGTGGGAAACACAGCCGCAGAGGTTCTTATTGATGGTAACGCTACTGATCGTCGGTCAGAGCACTGCAGGGTTATGCTGTCAGATGTCAGCGTGACCCCGCAGAGATACTGTGACCCACAGGGATGATCCACGGTAAAGCAATTAGAAAGCTGACTGCAGGTCAGCTGGCGTGGGCTGATGATACTACTGCTCACATCGGGCTGCGTCTGCTGTCACTGATAACAGTAACAGCAGGTGCCGCTGATAGGAGCCGTAGTCTCATCAGCTGGCACCTGTGCTCACCTGTGCTCAAAATAATTACATACATATTCAAATAAAAATGTAAGATAAAATAGAATAAATTAAAAAATAATAAACCACCATTTACTCACCAGTCCGCCTTAGTCCATGTAATCCTGAGTGTCGCACAGTAATTTCACGTGTAGAAAAGTCACATGGGGAGATGTGACTGCTCTACCTGGCCGCCGGCGATACACTGACAGGAGGTAATCACTCCTGCAGTGTATCACTGAGCTGCCGTGAAAGAGTTCACCGGAGTTCATCAGCTGATGAGCTCCAGTGCTCTCACTTATGGCACTACCGCTGTGTGATAACTTTCTCATGGCAGCTCAGTGCTAAGCACTGCGAGAGTGATTGCCTCTTGTCAGTGTATCGGCGGCTGTCTTTGAGAACAGTCACATCAGTGACTGCTCTCAAAGTCATCAGAATCTTCATGAGATATTATGGATTATTATCTTCTCTGCAGACAGGTGAGGAATATTGGGGTCTATTATTTTATTTTTGTTGCTGGAGACGTTGGCGTCAGTGGACCAGGCGTTCGGTGAGTACGATTTAATTAATATTCATTAAAGGAGTTTTTGTAATTATTTCAAATAAAGGACTTTATTCTGGGTCTGTGTTTTTATACAATATCGCTATGGGGTTACTAATGGATAGGTATCTTATAGACGCCTCTCCATTACTAACTTGTGGGCTTGATGGCACCTGATAATACAAAGGTGGCATAAACACCACAAATATGAACCCCACTTGCCACCGCTACAGGTCAAGTGGGAAGAGCAAGGCTAAGTGCCAGATTTGGCGCAACTTATAGATGCGCCTTTTCTGGGGCAGCAGAGAGCTGATGTTTTTAGTCAGGGAGAGGGCCAATATAGGGAGACCCTATGTCAATTTTTTTCTGGGGTCCCCCTGTAAACTAGCCAGTAAAGGCTAAGCAAACAGCTATGAGCTGATATTAATAGCCTGGGAACCTTTCTGGCTATTGACTAATTCCCAGAATATTAACATCGGCCCTCAGCCATTTGCTTTACCTCTGCTGGTTATTAAAGTTGCGCAGGAGCCCACACAATTTTTTTTTTCATTTTTTTTTCCTTAAAATTAACAGCTGCTGTTTGGTTACAGCCTAAAGGTACCGTCACACATAACGATATCGTTAACGATATCGTTGCTTTTTGTGACGTAGCAACAATATCGTTAAGGAAATCGTTATGTGTGACAGCGACCAACGATCAGGCCCCTGCTGGGAGATCGTTGGTCGCAGAGAAAAAAGTCAAGAACTTTATTTCGTCGCTGGATCTCCCGCTGACATCGCTGGATTGGCGTGTGTGATGCCAATCCAGCGATGTCTTCACTGGTAACCAGGGTAAACATCGGGTTACTAAGCGCAGGGCCGCACTTAGTAACCCGATGTTTACCCTGGTTACCAGCATAAACGTTAAAAAAACAAACACTACATACTTACCTTCAGCTGTCTGTCCCCGGCGCTGTGCTTTCCTGCACTCCTCCTGCATCCTGTGTCAGCGCCAGCCAGCTGGAAAGCACAGCGGTGGATTGGTCTGCAGGCGTCACATTGCGTTTGCAGAGCCCCATATGTACCTAAACAGTAGAAACCCCCCACAAGTGACCCCATATTGGAAACTAGACCCCCCAAGGAACTTATCTAGATGTGTTGTGAGAACTTTGAACCCCCAAGTGTTTCACTACAGTTTATAACGCAAAGCCATGAAAATAAAAATAAAAATTTTCCCCCCAAAATAATTTTTTAGCCCCTAGTTTTGTATTTTCCCGAGGGTAACAGGAGAAATTGGACCCCAAAAGTTGTTGTCCAATTTGTCCTGAGTATGCTGATACCACATATGTGGGGGGAAGGTGGGGAACCACCGTTTGGGCGCATGGGAGGGCTCGGAAGGGAAGGAGCGCCATTTGGAATGCAGACTTAGATGGAATGGTCAGCAGGCGTCACATTGCATTTGCAGAGCCCCTAATGTACCTAAACAGTAGAAACCCCCCACAAGTGACCCCCTATTGGAAACTAGACCCCACAAGGAACTTATCTAGATATGTTGTGAGAACTTTGAACCTCCAAGTGTTTCACTACAGTTTATAACGCAGAGCCGTGAAAATAAAAAATCCTTTTTTTTCCCACAAAATTATTTTTTAGCCCCCAGTTTTGTATTTTCCCAAGGGTAACAGGAGAAATTGGACCCCAAAAGTTGTTGTCCAATTTGTCCTGAGTACGCTGATACCCCAAATGTTGGGGTAAACCCCTGTTTGGGCACACGGGAGAGCTCGGAAGGGAAGGAGCACTGTTTTACTTTTTCAATGCAGAATTGGCTGGAATTGAGATCGGACGCCATGTCGCGTTTGGAGAGCCCCTGATGTGCCTAAACAGTGGAAACCCCCCAATTATAACTGAAACCCTAATCCAAACACACCCCTAACCCTAATCCCAACGGTAACCCTAGCCACACCTCTAACCCAGACACACCCCTAACCCTAATCCCAACCCTATTCCCAACCGTAAATGTAATCCAAACCCTAACTTTAGTCCCAACCCTAACCCTAACTTTAGCACCAACCCTAACTGTAGCCTTAACCCTAGCCCTAACCCTAACCCTAGCCCTAACCCTATCCCTAACCCTAGCCCTAACCCTAACCCTAGCCCTAATCCTAGCCCTAGCCCTAACCCTAGCTCCAACCCTAACCCTAGCCCCAACCCTAACCCTAGCCCTAACCCTAGCCCTAACCCTAGCCCTAACCCTAACCATAACCCTAGCCCTAATGGGAAAATGGAAATAAATATTTTTTAAATTTTTCCCTAACTAAGGGGGTGATGAAGGGAGGTATGATTGGCAGCCGTCACACACTAAAAGACGCTTTTTATTGCAAAAAATATTTTTTGCGTTACCACATTTTGAGAGCTATAATTTTTCCATGTTTTGGTCCACAGAGTTATGTGAGGTCTTGTTTTTTGCGGGACGAGTTGACGTTTTTATTGGTAACATTTTCGGGCATGTGACATTTTTTGATCGCTTTTTATTCCGATTTTTGTGAGGCAGAATGACCAAAAACCAGCTATTCATGAATTTCTTTTGGGGGAGGCGTTTATACTGTTCCGCGTTTGGTAAAATTGATAAAGCAGTTTTATTCTTCGAGTCAGTACGATTGCAGCGATACCTCATTTATATCATTTTTTATGTTTTGGCGCTTTTATACGATAAAAACTATTTTATAGAAAAAATAATTATTTTTGCATCGCTTTATTCTGAGGACTATAACTTTTTTATTTTTTTGCTGATGATGCTATATGGTGGCTCGTTTTTTGCGGGACAAGATGACGTTTTCAGCGGTACCATGGTTATTTATATCCATCTTTTTGATCGCGTGTTACTCCACTTTTTCGACGGTATGATAATAAAGTGTTGTTTTTTGCCTCTTTTTTTTTTTTTTTTCTTACGGTGTTTACTGAAGGGGTTAACTAGTGGGACAGTTTTATAGGTTGGGTCGTTACGGATGCGGCAGTACTAAATATGTGTACTTTTATTGTTTGGTTTTTTTATTTAGATAAAGAAATGAATTTATGGGAATAATATATATTTTTTTTCATTATTTAGGAATTTTTTTTTTATTTTTTTTTTACACGTGTGGAAATTTTTTTTTTTAACATTTTTACTTTGTCCCAGGGGGGACATCACAGATCGGTGATCTGACAGTTTGCACAGCACTCTGTCAGATCACCGATCTGACTTAGAGCAGTGCAGTGCTCTGAGCAGGCACTTGGTAAGCCACCTCCCTCCCTGCAGGACCCGGATGCAGCGGCCATCTTGGATCCGGGCCTGGAGCATGGAGGGAAGTAAGGAGACCCTCGCAGCAACGCGATCACATCGCGTTGCTGCGGGGGGCTCAGGGAAGCCCGCAGGGAGCCCCCTCCCTGCGCGATGCTTCCCTGTACCGCCGGCACACCGCGATCATGTTTGATCGCGGTGTGCTGGGGGTTAATGTGCCGGGGGCGGTCCATGACCGCTCCTGGCACATAGTGCCGGATGTCAGCTGCGATAGGCAGCTGACACCCGGCCGCGATCGGCCGCGCTCCCCCCGAGAATGCGGCCGATCGCGCTGGACGTACTATTCCGTCCTTGGGAAGTAGGGCCCACCCCACATGGACGGAATAGTACGTCCAATGGTAGAAAGGGGTTAAAGCTAGGGCTTGGTGTCAATGACAGCTGCTGACACCAAGCCCTAATCCCGTTACCCTGATGCCACTGCATCAGCATGAAAAAGGTGGTGTTGAACAAAGAAATTACATCACAAAACTTTTTTTTTTTAAATATCCTTATTTAGCTCAAAAAGACTTCATTGCTGCACAAAAATGCACACAAAAAAGTGGCCAAAACATGTGTTTTTCACGCAGCATTTTTTCTGACAAGAGATGCAGAAACCTTGCAGATATTTCTGCAAGCAAATACTCAACGTGCGCACATAGCCTAAGTGTAAAATGGTCTGTCAGTATATACACACTTTTCTGAAAGGGCACAGAGGCTGCAACATCATTAAGCCTGAGGCACCACTAACCAAACAACACCATGAAGACCAAGGAGATCTCCAAATAAGTCAGGGACAAGGTTGTTGAGAAATACAATTCAGTGTTCTGTTATAAAAATATCCCAATCTCTGAGCACCATCAAATCCATTATCATTAAATGGAAAGAACATGGTACCACAACAAACCTCCCAAGAGAGGGCCACCCATCAAAACTCTTAAGGTACCGTCACATTAAGCGACGCTGCAGCGATATAGACAACAATCCCGATCACTGCAGCGTCGCTGTGTGGTCGCTGGAGAGCTGTCACACAGACAGCTCTCCAGCGACCAACTATGCGAAGTCCCCTGGTGACCAGGGTAAACATCGGGTTACTAAGCGCAGGGCCGCGTTTAGTAACCCAATGTTTACCCTTGTTACCAGCGTAAACGTAAAAAAAAAACAAACACTACATACTTACATTCCGGTGTCTGTCCTCTCCGGCGCTCTGCTTCTCTGCACTAAGCGCCGGCCGGAAAGCAGAGCACAGCGGTGACGTCACCGCTGTGCTTTCCGGCTGCTGCGCTTACACAGTGCAGAGAAGCAGAGCGCCGGAGAGGACAGACACCGGAATGTAAGTATGTAGTGTTTGGTTTTTTTTTACGTTTACGCTGGTAACCAGGGTAAACATTGGGTTACTAAACGCGGCCCTGCGCTTAGTAACCCGATGTTCACCCTGGTTACCAGTGAAGACACCGCTGAATCGGCGTCACATACGCCGATTCAGCGATGTCTGCGGGAGTCCAGCGACGAAATAAAGTTCTGGACTTTCTGCGCCGACCAACGATGGCACAGCAGGATCCTGATCGCTACTGCCTGTCAAACTCAATGATATCGCTAGCAATATCGTTCAGTGTGAAGGTACCTTTAGACCAGGGAAGGAGGGAATTAATCTGAAAGATCGCAGAGAGATCAAAGGTAAGCAGAGTTAACAAGAAGAGACTGGAGTATTTGTCCATACGATCACAATAAAGCTACTTTCACACTAGCGTTAACTGCAATCCGTCACAATGCGTCGTTTTGCAGAAAAAACGCATCCTGCAAAAGTGCTTGCAGGATGCGTTTTTTCCCCATAGACTTGTATTGACGACGCATTGCGACGAATTGCCACACGTCGCATTCGTCGTGCGACGGATGCGTTGTGCTTTGGCGGACCGTCGGGAGCAAAAAACACTACATGCAACGTTTTTTGCTGCCGACGGACCGCTTTTTCCGACCGTGCATGCGCGGCCGGAACTCCTCCCCCACCTCCCCGCACCTCACAATGGGGCAGCAGATGCGATGAAAATCTGCATCAGCTGCACCCGTTGTGCGGCGCTTACAACGCTAGCGTCGGTAACCTCGGCCCGACGCACTGCGACGGGCCGAGCCCGACGCTAGTGTGAGAGAAGCCTAAGCCATATACTCCATAGAGGTGGCTTTTATGGAAGAGTGGACAGAAAAAAAGCCTTTACTTACACACAAAAATTGTACGCTCTTTTTTGGTTTGTTAAAGGACATGTGGAAGACTCCCCAAATGTATAGAAGAAGGTGTTGTGGTCAGATGAGACCAAAATCAAACTTTTTAGCCACCAAGTTAAACACTATGCCTGGCACTAAACCAACACAGCTCACCACCCCAAGATCTCTCACTACAGTGAAACATAGTGCTGTGGGGATGTTTCTTGCCCGCAGGGACAGGGAAAATGGTCCGAGTCGATGGGAAGAGGGATGGTGTAATATATAGGGTTATTCTTGAGCAAAACCTGTTTCAGTCTGTCAGTGAGACTGGGATGGAGGTTCACCTTCCAACAAGATAATGACCAAAAGCATACTGCTAATGCAACACTCGAGTGATTTAAGGGGAAACGTGTAAATGTTTTGGAGTGGCTTAAGTCAAAGTCCAAACCTTAATCCAATTGAGAATCTGTGATCAGATTTGAAGATTATTGTTCACCAGAGTAAACCATATAACTTGAAAGAGCTGGAGAGCCCAGTGAAAAGATGTGGAAAGATAATAGAGACTAGGGTTGAGCGACTTTTGTTTTTATAGGATCGGGTCGGGTTTCACGAAACCCGACTTTCAAATGTCGGGTCGAGTGAAATCGGCCGATCCTATAGAAAAGTCGGGGTCGGGGTCGGCCGAAACACGAAACCCAATGCAGTGCATTGGGTTTCTAATGGTTCCCAGGGTCTGAAGGAGAGGAAACTCTCCTTCAGGCCCTGCGATCCATATTAATGTGTAAAATAAAGAATAAAAATAAAAAATATTGCTATATATTAGGAATATACTCACCCTCGGACGTGCCCTGGTTCTAACCCGCAGTCTTCCTTCCTAAAAATCAGTGCTTGAAGGACCTTTCGATGATGTCGCGGCTTGTGATTGGTCGCGTGACGCCCATGTGACCGCTCACGCGACCAATCACAAGCCGCGACGTCATCGAAAGGTCCTTCAGGCGCTCATTCTTAGGAAGGAAGGCTCCCGGTTACAACCAGGGCGCGTCCGAGGGTGAGTATAGCAATATTTTTTATTTTTATTCTTTATTTTACACTTAAATCTGAATTCCGATACCGATTCCCGATATCTTAAACATATCGGGAATCGGTATCGGAATTCCGATACCAGATTCAGAAGATCGCCGACCTCATGGCCGACCCCACACAGGGGTCGGGTCGGGTTTCATGAAACCCGACTTTGCCAAAAGTCGGCGATTTCTGAATCTGGCCGACCCGTTTCGCTCAACCCTAATAGAGACTTATCCAAAGCGACTTGCAGCTTTATGATGATCTTTTTAATCATAGACAGGGACAAAGGGGCATCCTCTACGTCTGGAGGAAAGAAGGTTTAAGTATAATAACAGATGCGGATTCTTTACTGTAAGAGCAGGGACTGGATGCCTTTCTTGAAAAGTATATTGTTACAGGGTATATATACTAGATTCCATGTTAGGGTGTTGATCCAGGGAACAAGTCTGATTGCCGTATGTGGAGTCGGGAAGGAATTTTTTCCCCAGTGTGGAGCTTACTCTTTGCCACATAGTAACATAGTTATTAAGGTTGAAGGAAGACTTTAAGTCCATCTAGTTCAACCCATAGCCTAACCTAACATGCCCTAACATGTTGATCCAGAGGAAGGCAAAAAAAACCCATGTGGCAAATAGTAAGGTCCACTTTGGGGGAAAAATTCCTTCCCGACTCCACATACGGCAATCAGACTAGTTCCCTGGATCAACGCCCTATCAAGGAATCTAGTATATATACCCTGCAACATTATACTTTTCAAGAAAGGCATCCAATCCCCTCTTAAATTTAAGTAATGAATCACTCATTACAACATCATACGGCAGAGAGTTCCATAGTCTCACTGCTCTTACAGTACAGAACCCGCGTCTGTTATTATGCCTAAACCTTCTTTCCTCCAGACGTAGAGGATGCCCCCTTGTCCCTGTCTCAGGTCTATGATTAAAAAGATCATCAGAAAGGTCTTTGTACTGTCCCCTCATAAATTTATACATTAAAATAAGATCAGCCCTTCAGTCTTCGTTTTTCCAAACTAAATAGCCCCAAGTGTAATAACCTATCTTGGTATTGCAGACCCCCCAGTCCTCTAATAACCTCGGTCGCTCTTCTCTGCACCCACTCCAGTTCAGCTATGTCTTTCTTACAAACCGGAGACCAGAACTGTACACAGTATTCTAAGTGTGGTCGAACTAGTGACTTGTATAGAGGTAAAATTATGTTCTCCTCATGTGTATCGATATTTGCAGATGATACAAAACTATGTAAAGCAGTTAATACAAGAGAAGATAGTATTCTGCTACAGATGGATCTGGATAAGTTGGAAACTTGGGCTGAAAGGTGGCAGATGAGGTTTAACAATGATAAATGTAAGGTTATACACATGGGAAGAAGGAATCAATATCACCATTACACACTGAATGGGAAACCACTGGGTAAATCTGACAGGGAGAAGGACTTGGGGATCCTAGTTAATGATAAACTTACCTGGAGCAGCCAGTGCCAGGCAGCAGCTGCCAAGGCAAACAGGATCATGGGGTGCATTAAAAGAGGTCTGGATACACACGATGAGAGCATTATACTGCCTCTGTACAAATCCCTAGTTAGACCGCACATGGAGTACTGTGTCCAGTTTTGGGCACCGGTGCTCAGGAAGGATATAATGGAACTAGAGAGAGTACAAAGGAGGGCAACAAAATTAATAAAGGGGATGGGAGAACTACAATACCCAGATAGATTAGCGAAATTAGGATTATTTAGTCTAGAAAAAAGACGACTGAGGGGCGATCTAATAACCATGTATAAGTATATAAGGGGACAATACAAATATCTCGCTGAGGATCTGTTTATACCAAGGAAGGTGACGGGCACAAGGGGGCATTCTTTGCGTCTGGAGGAGAGAAGGTTTTTCCACCAACATAGAAGAGGATTCTTTACTGTTAGGGCAGTGAGAATCTGGAATTGCTTGCCTGAGGAGGTGGTGATGGCGAACTCAGTCGAGGGGTTCAAGAGAGGCCTGGATGTCTTCCTGGAGCAGAACAATATTGTATCATACAATTAGGTTCTGTAGAAGGAAGTAGATCTGGGGATTTATTATGATGGAATATAGGCTGAACTGGATGGACAAATGTCTTTTTTCGGCCTTACTAACTATGTTACTATGTTGCATCTATGCCTATTTTAACCCCTCCGCGGTGAGCCCGCATCAAAGCCGGGACATGTCAGCTGTTTTGAACAGCTGACATGTGCCCGTAACAGGCGCGGGCAGAATCGCGATCTGCCCGCACCTATTAACTAGTTAAATGCCGCTGTCAAATGCAGACAGCGGCATTTAACTACCGCTTCCGGCCGGGCGGCCGGAAATGACGTCATCGCCGACCCCCGTCACATGATCGGGGTTCGGCGATGCTTGTATATTGTAACCATAGAGGTCCTAGAGACCTCTATGGTTACTGATCGCCGGTGGCTGTGAGCGCCACCCTGTGGTCGGCGCTCACAGCACACCTCCATTTCTGCTACATAGCAGCGATCAGCAGATCGCTGCTATGTAGCAGAGGAGATCGTGCTGTGCCTGCTTCTAGCCTCCCATGGAGGCTATTGAAGCATGGCAAAAGTAAAAAAAAAAAGTTTAAAAAAATGTGAAAAAAATAAAAAAAAACATAAAAGTTTAAATCACCCCCCTTTCGCCCCAATCAAAATAAATCAATAAAAAAATCAAATCTACGCATATTTGGTATCGCCGCGCTCCGAATCGCCCGATCTATCAATTAAAAAAAAGTATTAACCTGATCGCTAAACAGTGTAGCGGGAAAAAAATTCGAAATGCCAGAATTACGTTTTTTTGGTCGCCGCGACATTGCATTAAAATGCAATAGCGGGCGATCAAAAGAACGTATCTGCACCGAAATGCTATCACTAAAAACGTCATCTCGGCACGCAAAAAATAAGCCCTCAACCGACCCCAGATCATGAAAAATGGAGACGCTACGAGTATCGGAAAATGGCGCACTTTCTTTTTTTTTTTTAAGCAAAGTTTGGAAATTTTTTTCACCACTTAGATAAAAAATAACCTAGTCATGTTAGATGTCTATGAACTCGTACTGACCTGGAAAATCATAATGGCAGGTCATTTTTAGCATTTAGTGAACCTAGCAAAAAAGCCAAACAAAAAACCAGTGTGGGATTGCACTTTTTTTGCAATTTCACTGCACTTGGAATTTTTTTCCCGTTTTCTAGTACACGACATGCTAAAATCAATGATGTCGTTCAAAAGTACAACTCGTCCCGCAAAAAATAAGCCCTCACATGGCCAAATTGACGGAAAAATAAAAAAGTTATGGCTCTGGGAAGGAGGGAAGCGAAAAACGAACACGGAAAAACGAAAAATCCCCCGGTCATGAAGGGGTTAATCAATTTATTTTATTTACCTTTGTAGCAGCTGCCTGACAAAGGCCACTGAACATGAGTTTGTCATCCACCCATACACCCAGGTCTTTTTCATTGACGGTTTTGCCCAGAGTTTTAGAATTAAGCGCATAGTTATACATCTTATTACTTCTACCCAAGTGCATGACCTTGCATTTATCTCTATTAAAGCTCATTTGCCATTTATCAGCCCAAGCATCTAGTTTACATAAATCATCCTGTAATATAAAATTGTCCTCCTCTGTGTTGATTACCCTGCAGAGTTTAGTGTCATCTGCAAATATTGAAAATCTGCTCTGAATGCCCCCTACAAGGTCATTAATAAATATGTTAAAAAGAAGAGGGCCCAATACTGACCCCTGTGGTACCCCACTGCTAACCGCGACCCAGTTCGAGTGTGCTCCATTAATAACCACCCTTTGTTTCCTATCCCTGAGCCAGCTCTTAACCCACTTACACATATTTTCCCCTATCCCCATTATTCTCATTTTATGTGTCAACCTTTTGTGTGGCACCGTATCAAAAGCTTTTGAAAAGTCCATATACACTACATCCACTGGGTTCCCTTGGTCCAGTCCGGAACTTACCTCTTCATAGAAGCTGATGTTGGGTCATGAGGTTATTCCTCTTCAGATACTCCAGTATAGCATCCCTTAGAATGCCCTCCAGGAGTTTACCCACAGTAGAGGTTAAGCTTACTGGCCTATAATTGCCGAGTTCAGTTTTTGCCCCCTTTTTGAATATTGGCCCAACATTTGCTATACGCCAGTCCTGTGGTACAGACCCTGTTATTATGGAGTCTTTAAAGATTAAAAATATTGGTCTATCAATGACTGTAATTAGTTCCTGCAGTACTCGGGGGTGTATCCCATCCGGGCCCGGAGATTTGTCAATTTTAGTGATTTTTAGACGCCGACGTACTTCCTGCTGGGTTAAGCAGGTGTCATTTAATGGGGAATTTTTATCACTAGTCATTTTGTCTGCCATGGGATTTTCTTGTGTAAATTCTGATGAAAAAAAGTAATTTAGCATATTGGCTTTTTCCTCATCCTCATCCACCATTTCACCCAGACTATTTTTAAGGGGGCCAACATTATCATTTTTTAGTTTCTTACTATTAACGTAGTTATAGAATATTTTGGGATTATTTTACTCGCTCTGGCAATGAGTCTCTCTGTCTCAATCTTTGCTGCCTTGATTTGCTTTTTACAGAATTTATTAAATTTTTTGTATTTATTTAATGCCTCATCACTATCTACTTTCTTTAATTCTCTAAATGCTTTCTTTTTGTCACTTATTGCACCCCTTACAGCTCTATTTAGCCATATTGGTTTCCTCCTATACCTAGTATATTTATTCCCATACGGTATATATTGCGCACAGGTCCTATTCAGGATGCTAATAAACGTCTCCCATTTTCTTTGTGTATTTTTATGTCTCAGGATATCGTCCCAGTTAATTGCACCAAGAACCTCTCTCATGCATTGGAAATTTGCCCTCCTGAAGTTTAGTGTCCTTGTAACCCCTCTACTACACATCTTATTAAAGGATACATAAAAACTTAATATTTTGTGATCACTATTCCCCAAGTGACCCCTGTTGTGAATTCTGTGGCTGAGTTCACTTCTGTGGTCACAAGTGGTATTGCAGTCTCTGGGCTTCCTCCCTCAGGTGTTTTGGTGAGCTCGTTGGCTGCCTTGCTATTTAGCTCCACCTGAGTCTGTCTTCCTTGCTCCTTGTCAATGTTCCAGTGTTGGATCTGAGCTACTGCATCTTTCCTTGGGCCTGCTGCTCTGCTAGATAAGTGCTTCTAGTTTGTTTTCTGTTTTTTCTGTCCAGCTTGCTATTAACTTTTGCTGGAAGCTCTGAGAAGCAAAGGGGTGCACCGCCGTGCTGTTAGTTCGGCACGGTGGGTCTTTTTGCCCCTTTGCGTGGTTTTCGTTTTAGGGTTTTTTGTAGACTGCATAGTTCTCTTTGCTATCCTCGCTCTGTCTAGAATATCGGGCCTCACTTTGCTGAATCTATTTCATTCCTACGTTTGTCTTTTCATCTTGCTAACAGTCATTATATGTGGGGGGCTGCCTATTCCTTTGGGGTATTTCTCTGAGGTAAGTCAGGCTTGTATTTCTATCTTCAGGCTAGTCAGCTCCTCAGGCAGTGCCGAGTTGCATAGGTAGTGATAGGCGCAATCCACTGCTGCTTATAGTTGTGTGAGGATAGATCAGGTACTGCAGTCTACAGAGATTCCACGTCTCAGAGCTCGTCCTATTGTTTTTGGTTATTGCTAGATCTCTGTATGTGCGCTGATTACTGCACGCTGTGTTGCCTGATTGCCAGCCATAACAGTACAAGGAGCCACCCCAATGATTCCCAATAGAGGGAAAAAAGAAATCCTGACATCATTTTTTTTTCTTAGCTCTGTCTTCAGTCTTTTTTTTCCCCTAGACATTAGAGTGCTTCAGGACACAGCTGTGGACATGGATATTCAGGCTCTGTGCTCCTCAATGGATAATCTCGTTGTAAATGTACAAAAGATTCAAGATACTATTGATCAGAAATCGATGCTAGAACCAAGAATTCCGATTCCTGATTTGTTTTTTGGTGACAGAACTAAGTTCCTGAGCTTCAGAAATAATTGTAAGCTATTTTTGGCCTTGAAACCTCATTCTTCTGGTAATCCTATTCAACAGGTTTTGATTATTATTTCTTTTTTGCGCGGCGACCCACAGGACTGGGCGTTTTCTCTTGCACCAGGAGATTCTGCATTGAGTAATGTTGATGCATTTTTCCAGGCGCTGGGATTGCTTTACGATGAGCCTAATTCAGTGGATCAGGCTGAGAAAAATCTGCTGGCTTTATGCCAGGGTCAGGATGATGTAGAAGTATATTGTCAGAAATTTAGGAAGTGGTCAGTACTCACTCTGTGGAATGAATCTGCACTAGCGGCTTTGTTCAGAAAGGGTCTCTCTGAAGCTCTTAAGGATGTAATGGTGGGATTTCCTATGCCTGCTGGTTTGAATGAGTCTATGTCCTTGGCCATTCAGATCGGTCGTCGCTTGCGCGAGCGTAAATCTGTGCACCATCTGGCGGTATTGTCTGAGAGTAAACCTGAGCCTATGCAGTGCGACAGGACTATGACTAAAGTAGAACGGCAAGAACACAGACGTCTGAACAGACTGTGTTTCTATTGTGGTGATTCTACTCATGCTATTTCTAATTGTCCTAAACGCACTAGGCGGTTCGATAGCTCTGCCGTTATTGGTACTGTACAGTCCAAATTCCTTTTGTCCATTACCTTAATGTGCTCTTTGTCATCGTATTCTGTCATGGCGTTTGTGGATTCAGGCGCTGCCCTGAATCTGATGGATTTGGATTATGCTAAACGTTGTGGATTTTTCTTGGAGCCTTTGCGGTGTCCTATTCCGTTGAGAGGAATTGATGCTACACCTTTGGCCAAGAATAAGCCTCAGTACTGGGCCCAGCTGACCATGTGCATGGCTCCTGCACATCAGGAAGTTATTCGCTTTCTGGTACTGCATAATTTGCATGATGTGGTCGTGTTGGGGTTGCCATGGCTACAAACCCATAATCCAGTATTGGATTGGAACTCTATGTCGGTAACCAGCTGGGGTTGTCAGGGAGTACATGGTGATGTTCCATTTTTGTCTATTTCGTCATCCATTCCTTCTGACATCCCAGAGTTCTTGTCGGACTTTCAGGATGTATTTGAAGAGTCCAAGTCTGATGCCCTACCTCCGCATAGGAATTGTGATTGTGCTATCGATTTGATTCCTGGTAGTAAATTCCCTAAGGGTCGTTTATTTAATTTGTCCGTACCTGAACACACCGCTATGCGCAGTTATGTGAAGGAGTCCCTGGAGAAGGGACATATTCGCCCATCGTCGTCACCATTGGGAGCAGGGTTCTTTTTTGTAGCCAAGAAGGATGGTTCGCTAAGACCGTGTATTGATTACCGCCTTCTTAATAAGATCACTGTTAAGTTTCAGTATCCCTTGCCATTGATTTCTGACTTGTTTGCTCGGATTAAGGGGGCTAGTTGGTTTACTAAGATTGATCTTCGTGGTGCGTATAATCTGGTGAGAATCAGGCAGGGAGATGAATGGAAAACGGCATTTAATACGCCCGAGGGTCATTTTGAGTATCTGGTGATGCCGTTCGGACTTGCCAATGCTCCATCTGTTTTTCAGTCTTTTATGCATGACATTTTCCGTGAGTATCTGGATAAATTCTTGATTGTTTACTTGGATGACATTTTGATCTTCTCAGATGATTGGGAGTCTCATGTGAAGCAAGTCAGAATGGTTTTCCAGGTACTGCGTGCTAATTCCTTGTTCGTGAAGGGATCAAAGTGTCTCTTCGGTGTGCAGAAAGTTTCATTTTTGGGGTTCATCTTTTCCCCTTCTACTATCGAGATGGATCCGGTTAAGGTTCAGGCCATCCAGGATTGGACTCAGCCGACATCTCTAAAGAGTCTGCAGAAATTCCTGGGCTTTGCTAATTTTTATCGTCGCTTCATCTGTAATTTTTCTAGCATTGCCAGACCATTGACCGATTTGACCAAGAAGGGTGCTGATTTGGTTAATTGGTCTTCTGCTGCCGTGGAAGCTTTTCAGGAGTTGAAGCGTCGTTTTTGCTGTGCCCCTGTGTTGTGTCAACCTGATGTTTCTCTTCCGTTCCAGGTCGAGGTTGATGCTTCTGAGATTGGTGCAGGGGCGGTTTTGTCACAGAGAGGTTCTGGTTGCTCAGTGTTCAAACCATGTGCTTTCTTTTCCAGGAAATTTTCTGCTGCTGAGCGTAATTATGATGTGGGCAACCGAGAGTTGCTGGCCATGAAGTGGGCATTCGAGGAGTGGCGTCATTGGCTTGAGGGTGCTAAGCATCGCGTGGTGGTTTTGACTGATCATAAGAACCTTACTTATCTTGAGTCTGCCAAGCGCTTGAATCCTAGACAGGCCCGTTGGTCGTTATTTTTTGCTCGTTTTGATTTTGTGATTTCATACCTTCCGGGCTCTAAAAATGTGAAGGCGGATGCTCTGTCTAGGAGTTTTGTGCCCGACTCTCCGGGGTTATCTGAGCCGGCGAGTATCCTCAAGGAAGGAGTCATTGTGTCTGCCATCTCCCCTGATTTGCGGAGAGTGTTGCAGAAATTTCAGGCTAATAAACCTGATCGTTGTCCGGCCGAGAAACTGTTCGTCCCTGATAGGTGGACTAGTAAAGTTATCTCTGAACTTCATTGTTCGGTGCTGGCCGGTCATCCAGGAATCTTTGGTACCAGGGAGTTGGTTGCTAGATCCTTCTGGTGGCCATCTCTGTCACGGGATGTGCGTGCTTTTGTGCAGTCCTGTGGAATTTGTGCTAGGGCTAAGCCCTGCTGTTCACGTGCCAGTGGGTTGCTTTTGCCCTTGCCGGTCCCGAAGAGGCCTTGGACACATATTTCGATGGATTTCATTTCTGACCTTCCCGTTTCTCAAAAAATGTCGGTCATTTGGGTGGTCTGTGATCGCTTTTCTAAAATGGTCCATCTGGTGCCCTTGGTTAAATTGCCTTCCTCCTCTGATTTGGTGCCTTTGCTCTTCCAGCATGTGGTTCGTTTACATGGCATTCCTGAGAATATTGTTTCTGACAGAGGTTCCCAGTTTGTCTCGAGGTTCTGGCGAGCCTTTTGTGGTAGGATGGGCATTGACCTATCTTTCTCCTCGGCCTTCCATCCTCAGACTAATGGCCAGACCGAACGAACCAATCAGACCTTAGAAACATATCTGAGATGTTTTGTTTCCGCTGACCAGGATGATTGGGTGTCATTTTTGCCGTTGGCTGAGTTCGCCCTTAATAATCGGGCCAGCTCGGCTACCTTGGTCTCTCCATTTTTCTGCAATTCTGGGTTCCATCCTCGTTTCTCTTCAGGACAGGTTGAGTCTTCGGACTGTCCTGGTGTGGATTCTGTGGTGGACAGGTTGCAGCAGATCTGGACTCAGGTAGTGGACAATTTGACCTTGTCCCAGGAGAAGGCTCAGCTTTTCGCTAATCGCAGACGCCGTGTGGGACCCCGACTTCGTGTTGGGGATCTGGTTTGGTTATCTTCTCGTCATATTCCTATGAAGGTTTCCTCTCCTAAATTTAAACCTCGTTTTATTGGTCCGTATAGGATTTCTGAGATTCTCAATCCGGTGTCTTTTCGTCTGACCCTCCCAGACTCCTTTTCCATACATAATGTATTCCATAGGTCGTTGTTGAGGAGATACGTGGCACCTATGGTTCCATCTGTGGAGCCTCCTGCCCCTGTTTTGGTGGAGGGGGAATTGGAGTATATTGTGGAGAAGATTTTGGATTCTCGTGTCTCTAGACGGAAACTCCAGTATCTGGTCAAATGGAAGGGTTATGCTCAGGAAGATAATTCCTGGGTTTTTGCCTCTGATGTCCATGCCCCAGATCTTGTTCGTGCCTTTCATGTGGCTCATCCTGGTCGGCCTGGGGGTTCTGGTGAGGGTTCGGTGACCCCTCCTCAAGGGGGGGGTACTGTTGTGAATTCTGTGGCTGAGTTCACTTCTGTGGTCACAAGTGGTATTGCAGTCTCTGGGCTTCCTCCCTCAGGTGTTTTGGTGAGCTCGTTGGCTGCCTTGCTATTTAGCTCCACCTGAGTCTGTCTTCCTTGCTCCTTGTCAATGTTCCAGTGTTGGATCTGAGCTACTGCATCTTTCCTTGGGCCTGCTGCTCTGCTAGATAAGTGCTTCTAGTTTGTTTTCTGTTTTTTCTGTCCAGCTTGCTATTAACTTTTGCTGGAAGCTCTGAGAAGCAAAGGGGTGCACCGCCGTGCTGTTAGTTCGGCACGGTGGGTCTTTTTGCCCCTTTGCGTGGTTTTCGTTTTAGGGTTTTTTGTAGACTGCATAGTTCTCTTTGCTATCCTCGCTCTGTCTAGAATATCGGGCCTCACTTTGCTGAATCTATTTCATTCCTACGTTTGTCTTTTCATCTTGCTAACAGTCATTATATGTGGGGGGCTGCCTATTCCTTTGGGGTATTTCTCTGAGGTAAGTCAGGCTTGTATTTCTATCTTCAGGCTAGTCAGCTCCTCAGGCAGTGCCGAGTTGCATAGGTAGTGATAGGCGCAATCCACTGCTGCTTATAGTTGTGTGAGGATAGATCAGGTACTGCAGTCTACAGAGATTCCACGTCTCAGAGCTCGTCCTATTGTTTTTGGTTATTGCTAGATCTCTGTATGTGCGCTGATTACTGCACGCTGTGTTGCCTGATTGCCAGCCATAACAGACCCCCAACCCTTATATTTGATATGCGGTCTGGCCTGTTGGTTAATATTAGGTCTAGCAGTGCCCCCCCTCTTGTTGGGTCCTGAACCAGTTGTGAAAGGTAATTGTCTCTCATAGTTGTCAAAAACCGATTACCTTTGCTGAAACTGCAGATTTCCGCTCCCCGATCTATTTCAGGGTAGTTGAAGTCCCCCATAATAATGTCTTCCCCTTGAGTCGCAGCTTCATCTATTTGCTTTATGAGGATATTCTCCATTGCTTCCATTATTTTTGGAGATTTATAACAAACCCCCTATCAGTAATTTATTATTTTTTCCCCCTCCCCTTATCTCCACCCACACGGACTCTACATTTTCATTAAATTCACCTATATTATCACGCCGGGTTTTAAGGACGATTTTACTTATAGACATACCCCTCCCCCTCGCTTATCCGTTCGGTCATTTCTGAACAGACTATAACCCTGCTAGTTAACAGCCCAGTCATGGCTCTCATCCAGCCACGTTTCAGAAAACCCCACCATGTCCTAATTATGCTCCAACAACATTAATTCTAATTCGTCCATTTTGTTGGCAAGGCTTCTGGCATTAGTATACATGCACTTGATGTCCCTCTCTGTACCTCTACACTTTCTTAAATTTTTAACTGTTCTAACCCCACCCCCCATGCCACTGCCACCCCCATCTTCCTTATTTGTGCCCAGGTCTCTATCTGCACTATCTTCCCCTCCTATAAAATGAATACCCTCCCCCCAATCCCTAGTTACAACACTCCTCCAACTTTCTAGCCATTTTCTCCCCCAACACAACTGCACCTTCCCCATTGAGGTGCAGCCCGTCCCTAGCTTAGAGCCTGTGAAATCATCTTTAAGGACCTTCCACCTACCTCTAACTTTATCAATTGTGCCAATGTGCATCATGACCGCTGGGTCTTCACCAGCTCCTCCCATGGTTTTTTTTTGCCTTCCTCTGGATCAACAAGTTAGGGCACGTTAGGTTAGGCTATGGGTTGAACTAGATGGACTTAAAGTCTTCCTTCAACCTTAATAACTATGTTACTATGTTACTAATTGCCACATAACAAAGGTTTGCTTCATAATAAAAAGAAATCTAAATGTTCACAGTTGTAGGCATGTTCTTTACATGAACTGATGCAAAAATTAGTACAGCACAAAGGGACTGCAGTGTGTACCTGCCCATGTCTAGTGCACTAAGGATGCGGCAAACTCATGTAATAAATATGGCGGCAATACAGGTGCAAAATACTGATGAGACAACCACTCACAACCTACAAGCTCATGGATGGGGGTGATTGCTTAGCGTTAGATTGCACAAAAGAGGCTTGTATAGAGCGCTGGCGCACTAGTTCTGAGACCTGGGCAGGTAAGCACTGCAGTCCCTTTGTGGTGTATTAATTCTTGAATTTTTGGAGGATTTTTAGTCCTCTTTTTGTGATTTTTCTATGAACTGATGCAAAGCCTAAAAAAACAGTGAGCTTTAAGGTTGTGAGGTAGCAAAACTTTAAAAATGCCAAGGGGTGAATACTTTCGCAAATAACTGTATAATTCTTGTTAAAGGACAGGATTGTCCCCTTAAAAATATTCTAAACTTATAGATGTCGAAAGAGGAACTCTCCTTACACCTCTATTGAGGTCCAATATTAACACCAAACTTGACTATTAATAATTAGTATCAACTTAATATGCCTCAACGTTATCTTATCCTAATACTATATACTAACTGAGACAAAACAGTGTAACAATAAAGGATATTTATTACACACACAAGTCTGCAGTCTATAACATACATATATATTTATACCCAAGCTGGCGACTATAAATATATATATACAAATATACGGATACTACAACTCTAATACAGTATTATCACTACAATATACAGTGATATCCCAACAGTATCACACAGTAATAACCCACAATGTCCAGTAATATCTCAACATTATCACCACAATATAAAAACCCACAATTAACTGCCCGATTACCCAAATCACAGATGCAATATCATCCCTCCCAATCTATAGCTTACTAACCCTAAGGCCTAAGAGGTTACAGGGCCTAGTAAGAAAAGGGGATACAGAGTATACTTATCCACCATGTGGTTCCATGATCATTCCAGGATGCAGGCAAAGCAAAAGAGGGCCTCCAAGCACATATTTTGTCCCTTTTATGTCCAGCCAAGAAGTGGTGTGTTGAGCCCCAGGTGTGTGGGGATGAGGTCACAAGTCAATTGTCCACTGGCAAAGGTACATCCCCTCAATCCTGAATGAGCAAGGTGGAGGAGGGGGCCTACTGAGCACATGTGAGGGAATTATACATAGGTATATACACATCTCTATGTAAAGATATACATTTTGGGGCACTTTCCTTCTACAGTTCTCACCATCTCTTCCTCAAACCAGCTAAAATAAAAGGGAAATCTACATAAGAAGGCTTGGTCTTCCACAGGAGCCGAATATTTCATGGAACAAGTTGGAAAATGCAGCTCAAATGGTCCCATAACAAATTATTCTATTTTATTGAAAAATTCTTTAAAAATTATTCCATTCAGCATAAATGTCACAACTTCCAATATAGGGATAGTTATTGGCAGATGTGTTTCGAACCTTGCGGTTCTTAATCCTCGCACTGTGATCTGAACTCAACCTTAAATACAACATACTGTCCAAGTCATGTGATTGACCCGAAACAATTACATATTACACCTGTTGTGGGTTTAAATAGTACCAGTGTTTTACAAATAAAAACATAAAACAATACTACACAAGTTCACCTTGAATTCGTTAGCTCAATTTTTGAGAATCCATTGTAACTATACCTCAACGATAAATGAGTTAATAATAAAGTCAGCAGAATTTTAATCAGTCCATAATTATTTTTCATATAATGGACATTTTTTCATACAGAAACAGCGAGCCCCAATGGGCACAGGTTTTTCACCATCCATAGCAAACATCTATATGTCCATGTGGGAGGATTGCTATATATTTTCAGTTGTGTCCAAACTCCGATCCCATATCAGGTGGTATGGCCGTTATTTTGATGACTTCCTCCTGATATAGGATGGGACTAAGGAGGCAGCCAGAGAGTTTTTCTCTTATGAATCAAAATTATATGAATCTAAAATTTACTAATGTTAAACAGAGAAATAAGATAGACTTTTTAGACATTTCTTTGAATTTCTCACCAAGAGATTTAATGATTACCTCTTTTAGAAAAGATTTTGGAACAAATTCCACGCTCCATGCAACATCCTATCATTCTAAAACAACAATAAAAAAATATACCTTTGGGAGAATTAACGCATGTTAAAAGGGATACTTCAGATATTTTTAAAAAGGAATCCATTCAGGTCATAAAGAGATTAAGGGAACAAGGTTATTCACAATGGATGTTGGATAGAGCAAACAATTCTGTTGCTCGAAAAAATAGACAAGATATCTTGAAAGAGAAAATAAAAAACCCATGCCAGAGTTTGAATCAGATTACGTTTGTAACACAATATAGTCCACAATTTATGGAGATCAAAAAGATTATCCCAAAAATATATCCCAATATTACATCAAAATAGTAAACTAAAAAACCTATTAATTCATCTGATAAGATTCTCTGTTAGCACCATAATGGAGATACCTCAATGTGCAGCGTTCTTGGAATAGAAAGGGGTTCCATACCTTTTAGAGGAGGTGAGCATCACAGAAAACTACTAAACAGGAATCCTGGTGGATATATGTGTTGCAAACAAGAGCTCCTTTGGTAATGAACATCAAATAGGATGTGACCTACCATTATGTATGAATCCCAGAGAGGTGTAATTTCCAAAATGAGGGGGGTTCTGCTCTTTTGGCCCTTAGGGGCTCTATATATTGAGTCCGCAAACTATTCTACGATAATTTGTTCTCCAAGAGTCAAAAAACACTCAGTGCCTCCCAAGTCTCACCATGTGGCTAAGCAGTACTGTCTAGCCACATATGGAGTATTGCCATGTTCAGAAGAAATTGTGACAAATTTTGTTGCCAGTTTTACTCATTTTCCCATATGAAAATGTAAAATTTTGGGCTAAAACAATTTTTTTTAGTAAAAATGTAACAATTTTTTCTTCACTGTTCAATTCTAATAAATTCTGTGACACAGATGTAGTGTTAATATGATCACTGCACCCTTGAATGACTTAATTGAGAGGAGTAGTTTGTAAAATGGTGGGGGTTTCTCCTGTTCTGTCACCTCAGGGACTCTTCCAGTGGGTCTTAGCACCTGCAAACCATAACAGCCAAATGTGCACTACTATATGGGCTCCTTTCCTTCTGAGCTTTCCACTGTGCCTGAAAAGCAGTTAGGGTAAGATATGCATGTAGGGTATTGGCGAACTCAGGAGAAATTGCACAACAAACTGTTTTTTTCTGTTTGCCCTTATAAAAATTAAAAACAGTTTAGTGGTAGAAATGTAATTATTCTTTCTTCATGGTATAAAATTCTGTGAGGCACATGTGGCGTCAACATGCTCACTGCACCCCTAGATAAATACAAGAGGTGTAGTTTGTAAGATCGGATTACTTTTGTGGGGTCCTGATGTTCTGGCACCTCAGGGGCCAATGTGATCTAGCTCGCTCAGATCATTCCAGCTAAATGTGCACTATAACATGGCACTCCTTCCCTTCTGAGCTATCCTCTGTGCCTCAAAAGTTTTTTTTCGACCACACATGGTATACTCAGGAGAAATTGTTCAACAAATTATATGGTTCTGTTATGCTAGCGCCCAGACAGGTTGGCACGGGCGTCCGGGGGTGTGGCCCCATTGGACCACTGACCAGACAACCCTGGAAGGGGCGTAACTAAGTAGCTTCCTAGGTGTTCACTGGAGCCTCTGATGGTGAGGTCAGACTTGTGTGGCAGGTAGCTACCAGGTCCACTCCAGGGTAGTGTCTGGCTGCAGCTGCTGATCCCACTGGGGGACAGGAGACATGCAGGCAGGCATGGTTGTGACACTAGCAGGCGGACGGGTACAGCAGAGGCACTGGCGGACAGACAGGTTCGACTGACACTAGCAGGCAGGCGGGCATGGCTGGCACTCTGGCTGGACAGGCGGACAGGGCTGATACTCTGGTAAGATAAGTAGGAAATGGTATACAGGCGGGTATATGAAAATAGGTAAGAAGCTGTTCAGACTGGAGGGTGTTGGGAATTCTGTGGCAGAGCTCCCTCCTGTGGTCACAAGTGGTACTTCGGCTGATTCTCTCTGTGAGCTTCTGTTGGTGGAGGGAAGTGGTACTGCGGCTTCTGAGTTTCCTCCCTCAGGTTATCTGGTGAGGTCGTTAGGTGCTTCTCTACTTAACTCCACCTAATGCTTTGATCCTGGCTTCCTGTCAATGTTCCAGTGTTGGACTTGCTTTTCCCTGGATCATTCCTGTGAGTAGTGTATAATCGGGTCCTTTCGTCAAACTCAATCTGACAGGTGCCCCGCCCCTATCAAAGTGTATCAAAGTGTGTAACCCCTCCCCTCTCCTTGTCTGACGGCTGGTATCCAGCTGTCCCTCCTTGTTTGATTTCCCCTTTTGATATAGTTTGATATTATTCTCGTATTTGTTTTATATTAGATTTTATACGTAGCTCGAGTTTGATTCTGTAAGCTGTGTATTATTCACAGTGTACAGATATAGTGCAGAACTTTGTTTTATAACACAACCAGCTGTTTATTTGTGTTTCTACTGACCATTAACTAAATGTTTATTTTCACAAACAGAAGAGACAGATTTTCTGTTTGTACCTGTATTGTACCTGTAGGGTTATGTAGGGTTATCTGCGGGTCATTTGCCCGGGCAGTGTGTTTTATTTATGTTTTTATAACGCACCATGTTTGATATTTGCTTTCTCTTTTTTGTGTCTGTAGATGTCATCTGAGAAGTTATTTGTGTTTCTACTGCCCATTAACTAAATGCTTATTTACACAAACAGAAAAGACAGATTTTCTGTTTGTACCTGTAGGGTTATCTGCGGGTCAGTGGTTTATAACACCTAGGTCATTTGTTTTTGTTCTGTAAGCTGTGTTTATTCACAGTGTACCAGATTTTCTCTTTTGTGCCTATATATATATATATATATATATATACATATATATATATATATATATATAATATGCCCCAATGTTACAACACAAGCAAGTAAGAAGCGGTGTGTTTTATACGAATATAAATTTTATTTCTCACAATAAAACAGCATCTCAAAGACATTTCAATACTATAAAAATTCTTACAGAATATAAAAAGTAAAAACATTAATACATCTCAAAGACATTTCAATACTATAAAAATTCTTACAGAATATAAAAAGTAAAAACATTAAATAGTACAATGAACATACATCATTACACTTCTTACAAAATAATTAATATAGCGTTACAAGGCGTGTACAGCATTTATCCAGTACATTCTTTACATCGTGAGCCACATGGTTTGTAGCATCGGTAGAGACCTTTTTTTTAGGTAGCAGAGTTCCGCGTGTGGTATCTAATGATGGGGAATGTAAAGATTGAATTGTACGGGGCGCCGTAGCTAACTTCAGCGGTGTAGATACAGAGCGTGTCTCACTGTTGGTAATTTTTAATTCATCTAAAAGCTTCCTAGTAGCGGGGTTGCCCACAACTGTAGACGGCATATTTAGCTCGGCCATAGCCTGCATAAATGAATCCCAACCCGGCGGTAAATTTCTACTGTTCAGAGCATGGCTCTGCGTTGTACTACGTACCAAATCCAGTAAGTTAGACCCTGGTATTACGGATCCTTTGAAAATAAATTCAGCATTATTATTCCATGCTGTAACATTTTTATTCTGCAGCAGCCTGTTTAGTAAAAATTCAGCATTCTTTTTATATCTTTGGTTTATATGGCCGACAATTTCCGCGATCTCATGATTTTTATCAGAGTCGGTATTTGGCAATTGTTGCTGACCAGGATCAGGAGTGCTAATGAGATTTAAAGCCGTTACTTCTTTTGAGCTGTGTCGCGTATGTACCAAGTAGCGTTGTAGCACAGAGCTATACATTTTAATTTTCACATCATCGGGAATGTCACGACGCTGTAAAATGTCAGTTATCTGCGGGTCATAGCAAGTGGTAATGCCAAATTCTGAAAATAGCCATTTTATATTGAATTACTAACATTTTTCTATTTTAGCGCTGCCACATCCACATATATTATTCCAGCTTTCTTTAATTCTGCATTATTTTATCACATGATGAAAATAGCCATTTTATATTGAATTACTGCAGATCGCTGAGCGTTACCATCGGACTCGTTTCTCAATTAATTTCCCAGCTGGCGGCGCTATCTATAATTATGCTTATACCTTAGGCGTGTATTTACATGGCACTGTAATTCGCACTTTTACACACTATATGTGGATTACAGCCGGTATACAGTAACAGTCGGCATGACTGAGTGTAATATTGCACTCAATACTGTGCAAAGGGTCTGAATACTTATGTCCGTGTGATATTTCAGTTTTTCTTTTTAATAAATTCGCAAAAAAAAATCTACATTTCTGTTTTGTTCAGGCATGATGGAGTGCAGAGTGTACATTAATATATATATCTCAGAATGCAGCTGAATAGTATTGCTAATTAGTCCATATAAATAGAAAATTATGTAGAAACCCAAAGTTTTGATAAGTGTATGAAAATACACCAATATTAACTATTTGTGCTATTTTAGGCGCAAATTTGGTCTATATGTATAACAGTCAGGAGTTGGGGCGGTGAAATATGTGTTACAAGCGTAGTGAATTGCAGATATATTCTGCAGTGTATGTCATTTTGAGAAATGTGTAGCATAACCAATTACCTATCACGGCAACTAGATGGCAGAATATCATATTAATTATACATTGGGGTTTACTTTTGGAAACTTACAAGTTCATTGGAAAATTTTTAAGCCATTATTGCTTAGGCAAATTCATTGGAAATTATAAATTTATTGTACTAACTACATGCACTCATATTGATAAAACTTTACCTCAGCCTCTATGATTGTTACTTTTGCACATGTATTACTGTTTTTCTTATTTTTTGTGTAAAATCTCGGTCAGGCAGGCACGAACACACACAACAAACACACATAACATACAAAACACACACAACACATACAACACACACGACAAACATACACACACAACATACAGAACACATACAACACATGCGACACACACAACGCACACATAACAAACACACAGAACACACACACACACAAGAAATAGGCATTTAGGACTTATTTATGTTATTATGTTTATGCACTTTGCCTGTGCTGTCTATAATTTGACTCCTTTTTATTCAAAGACAGTTAACATATGCAGACTTTTAAAGCTTTTTTACATTTCTATTGGTGTTACATTTCTATTGGTGTTACTTTTGCACATGTATTACTGGATTCTTTAAAAATATGAATATTATCTAGTTTACTTATGTTGCAGTATTTTATTTTCCTGGTGTTACTTTTGCACACGTATTACTGTTTTTCTTGTTTTTTGTGTAAAATCTCGGTCAGGCAGGCACGAACACACACACACACACAACACACAGAACCCACACACAACAAACACACATAACATACAAAACACACAACACATACAACACACACGACAAACATACACACACAACATACAGAACACATGCAACACATGCGGCACACACAACACACAAACACACAACAAATACACAGAACACACATACACACACACACAAGAAATAGACATTTAGGACTTATTTATGTTATTATGTTTTTGTTTTTATATGAAGTTGTTATGTGTTTACTGCAGTTATCAGAGCAATGTATTTATTTTACACAACAGTCACACAGGCCATAATGATAGTGTATCTGCAGCATGTTATTTAGTGTGTTTTATTCATGTTTTTATAACACACCATGTTTGATATTGTTAATTTGATTCTGGGATAACATTTCTCTTTGTGCATTTCTATCATATCAATTAGATACTCATTTTTATATGAAGTTGTTATGAGTTTACTGCAGTTATCAGAGCAATGTATTTATTTTACACAACAGTCACACAGGCCATAATGATAGTGTATCTGCAGCATGTTATTTAGTGTGTTTTATTCATGTCTTTATAACACACCATTTTTGATATTGTTAATTTGATTCTGTGTCCCGCCTTGTTTGATTTCCCCTTTTGATATAGTTTGATGGCTTACAAAGACATTTCAATAATATAATTGCTATCAGATGCTAGCTATAAGTGTGAAACTGACAGACAAGCACAGCTGTGTCTCTACAGGACATGCTGGTCACTAGACTGCCAGAGTTTCTGTGGGGGAGATATACTAACAGTCAGAGTTTCAGAGGACCGAAGTTTATAACTCCAGTCTCATTGTATTTTATCCCCAATGATCACATAGAGTGCAAAATTATGTTTATACCAACAGTCAGAGTTTCTGTTGACCCAAAAACCGGTGTAGAACGTACACAGAGAGAAACTTACAATATTTACTAAGGTGGCTGAAATGAGTTTACTGTAGTTATCAGAGCATTGTATTTTACAAAGACATTTCAATACTATAAAAATTCTTACAGAATATAAAAATGGTTTACTGACAGTACTATACTGCTACTGGCTTATTTCTGTACAAATCCAGGCTGTCTGGTGACACCCCTTTTTTTTGGTATGGCCGCTGCTTTTTCTTGTTTTTTGTGTAAAATCTCGGTCAGGCAGGCACAGCTGTATCTCTACAAGACATGCTGGGCACACCAGAGACATTGGAAATTGGATTTATAACGACGAATTCAGAAAATAACCATTTTATATTGAATGACTAATGATTTCTATAGGCATACTTTACTATGAAATTATGCATAAAAAGCTTCTTGGTTAGCCCAAAACCCGTAAGAAACAATCGTATAACTTTTAGCTCGAGCACATCAGCATATCCCAAAGTTTTGATAAGTGTATGAAAATACACCAATATTAACTATTTGTGCTATTTTAGGCTCAAATTTGGTCTATATGCATAACAGTCAGTAGTTGGGGCGAAGAAATATGTGTTACATGTGTGATGAATTGCAAATATATTCTGAAGTGTATGGCATTTTGAGAAATGTGTAGCATAACCAATTACCTATCACGGCCACTAGATGGCTGAATATCATATTAATTATGCATTGGGGTTTACTTTTGGAAACTTACAAAGGCGGTGTGTATGTGCACAGGTATGACTTATTTTGTTTTTATAATCACTAGTATTCATATTAATAGTTACTTTTAACCATCCTTTTAGAGTGTCTAGTAGTTTTATATTCTTTGTCTGATATATTTCTACACAAAGCTTCAAAACTATTTTGTGCTTTATAATGTATCACAGTAGTTTCATGTGAAGTTACATCTTAGGCGCTGTTCAGACTATTGTAATATCTGTAGCTTAAAATAGAGCCAAATAGCTACTTTCAAATCCGGACATACACCATTGATTTTCTTCACAAATGGATCCAATATACACTATATCTCCTTCCTCTATATATATAGTTTGTAACATTCTGGCTCAAATACAGACGGCAGGCAGCCTATTTACACTGCACTTTATAAAATCTTTCGTTTGAAAGGTTATTCTGTATTTCTAAAGCGCAACTCTGGCTCGATAATCGAGTAATTCTAAAAGCACAGTCAAACATATGTATCACAGTTTGTTTTTCTGCGTTATGGTTTAAAGTTATAAGCATTTAAATATTAATTTTCTCATTAGATATGTGACTTGCGCTATTTATTTGCTTAGGCTAGATCATTTACAGTTTAACAATACATTTTATCACAAAAAATGACCTTATCTGGGTACCTAGAAATAACCTAGCAGCATTAGTAAGCCACTTTCTTTTTGCATTATCAAGAACCCTTGGGTTAAGATAACGTAAGTTTATATGCATAAATCATTTAATATAGCGCACCAAACATGATATGGTTTTTGATTTCTCTGAACTGCCGCAAACAAAACATATAAGGTTAAAAATATGAATATTATTGAATATAATGTTTTACTTTTGTTTACAGTATTTTATTTTCCGGGGGCTACTTTTGTTCATGTACTACTGGCTTCTTCTTCAGTTGTGATTTTTACCTTTTCTATATAAATATGGGTAAATGAATTGTCCATTATAGAACCATTTTGAATCCGTGCTTTGGCGGCCTTAAACATTTTGTATAACAGATGTGTTTCTCCTGATTTTTCTTGGTTAAGGGATCACTGATGTTTTAATAAACTTTGAATAAATAACTGGGCAGTGTGTAAAATAAATACATTGCTCTGATAACTGCAGTAAACACATAACAACTTCATATAAAAACAAAAACATAATAACATAAATGTCCTAAATGTCTATTTCTTGTGTGTGTCCTGTGTATTTGTTGTGTGTGTGTGTTGTGTGTGCCGCATGTGTTGTATGTGTTCTGTATGTTGTGTGTGTATGTTTGTCGTGTGTGTTGTATGTGTTGTGTGTTTTGTATGTTATGTGTGTTTGTTGTGTGTGGGTTCTGTGTGTTGTGTGTGTGTGTGTGTTCGTGCCTGCCTGACCGAGATTTTACACAAAAAACAAGAAAAATAGTAATACGTGTGCAAAAGTAACACCAGGAAAATAAAATACCGCAACATAAGTAAACTAGATAATATTCATATTTTTAAAGAATCCAGTAATACATGTGCAAAAGTAACACCAATAGAAATGTAACACCAATAGAAATGTAAAAAAGCTTTAAAAGTCTGCATATGTTAACTGTCTTTGAATAAAAAGGAGTCAAATTATAGACAGCACAGGCAAAGTGCATAAACATAATAACATAAATAAGTCCTAAATGCCTATTTCTTGTGTGTGTGTGTGTGTTCTGTGTGTTTGTTGTGTGTGCGTTGTGTGTGTCGCATGTGTTGTATGTGTTCTGTATGTTGTGTGTGTATGCTTGTCGTGTGTGTTGTATGTGTTGTGTGTGTTTTGTATGTTATGTGTGTTTGTTGTGTGTGTTTGTGCCTGCCTGACCGAGATTTTACACAAAAAATAAGAAAAACAGTAATACATGTGCAAAAGTAACAATCATAGAGGCTGAGGTAAAGTTTTATCAATATGAGTGCATGTAGTTAGTACAATAAATTTATAATTTCCAATGAATTTGCCTAAGCAATAATGGCTTAAAAATTTTCCAATGAATTTGTAAGTTTCCACAAGTAAACCCCAATGTATAATTAACATGATATTCTGCCATCTAGTTGCCGTGATAGGTAATTGGTTATGCTACACATTTCTCAAAATGACATACACTGCAGAATATATCTGCAATTCACTACGCTTGTAACACATATTTCACCGCCCCAACTCCCGACTGTTATACATATAGACCAAATTTGCGCCTAAAATAGCACAAATAGTTAATATTGGTGTATTTTCATACACTTATCAAAACTTTGGGTTTCTACATAATTTTCTATTTATATGGACTAATTAGCAATACTATTCAGCTGCATTCTGAGATATATATATTAATGTACACTCTGCACTCCATCATGCCTGAACAAAACAGAAATGTAGATTTTTTTTTGCGAATTTATTAAAAAGAAAAACTGAAATATCACACGGACATAAGTATTCAGACCCTTTGCACAGTATTGAGTGCAATATTACACTCAGTCATGCCGACTGTTACTGTATACCGGCTGTAATCCACATATAGTGTGTAAAAGTGCGAATTACAGTGCCATGTAAATACACGCCTAAGGTATAAGCATAATTATAGATAGCGCCGCCAGCTGGGAAATTAATTGAGAAACGAGTCCGGTGGTAACGCTCAGCGATCTGCAGTAATTCAATATAAAATGGCTATTTTCATCATGTGATAAATTAATGCAGAATTAAAGAAAGCTGGAATAATATATGTGGATGTGGCAGCGCTAAAATAGAAAAATGTTAGTAATTCAATATAAAATGGCTATTTTCAGAATTTGGCATTACCACTTGCTATGACCCGCAGATAACTGACATTTTACAGCGTCGTGACATTCCCGATGATGTGAAAATTAAAATGTATAGCTCTGTGCTACAACGCTACTTGGTACATACGCGACACAGCTCAAAAGAAGTAACGGCTTTAAATCTCATTAGCACTCCTGATCATGGTCAGCAACAATTGCCAAATACAGACTCTGATAAAAATCATGAGATCGCGGAAATTGTCGGCCATATAAACCAAAGATATAAAAAGAATGCTGAATTTTTACTAAACAGGCTGCTGCAGAATAAAAATGTTACAGCATGGAATAATAATGCTGAATTTATTTTCAAAGGATCCGTAATACCAGGGTCTAACTTACTGGATTTGGTACGTAGTACAACGCAGAGCCATGCTCTGAACAGTAGAAATTTACCGCCGGGTTGGGATTCATTTATGCAGGCTATGGCCGAGCTAAATATGCCGTCTACAGTTGTGGGCAACCCCGCTACTAGGAAGCTTTTAGATGAATTAAAAATTACCAACAGTGAGACACGCTCTGTATCTACACCGCTGAAGTTAGCTACGGCGCCCCGTACAATTCAATCTTTACATTCCCCATCATTAGGTACCACACGCGGAACTCTGCTACCTAAAAAAAAGGTCTCTACCGATGCTACAAACCATGTGGCTCACGATGTAAAGAATGTACTGGATAAATGCTGTACACGCCTTGTAACGCTATATTAATTATTTTGTAAGAAGTGTAATGATGTATGTTCATTGTACTATTTAATGTTTTTACTTTTTATATTCTGTAAGAATTTTTATAGTATTGAAATGTCTTTGAGATGTATTAATGTTTTTACTTTTTATATTCTGTAAGAATTTTTATAGTATTGAAATGTCTTTGAGATGCTGTTTTATTGTGAGAAATAAAATTTATATTCGTATAAAACACACCGCTTCTTACTTGCTTGTGTTGTAACATTGGGGCATATTATATATATATATATATATATATATATATATATATATATATATATATATATAGGCACAAAAGAGAAAATCTGGTACACTGTGAATAAACACAGCTTACAGAACAAAAACAAATGACCTAGGTGTTATAAACCACTGACCCGCAGATAACCCTACAGGTACAAACAGAAAATCTGTCTTTTCTGTTTGTGTAAATAAGCATTTAGTTAATGGGCAGTAGAAACACAAATAACTTCTCAGATGACATCTACAGACACAAAAAAGAGAAAGCAAATATCAAACATGGTGCGTTATAAAAACATAAATAAAACACACTGCCCGGGCAAATGACCCGCAGATAACCCTACATAACCCTACAGGTACAATACAGGTACAAACAGAAAATCTGTCTCTTCTGTTTGTGAAAATAAACATTTAGTTAATGGTCAGTAGAAACACAAATAAACAGCTGGTTGTGTTATAAAACAAAGTTCTGCACTATATCTGTACACTGTGAATAAAACACAGCTTACAGAATCAAACTCGAGCTACGTATAAAATCTAATATAAAACAAATATGAGAATAATATCAAACTATATCAAAAGGGGAAATCAAACAAGGAGGGACAGCTGGATACCAGCCGTCAGACAAGGAGAGGGGAGGGGTTACACACTTTGATACACTTTGATAGGGGCGGGGCACCTGTCAGATTGAGTTTGACGAAAGGACCCGATTATACACTACTCCTGTGGCCTGCTGCTCTGCATAGCTAAGTTCTTCTTGCTATTTTGTTTGCTATTTTTTCTGTCCAGCATGTCTAATTTGTTGCTGGAAGCTCTGGGACGCAAAGGGTGTACCTCCGTGCCGTTAGTTCGGTATGGAGGGTCTTTTTGCCCCCTTTGCGTGGTTTTCTTTAGGGTTTTGTGTAGACCGCAAAGTTACCTTTTCTATCCTCGATCTGTTAAGAAAGTCGGGCCTCACTTTGCTGAATCTATTTCATCTCTACGTTTGTCTTTTCATCTTAACTCACAGTCATTATATGTGGGGGGCTGCCTTTTCCTTTGGGGTATTTCTCTGAGGCAAGGTAGGCTTATTTTCTATCTTCAGGCTAGTTAGTTTCTCAGGCTGTGCCGAGTTGCATAGGCAGAGTTAGGCGCAATCCACGGCTGCCTCTAGTGTTGTTTGGAGAGGATTAGGGATTGCGGTCTGCAGAGTTCCCACGTCTCAGAGCTCGTTCTATGATTTTGGGTTATTGTCAGATCACTGTATGTGCTCTGACCGCTATGTCCATTGTAGTACTGAATTGCCTTTCATAACAGTACAGGAAGCCAAAAGTACTAATGATTCTCAATAGAGGGAAAAAAGAAGTTCTGAGACCATTTTTTTTTCTTTGCACTGTGTTTTGCCTTTTTTTCCCCTTAGACGTTTGGGTGGTTCAGTATACAGGTGTAGCGATGGACATTAGAAGTCTGTCTTCATTTGTGGATCAGCTCTCGGCAAGAGTACAAAAGATTCAAGACACTATTGATCAGAAAGCTATGTTGGAACCAAGAATTCCTATTCCTGATTTGTTTTTTGGAGATAGAACTAAGTTTCTGAGTTTCAAAAATAATTGTAAATTATTTCTGGCCTTGAAACCTCGCTCCTCTGGTGATCCAGTTCAACAGGTTTTGATTGTTATTTATTTTTTGCGTGGCGATCCTCAGGACTGGGCATTTTCTCTTGCGCCAGGAGATCCTGCATTGAGTAATATCGATGCGTTTTTCCTGGCGCTCAGATTGCTGTACGATGAACCTAATTCAGTGGATCAGGCAGAGAAAAATTTCCTGCGTGCTAATTCTTTGTTTGTGAAGGGATCAAAGTGTCTCTTTGGTGTGCAGAAGGTTTCATTTTTGGGGTTCATCTTTTCCCCTTCTACTATCGAGATGGATCCTGTTAAGGTCCAAGCCATCCATGATTGGACTCAGCCGACATCTCTGAAAAGTCTGCAAAAGTTCCTGGGCTTTGCTAATTTTTATCGTCTCTTCATCTGCAATTTTTCTAGTATTGCCAAACCATTGACCGATTTGACCAAGAAGGGTGCTGATTTGGTCAATTGGTCTTCTGCTGCTGTGGAAGCTTTTCAAGACTTGAAGCGTCGTTTTTCTTCTGCCCCTGTGTTGTGTCAACCAGATGTTTCTCTTCCGTTCCAGGTCGAGGTTGATGCTTCTGAGATTGGAGCAGGGGCTGTTTTGTCGCAGAGAGGTTCTGATTGCTCAGTGATGAAACCATGCGCTTTTTTTTCCAGGAAGTTTTCGCCTGCTGAGCGAAATTATGATGTGGGCAACCGAGAGTTGCTGGCCATGAAGTGGGCATTCGAGGAGTGGCATCATTGGCTTGAAGGAGCTAAGCATCGCGTGGTGGTATTGACTGATCATAAGAACTTGACTTATCTTGAGTCTGCTAAGCGGTTGAATCCTAGACAGGCTCGTTGGTCGCTGTTTTTTGCCCGTTTTGACTTTGTGATTTCGTACCTTCCGGGCTCTAAAAATGTGAAGTCGGATGCTCTGTCTAGGAGTTTTGTGCCCGACTCTCCGGGTTTGTCTGAGCCGGCGGGTATCCTCAAGGAAGGAGTAATTGTGTCTGCCATCTCCCCTGATTTGCGGCGGGTGCTGCAAAAATTTCAGGCTAATAAACCTGATCATTGTCCAGCGGAGAGACTGTTTGTCCATGATAGGTGGACCAATAAAGTTATCTCTGAGGTTCATTGTTCGGTGTTGGCTGGTCATCCTGGAATCTTTGGTACCAGAGAGTTGGTGGCTAGATCCTTTTGGTGGCCGTCTCTGTCGCGGGATGTGCGTGTTTTTGTGCAGTCCTGTGGGATTTGTGCTCGGGCTAAGCCCTGCTGTTCTCGTGCCAGTGGGTTGCTTTTGCCCTTGCCGGTCCCGAAGAGGCCTTGGACACATATCTCTATGGATTTTATTTCTGATCTTCCCGTTTCTCAAAAGATGTCAGTCATTTGGGTGGTCTGTGATCGCTTTTCTAAGATGGTCCATCTGGTACCCTTGTCTAAATTGCCTTCCTCCTCTGATTTGGTGCCATTGTTCTTCCAGCATGTGGTTCGTTTACATGGCATTCCAGAGAATATCGTTTCTGACAGAGGTTCCCAGTTTGTTTCAAGGTTTTGGCGAGCCTTTTGTGGTATGATGGGCATTGACTTGTCTTTTTCCTCAGCTTTCCATCCTCAGACTAATGGCCAGACCGAACGAACCAATCAGACCTTGGAAACATATCTGAGATGCTTTGTTTCTGCCGATCAGGATGACTGGGTGTCCTTCTTGCCTTTGGCTGAGTTCGCCCTTAATAATCGGGCCAGCTCGGCTACCTTGGTTTCGCCATTTTTCTGCAATTCTGGGTTCCATCCTCGTTTCTCTTTAGGACAGGTTGAGTCTTCGGACTGTCCTGGTGTGGATACTGTGGTGGACAGGTTGCAGCAGATTTGGACTCATGTAGTGGACAATTTGACCTTGTCCCAGGAGAAGGCTCAACGTTTCGCTAATCGCAGACGCCGTGTGGGTCCCCGACTTCGTGTTGGGGATCTGGTTTGGTTATCTTCTCGTCATATTCCTATGAAGGTTTCCTCTCCTAAGTTTAAACCTCGTTTCATTGGTCCGTATAGGATTTCTGAAGTTCTTAATCCTGTGTCTTTTCGTCTGACCCTTCCAGATTCTTTTTCCATACATAACGTATTCCATAGGTCATTGTTGCGGAGATACGTGGCGCCTATGGTTCCATCTGTTGATCCTCCTGCCCCGGTTTTGGTGGAGGGGGAATTGGAGTATATTGTGGAGAAGATTTTGGATTCTCGTGTTTCTAGACGGAAACTCCAGTATCTGGTTAAATGGAAGGGTTATGCTCAGGAAGATAATTCCTGGGTTTTTGCCTCTGATGTCCATGCTCCCGATCTTGTTCGTGCCTTTCATGTGGCTCATCCTGGTCGGCCTGGGGGCTCTGGTGAGGGTTCGGTGACCCCTCCTCAAGGGGGGGGTACTGTTGTGAATTCTGTGGCAGAGCTCCCTCCTGTGGTCACAAGTGGTACTTCGGCTGATTCTCTCTGTGAGCTTCTGTTGGTGGAGGGAAGTGGTACTGCGGCTTCTGAGTTTCCTCCCTCAGGTGATCTGGTGAGGTCGTTAGGTGCTTCTCTACTTAACTCCACCTAATGCTTTGATCCTGGCTTCCTGTCAATGTTCCAGTGTTGGACTTGCTTTTCCCTGGATCATTCCTGTGGCCTGCTGCTCTGCATAGCTAAGTTCTTCTTGCTATTTTGTTTGCTATTTTTTCTGTCCAGCTTGTCTAATTTGTTGCTGGAAGCTCTAGGACGCAAAGGGTGTACCTCCGTGCCGTTAGTTCGGTACGGAGGGTCTTTTTGCCCCCTTTGCGTGGTTTTCTTTAGGGTTTTGTGTAGACCGCAAAGTTACCTTTTCTATCCTCGTTCTGTTAAGAAAGTCGGGCCTCACTTTGCTGAATCTATTTCATCTCTACGTTTGTCTTTTCATCTTAACTCACAGTCATTATATGTGGGGGGCTGCCTTTTCCTTTGGGGTATTTCTCTGAGGCAAGGTAGGCTTATTTTCTATCTTCAGGCCAGTTAGTTTCTCAGACTGTGCCGAGTTGCATAGGCAGAGTTAGGTGCAATCCACGGCTGCCTCTAGTGTTGTTTGGAGAGGATTAGGGATTGCGGTCTGCAGGGTTCCCACGTCTCAGAGCTCATTCTATGATTTTGGGTTATTGTCAGATCACTGTATGTGCTCTGACCGCTATGTCCATTGTAGTACTGAATTGCCTTTCATAACAGGAGGGTATATGGGAATAGGTAGGGACCTGTTCGGACTGGTGAATATAAGGAAACAGGTAGGGACATGTTCGACAAGTTGCTGAAAGGAGATAGAGCGGATGCAAAGCAGAACCACTGGAGGCAGGGCCAAGAGCAGAGAAGGAGGCGGAGCTAAGAGCAAAGAAGGAGAAGGCAGAGCTAAGAGCAGAGAAGGAGAAGGCAGAGCCAAGAGCAGAGAAGAAGAAGGCAGAGCCAAGAGCAGAGAAGGAGAAGGCAGTGCCAAGAGCCGAGAAGAAGAAGGTAGAGCCAAGAGCAGAGAAGGAGGAGGCAGAGCCAAGAGCAGAGAAGAAGGAGGCGGAACCAAGAGCTGAACTGCGGAGGAAGAGCCAAGAGCAGAGCCGCTGAAGGCGGAGCCAAGAGCAGAACCGCTGGAGGCAAAGCCAAGAGCCAGAAGGAGCAGAGCCACAGGTTGTGGCGAGCAGAGCAGAGAAGCACAGAGCCACAGGTTGTGGCAAGCAGAGCAGAGAGGTGCAGAACCACTGATTGTGGCGAGCAGAGCAGAGAGGTGCAGAGCTCTTGATAGTGGCAAGCAGAGCAGAGAGGGAATGTAGAGATACACACAGCAGAGTGGGAATGGCAAACAAACAAAGAAGGAACAGGAACGGACACAGACCAGAGTACAGAAAGGAACGGACACGGATTCACAAACAGAACACTGATAAAGGCCTGCGTATTGCAGCCCTCAGAGACAGGAAACAGAACACGACCTGGCAGCTCAGTAGCAAGTACTAACTGAGGGAAATAGTTTGCTCAGGCATCCTCCAATGGGTAAGGATGGCTCACGGACACCTTAGGGAGGTGCACAGTCTCAATAAGAACCTGGATTTGCCAGCGCCGTCCCCCTATGCACACAGCCAGGAAGTGTACACAGAGCAAGCAGCCATGAGGCACACGGCATGGAGCCGGCAGCAGACAGAACTCACAGCATGGCACGGGGTGAGTGAGTTGATGCATCAGGCGGGTGGGGGATGGAAGGCTATGCAGTGATGCCGGCAGGGTTGTTACAGGTTCATTTTCTGTTATTATCCCTTTTGAAAATTAAAATTTTGGGGCTAAAGTCACATTTTAGAAAAATAGTAATGGAAAAATAGTAATGCTCATCAAACCTCTAGATAAGTTCCTTGATAGGAGGGGTCAATTGTGGGGAGGATCCACTGTTCAGGCACATCAGGGGCAAAATTCAAAGTTGGAAAATTGCGAACTTTTCAAAATTTTTGCCAAATTTCCATTTTTTTCACAAATAAACTCAAGTAATGTCAAGGAAATTTTACTACTAACATTTGTCGTTCGCGACATGGCAGTCGCGAACGATTGCAACCAACTTTGCACTCCGAACATCAAATTATTGTTATTATCATTTATTTATATAGTACCATTGATTCCATGGTGCTGTGCCTGAGAAGGGGTTACATACAAATAAAATGGCAGCTCCTTCCCTTCTGATATCTGCCGTGCACCCAAACAGTAGTTTTCCACCACATATGGAGTATTGGTGTACTCTGGAGAAATTACACAACAAATTGTAAATTCAAATTTTTTTCCTTCCACATTGCTTTAGTTCCTGTGAAGCACCTGAAATGTTAACAAACTCATTGAATGTGGTTTTGAGTGCACTTTTTTTTTTTAAATGGTGTCACTATTCGGTATTTTCTATTATTTAGGCCCCTCAAAGTCACTTTGGACCCTTCCAACTTCATAACAAATAAAAAAATAACATCTAAAAAAGGATGCTTATGTAAAGTAGACATGTGAGAAATGTTATTAATTACCTATTTTGTGTGACATAACTATGATTTAAGGGCATAAAAATAAAAAGTTTGAAAATTGAAACATTTTCATTTTTGCCAAATTTCCCTTTCTTCACAAATACAGGCAAGTCATATCGAACAAATTTTACCACCATCATGAAGTACCATATGTCACGAAAAAACATCTCAGAATTACTGGTATATATGTTGAAACATTCCAGAGTTATTACCACATAAAGTGACACTGGTCAGAATTGTAACATTTGGGTTGGTCACGGAGATTAAAATAGGCTGGGAGGTGAAGATATTAAAAATTAAACAAATAAAAATACACATATTTGGTATTGCTGCCTTCAGAAATGTCCGATCAATCAAAATCTAAAATAAATTAATCCGATAGGTAAATTACGTAACTTTTTCATGGCCATGGCCATTCGAGGGCTTCTTTTTATGGGACAGGTTGTACTTTTGAATCCGAAATTTGTATGAAGAGAGGTTTTTGCATTTGTCCCATTTTCCGAGATTCGTAGCATCTCAATTTTTTGTGATCTGGCGTTGGTTGAGGGCTTATGTATTGCACATCGAGCTGTTAATTTTACTCATACCATTTTGGGGTAGATACAATGTTTTGATTGCCTGTTGCAATGTTGTGGTGAAAAAAAATATTGTAATTCTGGAGTTTAGATTTTTTCCTCATTACACCGTTTACCGATTGGATTAATTTACTTTATAGTTAGGACATTTACCGTATTTTTCGGACTATAAGACGCACCGGACCATAAGACGCACCCCAAATTTGGGGTGAAAATTGCAGAAAAAAAGATTTTTTATAAGATGGGGGTCCGTCTTATTGTCCGAATTTACAGTATCTTACCTGAGGGCTGGCGGTGGAAGAGCAGGGTCACAGGAGGCAAGGTGTCGGCAGAGGTGGGGTGATGCTGGGATGAGGAGGTGCTGGGATGAGAAGGTGCTGGGATCAGGAGGTGCTGGGATCAGGAGGTGCTGGGATCAGGAGGTGCTGGGATCAGGAGGTGCTGGGATGAGGAGGTGCTGGGATCAGGAGGTGCTGGGATCAGGAGGTGCTGGTATGAGGAGGTGCTGGGATCAGGAGGTGCTGGGATCAGGAAGTGCTGGGATCAGGAGGTGCTGGGATCAGGAGGTGCAGTGAGAGGTATGGCGTGAGAGGGGTCCCAGGCTTACCGTGCAGGCAATGCAGGCTTACCGTGGCGGCAGAGGTGCGGTGGCAGAGGTGCGGTGGCAGAGGTGCAGCGGCAGAAGAGGCGCAGTAAGTGGGGTCCCTTTCCCCGGTATGGTGATTCAGCAGCCCGGTAAGCAGCAGAGCCGGGTGAATCCTGTTGTTATCCGTGGGCGCGGCCATCTTCCTGAGGCCGCGCGTGTGCAGATGAAGCCCTCTGTTTCCCGGGGCTTCAGGAAAATGGCTGCGGGAGGCCGCGCGTGCGCAGATGGAGATCGCGGCGGCCATTTTCCTGAAGCCCCGGGAAGCAGAGCCCTCCATCTGCACACGCGCGGCCTCGGGAAAATGGCCGCCACCACCGATAACAACAGGATTCACCCGGCTCTGCTGCTTACCGGGCTGCTGAATCACCATACCGGGGAAAGGGACCCCGCTTACTGCGCCTCCTCTGCCGCTGCACCTCTGCCACCGCACCTCTGCCACCGCACCTCTGCCACCGCACCTCTGCCGCCACGGTAAGCCTGCATTGCGACTATTAGACGCACCCCCCATTTCCCCCCTTTTTTTTTGGGGAAAAAGTGCGTCTTGTAGTCCGAAAAATACGGTATTTGCATTTTTTCTGAATGCAGCAATAACAAATATGTGTTTTTTTTACAATTGCTTTAATTTGAATAGGGCAAAAGGTTGGTGATTTGAATGTTAATGACCAGGCCAATTTTTACAATTTTGACCACTGTCCCTTTATGAGGTTATAACTCTGGAACACTTCCATTAATCCTGGTGATTCTGACTTTGCTTTCTCGTGACATATTGTTCTTCATGATAGTGGTAAAATTTCCTTGACATTACTTGAGTTTATTTGTGAAAAAAATGGAAATTTGGTGAAAATTTTGAAAATTTCACAATTTTCCAAATTTGAATTTTCATACCTTTAAATCACAGAGATATGTCACATAAAATACTTAATAAGTAACATTTCCCACATGTCTACTTTACATCAGCACCATTTTGGAACCAATATTTTTTGTGTTAGGGAGTTATAAGGGTTATATTTGACCAGCAATTTCTCATTTCTACAACACCATTTTTTTTAAGGACCACATTACATTTGAAGTCACTTTGAGGGGTCTATATGAGGCTATGTGCACACGTTTAGGATTTCTCGCAGAAAATTCCTGAGAAAAACCGGACATTTTCTGCAAGAAATCCGCAAGAAATCCGCATGTCACGGTTTTGACGTGTTTTTGCCGCGGTTTTGGTGCATTTTTGATGCGTTTTTTTCAGGACATTTCCCAATGCATTTTGTAGTGGGAAATCCGCAAAAAAAACGCAAAATTAATGAACATGCTGCGTTTTTTACCGCAATGCGTTTTTTTCGCGGAAAAAAACGCATCATGTGCACAAAACATGCGGAATTCATTCTAAATGATGGGATGCTTATTGTATGCATTTTTTTACGGTTTTATAGCATTTTTATCAGGAAAAACCGCAAAAAAAACCGCAACGTGTGCACATAGCCTGATAGAAAATACCCAAGTGTGGCACCGTTCTAAAAACTGCACCCCTTAAGGTGCTCAAAATCACATTCAAGAAGATTATTAGCCCTTCAGGTGTTTCACAGGAATTTTTTGAATGTTTAAAAAAAATTAACATTTAATTTTTTTTCACAAAATTTTTTACTTCAGATCCAATTTGTTTTATTTTACCTGGGGTAACAGAAGAAATTGGACCCCAAAAGTTGTTGTGCAATTTGTCCTGAGTACGCTGATACCCCATATGTGGGAGTAAACCACTGTTTGGGTGTATGGCAGGGCTCAGAAGGGAAGGAATGCAGTTAGACTTTTCAATGCAAAATTGACTGGAATTGAGATAGGAAACCATGTTGCGTTTGGAGAGCCCCTGATGTGCCTAAACAGTGAAACTCCCCACAAGTGACACCATTTTAAAAAGTAGACTGGCTAAGGAACTTATCTAGATGTGTGGTGAGCACTTTGAACCCCCAAGTGCTTCACAGAAGTTTATAATATACAGCCGTAAAAATAAAAAATCATATTTTTTCACAAAAATGATCTTTTCGCCCATAAATTTTTATTTTCTCAAGGGTAACAGGAGAAATTGGACAGCAAAAGTTGTGCAATTTGTCCTGAGTAAGCTGATACCCCATATGTTGGGGTAAACCACTGTTTGAGCGCATGGCAGAGCTCAGAAGGGAAGTAGCACCGTTTGACTTTTCAATGCAAAATTGACTGGAATTGAGATGGGATGCCATGTCGCGTTTGGAGAGCCCCTGATGTGTCTAAACAGCGGAACCCCCCACAAATGACACCATTTTGGAAAGTAGACCCCCTAAGGATCTTATCTAGATGTGTTGTGAGATCTTTGAACCCCCAAGTGTTTCACTACAGTTTATAACGCAGAGCCGTGAAAATAATACATCTTTTTTTTTCCACAAGAATTATTTTTTTAGCACCCAGTTTTGCAGTTTCCCAAGGGTAACAGGAAAAATTGGACCCCAAAAGTTGTTGTACAATTTGTCCTGAATACGCTGATACCCCATATGTGGGGGAACCACCATTTGGGCGCATGGCAGAGCTCGAGAGGGAAGGAGCACCGTTTGAAATGTAGACTTAGATGGAATGGTCTGCGGGCATCATGTCGCGTTTGCAGAGCCCCTGATGCACCTAAACAGTAGAAACCCCCACAAGTGACCCTAAATTGGAAACTAGACCCCCAAAGGAACTTATCTAGATGTTTTGTGAGAACTTTGAACCCCCAAATGTTTCACTAGAGTTTATAACACAGAGCCGTGAAAATAAAAAATATTTTTTTCCCACAAAAAGTTGTTTTTTTTTACACATGTTAATATTTTTTTTTTACTTTTTTCTTTGTCCCAGGATGGGACATCATTGTATAGTGTCAGATTGCTGATCTAAAACTTTGCAAAGCACTGTGTCAGATCAGTGATCTTACAGGCAGTGCAGGAGGCTTGTCGGCGCCTGCTCTCAGCAGGCGCTTGCAAGCCACCTCCCTGATCGACCCGGAAGGACCCCCGTGGCCATTTTGGATCCGGGACCTGCAGAGAGGATGGAGGAGATGCTCGGAACAATGCAATCACATCGCGTTGTTCCGAGGGACTCAGGGAAGCACGCAGGGAGCCCACTCCCTGTGTGAGGCTTCCCTATGCCGCTGGAATGCTGCGATCATGTTTGATCGCAGTGTTCCGAGGGTTAATGTGCCAGGAGCGGTCCGTGACCACTCCTGGCAGATAGTGCCGGATGTCAGCTGTAATAATCAGGTCACACCCGGCCGCAATCAGTCACGGGGGGAGCTCGGCTGATCACCTATAACGTACTATCCCGTCCCTGGGAATTAAGTCCCAGGTCACTTCAACGGGATAGTACGTCATATGGCAGAAAGGGGTTAAAGGGAATCTGTCACCTACTTTTTCGTATATAAGCTTCGGCCACCGCCATTAGGGGCTTATCTACAGAATTCTGTAATGCTGTAGATAAGCCTTCAATGTAACCTGAAAGATAAGAAAACAAGTTAGATTATACTCACCTGAGGGGTTGGTCCAGTCCGATGAGTGTCACGGTCCGGATTCGGCACCTCCCATCTTCATGCGATGACGTCCTCTTCCTTGCTTGCTGTCACGGCTCCTGCACCAGGTGTACTTTATCTGCCCTGTTGAGGGCAGCTTAAAGTACTGCAGTGTGCAGGCACTGGGCTTCTCGGACCTTTTCCAGTGTTTGCGCACTGCAGTACTTTGCTCTGCCCTCAACAGGGCAGATAAAGTACACTTGCGCAGGATCTGCGACAGGAAGCAAGGAATAGGACGTCATCGCATGAAGATGGGAGGCGCCGGACTCGGACCGCGATGCCCATTGGACCGGACCACACTGGACAGCCCCCCCCCCCAGGTGAGTATAATCTAACTTGTTTTTCTTATCTTTCATGTTACATTGTGGGCTTATCTACAGCATTACAGAATGCTGTAGATAGCCACCTGATGGTCGTGGCCGAAGCTTATATACGGAAAAGTAGGTGACAGATTCCCTTTAATCGCCTGTGCTACAAATAGCAAGGCTGAAGCCCTGGGAGATTTACAATGAGAGGCTCGGGGGTCTTCTGCAGACCTTGAGCTCCTGAATCCTCAGGCTGTAGAAGCGATCAGCTTGTAAAAAATGATAGTCCCATATTGGGACAAAGAAAAAAATTTATTATTTTTAAAAAATATCAAAAATAATAATAAAACAATCAAAAGATATTGTATCAATAAATGTTTGTATGAAAAAAAATATAAACAATAAAAGTATACATATTTGGCATTGCTGTGATAAAACTGTCGCACTAGTTAATAGAGATGAGCGGTGTTCGAGCTGTTTTGGGCGTTGTTCGAGTCATTTGCTTAAAATTCAGCTGTTCGAGTTTCTGTTCAATAACTGGTATCGTTTCTCCTTATGGAGAGTGACATACCATCTCTGGCTTGTCAAGGTAAGGAGGCTTATTCCTCAGTCCAGAGCCTCTCACCTAGCCAAATTAGTTCTCATGCTTCGCACTGACGAGGGCCAACAGCCCGAAACACCGTGTCTGCGAATTGAGATACTAATTTGGCTTTTATCCTAAGTCATATTGCATGACTCGTTAAAGAGTTGATTGTGACTTGTAGGATCGCTACTTCCAACAGGTGGCGCTATAGAGTTTAAGTCCTTTTTTTTTCAGAAGAGGCAATTTGCATGTTCGATAACTGTTCATTCACCAAAAGCCTAACTTGATTTGCACATTAAAACTGTTTATCATTGTTAATAGACTGTTTCAGTATATAGTGGGTGGGGGATAGATCTGTGCTGAAATAATGCCGATCTCCATTTATTTTTTCTTTCCGGCATTTACAGTGGGGCGGTGCAGTCTCTCAGCCTATCAGCAGTGCACACACACAGCAATGTGCATGTAATGCACACAAGCAAGGGCATGTGTTATTGGCTGTGTATGTCACATGTCCTTGCCCTATAAGAACCAGCCATTTGCCCCATCGCCACCATTTCCTCACTGCTGCAGCTTAGTGTTAGACGGCACCACTGCTGCTGTGGGCGCTATACAGTCTAAGAGTGTTTTTCTTAAGCAAATTTTCAGAGAGATAGGTTTAGGGAGTCAGGAGGAGTCGGGACTAGTTGTAACATCAGCTCTTTTCAGGGTAGGTTACAGCAGTTCATAGCACTGTTTGCCAGGCAGGTCTCTGCCAGTGCTGTGCAAGTGTTTGTCACAGCATTTGGTGTAATCTAGCTCAGCCAATCCTTTTGGGCTAGTAGCATTGTCTGATAGTCATCTGAGTAGCCCGCCTGTGAAGCTAGCTACACCACCTGTGTATCTCAATTTTTACTGCATCTAACCCAGTTAATACTTTTGGGCCTGGGAGCAGAGTCTGCACGTCAGCAGAGTAGCCCGCCTGTGAAACTAACTACACCGCCTGTGTATCTCTATTTTTACTGCATCTAACCCAGTTAATAGTTTTGGGCCTAGGAGCAGTGTCTGCACGTCAGCAGAGTAGCCCGCCTGTGAAACTAACTATACCTCCTGTGTATCTAAATTTTTACTGCATCTAATCCAGTTATTAGTTTTGGGCCTAGGAGCAGTGTCTGCACGTCAGCAGAGTAGTCCGCCTGTGAAACTAACTATACTGCCTGTGTATCTCAATTTTTACTGCATCTAATCCAGTTAATATTTTTGGGCCTAGGAGCAGTGTCTGCACGTCAGCAGAGTAGCCCACCTGTTAAACTAACTACACCACCTGTGTATCTCAATTTTTACTGCATCTAACCCAGTTAATACTTTTGGGCCTGGGAGCAGAGTCTGCACGTCAGCAGAGTAGCCCGCCTGTGAAACTAACTACACCGCCTGTGTATCTCTATTTTTACTGCATCTAACCCAGTTAATAGTTTTGGGCCTAGGAGCAGTGTCTGCACGTCAGCAGAGTAGCCCGCCTGTGAAACTAACTATACCTCCTGTGTATCTAAATTTTTACTGCATCTAATCCAGTTATTAGTTTTGGGCCTAGGAGCAGTGTCTGCACGTCAGCAGAGTAGTCCGCCTGTGAAACTAACTATACTGCCTGTGTATCTCAATTTTTACTGCATCTAATCCAGTTAATAGTTTTGGGCCTAGGAGCAGTGTCTGCACGTCAGCAGAGTAGCCCACCTGTGAAACTAACTATACTGCCTGTGTATCTCTATTTTTACTGCATCTAATTCAGCTAATAGTTTTGGGCCTAGGAGCAGTGCCTGCACGTCAGCAGAGTAGCCCACCTGTGAAACTAACTATACCGCCTGTGTATCTCTATTTTTACTGCATCTAATCCAGTTAATAGTTTTGGGCCTAGGAGCAGTGACTGCACGTCAGCAGAGTAGCCCGCCTGTGAAGCTAGCTACACCGCCTGTGTATCTAAATTTTTACTGCATCTAACCCAGTTAATATTTTGGGGCCTAGGAGCAGTGTCTGCATGTCAGCAGAGTAGCCCGCCTGTGAAGCTAACTATACCACTGTGTATCTCTATTTTTACTGCATCTAATCCAGTTAGCAGTTTTGGGCCTAGGAGCAGTGTCTGCACGTCAGCAGAGTAGCCCGCCTGTGAAACTAACTACACCGCCTGTGCATCTAAATTTTTACTGCATCTAATTCAGCTAATAGTTTTGGGCCTAGTACCACAGTTTGGCCACTCAGTTCTGCTCGGTTTTCATCCATCGGTTGTTGTGCCAACAACTACAGATACAGAGTTGCCAATTAGTTAAGCACTAAAATGAGTGGCAAAAGACCTGCTGCTGGTGGAAAGGGGAATAGGCGTGTTGGAAAGGGAAAAAAAGGTTGTGTCCGTGGGGTAGGTGGTAAAGCAACAGTAACATCTGCAGAAGAAAGGCCATCTTCCAGCCAAAGTAAGATGTCTACTTCTTTTCTTGGACAATCTGATATGATCCCTTTCTTACGACCATTGCTACAAGCATCGCCAAAAATTCCAGATGAGGCACAAAAACAGCAGGTGCTTGAACTGATATCAAGTGCTCGTTCAAGTGAGCTCTCCTCCATGTCAACTTCAACATCACAACTACTCCAGTCCTCAGAGTTGTCACCCCAATTGCACTTGCTTCCTCACAGCTCCCAAGTCTCCAGCCACCAGTCTGAGCATGGGGTAACACAGATGGTTGAGTCTGTAGAGCTGTTTACGCATACTATAGCCTGGGAATCAGAGGTCTGCTCCAGAGCTTCTGTGAATCCAGACGAGGAAATGATCTGAACTGATGCCCAGAATCTTTGTGAGTCGGATCCAGGCTCAGATGAAGAAGGTTCTGAGCATAATGTAGACCCTCGTTCCCAAACTGTAACTCCTGTTGGTGGAGACAATGAGGAAGATGATGATGAGACTGAGATACCTGATTGGAACGAAAACTTGAGTTTTCGGTCAGGGCAGGAAGAAGTTGGCTCTGAGGACGACGGGTGTGAGAACACACAGGATGATGATGACGAGGTTGTAGACCCCACTTCCTGTCAACCCCCAGTCCGCCAGTCCATGAGGTCAGCAGAGGAGGTGGAGAGGGATGCTAGTGACGAGTCTGATGATGAGGTAACATTGCGCCTTCCTGGACAGAGACGGAGTACTGGAAGCCCGTCAACAACTGCATCCTCAACCCCAACTGTGCCTCAGACCAGAAGTCGTGGTGGCTCTGCAGGTCGCACGGGCTCTAAGCCTTGTATAGCCTGGGCATTTTTTGACATTGCAAAGGATGACCCAACTCATGTTGTCTGTAAGATTTGTCAACAAAATCTCAGTAGAGGACAAAAAATGACTAGCTTGAGTACTTCATGCATGAACCGTCAACATGGATATGAGGCATAAGTTGCAGAGGGAAGCTCACTGTGCTACAATGCGGCCTAGTGGGCCGGGCCACCACCGACTGCCCCATCAAGAGCATCCGTGCCTTCTTCATCCTTTGTGACTGAGGGGACAGCAGTCGCATATGGTTTTGGACGCAGACGTTACACCTTTTTACCCGCAACAGCCAGTGTGATTGGCAGGTCATCAGGACATTTGCAAGTGGAAACACCTGCTGTTGTTGAGCGCTCTCAGACATCAACACAACATAACATCTCCATCTGCACCTTCCTCACAGACCAGCAGAGTGCCGGGGACACCCTACTCAACTCCGTCTAAGCACAGCAGCCAGCCCTCAGTCCCTCAGATGTGGACAAGTAAAAGACCATTTCCTCCTAGCCATGACAAAGCTAAGAGGTTGAATTTCTCCATCAGCAAGCTGTTGGCTACAGAAGTGCTGCCTTTCCACCTGGTGGACACAGAGGATTTTTGAGACCTTATGTCCGTCGCAGTGCCCCAGTACCAGATGCCCAGTCGCCACTACTTCTCAAAGAAAGCTGTGCCTGCGCTACACCAGCATGTCTCACACAACATCACCGCTTCCTTGAAAAACTCTGTGTGTGACAGGGTGCATTTCACCACAGACACTTGGACGAGTAGACATGGACAGGGGCGTTACATGTCGGTGACTGGGCACTGGGTAACTACAGCGACATCAGGAGAAGGGGCTGCTGTCCAAGTCTTGCCGTCCCCACGAGTTGCTCATCGATCCTCTGTATCTAGAAGTTCCTCCACTGCTTCTGCCTCCTCAACCTCCTCTCAGTCCTCCACCTGCACCCAAAGCCTATCTGGTAATGCCACCCGCGTTGTAACTGCGCAGAAGGAATCCTGCACAACTCCTCACTATGCTGTCACCAGGGCTCAACGGCATCAGGCAGTGTTTACATTGAAATGTCTGGGAAATGTGAATCACACAGCTGAGGAGTTGTGGTCAGTTCTGGAGACTGAGTTCCATCAATGGTTGTCTCCACTCAACCTGCAGCCAGGGAAGGCTGTGTGCGACAATGCTGCAAACCTGGTTGCGGCCCTTCGCCGGGGCAATGTCACACACGTGCCTTGTATGGCTCACGTTTTGAACCTGGTTGTCCAGCAATTTTTATCCCACTATCCCGGACTAGATGGGCTTCTGCAGAGGGCATGGTCGCTGTGTGCTCACTTCCGCCGTTTGCATACCGCAGCTCAACGACTTGCATCTCTACAGAAGTCGTTGGGCCGGCCAGTTCACCGGCTGAAATGCGATGTGTCCACACGGTGGAATTCAACTCTGCACATGTTGCAGCGACTGTGGCAGCAACGACGAGCCCTGGTGCAATACATTATGATGTATAGCCTGGGCCAACGAGATCAAGAGGTGGGGCAAATCACGCTGCAGGAGTGGTCTCAGATCAGGGACCTATGCACCCTTCTGCACAGTTTTGAAATAGCAACGAAGATGTTTAGTGCTGATGATGCCATTATCAGCATGACCATTCTGGTGATTTACATGCTGGAGCACACCTTAAACAGTGCTCAGAGTCAGGTGGTAGAACAAGAGGAGGAGGAGAAGGAGGAACAGGAGGAGTCGTATGCGGAAGGGATAATATCTCCAAGGTCAAGAAGGTTGGCAGCACCAAGGCGGCTGTCATTGGAGGCTGGGGGAGAGGGATTACCGAGGGTGCATTGCATGGTAGCAGCCAAACTGTTGAGGAAGGTGCAGGAGGCAAGGAAGAAGTGGAGGACGAACTGGCGCTGGGCATGGAAAACTCATCAGATGAGGGAGACCTTGATCAAATTTCTGTTGTGCGAGGTTGGGGGAGAGGGCAGACGAAGGAAGCATGATTCTCACCTTGCCACCACCAAGACAACAAGGACTTGGTCCTCCTGGATGTGCAAGACACATGAGTGCCTTCTTGCAGCACTACCTGCAACATGACCCTCGGATTGTCAGAATCCGAAGTAATGCCGACTACTGGGTTGCCACACTCTTAGATCCCGGTACAAAAGTAAATTTGGCAAAATAATTCCTGCCATAGAAAGGGATTCACGCATGTAGGAGTATCAGCAGAGACTGTTACAGAATCTAACATCTGCTTTTCCACAAAACACCAGTGGTGCACGTAGTGAATCTCTGAGTTCTAACTTCCCAACTGTGGGACTATCGAGTCATCACTCAAACCGTAACAGTAACATCGTATCTGGTGGTAACAGCAATTTTTTCCAATCGTTTCAAGATTTTTTTAGACCATCCTTTGCAAGGCCACAGGAGACAAGAAGTCTGACGCACAGCCAACGCCTAGAGAGGATGGTACAAGAGTATCTCCAAGTTAACATTGATGCCATGACTGTGGAACTGGACCCTTGCTCATTTTGGGCTTCCAATCTTGAAAAATGGCCTGAGCTCGCCACTCACGCCTTGGAGATCTTGCCGTGCCCTGCAGCCAGTGTTCTCTCTGAACGAGTGTTCAGCGCTGCTGGTGGTGTGATGACAGATAAGCACACGCGGCTGTCCAGTGACAATGTAGACAGACTAACGTTCATCAAGATGAACAAATCCTGGATCTGCAAGGACTTTTCTACCCCTGTGTCATCTTGGGGAGACTAAAAGCTTGATGATGTTTGAAAATCACCTCACCAACCGTTTTAAAAAACTCTGGCGAAATTTATGCCACTTAAGTGGTGTCTGTGGCCGGATTTTTGGAAAAAATGGAGACTCTTTAATTAGTCCCCTTACTGAGTTTTACATGACGTTGCCATCATCAATTCCAGGTGGCTGGGGTCGTCTGCAGAGTTGTTTGCTCATACTATGGCCTGGGATTTAGAGGTCTGCTCCAAAGCTTCAATGTCTGCTAGTCAGCAGAGTAGCCCAGCCACCCACCGCCTGTTTACCTAAGTACTATTTTTAATGACATCTGGCCCAGGAAATCCTTTTGGGCCTAGTAGACTTTAGTGCTACTCAGCAGCGTACCCCACCCATGAAGCAAGCTACACCGTCTGTTTACCTAACCACTATTTTGTAAAAGCATCTAGCCCAGGAAATCCTTTTGGGCCTAGTAGAATTTAGTGCTACTCAGCAGCGTACCCAACCCATGAAGCAAGCTATACGGCCTGTTTACCTAAGTACTGTTTTGTAACGGCATCTAGCCCAGGAAATACTTTTGGGCCTAGTAGAATTTAGTGCTACTCAGCAGCATACCTCACCCATGAAGCAAGCTACACCACCTATTTACCCAACTACTATTTTGTAACGGCATCTAGCCCAGGAAATCCTTTTGGGCCTAGTAGAATTTGGTGCTACTCAGCAGCGTACTCCACCCATGAAGCAAGCTACACCGCCTGTTTACCTAAGTACTATTTTTTAACAGCATCTGGCCCAGGAAATCCTTTTGGGCCTAGTAGCAATTTCTGCTACTCAGCAGAGTACCCCACCCATGAAGCAAGCTACACCGCCTTCTTTCTTTCTCAATCTAACCCCTCGGCTATGGGGTGTCCACTCTCCCTCCAACTCTCTCATTCTCAAAGGTGGACTATCGCGTGTTTTCACACTGTGGCGAATCTTTTGGGCCCAGGTATAAGAAGTCATCGAGGTAATGGATTATATGTGCTGCCTTACAAACATCCATGACGACACATTCGAGGAAGCAACTAAACGCCTCAAATAGTGAGCAGAATATGGAGCACCTCATGGGCAAACAGCGATCTATGTAGTATGCTCCTTCACAGAAGCAGCCCAATGGGAGGACACTATTCGGAGGCACAGGTAATAACCGGAACGCCCCCTCAATGTCTGTTTTGGCCAATAGGATGCCCCTTACCAACTTCTTGACCCGCCTGATTGCCTTGTCAAAGGAGGTACAGTACATACTGTAGTACTGTACTTGGTTCCACGTCGATGTTGTCGTTTACTGACCTGCCCCTTGGATATGACAAATGGTGGATTAGTCTGAATGTATTGGGTTCATTTTTTGGCACAACTCCCAATGGGGGTACCACTACGTCCCTATCCTTGTATGCATGGTTCCTCACCCCTATCTTTGTATGAATGGTTCCTCATCCTTATCCTTGTATGCATGGCTGCCATGAGTAAAGCATAAAAAAAATCCTATTTACCTTAACTGCATGCCCTTGTTGCATCTTGTTCCTGTGCCAGCAGCTCCTGCAGCCCGGTAATCAAGTGTCCACACTCATTAAGGTAATGAATATTCACTCTACTCCACGTCTATGGAGTGGAGAGAGGTGAATATTCATAACTCTTAAGCAGCGCGCACCCGTGATAGTCTGGCAGCTGCTGGAAGCCGGTGGCTGCGCCTGACACTATTCACGCTATGAGAGAAATTATTCTTCACTGCCAGTGCAGTGAATACTCATTTCTCTTTAGCAGCGGGCACAGTCTTTAGCCACAGCAGTTGGATCCTGCCTACTATAACCCCCTGCTCTGTCATTCCCCCTCCCTCGCCATGTTCTGTGATGGTGACTCGAGTTTAAGCCGGGGGGGGGTTGTTTTCAGCACAAAAAAAGTGAGGAAAAACTCAGCTTACGAGTATATATGATAGTTGATCCTCATGGCAGATTTATGCTATCTGTGGACATTGCGGACTGCAATTACATGTTATTAAATGTAATTTTAATATCTGCAATCAGTCACTGGCTTTCCCACTCTGGTGAAGAAAATTGAGCGGGAGCCCACACAAGTTTTTTCTGTGAATTAACCCTTTATTTCAACACCTAGAGCCCCAAAATTTTGCACACAGACACTTCTAACATTAGTTGTAAGGACTATGTAAAAAATAAGGGATATGAAATGGTTTATTGTATGTAAACCATGTCTCATATCCTGTCGGGTTTGATAAGGAGATAGCAAAAGCAGGCAATTGAATTACTGGCTTTTAAGTTATCTAGCGCTGTATTAAATATAAATATATATATATATATATATATATATATGTATCACTGACATTTATATATATATATATCTATATATATATATATAGATATATATATATATATATACAGTACAGACCAAAAGTTTGGAAACACCTTCTCATTTAAAGATTTTTATGTATTTTCATGACTATGCAAATTGTACATTCACACTGAAGGCATCAAAACCATGAATTAACACATGTCGAATTATATACTTAAAAAAGTGTGAAACAACTGAAATTATGTCTTATAGTCTAGGTTCTTCAAAGTAGCCACCTTTTGCTTTGTTGACTGCTTTGCACACTCTTGGCATTCTCTTGATGAGCTTCAAGAGGTAGTCACCGAGAATGGTTTTCAATTCACAGGTGTGCCCTGTCAGGTTTAATAAGTGGGATTTCTTGCTTATAAATGGGGTTGGGACCATCAGTTGTGTTGTGCAGAAGTCTGGTGGATACACAGGTGATAGTCCTATTGAATAGACTGTTAGAATTTGTATTATGGCAAGAAAAAAGTAGCTAAGTAAAGAAAAACAAGTGGCCATCATTACTTTAAGAAATGAAGGTCAGTCAGTCTGAAAAATTGGGCACATTTTGAAAGTGTCCCCAAGTGCAGTGGCAAAAACCATCAAGTGCTACAAAGAAACTGGTTCACATGAGGACCGCCCCAGGAAAGGAAGACCAAGAGTCACCTCTGCTTCTGAGAATAAGTTTATCTGAGTCACCAGCCTCAGAAATCGCAGCTTAACAGCAGCTCAGATTAGAGACCAGGTCAATGCCACACAGAGTTCTAGCAGCAGACACATCTCTGCAACAACTGTTAAGAGGAGACTTTGTGCAGCAGGCCTTCATGGTAAACTAGCTGCTAGGAAGCCACTGCTAAGGACAGGCAACAAGCAGAAGAGAATTGTTTGGACTAAAGAATACAAGGAATGGACATTAGACCAGTGGAAATCTGTGCTTTGGTCTGATGAGTCCAAATTTGAGATCTTTGGTTCCAACCACCATGTCTTTGTGCGACGCACAAAAGGTGAACGGATGGACTCTACATGCCTGGTTCCCACTGTGAAGCATGGAGGAGGAGGTGTGATGGTGTGGGGGTGCTTTGCTGGTGACACTGTTGGGGATTTATTCAAATTTGAAGGCATACTGAACCAGTCTGTGTAAGGGCTATTTGACCAAAAAGGAGAGTGATGAGGTGCTATGCCAGATGACCTGGCCTCCACAGTCAGCAGACCTGAACCCAATCAAGATGGTTTGGGGTGAGCTGGACAACAGAGTGAAGGCAAAAGGGCCAACAAGTGCTAAGCATCTCTGGGAACTCCTTCAAGATTGTTGGAAGACCATTCCCGGTGACTACATCTTGAAGCTCATCAAGAGAATGCCAAGAGTGTGCAAAGCAGTCATCAAAGCAGAAGGTGGCTACTTTGAAGAACCTAGAATATAAGACATATTTTCAGTTGTTTCACACTTTTTGATAACTATATAATCCCACATGTGTTAAGTCATAGTTTTGATGCCTTCAGTGTGAATTTATAGTTTTCAAAGTCATGAAAATACAGAAAAATCTTTAAATGAGGTGTCCAAACTTTTGGTCTGTACTGTGTATATATATATATAGACTGTATATATGTTTTCCCGAATATTTGAACCCATGGATCCATTCTATGTCCATTTTGCGAGGCGGCGAGAAAATCTCGCTGTACGGATGACATACGGATTACATACGGAGGTTTACATGCGCAAAATACGCAGCCACACCCTGCCTACGGATGACATACGGATCATTGTTCAGGGAGCATTTCTGCATATTTGGTCTGTAAAACAGGGCCCGTATTTTTATACGTTGTGTGTGACTCCGGCCTAAGTCTCCTTGATGGGAGAGAGGAGGAAACATGGGCAATTGTTCTTATTGTAGCTCATTTGACGCCACTGCTAAAGTTTTCTTTGCTGTTCATTAAGTTATTGCACTGTAATTTATAATATTTAATTGATATAGTATAAAGGTTATATATAGAAAGGGTTCTCTTTAGTCAAATCAACCATTTATTTGCTCTGTTTCCTTTGTTTTGTATACGTTATGTGTTTTTGTAATCAGAAAAATTTTAACAAAAACATTTTTAAAAAATGCAAGCGACTAAAACCTCAGGGAGAAAATGAAAATTATTAGATAACTGTTACTCAGTCACCAAGTCAAAGTAACCATAAAAGGGGGCAAATTCAAACTGCCCATTAAAGGCAATCTGTCACCAGGTTTTTCCTATCCCACCTGATTGTGATGTATGGGTTAAAACCCTGACTCAAGCAATGTATTACCCACTGGGCACCATATATTATCTAGTGGGCACCATACTGTCAATTTGATGAAAAATTTTAGCAACTGCAGATCTACTAGTTCTCTAAATGCTATGCTCTGTATAACACCACCCATACCACTGATTGGCAGCTTGCTGTGTACACTGGGCATAGGCAGAAATCTGCCAATAGGTGGCGGGGGTGGGGTTATACAGAGCTCATGAATACGGTCAATTACATGGCACTAGGTTTACTAATAGAGATGAGCGAATATTTCAATGTTTGGTTCGGATTACGATGGCCGAATATGCAGTATATTTGCCGATTAATTTGCCACTCATGTCAATGGGAGGCAAAAACAAACATATGCACAGCACTCTATAACAGCCCCAAATCCTGACAAAGCACATCAAATGAGGGACAGACACCAGGAAAGCTGCCTCAATTCACCCACAGTAAAAATTGTAGCACGGCACTGCAGCCATCAGCCAGGCATGAGGTATCGTGGTCTGGGACAGCATTTACAGCTTTCAACTGAATGCCACAGTAAGATGTGGTGGGTGGAGGATTGGTGTAGGCCTCCTTTGCTGGGAGCCCTATTAGCACATGCAACCCCTCTACCTTCTTTCATGCTCAGCCACACTCAGGTGGCACAAATATCAGTTTTGTAGACTACCATTGTCAGAAAAATGTAAGAATAGTAACACGGGTAGTTGAGCCCAAGGAAGTGGAGGCCTGATGGTCTCAGCTGCCTGCTGCTAAAGGCAAAGCACATGAAGCAGACCCAACCAGGAGTGTTCACATTTCCCAAAATTATTGGCAGACAATACCAAAGTGGCATCAATTTCACCACAGTAAAAATAGTACAATAGGGACCGACAGGTCTCCCACTCCTGCCTGCAGAAGGGGATTTATATATATAGATATATATACAGTATATATACATATATATACACTAGATGGTGGCCCGATTCTAACACATCGGGTATTCTAGAATATGCATGTCCACGTAGTATATTGCACAGCCCACGTAGTATAATGCCCAGCCACATAGTATATTGCCCAGCCACGTAGTATATTGCCCAGCCACGTAGTATATTGCCCAGTCATGTAGTATATTGCCCAGCCACGTAGTATATTGCCCAGCCACGTAGTATATTGCACAGCCCACAAAGTATATTGCCCAACCACGTAGTATATTGCCCAGTCATGTAGTATATTGCCCAGTCACGTAGCATATTGCCCAGCCATGTAGTATATTGCCCAGCCACGTAGTATATTGCCCAGTGATGTAGTATATTGCCCAGGCACATAGTATATTGCCCAGTTACGTAGTATATTGCCCAGTCACGTAGTATATTGCCCAGTCACGTAGTATATTGCCCAGTGACGTAGTATAATGCCCAGGCACGTAGTATATTGCCCAGTAATGTGGTATATTGCCCAGTGACATAGTATACAGCACAGAACCACGTAGTATATTGCCCAGCCACGTAGTATATTGGCCAGTCACGTAGTATATTGCCCAGCTACATAGTATATTGCCCAGCCACGTATGTCACAGGTTAAAAAATAAAAAATAAACATATACTCACCTTCCGTGGGCCCCTTGTAGTTCAGTCACATGACCGTGACGTCATGGCAGGTCCTTCTTACGAGGCGCGCAGGGCCTGTGATGACGTCATGGTCACATGACCATGACATCATGGCAAGTCCTTCTTCCATACCATCCTTGGCACTGGAACCTGCCGCTTGCATGGAGCGGTCACCGGAGCGTCGCGAAAGGTGAGTATATAATGATTTTTTATTTTTTAAAAATTTTTAACATTAGATGTTTTTACCCTGTGTGAGCGATGACTGTGAGGAGTATGGAGCGGGGGCCGGGCACTGACAGCAGGGGAGTAGGGAGGGACTAATCGGACTGTGGCCGTTGCTGATTGGTCGCGGCAGCCATGACAGGCAGCTGGCGAGACCAATCAGTGACTTGGATTCCATGACAGACAGAGGCCGCAACCAATGAATATCCATGACAGAAGGACAGACAGACAGACAGACGGAAGTGACCCATAGACAATTATATAGTAGATATATATATGTATATATATATATATATATATATATATATATATATATATACACACAGTGCCTTGCGAAAATATTCAGCTCCCTGGAACAATTGAAGTTGATCAAAATTTATTGGTTATTTAAAATTTTTGTGGAAATTCAAAAACTGAAAAGTGGGGCGTGCAATATTATTCGGCCCTTTTACTTTCAGTGCAGCAAACTCACTCCAGAAGTTCATTGTGGATCTCTGAATGATCCAATGTTATCCTAAATGCCCAATGATGATAAATATAATCCACCTGTGTGTAATCAAGTCTTTGTATAAATGCACCTGCTCTGTGATAGTCTCAAGTAGGTCCGTGATACTGTTGTGTAGAAGTTTAAAGCCGGATTTGGATACAAAATGATTTCCAAAACTTTAAACATCCAAAGGAGCACTGTGCAAGCGATTGTATTGAAATAGAAGGAGTATCATACCACTGCAAATCTACCAAGACCCGGCCGTCCCTCTAAACTTTCATCTCAAACAAGGAGAAGACTGATCAGAGATGCAGCCAAGAGGCCCATGATCACTCTGGATGAACCGCAGAGATCTACAGCTGAAGTGGGACAATCTGTCCATAGGACAAACAACACCAAACATGTGGAAGAAGGTGCTCTGGTCAGATGAAAACAAAATTGGAACTTTTTGGCAAAAATGCCAAACGATATGTTTGGCGTAAAGGCAACACAGCTCATCACCCTGAACACACCATCCCCACTGTCAAACATGGTGGTGGCAGCAGCATCATGGCTTGGGCCTGCTTTTCTTCAGCAGGGACAGAAAATTGATGGGAAGATGGATGGAGCCAAATACAGGACCATTCTTGAAGAAAATCTGTTTGAGTCTGCAAAAGACCTGAGACTGGGACGGAGATTTGTTTTCCAACAAGACAATGATCCCAATCATAAAGCAAAATTTACAATGGAATGGTTCACAAATAAACGTATCCAGGTGTTAGAATGGCCAAGTCAAAGTCCAGACCTCAATCCAATGGAGAATCTGTGGAAAGAGCTGAAAACTGCTGTTCACAAACGATCTCCATCAACCCTCACTGAGCTCAAGCTGTTTGCCAAGGAAGAATGGGCAAGAATTTCAGTCTCTCGATGTACAAAACTGATAGAGACATACCCCAAGCGACTTGCAGCTGTAATCGCAGCAAAAGGTCGCGCAACAAAGTGTTAAGTTAAAGGGGCCGAATAATATTGCATGCCCCACTTTTCAGTTTTTGAATTTTCACAAAAATTTAAAATAACCAATAAATTTCATTTAACTTCACAATTGTGTTCTACTTGTTGTTGATTCTTCACCAAAAATTTACATTTGGTATCTATATGTTTGAAGCATGATATGTGGGAAAAGGTTCAAGAGCTCCAGGGAGCCAAATACTTTCACAAGGCACTGTATATATAAAATATTCATTATGTAAACTGAGGGGCAGGTTAATGAGGGATCAGTGACCTGTCAGAAGTCTTACACATGAATACCTAATCAGAGCATCACATGAAGCCCACAGGCCGCCCTGGAACACGAGAATATAAAAAAACTATAGGGAGAAAAATACTTTATCTAAAAAACTAATTAAAGCTGCCAAAAAGGAAACAGAGAAGCACATTGCTAAGGAGAGTAAAACTAATCCCAAACTGTTCTTCAACTATATCAATAGTAAAAGAATAAAAACTGAAAATGTAGGCCCCTTAAAAAATAGTGAGGAAAGAATGGTTGTAGATGACGAGGAAAAAGCTAACATATTAAACACCTTCTTCTCCACGGTATTCACGGTGGAAAATGAAATGCTAGGTGAAATCCCAAGAAACAATGAAAACCCTATATTAAGGGTCACCAATCTAACCCAAGAAGAGGTGCGAAACCGGCTAAATAAGATTAAAATAGATAAATCTCCGGGTCCGGATGGCATACACCCACGAGTACTAAGAGAACTAAGTAATGTAATAGATAAACCATTATTTCTTATTTTTAGTGACTCTATAGCAACAGGGTCTGTTCCGCAGGACTGGCGCATAGCAAATGTGGTGCCAATATTCAAAAAGGGCTCTAAAAGTGAACCTGGAAATTATAGGCCAGTAAGTCTAACCTCTATTGTTGGTAAAATATTTGAAGGGTTTCTGAGGGATGTTATTCTGGATTATCTCAATGAGAATAACTGTGTAACTCCATATCAGCATGGGTTTATGAGAAATCGCTCCTGTCAAACCAATCTAATCAGTTTTTATGAAGAGGTAAGCTATAGACTGGACCACGGTGAGTCATTGGACGTGGTATATCTCGATTTTTCCAAAGCGTTTGATACCGTGCCGCACAAGAGGTTGGTACACAAAATGAGAATGCTTGGTCTGGGGGAAAATGTGTGTAAATGGGTTAGTAACTGGCTTAGTGATAGAAAGCAGAGGGTGGTTATAAATGGTATAGTCTCTAACTGGGTCGCTGTGACCAGTGGGGTACCGCAGGGGTCAGTATTGGGACCTGTTCTCTTCAACATATTCATTAATGATCTGGTAGAAGGTTTACACAGTAAAATATCGATATTTGCAGATGATACAAAACTATGTAAAGCAGTTAATACAAGAGAAGATGGTATTCTGCTACAGATGGATCTGGATAAGTTGGAAACTTGGGCTGAAAGGTGGCAGATGAGGTTTAACAATGATAAATGTAAGGTTATACACATGGGAAGAGGGAATCAATATCACCATTACACACTGAACGGGAAACCACTGGGTAAATCTGACAGGGAGAAAGACTTGGGGATCCTAGTTAATGATAAACTTACCTGGAGCAGCCAGTGCCAGGCAGCAGCTGCCAAGGCAAACAGGATCATGGGGTGCATTAAAAGAGGTCTGGATACACATGATGAGAGCATTATACTGCCTCTGTACAAATCCCTAGTTAGACCGCACATGGAGTACTGTGTCCAGTTTTGGGCACCGGTGCTCAGGAAGGATATAATGGAACTAGAGAGAGTACAAAGGAGGGCAACAAAATTAATAAAGGGGATGGGAGAACTACAATACCCAGATAGATTAGCGAAATTAGGATTATTTAGTCTAGAAAAAAGACGACTGAGGGGCGATCTAATAACCATGTATAAGTATATAAGGGGACAATACAAATATCTCGCTGAGGATCTGTTTATACCAAGGAAGGTGACGGGCACAAGGGGGCATTCTTTGCGTCTGGAGGAGAGAAGGTTTTTCCACCAACATAGAAGAGGATTCTTTACTGTTAGGGCAGTGAGAATCTGGAATTGCTTGCCTGAGGAGGTGGTGATGGCGAACTCAGTCGAGGGGTTCAAGAGAGGCCTGGATGTCTTCCTGGAGCAGAACAATATTGTATCATACAATTATTAGGTTCTGTAGAAGGACGTAGATCTGGGGATTTATTATGATGGAATATAGGCTGAACTGGATGGACAAATGTCTTTTTTCGGCCTTACTAACTATGTTACTATGTTACTATGTAATATCATTAACTCAATACTGAAAATAAAGATTAAACAACAACCACAAGATGGATTTCATCAACCAAGGTATCATTTTAATCAGTATAACTGTGCCAACCTGAGACTTTATGTAGGTTACTGTACAAAATCCTGCTGACAGATTCCCTTTTACATCATATTTTAATACCTGCCTACTTGGATTCAGCTGCAAATGTTCAATACATAAATCATTTCACCAGAGGTAAATGAAGATTAGTGAACTCCAACAGTGATATATAAAAAATAATCAGTTCAATTTGGAGTCTGACGCTATAGTATAATTACTTGTAGAAAAAAATAAGGATACTTTTTCCTCTGGCACAAAAAATTAATTTGACCTTCAAAACACAGTAAAAAATGTACCTGCGGAAGCCCTAGCATAAATCACCATATTTAGAGTGCGTGAGTGGATTTTGTTACCAGAGCTACTGTCACTTTCAGCATACATTTCACATCCATTATAGAGCTCATTATAAAATACCTATTAAATTTGTGTTAGCTAACAATAGTATTAGTAACGTGTTTTCACCAAGTAGGACAAGACCTAAAATCAACAGATAGATAAAGGAGATACAGCACGAATCTGCAAAATAAATTATTCTGCTTACAGATGAACTGATTTTATATTTACATCCTGAAATATTGTTACTGTATATCATAATGAATATTAGTTTATCACAGCGGGATAGGGAATATAGTAATACTTGCAACCATTTATCCTTGACAAATAACATAGTAACATAGTAACATAGTTAGTAAGGCCGAAAAAAGACATTTGTCCATCCAGTTCAGCCTATATTCCATCATAATAAATACCCAGATCTACGTCCTTCTACAGAACCTAATAATTGTATGATACAATATTGTTCTGCTCCAGGAAGACATCCAGGCCTCTCTTGAACCCCTCGACTGAGTTCGCCATCACCACCTCCTCAGGCAAGCAATTCCAGATTCTCACTGCCCTAACAGTAAAGAATCCTCTTCTATGTTGGTGGAAAAACCTTCTCTCCTCCAGACGCAAAGAATGCCCCCTTGTGCCCGTCACCTTCCTTGGTATAAACAGATCCTCAGCGAGATATTTGTATTGTCCCCTTATATACTTATACATGGTTATTAGATCGCCCCTCAGTCGTCTTTTTTCTAGACTAAATAATCCTAATTTCGCTAATCTATCTGGGTATTGTAGTTCTCCCATCCCCTTTATTAATTTTGTTGCCCTCCTTTGTACTCTCTCTAGTTCCATTATATCCTTCCTGAGCACCGGTGCCCAAAACTGGACACAGTACTCCATGTGCGGTCTAACTAGGGATTTGTACAGAGGCAGTATAATGCTCACATCATGTGTATCCAGACCTCTTTTAATGCACCCCATGATCCTGTTTGCCTTGGCAGCTGCTGCCTGGCACTGGCTGCTCCAGGTAAGTTTATCATTAACTAGGATCCCCAAGTCCTTCTCCCTGTCAGATTTACCCAGTGGTTTCCCGTTCAGTGTGTAATGGTGATATTGATTCCCTCTTCCCATGTGTATAACCTTACATTTATCATTGTTAAACCTCATCTGCCACCTTTCAGCCCAAGTTTCCAACTTATCCAGATCCATCTGTAGCAGAATACTATCTTCTCTTGTATTAACTGCTTTACATAGTTTTGTATCATCTGCAAATATCGATATTTTACTGTGTAAACCTTCTACCAGATCATTAATGAATATGTTGAAGAGAACAGGTCCCAATACTGACCCCTGCGGTACCCCACTGGTCACAGCGACCCAGTTAGAGACTATACCATTTATAACCACCCTCTGCTTTCTATCACTAAGCCAGTTACTAACCCATTTACACACATTTTCCCCCAGACCAAGCATTCTCATTTTGTGTACCAACCTCTTGTGCGGCACGGTATCAAACGCTTTGGAAAAATCGAGATATACCACGTCCAATGACTCACCGTGGTCCAGTCTATAGCTTACCTCTTCATAAAAACTGATTAGATTGGTTTGACAGGAGCGATTTCTCATAAACCCATGCTGATATGGAGTTAAACAGTTATTCTCATTGAGATAATCCAGAATAACATCCCTCAGAAACCCTTCAAATATTTTACCAACAATAGAGGTTAGACTTACTGGCCTATAATTTCCAGGTTCACTTTTAGAGCCCTTTTTGAATATTGGCACCACATTTGCTATGCGCCAGTCCTGCGGAACAGACCCTGTCGCTATAGAGTCACTAAAAATAAGAAATAATGGTTTATCTATTACATTACTTAGTTCTCTTAGTACTCGTGGGTGTATGCCATCCGGACCCGGAGATTTATCTATTTTAATCTTATTTAGCCGGTTTCGCACCTCTTCTTGGGTTAGATTGGTGACCCTTAATATAGGGTTTTCATTGTTTCTTGGGATTTCACCTAGCATTTCATTTTCCACCGTGAATACCGTGGAGAAGAAGGTGTTTAATATGTTAGCTTTTTCCTCGTCATCTACAACCATTCTTTCCTCACTATTTTTTAAGGGGCCTACATTTTCAGTTTTTATTCTTTTACTATTGATATAGTTGAAGAACAGTTTGGGATTAGTTTTACTCTCCTTAGCAATGTGCTTCTCTGTTTCCTTTTTGGCAGCTTTAATTAGTTTTTTAGATAAAGTATTTTTCTCCCTATAGTTTTTTAGAGCTTCAATGGTGCCATCCTGCTTTAGTAGTGCAAATGCTTTCTTTTTACTGTTAATTGCCTGTCTTACTTCTTTGTTTAGCCACATTGGGTTTTTCCTATTTCTAGTCCTTTTATTCCCACAAGGTATAAACCGCTTACACTGCCTATTTAGGATGTTCTTAAACATTTCCCATTTATTATCTGTATTCTCATTTCTGAGGATATTGTCCCAGTCTACCAGATTAAGGGCATCTCTAAGCTGGTCAAACTTTGCCTTCCTAAAGTTCAATGTTTTTGTGACTCCCTGACAAGTCCCCCTAGTGAAAGACAGGTGAAACGGCACAATATTGTGGTCGCTATTTCCTAGATGCCCGACCACCTGCAGATTTGTTATTCTGTCAGGTCTATTAGATAGTATTAGGTCTAAAAGTGCTGCTCCTCTGGTTGGATTCTGCACCAATTGTGAAAGATAATTTTTCTTGGTTATTAGCAGAAACCTGTTGCCTTTATGGGTTTCACAGGTTTCTGTTTCCCAGTTAATATCCGGGTAGTTAAAGTCCCCCATAACCAGGACCTCATTATGGGTTGCAGCTTCATCTATCTGCTTTAGAAGTAGACTTTCCATGGTTTCTGTTATATTTGGGGGTTTGTAACAGACCCCAATGAGAATTTTGTTACCATTTTTCCCTCCATGAATTTCGACCCATATGGACTCGACATCCTCATTCCCTTCGCTAATATCCTCCCTTAAAGTGGACTTTAGACAAGACTTTACATAGAGACAAACCCCTCCTCCTCTCCGATTTTTACGATCCTTTCTAAACAGACTGTAACCCTGTAAGTTAACTGCCCAGTCATAGCTTTCATCTAACCATGTCTCGGTTATTCCCACTATGTCAAAGTTACCTGTAGATATTTCTGCTTCTAGTTCTTCCATCTTGTTTGTCAGGCTTCTGGCGTTTGCGAGCATGCAGTTTAGAGGATTTTGTTTTGTTCCAATCTCCTCACTGTGGATTGTTTTAGAAATGTTCTTACCTCCCTTCTGAGTATGTTTTCCTGGGTCGTCTTTGTTCGAGTCTAATGTTTTTCTTCCCGTCCCCTCTTCTTCTAGTTTAACGCCCTCCTGATGAGTGTAGCGAGTCTTCTGGCGAATGTGTGTTTCCCAGGTTTGTTGAGGTGTAGTCCGTCTCTGGCGAGGAGTCCATCATACCAGTAATTCACACCGTGGTCCAGGAATCCAAATCCTTGTTGTCTGCACCATCGTCTTAGGAATATGGGTTTTCAAAATGCATACTATGATTCTACAGGTCACCAAGTAAAAATTAGCTAGGTTTTGCTTTTACTTTATCCCCGCTGTTCTCCTGAGTATTCCATTTTTTTTGTCTTAATCTGTCATATAGTTCCAAACATATGGGTCTTTTTATGTAGCGCTAAGTTATATGGTCTTTACCAATTGGGCATGGCTCACAGGATTCTCATTAGGCTGCACTATGGGAAAAAAAAAACTCCTTGAAAAAGACCATAAAAATTAACATACAATTAAAAGGCCTCAATCGCTATAACTGGATGGTGGATTTAAAATAAAAAAACAAAGAAAAATATATACTCAGAAACAGCAGGAATAAATTAGCCAGACAAACCAAAACTGGAAATTTTTGATAAGTCAAGCTCTCTTTTTAAGGAAATCTGCCAGTAGGATCATTCCTCCTAAACCGTCTACATGGGCATGTGAGTTATAGAAAGATCTATGCAATGATAGCTTCAATCCAATATCTTATTCAAGAGACACCAGAAAAAGTGGCATCACTTGACCCACAGTAGAAATTTTATAATGGTGCAGCAGTCAGGCATGCACCATGCATGAGGCAGGGTCTGGGCCAGCATTAACAGCTTTGAATTTAAGTTAAAATTAAGAGGTGGGTGAGGGACCAGTGTAGGCCTGCTGTGCTGGGAGCCCTGCCAAATTCAGGCAACACACATGAAGGAGACCCAACCTGAGGTCAAAACATTTCCAAAAATTAGGAGCAAGCACCAGGAAAAGTGGCATTAATTCACCCACAATATAAATTTTATAATGGTGCAGCATGCATGGATCGGATAGGGCCTGGCCCAGCATTCCTAGTTTACAAATTGATAAGTAAGAGGTAGATGAGTGAAAAGTGTAGGCCTGGTGCTCTGAGACCCCGTCCACTACAGGCAACCCACCAGATGGATACCCAACTTGAAGTCTCTACATTTCCAAAAATTATTGGCACACACCACTAAAGTGGCTTCAATTTCCCCAGAGTAGAAATAGTATAATGGGGCTCTGTGACACCTACCACTACAAGGAGACCTGAATAAGATTCCCAATTTACCAAAAATTTGGCAAAAGGAAGCAAACGGAAGAGGAATAGGAGGAATATTAGGTGCTCTAAAAAAAGGCAAATTGTAAAATTGACAGCGGTGGACACACCTTCTGATTATTGCGCCATCTTGGAAATTGTTAGTAACATTAGTAGCAACAGCAGCCAGAGAAGCCATGACAAAGGTGTCACAGACTGCAATAACATAAGATCAATGCAGCACACTGAAAAGTACACCATTAAATAGGCTGCAATAGTCATTGGAGATGAAAGTTAGGCAGTCTATATTTTCAGGCGACAGCCGAATGCACTTATCCATCAGGACACTTCCAGCAGCGCTGAAGACACGTTCTGAGAGACAAAACCTCCAAAGCATGACTGGCAAGCTCAAGCCACTCTTCCATTTTTGAAGACCAAAACGCAAAAGGAACCAAACCCCTGATTGCATAGATATTAAGTTTGATATAGTCCTGCACCATCCTCTCCAGTCGTTCACTATGTGTCAGGCTTATACTCTGTTGAGCTGGTGCACGAGATGGTCTAAAAAATGTGTGAAACAACTCTCAGAAATTACTGCTGCCACTTACCCTGCTGCTGCTAATGCATGACAAAGAACTTGACAATCTCGGGTTGGAAGTCTAGAACTGCGATGCACATTGTGTGCCTCACTGCTGTCTTGGGGAAAACCAAGCATGTTTCGATACTCCAGCATTTGCGCGTCACTTTCTAGGGAGGGAAGCATCTAGCAAAATTTACTCTTGTACCGTGGAACTAACAGAGTGGCAACCCAGTAGTCAGCACTATTTCTAATCCTAACAATATGGGCATCATGCAGTGCAGCAAGAAGGCGCTCATGTGTCGGGCGCTTCCATGAGATCCAGGTCCTTGGTGTGTTGGTGGCAGGGGTAACACTCAAGTTTGCTCCCTCTGTCCCCTCCCACCAACCATGGACAAAAGAGAGGGGATCATTATCTTCTTCATATCCTGACTGTTGCGTGGCCATCACCTGTTCCTCCTCCATTTGTTGCTCGGCTCCTGCACCTTCACTAATAATATGTCTGGTACTATGAACCCCCCTTGATTGCTGTAATCCACCCTCCCATGGCACCCACCTGTGCGACGACAGTCCGGAACTTAGAGTTATTGTTATCCATTCCACATTCCCCTCTTCTTGCTCCTCTGGGACCACCACCTCCTCCCGCAAACTAGTCAAAGAGTGCTCCAGCATGTACACACTTGGTCAAAATTGTTGGTACCCCTCGTTTAATGACAGAAAAACCCACAATAGTCACAGAAATAACTTGAATCTGACAAAAGTAATAATAAATAAAAGATCTATGAAAATGAACAAATGAAAGTCAGACATTGCTTTTCAACCATGCTTCCACAGAATGTATAAAAAAATAAAACTCATGAAATAGGCCTGGACAGAAATGATGGTACCCCTGAAAATAATGTGAAAAAAGGGACAGGTTAAATTAAGGTTAAATTAAGGTGTGTCCACTAACTAGCATCACAGGTGTCTACAGTCTTGTAATCAGTGAGTGGGCCTGTATATATGGCTACAGATACTCACTGTGCTGTTTGGTGACATGGTGTGTATCACACTCAACATGGACCAGAGGAAGCAAAGGAAAGAGTTGTCTCAGGAGATTAGAAAGAAAATTATAGACAAACATGTTAAAGGTAAAAGTTATAAGACCATCTCCAAGCAGCGTGATGTTCCTGTGACTACAGTTACACATATTATTCAGAAATTTAAGATATATGAGACTGTAGCCAACCTCCCTGGATGTGGCTGCAGGAAGAAAATTGATAAATCAAAGAGACGGATAATACGAATGGTAACAAAAGAGCACAGAAAAACTTCTAAACAGGTGAACTTCAAGCTCAAGGAACATCAGTGTCAGATCACACCATCCATCATTGTATGAGCCAAAGTGGACTTCATGGAAGACGACCAAGGAGGACACCATTATTGAAAAAAAAATAATAAAAATGCCAGATTGGAACTTGCCAAACTACATGTTGACAAGCCACAAAGCTTGTGGGAGAATGTCATAAGGACAGATGAGACAAAAATGGAACTTTTTGGCAAGACACATCAGCTCTATGTTCACATACAGAAAAATTAAGCATATCAAGAAAAGAACACTGTTCCTACTGTGAAACATGTTCTGCGGATGCTTTGCTGCATCTGGAACAGGGTGTCTAGAATCTGTGCAGGGTACAATGAAATCTCAAGACTATCAAGGGATTCTAGAGAGAAATGTGCTACTCAGTGTCAGAAAGCTTGGTCTCAGTCACAGGTCATGGGTCTTGCAACAGGATAATAACCCAAAACACACAGCTAAAAACACCCAAGAATGGTTAAGAGGAAAACATTGGACTATTCTGAAGTGGTCTTCTATGAGCCCTGACCTAAATCCTATTGAGCATCTTTGGAAAGATATGAAACATGGTGTGTGGAGAAGGCAACCTTCAAACATGAGACAACTGCAGCAGTTTGCTCTTGAGGAGTTGGCCAAAATACCTGTTGAGAGGTACAGAAGTCTCATTGACAGTTACAGAAATTGTTTGATTGCAGGGATTGCCTCAGAAAGTTAACAATCAGTATTTATTTGCTGAGATAGTGGGGCTGGACCACAGAATTAGTACAAAGGATTGAGATGCTGAAATGTGGACTGGTGATGGGACCACACAACTGACAGAAATGATTGATATCCCAAAATGTAGACTGGTGGATGGACCACCCAATTAGCACAAAGAATTTATATGCTGAAATGTGTACTAGTGGCTGGACCACACAATTAACACAAAGGATTGATATGCTGAAGTGGTGACTGGTCGCTGCACCACAGAATCAGTAGCACTATGGATATATATGCCAACGTCGCGACTTGTGGATGCACCACAGAATTACTGTAGCACTCCAGAATTATATGCTGGAAGGCCGATTGGACACGGGATCTGTTATGGACCTGGTGGTTAGGAGCACCCGGAATGACCTGATGGTTAAACTACCACAGGACAAGCTCTGGGAAGTGGGAGCTCTGCTGACCGCAACCCCTAATCCTATCACACAACTAGAAATAGCCGTGGAGCGTACCTAACATGACCTAGACGCCTCTTCACAGCCAAAGAGCTAACTAGCCCTGAAGATAGAAAATAAAGCCTACCTTGCCTCAGAGAAATTCCCCAAAGGAAAAGGCAGCCCCCCACATATATTGACTGTGAGTTAAGATGAAAGTCACAAACACAGAAATGAAACAGGTTTCAGCAAAGGGAGGCCAGACTTACTAAACAGACTGAGGATAGGAAAGGTATCTTTGCGGTCAGCACAAAAATCTACAAAAGACCACGCAGAGTGTGCAAAAAGACCTCCGCACCGACTCACGGTGTGGAGGTGCCACTCTGCATCCCAGAGCTTCCAGCTAGCAAGACAAAATCATGATGGCCAACTGGACAAGGAAACAATGAACAAATAATAACTAGCAGGGACTTAGCTTCTGCTGGAGAAGACAGGTCACCAGAAAGATCCAAGAGCGAACTGAACCAGTACAAGAACATTGACAGCTGGCATGGAGTAACGATCTGAGTGGAGTTAAATAGGGCAGCCAGCCAAAAAATAACCTACGTCACCTGTGGAAGGAGTTAAATAGAACAGCCAGCCAAAGAATAAATTACGTCACCTGTGGAAGGAACCTCAGAAGCAGCAGCCCCACTCACAGCCACCAGAGGGAGTCCATGAACAGAACTCGCCGAAGAACCATTCATGACCACAGGAGGGAGTTCGAAAACAGAATTCACAACAGTACCCCCCCCCTTGAGGAGGGGTCACCGAACCCTCACCAGAGCCCCCAGGCCGATCAGGATGAGCCAAATGAAAGGCACGAACTAGATCGGCAGCATGAACATCAGAGGCAAAAACCCAGGAATTATCTTCCTGACCATAACCCTTCCACGTGACCAGGTACTGGAGTTTCCGTCTCGAAATACGAGAATCAAAAATCTTCTCCACCACATACTCCAACTCCCCCTTGACCAACACCGGGGCAGGAGGATCAACGGAGGGAACCATAGGCGCCACGTATCTCCGCAATAACGACCTATGGAACACATTATGGATGGCAAAAGAAGCTGGAAGGGCCAAACGAAATGACACAGGATTGAGAACCTCAGAAATCTTATACGGACCAATGAAACGAGGCTTAAACTTAGGAGAGGAAACCTTCATAGGAACATGACGAGATGACAACCAAACCAAATCCCCAACACGAAGTCGGGGACCAACACAGTGCCGGCGGTTAGCGAAACGTTGAGCCTTCTCCTGGGACAATGTCAAATTGTCCACCACATGAGTCCAAATCTGCTGCAACCTGTCCACCACTGTATCCACACCAGGACAGTCCGAAGGCTCAACCTGCCCTGAAGAGAAACGAGGATGGAAACCAGAATTACAGAAAAAAGGCGAAACCAAAGTAGCCGAGCTGGCCCAATTATTAAGGGCGAACTCAGCCAAAGGCAAGAAGGACACCCAATCATCCTGATCAGCAGAAACAAAGCATCTCAGATATGTCTCCAAAGTCTGATTAGTTCGTTCGGTTTGGCCATTTGTCTGAGGATGGCAAGCCGAAGAAAAAGACAAATCAATGCCCATCTTAGCACAAAAGGACCGCCAAAACCTCGAAACAAACTGGGAACCTCTGTCAGAAACAATATTCTCTGGAATGCCATGCAAACGAACCACATGCTGGAAAAACAATGGCACCAAATCAGAGGAGGAAGGCAATTTAGACAAGGGTACCAAATGAACCATCTTAGAGAAGCGATAACAAACCACCCAAATGACTGACATTCTTTGAGAGACAGGGAGATCTGAAATAACATCCATGGAAATATGCGTCCAGGGCCTCTTCGGGACCGGCAAGGGCAGAAGCAACCCACTGGCACGAGAACAGCAGGGCTTACCCCGAGCACAAGTCCCACAGGACTGCACAAAAGAACGCACATCCCGTGACAAAGAAGGCCACCAAAAGGATCTAGCCACCAAATCTCTGGTACCAAAGATTCCAGGATGACCCGCCAACACCGAACAATGAACCTCAGAGATAACTCTACTAGTCCATCTATCAGGGACAAACAGTTTCTCCGCTGGACAACGGTCAGGTCTATCAGCCTGAAACTTCTGCAGCACACGCCGCAAATCAGGGGAGATGGCAGACAAAATTACCCCCTCTTTGAGAATACCCGCCGGCTCAGGAACACCCGGAGAGTCAGGCACAAAACTCCTTGACAGGGCATCAGCCTTCACATTCTTAGAGCCCGGAAGGTATGAAGCCACAAAATCAAAACGGGAGAAAAACAGCGACCATCGAGCCTGTCTAGAATTCAACCGTTTGGCAGACTCGAGATAAGTCAAATTCTTGTGATCCGTCAAGACCACCACGCGATGCTTGGCTCCTTCAAGCCAATGTCGCCACTCCTCGAATGCCCACTTCATGGCCAACAACTCTCGATTGCCAACATCATAATTGCGCTCAGCAGGCGAGAATTTTCTAGAAAAGAAGGCACATGGTTTCATCACCGAGCCATCAGAACTTCTTTGCGACAAAACAGCCCCTGCTCCAATCTCAGAAGCATCAACCTCAACCTGAAACGGGAGCGAAACATCTGGCTGGCACAACACAGGGGCAGAAGAAAAATGACGCTTCAACTCCTGAAAAGCCTCTACAGCCGCCGAGGACCAATTGACCACATCAGCACCTTTCTTGGTCAAATCAGTCAACGGTTTAGCAACACTAGAAAAATTAGCGATGAAGCGACGGTAAAAATTAGCAAAGCCCAGGAACTTCTGCAGGCTCTTCACAGATGTCGGCTGAGTCCAATCATAAATGGCCTGAACTTTAACAGGGTCCATCTCGATAGTAGAAGGGGAAAAAATGAAACCCAAAAATGAAACCTTCTGAACCCCAAAGAGACACTTCGACCCCTTCACAAACAAGGAATTCGCACGAAGGACCTGAAACACCATTCTGAACTGCTTCACATGAGACTCCCAATCATCCGAAAAGACCAAAATATCATCCAAATATACAATCATGAATCTATCCAGGTACTCTCGGAAGATGTCATGCATAAAGGACGGAAACACAGATGGAGCATTAGAAATCCCGAATGGCATAACCAGGTACTCAAAATGGCCCTCGGGCGTATTAAATGCTGTTTTCCATTCATCGCCCTGTTTAATTCGCACAAGATTATACGCCCCTCGAAGATCTATCTTGGTGAACCAACTAGCCCCCTTAATCCGAGCAAACAAATCAGACAGCAGCGGCAAAGGGTACTGAAATTTGACTGTGATCTTATTAAGAAGGCGGTAATCAATACAAGGTCTCAAAGAGCCATCCTTCTTGGCCACAAAAAAGAACCCTGCTCCCAACGGTGATGACGACGGGCGAATATGACCTTTCTCCAAGGATTCCTTTATATAACTCCGCATAGCGGCGTGCTCTGGCACAGATAAATTAAACAGTCGGCCCTTAGGAAACTTACTACCAGGAATTAAATTAATAGCACAATCGCAATCCCTATGAGGAGGTAAGGCACCAGATTTGGGCTCTTCAAATACATCCCGGTAATCTGACAAAAACTCAGGGACTTCAGAAGGAGTGGAAGGCGAAATTGACAGCAATGGAACATCACCATGTACCCCCTGACAACCCCAGCCGGACACAGACATAGATTTCCAATCCAACACTGGATTATGGACCTGTAGCCATGGCAACCCCAAAACGACCACATCATGCAGATTATGCAACACAAAAAAGCGAATATCCTCCTGATGTGCAGGAGCCATGCACATGGTCAATTGAGTCCAGTACTGAGGCTTATTCTTGGTCAAAGGCGTAGCATCAATTCCTCTCAATGGAATAGGATACTGCAAGGGCTCCAAGAAAAAACCACAGCGCCTGGCAAACTCCAAGTCCATCAAATTCAGGGCAGTGCCTGAATCCACAAATGCCATAACAGAATAGGATGACAGAGAGCAAATCAGAGTAACGGACAAAAGAAATTTAGACTGTACCGTACCAATGGTGGCAGACCTAGCAAACCGCTTAGTGCGCTTAGGACAATCGGAGATAGCATGAGTGGAATCACCACAGTAAAAACACAGCCCATTCCGACGTCTGTGTTCTTGCCGTTCAGCTCTGGTCAAAGTCCTATCACATTGCATAGGCTCAGGCCTATGCTCAGAGAATACCGCCAAATGGTGCACAGCTTTGCGCTCATGCAAGCGCCGATCGATCTGAATGGCCAAGGACATAGACTCATTCAGACCAGCAGGCGTGGGAAATCCCACCATGACATCCTTAAGGGCTTCAGAAATACCCTTTCTGAAAATTGCCGCCAGGGCACACTCATTCCACTGAGTAAGCAAAGACCACTTTCTAAACTTCTGACAGTACACCTCCGCTTCATCCTGACCCTGACACAAAGCCAGCAAGATTTTCTCTGCCTGATCCACTGAATTTGGTTCATCATGAAGCAATCCAAGCGCCAGAAAAAACGCATCTACATCACGCAATGCAGGATCTCCTGGCGCAAGGGAAAATGCCCAGTCTTGAGGGTCACCACGCAACAAAGAAATAATGATTTTTACTTGTTGAACGGGGTCACCAGAGGAGCGGGGTTTCAAAGCTAGAAACAGTTTACAATTATTTTTGAAATTCAGGAATTTAGATCTATCCCCAGAAAACAAATCAGGAATTGGAATTCTAGGCTCTAACATCGGATTCTGAACCACAAAATCTTGAATGTTTTGTACCCTTGCAGTTAGATGATCCACACAAGAGGACAGACCTTGAATGTCCATATCTACACCTGTGTCCAGAACCACCCAGAGGTTAAGGGGAAAAGAAAGACAAAAAACACTGCAGAGAAAAAAAAATGGTCTCAGAACTTCTCTTATCCCTCTATTGAGATGCATTAATACTTTTGGCCAGCTGTACTGTTATGGACCTGGTGGTTAGGAGCACCCGGAATGACCTGATCGTTAAACTACCACAGGACAAGCTCTGGGAAGTGGGAGCTCTGCTGACCGCAACCCCTAATCCTATCACACAACTAGAAATAGCCGTGGAGCGTACCTAACATGACCTAGACGCCTCTTCACAGCCAAAGAGCTAACTAGCCCTGAAGATAGAAAATAAAGCCTACCTTGCCTCAGAGAAATTCCCCAAAGGAAAAGGCAGCCCCCCAAATATATTGACTGTGAGTTAAGATGAAAGTCACAAACACAGAAATGAAACAGGTTTCAGCAAAGGGAGGCCAGACTTACTAAACAGACTGAGGATAGGAAAGGTATCTTTGCGGTCAGCACAAAAAACTACAAAAGACCACGCAGAGTGTGCAAAAAGACCTCCGCACCGACTCACGGTGTGGAGGTGCCACTCTGCATCCCAGAGCTTCCAGCTAGCAAGACAAAATCATGATAGCCAACTGGACAAGGAAACAATGAACAAATAATAACTAGCAGGGACTTAGCTTCTGCTGGAGTAGACAGGTCACCAGAAAGATCCAAGAGCGAACTGAACCAGTACAAGAACATTGACAGCTGGCATGGAGTAACGATCGGAGTGGAGTTAAATAGAACAGCCAGCCAAAGAATAAACTACGTCACCTGTGGAAGGAACCTCAGAAGCAGCAGCTCCACTCACAGCCACCAGAGGGAGTCCAAGAACAGAACTCGCCGAAGTACCATTCATGACCACAGGAGGGAGTTCGAAAACAGAATTCACAACAGGGATCCTATCTATCTGAAATAGCTAAGAATAAACCACCTAGCTAACTATTTGACTACTTGCAGCATCAGCAGCCTCACTACACTGTTACACTCACAAAGTGGCGCTGAAGCCACATGTCCGGTTTTTATATGGAGAGGGACATGTGACTTCGGCAGCCAATGACACAAGCCTTTGTATCTGGACATAGTGGATGGTTTCTGTGCCCTGATTGGCTGCGGAAATCTCCAGTCATTAAGTTAATTTAAAAAAAAGAATAACAGTCCGGAGCTCCACTGACCTCTCCCCACCCATTCCCCTCATCAAACACGTCCCCCCTCTCATCGGACAGCAGCACTATTGTAGCCAGAGTCCTAACAAAAGCATTAGTGGAAACTTGATCATTTACCTTAATTTGGTCGCATTTTGCTGAATTTGAGAAAAATATTTGGGAATCAGAACACGAATACAAATTTGCAAGGTTTGTACCGAATTTGAGATTGGCAAACTTTTTCCAAACAGGTTCGCTCATCTCTAGTTAAGATCTATGGGCAGGACACAAATCTCCCTGAGAATCTACCTCCAGAGATTTTATAAATGAAAGGGGGCAATACCTATGTGATACATATAATGACTGATAGTCTGCTATTATGATATACATGTCACACTGGTAATTCTCTCTTTCATTTAAAATAAGTTCTGCAGGCAGATTCTTAAGGTGATCTGTGTAAGGCCCATGGATCCTAACCTTAAGATCTGTGTTTATATACCCGGCTTAATCACCATTCTGTGCTTTGGTTACAGTGCTGCTCCTGAATCATGCATTAGCGCTCCCTAGCAAGTTAAAGGGGTTGTCCACTACTAGGACTCCCCCTTCTCATTCCTCATGTTTGGTCCCATTAAATTATAAATACTTATACTCACCGTCTGTGCAGTGCCATTCCAGTAGTGTCAGCACTTGCATTCTTGAGGCTCATGTGAGGTTGCTACATCTCATGAGCCCTGCGCCCAATCAACGCTGGCATCACTGTCCCCACCTTTTGACATATTGATCATCAACAGGAAGCCAGGTCTACAACTGCTCTCTGATTTTCTCTTGGTGTTCAAGGTGTTAAGACTCATGTGACAAAACAACCTCATGTGAGCCCTGGGAACACGAGTGATGGCACTGCAGGAACAGGGCCGGCATGGAAGGGAGCATAATTGTTTTAATTTTAAAGGGGCCAAACATGAGGAATGAGAAGGGGTTGCCCAAATAGTGAACAACTCCTCTAGCATTGAGTTATAACCGAGATGTATGAAGAGAGGCTTTTGAATCATTGGGGGACCCACTGAAACATGCCTGAATATTATAGACGTCGTTGGATGATGTCGAATACAGACAGTTAACAGGAGAGCTTATTGGAAAGGAGTAACCACATTGGATACAGAGACTCTACTGTATACCACTGCTTTTCCATTTTATATTGCACAAAGACCAATGTAAAAAATCTGCAACCAATCTGCAAAATAAATCTGCAGCATATTCTTCGACTGTGAATACAGGTCCTTCTCAAAAAATTAGCATATAGTGTTAAATTTCATTATTTACCATAATGTAATGATTACAATTAAACTTTCATATATTATAGATTCATTATCCACCAACTGAAATTTGTCAGGTCTTTTATTGTTTTAATACTGATGATTTTGGCATACAACTCCTGATAACCCAAAAAACCTGTCTCAATAAATTAGCATATTTCACCCATCCAATCAAATAAAAGTGTTTTTTAATAACAAACAAAAAAACCAACAAATAATAATGTTCAGTTATGCACTCAATACTTGGTCGGGAATCCTTTCGCAGAAATGACTGCTTCAATGCGGCGTTGCATGTAGGCAATCAGCCTGTGACACTGCTGAGATGTTATGGAGGCCCAGGATGCTTCAATAGCGGCCTTAAGCTCATCCAGAGTGTTGGGTCTTGCGTCTCTCAACTTTCTCTTCACAATATCCCACAGATTCTCTATGGGGTTCAGGTCAGGAGAGTTGGCAGGCCAATTGAGCACAGTAATACCATGGTCAGTAAACCATTTACCAGTGGTTTTGGCACTGTGAGCAGGTGCCAGGTCGTGCTGAAAAATGAAATCTTCATCTCCATAAAGCATTTCAGCTGATGGAAGCATGAAGTGCTCCAAAATCTCCTGATAGCTAGCTGCATTGACCCTGCCCTTGATGAAACACAGTGGACCAACACCAGCAGCTGACATGGCACCCCACACCATCACTGACTGTGGGTACTTGACACTGGACTTCAGGCATTTTGGCATTTCCTTCTCCCCAGTCTTCCTCCAGACTCTGGCACCTTGATTTCCGAATGACATGCAAAATTTGCTTTCATCAGCAAAAAGTACTTGGGACCACTTAGCAACAGTCCAGTGCTGCTTCTCTGTAGCTCAAAAGTGGCTTTACCTGGGGAATGCGGCACCTGTAGCCCATTTCCTGCACACGCCTGTGCACGGTGGCTCTGGATGTTTCCACACCAGACTCAGTCCACTGCTTCCTCAGGTTCCCCAAGGTCTGGAATCGGTCCTTCTCCACAATCTTCCTCAGGGTCCGGTCTCCTCTTCTCGTTGTACAGCGTTTTCTGCCACATTGTTTCCTTCCAACAGACTTACCATTGAGGTGCCTTGATACAGCACTCTGGGAACAGCCTATTTGTTGAGAAATTTCTTTCTGGGTCTTACCCTCTTGCTTGAGGGTGTCAATGATGGCCTTCTTGACATCTGTCAGGTCGCTAGTCTTACCCATGATGGGGGTTTTGAGTAATGAACCAGGCAGGGAGTTTATAAAAGCCTCAGGTATCTTTTGCATGTGTTTAGAGTTAATTAGTTGATTCAGAAGATTAGGGTAATAGGTCGTTTAGAGAACCTTTTCTTGATATGCTAATTTATTGAGACAGGTTTTTTGGGTTATCAGGAGTTGTATGCCAAAATCATCAGTATTAAAACAATAAAAGACCTGACAAATTTCAGTTGGTGGATAATGAATCTATAATATATGAAAGTTTAATTGTAATCATTACATTATGGTAAATAATGAAATTTAACACTATATGCTAATTTTTTGAGAAGGACCTGTATACTCTGAAGTGGAGCTGAATGTTAATAGATTGTTTTCAGAAAGATAAATTCAGATATTACATTAGGAAAATTCTATTTAGCAAATTTTCCAGCAGACAGTGCATCTTCCTGTACTGCACAGGTGTTACAGTTATGAGGGTGTTGTGGTTATAAAAAGGTTTTAAAAAATATGAAAAAAACCCACAAAAGTTTAAGCCACCCCCTTTTGTCCCATTGAATTTAAAACAATTAAAAATATACACATATTTGATATCACTTTGTTCAGAAATGTTAAATGTATCAAAATATAAAAATCTGATTGGTAAACAGTGTAACAAAAAAAAATGCCAGGATTTTTTTTTGCCAGCAGCAATATTGCAATAGAATAAGAGGCGATGAAATCATTATATCTACCCCAAAATGGTATCAGTAAAAACATCTGCTCAGGGTGCCCTCAACACAGCATTATATATCTTGAAAATTGAAAAAACTACTTGTCTTAGGAAAAATCAACAAAAGAAAAATAAAATTTTATACAATTTTCATAATTTTTTGTCCACTTAAATAAATTACAAAACTACGGTATATACTCGAGTTTAAGCCAACCCGAGTATAAGCCGAGGCACCTAATTCTGCCACGGAAAACTGGGTAAGCTTATTGACTCGAGTATAAGCCAGGTATGCATTGTTCCCTCATCCCTGTCCTGGTATGCATGACTCACCCATTCCTGTCCTGGTATGCATGGCTCCCCCGTCCCTGTCCTGGTATGCATGGCTCCCAGATCCCTGTCCTTGTATGCATGGCTCCCCCATCGCTGTCTTGGTATGCATGGCTCCTCGGTCCTTGTCCTGCTTGCATGGCTCCTCCATTCCGTCCTGGTATGCAGGGCTCCTTATCTCCTATCCTACTCTCCCTCCAGCGTGCCCTCGCAACATCTTGCTGGTTGCACCTCAATTACCCACTTTCTGATCCTTTTTTAAATATTAGCACCACGTTTATAATATTATAGGAGGCTATTCCGAAATAAGACATTTATAGCACACTAGATGGTGGCCCTATTCTAACGCATCGGGTATTCTAGAATATGCATGTCCATGTGGTATATTGCACAGCCCACGTAGTATATTGCCCAGCCACGTAGTATATTGCCCAACCACGTAGTATATTGCACAGTCACGTACTATATTGCCCAGTCACATACTATATTGCCCAGCCACATAGTATATTGCCCAGCCACGTACTACATTGCCCAGCCACGTAGTATATTGCCCAGTCACGTACTATATTGCCCAGCCACATAGTATATTGCCCAGTCACGTAGTATATTGCCCAGTCACATAGTATATTGCCCAGCCACGTAGTATATTGCCCAGCCACATAGTATATTGCCCAGTCACGTAATATATTGCCCAGTCATGTACTATATTGCACAGTTACGTACTATATTGCCCAGCCACGTAGTATATTGCCCAGCCACATAGTATATTGCCCAGCCACGTAGTATATTGCCTAGTCACGTAGTATATTGCCCAGTCACATAGTATATTGCCCAGTCACGTAGTATATTGCACAGCCCGCATAGTATATTGCACAGCCCGCGTAGTATATTGCACAGCCTGCGTAGTATATTGCCCAGACTGCGAAGTATATTGCCCAGCGCACAGTGGCGTAACTACAAAGTGAGGGGCCCTGATGCGAACTTTCAAAAGGGGCCCCCCGCGCCAAAATATTTCCCACCGAAATTCACATTTTCCCTATTCATTTCGCACACTATAATTGTGTTGCAATGTTGTATAGTCTGACCTAATATGTTGTGAATTCCGCTCTTGGGCTCCCTCTGGTGGTTGTAAGTGGCACTTTTGTGAGTTCTGCTCTTGGGCTCCCTCTTGTGGTTTCAAGTGGTATGGCTGCTCCTTGGAGTTAGCTGTCTGCAGCTGCTTCCACTGATCGTCTTTTCTGCTTGGCTATTTATGCCTGGCTCTTTCCTTCAGCCAGTGCCACTTGTAAATGGTTCCTGGTTGGATTCACATCTCTTTGGATTTCCCTGTTATCCTGACTAGTTCAGCAAAGCTAAGTTCTTGCCTGCTCTTTTCTGTCCACAGATTGTGGACTTATCCGTTCTGTGCTTTCTATGTTTGTCCAGCTTATCAATATGAATTAATTCTGTCTTGCTGGAAGCTCTGGGAAGCAGATTTACCCTCCACACCTTTAGTCAGGTGTGGAGATTTTTTGTAAACTCTGCGTGGATTTTTGTAGTGTTTTATACTGATCGCACAGTATTCCATCCTGTCCTATCTATCAAGCTAGACTGGCCTCCAGTGCTCATCCTGGTTTCATTCTGTGTATGTCTTTTCCCTCTCCACTCACAGTCATTATTTGTGGGGGCTAATCTATCCTTTGGGGATTTTCTCTGAGGCAAGATAGTTTTCCTGCTTCTGTCTTTAGGGGTAGTTAGCTCTTAGGCTGTGACGAGGTGCCTAGGGAGAGTTAGGAGCATCCCACGGCTACTTCTAGTGTTGTGTTGAGCTTAGGGACTGCGGTCAGTACAGTTACCACTTCCTTCAGAGCTTGTTCCATGTTGCTCCTAAACCACCGCATCATAACACTAATACTGCCCTGTACTCGCTGAGAAAAATGATTTTATAACTAACATGTCCCTATAGTAATATGTCCTCCCTCGCTCTAATTCCAAGCACACTCCCGCCGTTTGAAATCTGTGTGCTGTTTCTTCCTGGTATGACGCTGCAGTGCGTCATTTCCGGACCTGTGCAGTGTGGGAGTGTATTGGGTGTACTGGTTGGCTCCGGAGCATGCGCACTGCACATTTTGATGCTGGCGAGTACACGCAATACACCCCCACAGTGCACATGCTGGGCTCTGCCCACAGCCGTGTACCATTCTTCCCAACTAGGAAATTTACAGCCGTACACACACGGCTTCGCTCCGAGAACCCATACACACAGGGCTCTGCTCCGTACACCTTGTACACACGCGGCTCTGCTTCTTACACCTTGTACACACGCGGCTCTGCTCCGTACACCTCGTACTCACGCGGCTCTGCTCCGTACACCTTGTACACACGCGGCTCTGCTCCCTACACCTTGTACACACGCGGCTCTGCTACGTACACCTTGTACACATGCGGCTCTGCTCCTTAACCTTGCACACACGCGGCTCCGCTCCTTACACCTTGCACACACGCGGCTCTGCTCCTTACACCTTGCACACACGTGGCTCTGCTGCTTACACCTTGCACACACGCGGCTCTGCTCCTTACATCTTGCACACACGCGGCTCTGCTGCTTACACCTTGCACACACGCGGCTCTGCTCCTTACACCTTGCACACACGCGGCTCTGCTCCTTACACCTTGCACACACGTGGCTCTGCTCTGTTATGTTCTGGTGGCCTTGGAGCAGCATGAGACATACTCTGGAGAAGGTGGTCCCTTTACTGACCGCAAACCCTGAACCTAGCAGCGCAACTAAAAGTAGCCGTGGGGGGTACCTAACTCTCCCTAGACCCCTCGGCACAGCCTAAGATCTAACTACCCCTAAAGACAGAAACAGGAAACCTATCTTGCCTCAGAGAAAATCCCCAAAGGATAGATAGCCCCCCACAATAATTGACTGTGAGAGGAGAGGGAAATAACATACGCAGATATGAAATCAGATTTCAGCATAGGAGGCCATACTAGCTAAAAGAAAGAATAGAACAGAGTACTATGCGGTCAGTATAAAAACTCTAGAAAATATCCACCACAGAAAATACGGATCACCACATCTGACTAAAGACATGGGGGGTATATCTGCATCTCCAGAGAAATAGCTAGGCTGCAAAAAAATCCTTCACAGACCAAGCTGGACAAGACAAAAACATGAAAATACACAGAACTATAAGGTCCACTGCAGGTGGACAGCAAAAACAAAGCCAGGACTTATCTTTGTAGAAAAACACAGCAAACTGGAGAGACCAGCAGGGAAGTGAATCCTTCAAGAACAATGAACAACTGGCACTGACTAAAGGATCCAGCAAAGCTATATACCCCAGTCAGTTTTGCAATTAGTAGATACACCTGTCCACTCTTGCAGTCCAGGCACAACTGCATTACCCTCTACAGCCACGGGAGGGAGCCCAAAAGCTGAATTCACAACACTGCTCCTTACACCTTGCACACACGCGGCTCTGCTTCTTACACCTTGCACACACACGCGGCTCTGCTCCTTGCACACACAGGGCTCTGCTCCCTACACCTTGTACACACGCGGCTCTGCTCCGTACACCTTGTACACACGCGGCTCTGCTCCTTACAACTTGCACACATGCGGCTCTGCTCCTTACACCTTGCACACACGCAGCTCTGCTCCTTACACCTTGCACACACGCGGCTCTGCTGCTTACACCTTGCACACACGCGGTTCTGCGCCTTACACCTTGCAAACACGCGGCTCTGCCCCTTACACCTTGCACACACGCGGCTCTGCTCCTTACACCTTGCACACATGTGGCAATGCTCCTTACACCTTGCACACACGCGGCTCTGCTCCTTACACCTTGCACACACGCAGCTCTGCTCCTTACACCTTGCACACACGCGGCTCTGCTCCTTACACCTTGCACATACGCAGCTCTGCTCCTTACACGTTGCACACACGCAGCTCTGCTCCTTACACCTTGCACACACGCGGCTCTGCTCTGTTATGTTCTGGTGGCCTTGGAGCAGCATGAGACGTACTCTGGAGAAGGTGGTCCCTGTACTGACCGCAAACCCTGAACCTAGCAGCGCAACTAAAAGTAGCCGTGGGGGGTACCTAACTCTCCCTAGACCCCTCGGCACAGCCTAAGATCTAACTACCCCTAAAGACAGAAACAGGAAACCTATCTTGCCTCAGAGAAAATCCCCAAAGGATAGAAAGCCCCCCACAAATATTGACTGTGAGAGGAGAGGGAAATAACATACGCAGATATGAAATCAGATTTCAGCATAGGAGGCCATACTAGCTAAAAGAAAGAATAGAACAGAGTACTATACGGTCAGTATAAAAACTCTAGAAAATATCCACCGCAGAAAATACGGATCACCACATCTGACTAAAGACATGGGGGGTATATCTGCATCTCCAGAGAAATAGCTAGGCTGCAAAAAAAATCCTTCACAGACCAAGCTGGACAAGACAAAAACATGAAAATACACAGAACTATAAGGTCCACTGCAGGTGGACAGCAAAAACAAAGCCAGGACTTATCTTTGTAGAAAAACACAGCAAACTGGAGAGACCAGCAGGGAAGTGAATCCTTCAAAAACAATGGACAACTGGCACTGACTAAAGGATCCAGCAAAGCTATATACCCCAGTCAGTTTTGCAATTAGTAGATACACCTGTCCACTCCTGCAGTCCAGGCACAACTGCATTACCCTCTACAACCACCGGAGGGAGCCCAAAAGCTGAATTCACAACACTGCTCCTTACACCTTGCACGCACGCGGCTCTGCTTCTTACACCTTGCACACACACGCGGCTCTGCTCCTTGCACACACGCGGCTCTGCTCCCTACACCTTGTACACACGCGGCTCTGCTCCGTACACCTTGTACACACGCGGCTCTGCTCCTTACAACTTGCACACATGCGGCTCTGCCCCTTACACCTTGCACACACGCGGCTCTGCTCCTTACACCTTGCACACACGCGGCTCTGCCCCTTACACCTTGCACACACGCGGCTCTGCTGCTTACACCTTGCACACACGCGGCTCTGCTCCTTACACCTTGCAAACACGCGGCTCTGCTCCTTACACCTTCCACACACGCGGATCTGCTCCTTACACCTTGCACACACGCGGCTCTGCTCCTTACACCTTGCACACACGCGGCTCTGCACCTTACACCTTGCACACACGCAGCTCTGCGCCTTACACCTTGCACACATGCGGCTTTGCTCTGTTATGTTCTGGTGGCCTTGGAGCAGCATGAGACGTACTCTGGAGAAGGTGGTCCCTGTACTGACCGCAAACCCTGAACCTAGCAGCGCAACTAAAAGTAGCCGTGGGGGGTACCTAACTCTCCCTAGACCCCTCGGCACAGCCTAAGATCTAACTACCCCTAAAGACAGAAACAGGAAACCTATCTTGCCTCAGAGAAAATCCCCAAAGGATAGAAAGCCCCCTACAAATATTGACTGTGAGAGGAGAGGGAAATAACATACGCAGATATGAAATCAGATTTCAGCATAGGAGGCCATACTAGCTAAAAGAAAGAATAGAACAGAGTACTATACGGTCAGTATAAAAACTCTAGAAAATATCCACCGCAGAAAATACGGATCACCACATCTGACTAAAGACATGGGGGGTATATCTGCATCTCCAGAGAAATAGCTACGCTGCAAAAAAATCCTTCACAGACCAAGCTGGACAAGACAAAAACATGAAAATACACAGAACTATAAGGTCCACTGCAGGTGGACAGCAAAAACAAAGCCAGCACTTATCTTTGTAGAAAAACACAGCAAACTGGAGAGACCAGCAGGGAAGTGAATCCTTCAAGAACAATGGACAACTGGCACTGACTAAAGGATCCAGCAAAGCTATACACCCCAGTCAGTTTTGCAATTAGTAGATACACCTGTCCACTCCTGCAGTCCAGGCACAACTGCATTACCCTCTACAACCACCGGAGGGAGCCCAAAAGCTGAATTCACAACAGTACCTCCCCCTTGAGGAGGGGTCACCGAACCCTCACCAGAGTCCCCAGGCCGATCAGGTTGAGCCCGATGAAAGGCACGAACCAAATCAACGGCATGGACATCAGAGGCAGAAACCCAAGAATTATCCTCCTGGCCATAACCCTTCCACTTGACAAGGTACTGAAGCTTCCGCCTCGAAAAACGGGAATCCAAAATCTTCTCAACAACATATTCCAACTCCCCATCGACCAATACAGGGGCCGGAGGATCAACAGAGGGAACAATGGGCTCCACATATTTCCGCAACAAAGATCTATGGAAGACATTATGAATAGCAAAAGAGGCCGGAAGCGCCAAGCGAAAGGGCACCGGATTAATAATCTCAGAAATCCTATAAGGACCAATAAATCGAGGCTTAAACTTAGGGGAAGAAACCTTCATAGGAACATGACGGGAAGATAACCAAACCAGATCACTAACCCGAAGCCGGGAACCAACACACCGACGATGGTTAGCAAAACGCTGAGCCTCCTCCTGAGACAGCACCAAATTGTCCACCACATAGGCCCAAATCTGCTGCAACCTGTCAACCACAGAATCCACACCAGGAAGGTCAGAAGGCTCAACCTGCCCAGAAGAAAAGCGAGGAAGAAAACCAAAATTACAAAAAAAAGGCGAAACCAAAGTAGCCAAACTAGCCCGATTATTAAGGGCAAACTCGGCCAATGGCAAAAAAGCCACCCAATCATCTTGATCAGCAGACACAAAGCATCTCAAATACGTCTCCAAGGTCTGATTAGTTTGCTCAGTCTGGCCATTTGTCTGAGGATGAAATGCAGAGGAAAAAGACAAATCAATGCCCAGCTTGGCACAAAAGGCCCGCCAAAACCTAGAAACAAACTGGGAACCTCTGTCGGACACAATATTCTCCGGAATTCCATGCAAACGTACCACATGCTGAAAAAACAACGGAACCAAATCAGAAGAAGAAGGCAATTTAGGCAAAGGCACCAAATGAACCATCTTAGAAAATCAGTCACAGACAACCCAGATAACCGACATTCTTTGGGAAACAGGAAGATCGGAAATAAAATCCATAGAAATATGCGTCCAAGGTGTCTCAGGGACCGGCAATGGCAAAAGCAACCCACTAGCGCGGGAACAGCAAGGCTTAGCCCGCGCACAAATCCCACAGGACTGCACAAAAGAACGCACATCCCGTGACAAGGAAGGCCACCAAAAGGACCTACTAACCAAATCTCTGGTACCAAAAATCCCAGGATGGCCAGCCAACACAGAACAATGAACCTCAGAAATCACTTTACTAGTCCATCTATCAGGAACAAACAGTTTCCCCACAGGACAGCGGTCAGGCTTATCAGCCTGAAATTCCTGAAGAACCCGTTGCAAATCAGGGGAGATGGCAGAAAGAATCACCCCTTCCTTCAAAATGCCGACCGGCTCAAAAACCCCAGGGGAATCAGGAAAAAAAACTCCTAGAGAGGGCATCCGCCTTAACATTCTTAGTACCAGGAATGTACGAGACCACAAAATCAAAACGGGAGAAAAACAGGGACCATCGAGCCTGTCTAGGATTCAGCCGTTTGGCAGACTCGAGGTAAATCAGATTCTTATGATCGGTCAGGACCACAATACGGTGCTTGGCCCCCTCAAGCCAATGTTGCCACTCCTCAAATGCCCACTTCATAGCCAACAACTCCCGATTGCCGACATCATAATTGCGTTCCGCAGGCGAAAACTTCCGAGAAAAGAAGGCACACGGTTTCATCAAGGAACCATCAGAATTCCTGAGACAAAACGGCCCCTGCCCCAATCTCAGACGCGTCAACCTCAACCTGAAATGGAAGAGAAACATCTGGCTGACGCAACACAGGGGCAGAAGTAAATCGGCGTTTAAGCTCCTGAAAGGCAGAAACAGCCGCGGAGGACCAATTCGTCACATCAGCGCCTTTCTTGGTCAAATCGGTTAGAGGTTTAACCACATTGGAGAAGTTGGCAATTAAACGACGATAAAAATTAGCAAAGCCCAAGAATTTCTGAAGGCTCTTCACAGATGTGGGCTGAATCCAATCATGAATGGCCTGAACCTTAACCGGATCCATTTCTATAGATGAGGGAGAAAAAATGAAACCCAAAAAAGAAACCTTCTGCACTCCAAAGAGGCACTTTGACCCCTTCACAAACAAAGCATTATTACGGAGGATCTGAAATACCATCCTGACCTGTTTCATATGAGACTCCCAATCATTGGAAAAAATCAAAATATCATCCAAATATACAACCATGAATTTATCAAGATAACTCCGAAAGATATCATGCATGAAGGATTGGAACACAGATGGGGCATTAGAGAGTCCGAATGGCATCACAAGGTATTCAAAATGACCTTCAGGTGTATTAAATGCAGTTTTCCATTCGTCACCCTGCTTGATACGAATAAGATTATATGCCCCTCGAAAGTCAATCTTAGTAAACCAGCTAGACCCCTTAATCCTAGCAAACAAATCAGTAAGCAAAGGCAAGGGGTATTGAAATTTAACCGTGATCTTATTCAAGAGGCGATAATCAATACAGGGTCTCAAGGAGCCATCCTTCTTGGCAACAAAAAAGAACCCCGCTCCCAACGGTGAAGAAGATGGCCGAATATGCCCTTTCTCCAAAGACTCCTTAATATAGCTCCGCATGGCAGTATGTTCAGGCACAGACAGGTTGAAAAGTCGGCCCTTAGGGAACTTACAACCTGGAATCAAATCAATAGCACAATCACAGTCCCTATGCGGTGGAAGGGAACTGGATTTGGGCTCATCGAATACATCCTGGAAGTCAGACAAAAACTCAGGAACTTCAAAACAGGGGGAAGAGGAGATTGACATCAAAGGAACCTGATCATGAACCCCCTGACAACCCCAACTAGTCACAGACATGGATTTCCAATCTAACACCGGATTATGTAGCTGCAACCATGGAAAACCCAGCACAATATCATCATGCAAATTATGCAACACCAGAAAACGACAGTCTTCCTGATGGGCTGGCGCCATGCGCATGGTCAGCTGTGTCCAAAACTGAGGTTTATTTTTAGCCAACGGTGTAGCATCAATGCCCCTCAAAGGAATAGGGTTCTGCAAAGGCTACAAGGGAAAACCACAACGTCTGGCAAATTCTAAGTCCATTAAGTTCAGAGCGGCGCCTGAATCCACAAACGCCATGACAGAAAATGATGATAATGAGCAGATCAAGGTCACAGATAACAGAAATTTAGGTTGTATAGTACTGATGGCAACAGAACTAGCGATTCTCTTAGTACGCTTAGGGCAATCAGAAATAACATGAGCAGAATCGCCGCAGTAAAAACACAACCTATTCTGACGCCTGAATGTTTGACGTTCAGCTCTAGACAAAATCCTATCACACTGCATAGGCTCAGGGCTCCGATCAGAGGACGCCACAGTGTGCACAATTCTGCACTCGCGCAAGCGCCGATCAATCTGAATGGCCAGAGACATATAATCACTCAGACCAGCAGGCGTGGGGAACCCCACCATAACATCTTTAACGGATTCAGAAAGACCCTTTCTGAAAATTGCCGCCAAGGCATCCTCATTCCATTTAGTCAGTACAGACCATTTTCTAAATTTCTGGCAATACAATTCTGCCACTTCTTGACCTTGACACAGGGCTAACAAGATTTTCTCAGCCTGATCCACAGAATTAGGCTCATCATACAACAACCCCAATGCCTGAAAGAACGAATCAACATCAAGCAAAGCAGGATTGCCAGATTCCAGGGAAAATGCCCAATCCTGTGGGTCACCACGCAGCAGAGATATGATGATTTTAACCTGCTGAATAGGATCACCAGAAGACCGGGGTCTTAATGCAAAAAGCAGTTTACAGTTATTTTTGAAACTCAAAAATTTGGATCTGTCACCAAAGAATAAATCAGGAGTGGGAATCTTAGGTTCTAAGGCAGGAGTCTGAACAATGAAATCTGAAATACCCTGTACCCTAGCAGCAAGCTGATCCACCCGAGAAACTAACTCCTGAACATTCATGTTAATACTAGACTCCGTAGCCACCCAGAGGTAAAGAGGGAGGAACAGACCAAACAGGCTAAGGAAAAAAAATGGCTCAAAATCTTTCCACCCTTCTTCTGAGATGCAATTAACTCATTGTTGACCAGTTGTACTGTTATGATCTGGTGGCCTTGGAGCAGCATGAGACGTACTCTGGAGAAGGTGGTCCCTGTACTGACCGCAAACCCTGAACCTAGCAGCGCAACTAAAAGTAGCCGTGGGGGGTACCTAACTCTCCCTAGACCCATCGGCACAGCCTAAGATCTAACTACCCCTAAAGACAGAAACAGGAAACCTATCTTGCCTCAGATAAAATCCCCAAAGGATAGATAGCCCCCCACAAATATTGACTGTGAGAGGAGAGGGAAATAACATACACAGATATGAAATCAGATTTCAGCATAGGAGGCCATACTAGCTAAAAGAAAGAATAGAACAGAGTACTATGCGGTCAGTATAAAAACACTAGAAAATATCCACCGCAGAAAATACGGATCACCACATCTGACTAAAGACATGGTGGGTATATCTGCATCTCCAGAGAAATAGCTAGGCTGCAAAAAAATCCTTCACAGACCAAGCTGGACAAGACAAAAACATGAAAATGCACAGAACTAAAAGGTCCACTGCAGGTGGACAGCAAAAACAAAGCCAGGACTTATCTTTGTAGAAAAGCACAACAAACTGGAGAGACCAGCAGGGAAGTGAATCCTTCAAGAACAATGGACAACTGGCACTGACTAAAGGATCCAGCAAAGCTATATACCCCAGTCAGTTTTGCAATTAGTAGATACACCTGTCCACTCCTGCAGTCCAGGCACAACTGCATTACCCTCTACAGCCACCGGAGGGAGCCCAAAAGCTGAATTCACAACACTGCTCCTTACACCTTGCACACACGCGGCTCTGCACCTTACACCTTGCACACACGCGGCTCTGCACCTTACACCTTGCACACACGCGGCTCTGCTCCTTACACCTTGCACACACGCGGCTCTGCTCCTTACACCTTGTACACACGCGGCTCTGCTCCTTACACCTTGCACACACGCGGCTCTGCCCCTTACACCTTGTACACACGCGGCTCTGCTCCGTACACCTTGTACATATGCGGCTCTGCTCTTTACACCTTGTACACACGCGGCTCCGCTCCTTACACCTTGTACACACGCGGCTCTGCCCCTTACACCTTGTACACACGCGGCTCTGCTCCTTACACCTTGTACATAAGCGGCTCTGCTCCTTACACCTTGTACACACGCGGCTCCGCTCCTTACACCTTGTACACATGCGGCTCTGCCCCTTACACCTTGTACACATGCGGCTCCGCTCCTTACACCTCACACACACAGCTCCGCTTCGTACACTCCATACACATGCTTCTCCGCTCCGTCCACCCCGTACACTCGCGGCTCCGCTCCATACACCCCATACATACACGAATCCGCTCACCTCTTTCACCCTCGGCTCAGCTTTGTAGACCTCGTACACACCTGACTCCGCTCCGTACACCTCGTACACATTGCTCCACTACACACATACACGGCTCCACTCTGTACACCTTGTACACACACGGCTCTGTTACATAAAGATTCATTCAGCACCATGACAATCAAGCACAGCAGAGTCCTGCATAGTGCATACACTGAGGCCACTGATCATGTGACCCCTGACTCCTCCCCTCCTGTGACCTCATCACAGGTCCTGTGCGCACAGAACAGGTAGGTGTGTGTGTATGTGTCAGGTGTAAGCAGCACATCAGCACTTTACAGCCGCGACTCCAGTTCACTCACCAGCTGCTGCTTTCCATCTCTCAAGCTTCAGTCAGTGACATGCCCAGCCCTTCTGCTAGGTCACATGTCCTTCACGGACACGCCCACTCGCCGCACACTGCTGAAAGTCTGGGGAAGCTGTAGGCGTGGCCAGCAGTATGCGTGCGTGACTTGTCTCCTTTGTTTCCCCTGCTACTTGTTTGCTGGACTGGGCGGGCCCTGAAAGCACTGCGGGCCCAGTCGCAGTCGCGACCCCTGCGACCGCAGTTGTTACACCCCTGCCAGCGCACGTAGTATATTGCACAGCCCGCGTAGGATATTGCCCAGCCCACGTAGGATATTGCCCAGCCCGCATAGTATATTGCACAGCCCATGTAGTATATAGCAATGTGGGCATCATATCCCTGTTAAAAAAAAGAATTAAAATAAAAAATAGTTATATACTCACCTTCCGTTGGCCCCTGGATCCAGGAAGCGTTTACCGATGCTCCTCGTGCGCTCCGGTCTCAAGAGTGCATTGCGTTCTCGCGAGATGATGACGTAGCGGTCTCGCGAGACCGCTACGTCATCATCTCGCAAGATCGCAATCCATGGACCGGTCACCGGAGCGTCGCGAGGAGCGGGAAAGGTGCCGGAAAATGAGTATATGATGATTTTTTATTTTTTTTATTATTTTTAACATTAGATCTTTTTACTATTGATGCTGCATAGGCAGCATCAATAGTAAAAAAGTTGGACACACAGGGTTAATAGCAGCGTTAATGGAGTGCGTTACACCGCGGCATAACGCGGTCCATTAGCGCTGCCGTTAACCCTGTGTGAGCGCTGACTGGAAGGGAGTATGGAGCGGGCACTGACTGCAGGGAGGAAGGAGCGGCCATGTTGCTGCCGGACTGTGCCCGTCGCAGGCAATGGTCGTGGACGTTTTGCCACGACCAATCAGCGACTTGGATTCCATGACAGACAGAGGCCGCGACCAATGAATATCCGTGACAGAAAGACAGAAGGACAGACAGACAGAAAGACGGAAGTGACCCTTAGACAATTATATGGTAGATTCACAGAATTATGCCATTAAATGTCTGTTTACTTACTTTAATATATGTTATGACAACAGCTAAGGTTGGACCTCCATCTATTAGACATTTATGGCATATCTGGTGGATAAGCCATTAATATTTACTTTTTTTATACCCCATTAATTTCTTCTTTATCTTGTTTGAGTCCCACAAGCTATATTATTGTCTTTCAAAGGGAGACTACAATTCCTTGCATTAGATATGTGACATTTAAAAGAGGTTGCTCCAAGTCTGGAAGTTATTCCCTTTCTACAAGAACAGGGATAGCTTCCCGATAGCTAGGGGTCCGACTCCTATGTGAATGGAGTGGAGATTGAGCACGCGCTCCTCTGCTTCATTTTCAATGCACTGCTGGAGATTGCCGAGCTATATCAGGTATCTCAAACTTGACATTCAATAATTAGTGTTTTCCTTATACACCTTCATTATTGAACTTAAGCTTTAAAATATAAATAATAATCTTAATTTTTATATAGCGCTAACATATTCCGCAGCGCTTTACACACATTATCATTGCTGTCCCTGTTGGGGCTCACAATCTAAATTCCCTATCAGTATGTCTTTGGAATGTTGGAGGAAATCCACACAAATACGATGTTGTCCTTGGTGGGGTTTGAACCCAGGACTCCAACACTGCAAGGCCGCTGTGCTAACCACTGCGCCACCGTGCTGCCCTAAATAAATAACATAACATAAATAATATGTAGCTTTGTTGTCTTCTGTTTAGTATTTTTTATTTTTCAATCAGACAAGACACTTTTCCTTGTTTCTAACTAGGAACAATTTTGTACATGCATTTTTAAGAACTGTCAATTTTTTCTCATTTAGTTATTCAAATAATTTAAACTTTTCTTTTAGGGATACAGAGAGACTAATTTTTGACTAATTTGTGTCGAAGCCCCTTAAAACTTCCAGTGCAAACAATTACCTTTATAAGTTACATGCTTAGCGAAAGGAAGTTCACCTGAGTGCACTCTAAGTGTTACATGGTTTGTCAGTATATACACACCTTTTCTGAAAGGCTACAGAGGCTGCAACATCATTAAGCAAGAGGCACCATTAACCAAACCACACCATGAAGACCAAAGAGATCTCCAAACAAGTCAGGGACAAAGTTGCTGAGAAGTCCAAGTAAGGGTTGGGTTATAAAAAAAAAACAATCTCTGATGATCCCCCTGAGCACCATCACACCATCAATCCTTTATAATCATATGGAAAAAACATGGTACCACAACAAACCTGCCAAGAGGCTGCCCACGAAAACTCTCAGCCCGGGCAAGGAAGGCATTAATCAGAGAGGCAGCAGAGAGACCAAATGCAACCCTAAAGGAGCTGCAGAGTTCCCAAGCAGAGACTGGAGTATCTGTTCATATTACCACAATAAGCCATATTCTCCATAGAGGTGGCCTTTATGTAAGAGTGGGTAGAAAAAAGCCTTTACTTACATACTAAAATTGTAATGCTATTTTTAAATTTGCAAAAACACATGTGGGAGATTCCCCAAATGTATGAAAGGTGTTTTGGTCAGATGGCCACCAAGGTAAACACTATGTCTGGCGCCAAACCAACAAAGCTCATCACCCCAAGAACACCATCCCGACAGTGAAACATGGTGGTGGCAGCATCATGCTGTGGATAAGTTTTTTTGGAAGCAGGGACAGGGAAAATGGTCCCAGTCAAGGGGAAGATGGATGGTGCGAAATACAGGGATATTCTTGAGCAAAACCTATTTCAGTCTGTCAGTGATTTGAGATTGGACAGAGGTTCACCTGCAAACAAGACAATCATCCAAAGCATACTGCTAAAGCAACACTAGAGTGGTTTAAGGGGAAATGTGTAAATGTTTTGGAGTAGCCTATTGAAAGCCCAAGCTTTAATCCAATTGAGAATCTATGGTCAGATTTGAAGATTGCGGTTCATCAGAGGAAACCATCTTACTTGAAGGAGCTTGAGCAGTTTTGACTTGAAGAATGGACAAAAATCCCAGTGGCAAGATGTGAAAAACTCATAGAGACTTATCCAAAGTGACTTGCAGCTGTAATTGCCACAAAAGTAGGCTCTATAAAGAAATGATCTTAGGGGGATGAATAGGTATGCATTCTGAAGTTTTCAGTTATTTTGTCCCTTTAGAAGTTTGCTTCACAATAAAAAGAAAACTAAATGTTGACAGTTGTAGGCATGTTCTTTTCATGAACTGATGCGAACCATCAAAAGAACTGTGAAATTCCAGCTTGTGAGGTAGCAAAACATGAAAACTGCCAAGGGCGCGAATACTCTAGCAAGGCACTGTACCTGTGGATATAAGAGGTAGGACCTATTTCTTTCAGACATTTACAGAATATCCTAATCCACTGAATTAAACTCCCAGGCTATTTTACGCTTCTAAAATATCACAGTCTTTTATTGTTCAATATTCTTTCTACTTACTCCCACACAAAAGGTATTCCTGCAAAGATCATAATAGATAAGTGGTTTTTATAGTAATCTCAGCTTCAACAAGAACCATGTGATGTTACATGGTCTGATCATGGACCAATTCATGTGAAAATCCAAGAACAATATAATTGCTTTCCAACAGTGCCTTAGCGATTAAACAAACGTGCCTGCAGAATATTTTCATTACAGTAACCTTGAACTTCAGTGTATGGCTTCTGTGGCCATAAGATTGTAGTCAGGAATATTTTTTTTTAAATTTACTGGTATAAAGAAAAGGTAAACAAGTTAATATAGGAGACAGAAGCTCCTGCTGGAATTCAAGATATATCCTTATAATCTTATAAAAAATCCTTCCCACTGTGAAGGGACCACTACTCACCCCTTCTGAACGGTTTCCCGAGGTCAAGAGAGCCTCTACAGGTTGTGCCTGCTTGGATCCAGTGGCACATCTGATCAATCCTCCTCCTGCCAGCACCAGCCACAGTTTAAACTGTTATCTGAAAAGGGTTTTCCCAAGAAGAAAAGTTATTCAGTAGAATTTGAACAATAATATTTTCCACAATTGGATGTGTTTAAATAAAATGTTCCTGTGCTGAGATAATCTTAAATAATAATAAAAATAATAATAAAAAATATGCCCCTGCTGTGTACTGCGTAATGGCTGTGTCTGACCGGGCAGGAATATGATCTGATCGTATCAGAGGTCCTGGGCAAGGAGAAGAAAAAAGTATACAAACATTACAGCACGGGATCGCAAATGATTCTTTCTTTGAAGTAAAACATTGTTTAAAACCAGGCAGGGAAATGTTTTACCTCACAGAAAGAATCTGCTGTGATCCCATGCTGTCCTGTCCTTTCTTTTTCTGCCCAGGAGATTTGGTATGATCAGACCATGTTCCTGCACGGTTAGACACGGCCATTACACAGCACACAACAAGGGTACATATATAAGATTATCTCAGCACAGGAACATTTTATGTAAACACATTCAATTGTGGAAATTAATATTATTTCAAATTCTATTGATTAAAATGAACTTTTGTTTGTGGGAAAACCCCTTTAAGTCTCCCTTCAAACTAGGAGTCCCGGGAGATAAGATAAGTGCAGAAAACTCTCTGGCTGAGGTAGACTCAGTGACATTGCATGTGCTGGGGCAGCTGGCCCCCTTTCTCTCTGCTCCAACTTCCATGATACCTAGCTGCCTGCAGTGCAGCCAGCACACTGTAAACCACAAGTATCTGCCTGGGACTTCAATTAGCACTGTAATTGCTCCTGGTGGGAGATAGTGCCTGGCTACAGATAGTTCTGAAGAAAGAACCTTCTCCAATTGACTGCGCAGTAGTGAAGTAGGGCATATACTGCTTGTCAACCCTCCCACTCTAAACATCTATCTTTTCACTGCGTGAGCCAATACTGCCTGCAAAACTTGAGCTCACTCACTTGGAGCTATTTTTTGCTATATATTTTTTTTTTAATAAACTAATTCCAGTCACAAGAGGTGTGGCTATGCAGTCACTAACGACCCTATGGACCCTATGTCTTGGAAAGTTCTGAAGTGTGTCCTTCCTAAGTTCCCATGATTCGCTATCTTGCTGGGGACTGGACTTTTACACATCATTTCTTCTAAGCACAACAAATTCCATGGGCTGCGCACCCCCAACACGAGGAGTCCAACCAGAAATGATGCTACTGAGAGACTGAAAGAATTTGACCATCATACTCCAGGAGAAGGGACAGGCAATTGAGTTCCTCCATGAGATAAGGCAGTTTATTCGGCCATTAGATGACAAGCAGAGACATCAAGAAAATTAGCAGCAGTTCTTTTGCATGAGTACATGCTTTTTCCGGTTCACCATGAGCCATAAGAAGAGTGTACTCACGTGGAAGAGCTGTTGCTTGTTTTCTTGATCTCTATGCTTGTCACCTAATGACCGAATAAAGCTGCCTTTTAACAGATATGTCAATGGTGAGTGCCGCGCTCTTCATTCTCTACAGCTTGACAATTACGAATTAAGCCATTCATAAGCTGAACACTGTTGATTGGGTCTGAATATCTTTGATCCGGTCTTCCCTAGATTTGTGTAGCAGTACCATCGTTTTTTTCCTCCATTGCCTCGTTTACATGTGTTTGTGGACTATTAAAGTGTTTGTAAAATCTTAAAAAGATAAAAATGCCTTTGTCAATATATCAACATATTTGCATCAAATCAGTTACAAAAGAAATGTTTCTTGTTTCCTAAAATGAAATGAGTCTGGCAACAAGTGTTCAATTTCCCTGTGGAAACATCCCCCCATACCAATCCCAGATGTTGGCTATGCACTGAAACGTGCACCGGGGCAGGGGTTCAATGTTAATACTATGGTTTTTTTTTCCCTTTTTCAGATTTATATTGGTCCTAGGGTGTAAAATATGGCATACATGGTGTAATAAGCCCCACGATTTCCTGTATATTCTATGTAGTAGTTTTAATTGGCTGACTTAATGAGGGTTATTTCCCTCCAATACAGAATGTGCAATTATTGTATAATTACAGTTGTGCTCAAAAGTTTACATATCCTGGCAGAATTTTTGATTTCTTGGCCTTTTTTCAGAGAATATGAATGATAATACCAAAACTATTTCTCCACTCATGGATAGTGGTTGGGTGAAGCCATTTATTGTCAGACTACTGTGTTTTCTCCTTTTAAATCATAATGACAACCTCAAAACATCTAAATGACTCTGATGAAAAGTTAACATACCCTGGTGACTGTGGCCTGATACTATGCACAGAAGTTGACACAAATGGGTTAAAATGGCTACTAATGGTAAGATCCTGTGATCCTGTGACCTGTTTGCTTGTAATCAGTGCATTTGCATAAAAGCTGAGAGAGTTTCTGGGATCCAGACAGACTCTTGCATCTTTCATTCAACCACTGAAATTTCTGGATTGTAAGTCATGGGGAAAGCAAAAGAATTGTCATCGGATCTACAGGAAAAGGTAGTTGAACTGTATAAAACAGGAAAGGGATACAAAAAGATATCCAAGGAATTGATAATGCCAGTCAGCAGCGTTCAAACTGTGATTAACAAATGGAAAAAGGGCTGCATGGTCGAGTCGCCAGTAGAAAGCCATTACTGCACAAGTGCCAAAAAGAATCTCTCATACAATATGCAAAACAGCACAGAGACAAGCCTAAAAACTTCTGGAACAAGGTAATTTGGAGTGATGAGACCAAAATTGAACTTTTTGGCCACAACCATAAATGTTACATTTGGAGAGAGGTCAACAAGGCCTATGATGAAAGGAACACCATTCCTACTGTAAAGAACGGAGGTGGATCACTGATGTTTTGGGGATGTGTGATCTTGGTCAAAGTTGAAGGAAAGATGAATGCAGCATGTTATCAGCAAATACTGGAGGTAAATTTGCAATCATCAGCCCAGAAGCTGTGCATGGGACGTACTTGGACATTCCAACATGACAACGATCCAAAACACAAGGCCAAGTTGCCTGTCATTGGCTACAGCAGAACAAAGTGAAGTTCTGGAGTGGCCATCTCAAACTCCTGACCTCAATATCATTGAGCAACTCTGGGGAGATCTCAAGTGCGCAGTTCATGCTAGACAGCCCAAGAACTTACAGGAACTGGAGGCTTTTTACCAAGAAGAGTGGGCAGCTTTACCATCTGAGAAAATAAAGAACCTCATCCACAACTACCACAAAAGACTTCAAGCTGTCATTGATGTTAAAGGGGGCAATACACGGTATTAAGAAATGGAGCATGTGAACTTTTGATCAGGGTCATTTGGATGTTTTTTGGGTTGTCATTATCATTTAAAAAGAGAAAACACAGTAGTTGACAATAAATGGCTTCACCTAACCACTAACCAGGAGTGGAGAAAAAGTTTTGATGTTATCATTCATGTTCTCTGAAAAAAGGCCAAGAAAGCAAAAATTCTGCTGGGGTATGTAAACTTTTGAGTACAACAGTATACCGTATATCTGTCTGTCGATATAACTCTGACCACATACAATAACTTCTCGCTGAGTATGCTGTCTTTTTACTGTGTTACTCATATGTGACCTGCTCCACATATTTACATCTCAATAAAAATGTTCAGTACTTTTTCTACCTTGGCTCTTTCAGCATATCTTTGCTTTGAGTATGATTTGTGTTTACTTTCATTCTGAGCCTTTGTACATTTGCATTAGATTGTGACCACATATCTGATATATCAATAGTAATTCAGAATATTTGACATGCATGTTGGCATTTCAGCCTTGTGTGTTTTTACTGAATGTACTCTTTGATTTCTGATAACTTGTGACATGCTAGCCAAGATACTTAAGACCCAAATTTCATGGCCAAAATTTTAAATCCAAAATTTCCTACCTACTTGAACATGGCTACACGCCAAAAATAATTCACGTTTTTGTTTTTTTTGTGGATTAGTGTTTTATGTAACTTTGAAATAAAAATTGTTCCCTCAACTTACAGAAATGTTCTCATCAATCCAGTTACAACTAGATAAATATTTCTTGTTTCTTAAAATGAAATTAGTCCTCCAACAAGTGTTCAAACGAGACATTACATGATTCTTAAAATCAATGGGCTCTCCTTATGATATATGTGGACAACGTGTAAAGTTTCTTGAGAAGCTGGTGTAGGTAGACTTATAGGCCCAGCAATGTTCCCTGGGGAAAAAAAGTATGCAAACAACCTCCTCCAAGAGAAGGAAAGCTAACTCTAGTGCAGATCTTGGTAGAGTGCAGCCGTGGGTCACATCCGCCATCTGACTGTTCCAGTCCAGTCAGCAGACCAAGACAGCTGAAGGGATGAAAATAGTGGCCCATAGGCCGGACAAAGAACTTGTCCACCACCGACCGCATCTCAATATCACTGTTATCCACATCCTCAGGATGCAGACAGCGGTGAATACACTGGTGGAGGATCGGTTACTTCTTTCACCAATCAGAGTGTGCAACTGACACAGCAGACATGAATTACATCACGTCTGCTGTGCATCAGTGCAGCAGGGTAATAGGAGTGAGGTGAGTATGCGTTTTTTTTAATAAAATGTATGGTATGTTGGGGCTCATACTATATACAGTGTGGGAAATACCATAAGTATTTGATCCATTGCTGGTTTTGTAAGTTTGCCCAATGACAAAGACATGAACAGTCTACAATATTATGGGTAAGTTCATTTTAACATTGAGAAATAGAATATCAAAAATAAAATCCAGAAAATCACATTGTATAAATTATATATATGTATTAGCATTTTGCAATGAGAAATATGTATTTGAGCCCCTACCAACCATTAAGAGTTCTGGTTCCTACAGACCAGTTAGACGCTCCTAATCAACTGCATTAAAGACAGTTGTCTTACAAAGTCACCTTTTTAAAAGACTCCTGTCCACATACTCAATTAATAATAATAATAATAATAATAATAATCTTTATTTTTATATAGCGCTAACATATTCCGCAGTGCTTTACAGTTTGCACACATTATCATCGCTGTCCCCGATGGGGCTCACAATCCAAATTCCCTATCAGTATGTCTTTGGAATGTGGGAGGAAACCGGAGTACCTGGAGGAAACCCACGCAAACACGGAGAGAACATGCAAACTCTTTGCAGATGTTGTCCAGGGTGGGATTAGAACCCAGGACTCTATCAGTCAGACTCTAACCTCTACAACATGGGCAGGACCAAAGAGCTTTAGGCTATGTGCACAGGTTGCGGATTAGGCGTAGGAATTTCTGGTGCGGATTCTGCCTCTCCTGGCAGAAAACACATCTGCGGATTTGTCGCGTTTTTTGTGCGGTTCCGGAGCGTTTTTGTGCGTTTTTGCTGCGTTTTTTTTGCGGATTTGCTGCGTTTTTTACCCCTGCGTTTTCTATAATGGAATGGGTACAAAACGCTGCAGATTCACAAAAAAGAAGTGACAACCTACTTCTTTTAAACCGCAGCGTTTCCGCAGCATATTTTCCGCAAAGTGTGCACAGCATTTTTTTTTCTCATTGATTTACATTGTACTGTAAATCAATTGCGGATCTGCAGCGTTTCTGCACTGCAAAAAATGCTGCGGATCCGCAGAGAATCCGCACCGTGTGCACATACCCTAATAAGGATGCCAGAGACAAGATCATAGACCTGCACAAACATGGAATGGGCTACAAAACCATAAGTAAGACACTGGGTGAGGAAGGACACAGCCCTATGGTTTGCATTCCTGTTATGTCCCCTCTCTAGGTATAACACTATGATTTATATCTGTATTTTTGTTTAGACTTTATTTTTGTGGAGACTATAAGGTGGATTTCCTGTTTAAAATGCCCCTTTTCCAGTTTGGATGTTTGGGATGGTATGTGCGAGATAATGCTTTGTACAGTTTTAGGATCACCATGATCCAACTATAACCTCTTATTACCAGAAAATTTGGATAACAAGTATCCCGACACACCATTCACAAGGAGGTATAATATAAAAATATATAAATTTTATTGAAATATATATACCGTAACACAAAAAATAAAAAAAATGTTAAATAACACTCATAGGTTAAAAGGGATAAAGTGTATTCAAGTAAATCACACATGGTAGAGTGGAAAAGTAATGGGTTATGAGTTGGTACAAAGACTAAGTAACAAGTATCTCTCCTGAAAAAGATAATATTTTGCAAGTACTTAAAGGGAATCTGTCACCCCATTTTTCTGCTATAAGCTAATGCCACCGCCATCAGGCGCTTATCTACAGCATTCTGTAGCCCCCAATGTAACCTGAAAGATAAGAAAAACAAGTTAGATTATACTCACCCAGGGGAGGTCCCGATATGGTCCGGTCCGATGGGCGTTGCTATCCGGGTCCGTCACCTCCATCTTCATACGGTGTCGTCCTCTTCTTTACTTCCTGTCGCGGCTCCTGTGCAGGCATAATTTGTCTGCCCTGTTGAGGGCAGAGCAAAGTACTGCAGTGCGCAGGAGTCGGGAAAGGTCAGACAGGCCCGCCACCTGCGCACTGCAGTACTTTGCTCTGCCCTCAACAGGGCAGACAAAGCATGACTGCACAGGAGCCGCGACAGGAAGCAAAGAAGAGGACAACATCATATGAAGATGGGAGGCGCCGGACCCGGACCACAATGCCCTTTGGACCAGACCACACCGGGACCGCCCCTGGGTGGGTATAATCTAAATTGTTTTTCTTACCCTTCAAGCTACATCGGGGGCTTATCTACAGCATTACAGCTTTCGCTCAGCGACCAATCACAAGACGCGACGTCATCGAAGGCCCTTTACGCGCTCATTCTTCGGAACGAAAGCAAGGCGGTTGCAGCGGTGACAACCAGGGCGCGTCAGAGGGTAAGTATATCAATATTTTTTATTTTTATTCTTTATTTTACACATGAATATGGATCCCAGGGCCTGAAGGAGAGTTTCCTCTCCTTCAGACCCTGGGATCCATTACAGGATACCTTCCGATATTTGTGCCCCATTGACTTGTATTGGTATCGGATATCGATATCGGCGATATCCGATATTTTTCGGATATCGGCCGATACCATCCGATACCGATACTTTTAAATATCGGACGGTATCGCTCAACACTACTTACCAATAATGGTATTTCTCTGATCCCATGACTGCACCACAGAGAGAGGGATCCGCCCTCAGGGACAGGAGGCCTACAGGTGAAAAAGGCGGTACCTCTCTCCCAAATCAGTTTGTTTACAGAGCCTTAACAGAACTTCAGCTGTAACTTAAATGTTATCAAACAAAATTTTAATTTAAACTTATTAGAGGCACCGCGTGACTAAATATTAAGACTAACTCTAGTGTTCACACTCACAAGTGAAGGGAGGGAATGTACAGGTGCCGTGATGGGATCAGAGAAATACTGTTATCGGTAAGTAACTACGATATTCTCTTACCTCCATGACAGCACCACGGAGAGAATTTCAAAGATGTACAGTACAGACCAAAAGTTTGGACACACCTTCTCATTTAAAGATTTTTCTATATTTTCATGACTATGAAAATTGTAAATTCACACTGAAGGCATCAAAACTATGAATTAACACTCGTGGAATTATATACTTAACAAAAAAGTGTGAAACAACTGAAATTATGTCTTATATTCTAGGTTCTTCAAAGTAGCCACCTTTTGCTTTGATGACTGCTTTGCACACTCTTGGCATTCTCTTGATGAGCTTCAAGAGGTAGTCACCGGGAATGGTCTTCCAACAATCTAGGAAGTGTTTAGCACTTGTTGGCCCTTTTTGCCTTCACTCTGCGGTCCAGCTCACCCCAAACCATCTCGATTGGCTTCAGGTCTGGTGACTCTGGAGGCCAGGTCATCTGGCGCAGCACCCCATCACTCTCCTTCTTGGTCAAATAGCCCTTACACAGCCTGCAGGTGTGTTTAGGGTCATTGTCCTGTTGAGAAATAAATGATGGTCCAACTAAACACAAACCGGATGGAATAGCATGCCGCTGCAAGAAGCTGTGGTAGCCATGCTGGTTCAGTATGCCTTCAATTTTGCCTTCAATTTTGCTTGTTTCACCAGCAAAGCACCCCCACACATCACACCTCCTACTCCATGCTTCACGGTGGGAGCCAGGCATGTAGAGTCCATCCGTTCACCTTTTCTGTGTCGCACAAAGACACGGTGGTTAGAACCAAAGATCTCAAATTTGAACTTATCAGACCAAAGCACAGATTTCCATTGGTCTAATGTCCATTCATTGTGTTCTTTAGCCCAAAAAAGTCTCTTCTGCTTATTGCGAGTCCTTGCAGTGGATTCCTAGCAGCTATTTTACCATGAAGGACTGCTGCATAAAGTCTCCTCTTAACAGTTGTTGTAGAGATGTGTCTGCTGCTAGAACTCTGTGTGGCATTGACCTAGTCTCTAATCTGAGCTGCTGGTAACCTGCAATGTCTGAAGCTGGTGACTCGGATAAACTTATACTCAGAAGCAGAGGTAACTCTTGGTCTTCCTTTCATGGGACGGTCCTCATGTGAGCCAGTTTCTTTGTAGCGCTTGATGGTTTTTGCAACTGCACTTGGGGACACTTTCAAAGTCTTCCCAATTTTTCGGACTGAGTGACCTTTGTTTCTTAAAGTAATGATGGCCACTTGTTTTTCTTTACTTAGCTACTTTTTTCTTGCCATAGTACAAATTCTAACAGTCTATTCAGTAGGACTATCAGCTGTGTATTCACCAGACTTCTGCACAACACAACTGATGGTCCCAACCCCATTTATAAGGCAAGAAATCCCACTTATTAAACCTGACAGGGCACACCTGTGAAGTGAAAACCATTTCCGGTGACTACCTCTTGAAGCTCATCAAGAGAATGCCAAGAGTGTGCAAAGCAGTCATCAAAGCAAAAGGTGGCTACTTTGAAGAACCTAGAATATAAGACATAATTTCAGTTGTTTCACACTGTTTTGTTAAGTATATAATTCCACATGTGTTAATTCATAGTTTTGATGCCTTCAGTGTGAATTTACAATTTTCATAGTCATGAAAATACAGAAAAATCTTTAAATGAGAAGGTGCATCCAAACTTTTGGTCTGTACTGTACATTAGGGAGGGACCACTGCCTCTAGAACTCTTCTGCCAAAGGTGAGGTCTGAAGAGGGAGTCAGGTCTAGTTGGTAGTGTTTAAAAAATGTGGAAGGAGACAACCAAGTGGCCGCCCTATATATCTGTTCAATTGATGCTCCTGCTCTCTCTGCCCAGGAGGTCGCCACTGATCTTGTTGAATGAGCTCTGACTTCCTCTGGAATGGCTTCATTACTTGACGAATACGAGAGGATGATGGCGTCCCTTATCCATCTTGCAAGTGTGGCCTTCGATGCTTTATGCCCTTTATGTGGACCCTGAAAGCACACAAACAGAGCCCTATCCTTCCTATAGTCCCTTGTGGCCGCTAGATATTGGACTAAACATCTTTTAAAGTCTAGTGTGTGTTCCTCTTTCCTATTTCTGGGATTTGGAAAGAAAGAGGGTAACGAGATTTCCTGAGATCTATGGAAATGCGATGCCACTTTAGGAAGGTAGGATGGATCAGTTTTAAGGATTACTCTGTCATCTAGTATGCGTGTCAGAGGTGGGTATGCAGATAGGGCCTGCATGTCACTAATCCTTCATGCTTACGTTAGTGCCACAAGAAGGGAGGTTTTGAGAGATATTATTTTTAAAGAGGTTTGGGACAGTGGCTTAAAAGATGCTTTTGTGTTGTGAATTCTGTGGCAGAGCTCCCTCCTGTGGTCACAAGTGGTACTTCGGCTGATTCTCTCTGTGAGCTTCTGTTGGTGGAGGGAAGTGGTACTGCGGCTTCTGAGTTTCCTCCCTCAGGTGATCTGGTGAGGTCGTTAGGTGCTTCTCTACTTAACTCCACCTAATGCTTTGATCCTGGCTTCCTGTCAATGTTCCAGTGTTGGACTTGCTTTTCCCTGGATCATTCCTGTGGCCTGCTGCTCTGCATAGCTAAGTTCTTCTTTGCTATTTGTTTGCTATTTTTTCTGTCCAGTTTGTCTAATTTGTTGCTGGAAGCTCTGGGACGCAAAGGTTGTACCTCCGTGCCGTTAGTTTGGTACGGAGGGTCTTTTTGCCCCCTTTGTGTGGTTTTCTTTAGGGTTTTGTGTAGACCGCAAAGTTACCTTTTCTATCCTCGTTCTGTTAAGAAAGTCGGGCCTCACTTTGCTGAATCTATTTCATCTCTACGTTTGTCTTTTCATCTTAACTCACAGTCATTATATGTGGGGGGCTGCCTTTTCCTTTGGGGTATTTCTCTGAGGCAAGGTAGGCTTATTTTCTATCTTCAGGCTAGTTAGTTTCTCAGGCTGTGCCGAGTTGCATAGGCAGAGTTAGACGTAATCCACGGCTGCCTCTAGTGTTGTTTGGAGAGGATTAGGGATTGCGGTCTGCAGAGTTCCCACATCTCAGAGCTCGTTCTATGATTTTGGGTTATTGTCAGATCACTGTATGTGCTCTGACCGCTATGTCCATTGTGGTACTGAATTGCCTTTCATAACAGTACAGGAAGCCCAAAGTACTAACGATTCTCAATAGAGGGAAAAAAGAAGTTCTGAGACCATTTTTTTTCTTTGCACTGTGTTTTGCCTTTTTTTTCCCCTAGACATTTGGGTGGTTCAGTACACAGGTGTGGTGATGGACATTAGAAGTCTGTCTTCATTTGTGGATCAGCTCTCGGGAGGTGTACAAAAGATTCAAGACACTATTGATCAGAAATCTATGTTAGAACCAAGAATTCCTATTCCTGATTTGTTTTTTGGAGATAGAACTAAGTTTCTGAGTTTCAAAAATAATTGTAAATTATTTCTGGCCTTGAAACCTCGCTCCTCTGGTGATCCAGTTCAACAGGTTTTGATTGTTATTTCTTTTTTGCGCGGCGACCCTCAGGACTGGGCGTTTTCTCTTGCGCCAGGAGATCCTGCATTGAGTAATATCGATGCATTTTTCCTGGCGCTCGGATTGCTGTACGATGAACCTAATTCAGTGGATCAGGCAGAGAAAAATTTGCTGGCTCTTTGTCAGGGTCAGGATGAGATAGAGGTATATTGTCAGAAATTTAGAAAGTGGTCCATGCTCACTCAATGGAATGAATCTGCGCTGGCAGCTATGTTCAGAAAGGGTCTCTCTGAAGCCCTTAAGGATGTCATGGTGGGATTTCCTATGCCTGCTGGTTTGAATGAGTCTATGTCTTTGGCCATTCAGATCGGTCGACGCTTGCATGAGCGTAAATCTGTGCACCATTTGGCGGTATTACCTGAGCTTAAACCTGAGCCTATGCAGTGCGATAGGACTTTGACCAGAGTTGAACGGCAAGAACACAGACGTCTGAATGGGCTGTGTTTCTACTGTGGTGATTCCACTCATGCTATCTCTGATTGTCCTAAGCGCACTAAGCGGTTCGCTAGGTCTGCCACCATTGGTACAGTACAGTCAAAATTTCTTCTGTCCGTTACTTTGATCTGTTCTTTGTCATCGTATTCTGTCATGGCATTTGTGGATTCAGGCGCTGCCCTGAATTTGATGGACTTGGAGTATGCTAAGCGTTGTGGGTTTCTCTTAGAGCCCTTGCAGTGTCCTATTCCATTGAGAGGAATTGATGCCACACCTTTGGCCAAGAATAAGCCTCAATACTGGACCCAGCTAACCATGTGCATGGCTCCTGCACATCAGGAGGTTATTCGCTTTCTGGTGTTGCATAATCTGCATGATGTGGTCGTGTTGGGGTTGCCATGGCTACAAGCCCATAATCCAGTATTAGATTGGAAATCCATGTCGGTGTCCAGCTGGGGTTGTCAGGGGGTACATGGTGATGTTCCATTTCTGTCAATTTCGTCATCCACCCCTTCTGAGGTTCCAGAGTTCTTGTCTGATTACCGGGATGTATTTGATGAGCCCAAGTCCGATGCCCTACCTCCGCATAGGGATTGTGATTGTGCTATCAATTTGATTCCTGGTAGTAAATTCCCAAAAGGTCGACTGTTTAATTTATCCGTGCCTGAGCACGCCACTATGCGCAGTTATGTGAAGGAATCCCTGGAGAAGGGGCATATTCGCCCGTCATCGTCACCAATAGGAGCAGGGTTCTTTTTTGTAGCCAAGAAGGATGGTTCGCTGAGACCTTGTATAGATTACCGCCTTCTAAATAAGATCACGGTTAAATTTCAGTACCCCTTGCCATTGTTATCTGATTTGTTTGCTCGTATTAAGGGGGCTAGTTGGTTCACCAAGATAGATCTTCGTGGTGCGTATAATCTGGTGCGAATCAGGCGAGGAGATGAATGGAAAACTGCATTTAATACGCCCGAGGGTCATTTTGAGTATCTAGTGATGCCATTCGGACTTGCCAATGCTCCATCAGTGTTTCAGTCCTTTATGCATGACATCTTCCGAGAGTACCTGGATAAATTCCTGATTGTGTACTTGGATGACATTTTGATCTTCTCGGATGATTGGGAGTCTCATGTGAAGCAGGTCAGAACAGTTTTTCAGGTCCTGCGTGCTAATTCTTTGTTTGTGAAGGGATCAAAGTGTCTCTTTGGTGTGCAGAAGGTTTCATTTTTGGGGTTCATCTTTTCCCCTTCTACTATCGAGATGGATCCTGTTAAGGTCCAAGCCATCCATGATTGGACTCAGCCGACATCTCTGAAAAGTCTGCAAAAGTTCCTGGGCTTTGCTAATTTTTATCGTCGCTTCATCTGCAATTTTTCTAGTATTGCCAAACCATTGACCGGTTTGACCAAGAAGGGTGCTGATTTGGTCAATTGGTCTTCTGCTGCTGTGGAAGCTTTTCAAGAGTTGAAGCGTCGTTTTTCTTCTGCCCCTGTGTTGTGTCAACCAGATGTTTCTCTTCCGTTCCAGGTCGAGGTTGATGCTTCTGAGATTGGAGCAGGGGCTGTTTTGTCGCAGAGAGCTTCTGATTGCTCAGTGATGAAACCATGTGTTTTTTTTTCCAGGAAGTTTTCGCCTGCTGAGCGAAATTATGATGTGGGCAACCGAGAGTTGCTGGCCATGAAGTGGGCATTCGAGAAGTGGCGTCATTGGCTTGATGACCGGCACGCGGCCAATCAGAAGCCGCGACGTCATTCTCATTCACAAAACTGCTAATTATAGGAATTGAGGACCTGCGAATGACGTCGCGGCCTCTGATTGGTCGCGTGCCGGTCACATGGGCGGCACGCGACCAATCAGAAGCTGGGACGTCATTCACAGGTCCGAAAGGCGCGCTTTTTAAACAAAGAAGCCTCCCGGATAGCAGCGTGAAGTCCAGGGGCCGCCGGAGAGGTGAGCATATCAATATTTTTTATTTTAATTCTTTATTTTCCACATCCCTATGGATCCCAGGGCCTGAAGGAGAGTTTCCTCTCCTTCAGACCCTGGGAACCATGAGAATACCTTCCGATACTTGATGTCCCATTGACTTGTATTGGTATCGGATATCGGTATCGGCGATATCCGATATTTTTCGGGTATCGGCCGATACTATCCGATACCGATACTTTCAAGTATCGGACGGTATCGCTCAACACTAGTATTGACTGATCATAAGAACTTGACTTATCTTGAGTCTGCTAAGCGGTTGAATCCTAGACAGGCTCGTTGGTCGCTGTTTTTTGCCCGTTTTGACTTTGTGATTTCGTACCTTCCGGGCTCTAAAAATGTGAAGGCGGATGCTCTGTCTAGGAGTTTTGTGCCCGACTCTCCGGGTTTGTCTGAGCCGGCGGGTATCCTCAAGGAAGGAGTCATTGTGTCTGCCATTTCCCCTGATTTGCGGCGGGTGCTGCAAAAATTTCAGGCTAATAAACCTGATCGTTATCCAGCGGATAGACTGTTTGTCCCTGATAGGTGGACCAATAAAGTTATCTCTGAGGTTCATTGTTCGGTGTTGGCTGGTCATCCTGGAATCTTTGTTACCAGAGAGTTAGTGGCTAGATCCTTTTGGTGGCCGTCTCTGTCGCGGGATGTACGTGCTTTTGTGCAGTCCTGTGGGATTTGTGCTCGGGCTAAGCCCTGCTGTTCTCATGCCAGTGGGTTGCTTTTGCCCTTGCCGGTCCCGAAGAGGCCTTGGACACATATCTCTATGGATATTATTTCTGATCTTCCCGTTTCTCAAAAGATGTCAGTCATTTGGGTGGTCTGTGATCGCTTTTCTAAGATGTGTTATGTTTGCTAATGGCAGGTGTTATGAAGGCAATCCAGAAACACAGTGTGCTTAGCGATCAGAGCGCACACAGTGATCTGACAAATACCCAAAAATACAAGAACGAGCTCTGAGACGTGGAAACTCTGTAGACTGCACACCTGATCCTATCCTAAACACAACTAAAAGCGGCTGTGGATTGCGCCTAACAACTACCTAGGCAACTCAGCACAGCCTAAGAAACTAGCTAGCCTGAAGATAGAAAAATAGGCCTGACTTGCCCCAGAGAAATTCCCCAAAGGAAAAGGCAGCCCCCCACATATAATGACTGTGAGTAAGATGAAAAGACAAAACGTAGGGATGAAATAGATTCAGCAAAGTGGGGCCCGATATTCTAGGACAGAGCGAGGATAGTAAAGCGAACTTTGCAGTCTACAAAAAACCCTAAAGCAAAACCACGCAAAGGGGGCAAAAAAAAACCCACCGTGCCGAACTAACGGCACGGCGGTACACCCTTTGCGTCTCAGAGCTTCCAGCAAAACAAAAGACAAGCTGGACAGAAAAAAAGCAACAAAAAAGCAAAAAGCACTTAGCTATACAGAGCAGCAGGTCACAGGAACAATCAGGAGAAGCTCAGATCCAACACTGAAGCATTGAAAAGGAGCAAGGATAGCAGCATCAGGCGGAGTTAAGTAATGAAGCAGTTAACGAGCTCACCAGAACACCTGAGGGAGGAAGCTCAGAAGCTGCAGTACCACTTGTAACCACAGGAGTGAATTCAGCCACAGAATTCACAACAGTACCCCCCCCTTGAGGAGGGGTCACCGAACCCTCACCAGAGCCCCCAGGCCGACCAGGATGAGCCGCATGAAAGGCACGAACAAGATCGGAAGCATGAACATCAGAGGCAAAAACCCAGGAATTATCTTCCTGAGCATAACCCTTCCATTTAACCAGATACTGGAGTTTCCGTCTAGAAACACGAGAATCCAAAATCTTCTCCACAATATACTCCAATTCCCCCTCCACCAAAACCGGGGCAGGAGGCTCAACAGATGGAACCATAGGTGCCACGTATCTCCGCAACAACGACCTATGGAATACATTATGTATGGAAAAGGAGTCTGGGAGGGTCAAACGAAAAGACACAGGATTGAGAACCTCAGAAATCCTATACGGACCAATAAAACGAGGTTTAAATTTAGGAGAGGAAACCTTCATAGGAATATGACGAGAAGATAACCAAACCAGATCCCCAACACGAAGTCGGGGACCCACACGGCGTCTGCGATTAGCGAAAAGTTGAGCTTTCTCCTGGGACAAGATCAAATTGTCCACTACCTGAGTCCAGATCTGCTGCAACCTATCCACCACAGAATCCACACCAGGACAGTCCGAAGACTCAACCTGTTCTGAAGAGAAACGAGGATGGAACCCAGAATTGCAAAAAAATGGAGAAACCAAGGTAGCCGAGCTGGCCCGATTATTAAGGGCGAACTCAGCCAACGGCAAAAAGGACACCCAATCATCCTGGTCTGCAGAAACAAAACATCTCAGATATGTTTCCAAGGTCTGATTGGTTCGTTCGGTCTGGCCATTAGTCTGAGGATGGAAAGCCGAGGAAAAGGATAGGTCAATGCCCATCCTACCACAAAAGGCTCGCCAGAACCTTGAAACAAACTGGGAACCTCTGTCAGAAACAATATTCTCAGGAATGCCATGCAACCGAACCACATGCTGAAAGAACAAAGGTACCAAATCAGAGGAGGAAGGCAATTTAGCCAAGGGCACCAGATGGACCATTTTAGAAAAGCGATCACAGACCACCCAAATGACTGACATCTTTTGAGAAACGGGAAGGTCAGAAATGAAATCCATCGAAATATGTGTCCAAGGCCTCTTTGGGACCGGCAAGGGCAAAAGCAACCCACTGGCACGAGAACAGCAGGGCTTAGCCCTAGCACAAATCCCACAGCACTGCACAAAAGTACGTACATCCCGTGACAGAGATGGCCACCAGAAGGATCTAGCCACTAACTCTCTGGTACCAAAGATTCCAGGATGACCAGCCAACACCGAACAATGAAGTTCAGAGATAAGTTTATTAGTCCACCTATCAGGGACAAACAGTTTCTCTGCTGGACAACGATCAGGTTTATTCGCCTGAAATTTTTGCAGCACCCGCCGCAAATCAGGGGAGATGGCAGACACAATGACTCCTTCCTTGAGGATACCCGCTGGCTCAGATAAACCCGGAGAGTCGGGCACAAAACTCCTAGACAGAGCATCCGCCTTCACATTTTTAGAGCCCGGAAGGTACGAAATCACAAAGTCGAAGCGGGCAAAAAATAACGACCAACGGGCCTGTCTAGGATTCAAGCGCTTGGCAGACTCGAGATAAGTCAAGTTCTTATGATCAGTCAATACCACCACGCGATGCTTAGCTCCTTCAAGCCAATGACGCCACTCCTCGAATGCCCACTTCATGGCCAGCAACTCTCGATTGCCCACATCATAATTATGCTCAGCGGGCGAAAACTTCCTGGAAAAGAAAGCACATGGTTTCATCACTGAGCAATCAGAACCTCTCTGTGACAAAACCGCCCCTGCTCCAATCTCAGAAGCATCAACCTCGACCTGGAACGGAAGAGAAACATCTGGCTGACACAACACAGGGGCAGAACAAAAACGACGCTTCAACTCCTGAAAAGCTTCCACAGCAGCAGAAGACCAATTAACCAAATCAGCACCCTTCTTGGTCAAATCGGTCAATGGTTTGGCAATGCTAGAAAAATTACAGATGAAGCGACGATAAAAATTAGCAAAGCCCAGGAACTTTTGCAGACTTTTCAGAGATGTCGGCTGAATCCAATCCTGGATGGCTTGGACCTTAACTGGATCCATCTCGATAGTAGAAGGGGTAAAGATGAACCCCAAAAATGAAACTTTCTGCACACCGAAGAGACACTTTGATCCCTTCACAAACAAAGAGTTAGCACGCAGGACCTGAAAAACCATTCTGACCTGCTTCACATGAGACTCCCAATCATCTGAGAAGATCAAAATGTCATCCAAGTAAACAATCAGGAATTTATCCAGATACTCACGGAAGATGTCATGCATAAAAGACTGAAACACAGATGGAGCATTGGCAAGTCCGAACGGCATCACTAGATACTCAAAATGACCCTCGGGCGTATTGAATGCAGTTTTCCATTCATCTCCTTGCCTGATTCTCACCAGATTATACGCACCACGAAGATCTATCTTAGTGAACCAACTAGCCCCCTTAATCCGAGCAAACAAGTCAGATAACAATGGCAAGGGATACTGAAATTTAACAGTGATCTTATTAAGAAGGCGGTAATCAATACACGGTCTCAGCGAACCATCCTTCTTGGCTACAAAGAAGAACCCTGCTCCCAGTGGTGATGACGATGGGCGAATATGTCCCTTCTCCAGGGATTCCTTCACATAACTGCGCATAGCGGCGTGTTCGGGCACGGATAAATTAAATAATCGACCTTTAGGGAATTTACTACCAGGAATCAAATTGATAGCACAATCACAATCCCTATGCGGAGGTAGAGCATCGGACTTGGGCTCTTCAAATACATCCTGATAATCAGACAAGAACTCTGGGACCTCAGAAGGGGTGGATGACGAAATCGACAAAAATGGAACATCACCATGTACCCCCTGACAACCCCAGCTGGATACCGACATGGAATTCCAATCCAATACTGGATTATGGGTTTGTAGCCATGGCAACCCCAACACGACCACATCATGCAGATTATGCAACACCAGAAAGCGAATAACTTCCTGATGTGCAGGAGCCATGCACATGGTCAGCTGGGCCCAGTATTGAGGTTTATTCTTGGCCAAAGGTGTAGCATCAATTCCTCTCAATGGAATAGGACACCGCAAAGGCTCCAAGAAAAACCCACAACGTTTAGCATAATCCAAATCCATCAGATTCAGGGCAGCGCCCGAATCCACAAACGCCATGACAGAAAACGACGACAAAGAGCATATCAAGGTAATGGACAGAAGGAATTTGGACTGTACAGTACCAATGACGGCAGACCTAGCGGACCACTTAGTGCGCTTAGGACAATCAGAAATAGCATGAGTAGAATCACCACAGTAGAAACACAGACCATTCAGACGTCTGTATTCCTGCCGTTCAACTCTAGTCATAGTCCTATCGCACTGCATAGGCTCAGGTTTAACCTCAGGCAGTACCGCCAAATGGTGCACAGATTTACGCTCGCGCAAGCGTCGACCGATCTGAATGGCCAAAGACAAAGACTCATTCAAACCAGCAGGCATAGGAAATCCCACCATGACATCCTTAAGAGCCTCAGAGAGACCCTTTCTGAACAAAGCTGCCAGCGCAGATTCATTCCACTGAGTGAGTACTGACCATTTCCTAAATTTCTGACAATATACTTCTATATCATCCTGACCCTGGCACAAAGCCAGCAAATTTTTCTCAGCCTGATCCACTGAATTAGGCTCATCGTACAGCAATCCGAGCGCCAGGAAAAACGCATCGACACTACTCAATGCAGGGTCTCCTGGCGCAAGAGAAAATGCCCAGTCTTGAGGGTCGCCGCGCAAAAAAGAAATAATAATCAAAACCTGTTGAATAGGATTACCAGAAGAATGAGGTTTCAAGGCCAGAAATAGCTTACAATTATTTTTGAAACTTAGAAACTTAGTTCTATCTCCAAAAAACAAATCAGGAATAGGAATTCTTGGTTCTAACATAGATTTCTGATCAATAGTATCTTGAATTTTTTGTACATTTATAACGAGATTATCCATTGAAGAGCACAGACCCTGAATATCCATGTCCACACCTGTGTCCAGAATCACCCAAATGTCTAGGGGAAAAAAAAAAAAGTGAACACAGAGCAGAAAAAAAAAAAAAATGATGTCAGAACTTTTTCTTTCCCTCTATTGAGAATCATTAGTTTGGCTCCTTGTACTGTTATGTTTGCTAATGGCAGGTGTTATGAAGGCAATCCAGAAACACAGTGTGCTTAGCGATCAGAGCGCACACAGTGATCTGACAAATACCCAAAAATACAAGAACGAGCTCTGAGACGTGGAAACTCTGTAGACTGCACACCTGATCCTATCCTAAACACAACTAAAAGCGGCTGTGGATTGCGCCTAACAACTACCTAGGCAACTCGGCACAGCCTAAGAAACTAGCTAGCCTGAAGATAGAAAAATAGGCCTGACTTGCCCCAGAGAAATTCCCCAAAGGAAAAGGCAGCCCCCCACATATAATGACTGTGAGTAAGATGAAAAGACAAAACGTAGGGATGAAATAGATTCAGCAAAGTGGGGCCCGATATTCTAGGACAGAGCGAGGATAGTAAAGCGAACTTTGCAGTCTACAAAAAACCCTAAAGCAAAACCACGCAAAGGGGGCAAAAAAAAAACCCACCGTGCCGAACTAACGGCACGGCGGTACACCCTTTGCGTCTCAGAGCTTCCAGCAAAACAAAAGACAAGCTGGACAGAAAAAAAGCAACAAAAAAGCAAAAAGCACTTAGCTATACAGAGCAGCAGGTCACAGGAACAATCAGGAGAAGCTCAGATCCAACACTGAAACATTGAAAAGGAGCAAGGATAGCAGCATCAGGCGGAGTTAAGTAATGAAGCAGTTAACGAGCTCACCAGAACACCTGAGGGAGGAAGCTCAGAAGCTGCAGTACCACTTGTGACCACAGGAGTGAATTCAGCCACAGAATTCACAACAAAGATGGTCCATCTGGTACCCTTGTCTAAATTGCCTTCCTCCTCTGATTTGGTGCTATTGTTCTTCCAGCATGTGGTTCGTTTACATGGCATTCCAGAGAATATCGTTTCTGACAGAGGTTCCCAGTTTGTTTCAAGGTTTTGGCGAGCCTTTTGTGGTAGGATGGGCATTGACTTGTCTTTTTTCTCGGCTTTCCATCCTCAGACTAATGGCCAGACCGAACGAACCAATCAGACCTTGGAAACTTATCTGAGATGCTTTGTTTCTGCCGATCAGGATGACTGGGTGTCCTTTTTGCCTTTGGCTGAGTTCGCCCTTAATAATCGGGCCAGCTCGGCTACCTTGGTTTCGACATTTTTCTGCAATTCTGGGTTCCATCCTAGTTTCTCTTCAGGACAGGTTGAGTCTTCGGACTGTCCTGGTGTGGATACTGTGGTGGACAGGTTGCAGCAGATTTGGACTCATGTAGTTGACAATTTGACCTTGTCCCAGGAGAAGGCTCAACGTTTCGCTAATCGCAGACGCCGTGTGGGTCCCCGACTTCGTGTTGGGATCTGGTTTGGTTATCTTCTCGTCATATTCCTATGAAGGTTTCCTCTCCTAAGTTTAAACCTCGTTTCATTGGTCCGTATAGGATTTCTGAGGTTCTTAATCCCGTGTCTTTTCGTCTGACCCTTCCAGATTCTGTTTCCATACGTAACGTATTCCATAGGTCATTGTTGCGGAGATACGTGGCACCTATGGTTCCATCTGTTGATCCTCCTGCCCCGGTTTTGGTGGAGGGGGAATCGGAGTATATTGTGGAGAAGATTTTGGATTCTCGAGTTTCTAGACGGAAACTCCAGTATCTGGTTAAATGGAAGGGTTATGCTCAGGAAGATAATTCCTGGGTTTTTGCCTCTGATGTCCATGCTCCCGATCTTGTTCGTGCCTTTCATGTGGCTCATCCTGGTCGGCCTGGGGGCTCTGGTAAGGGTTCGGTGACCCCTCCTCAAGGGGGGGGAGTACTGTTGTGAATTCTGTGGCAGAGCTCCCTCCTGTGGTCACAAGTGGTACTTCGGCTGATTCTCTCTGTGAGCTTCTGTTGGTGGAGGGAAGTGGTACTGCGGCTTCTGAGTTTCCTCCCTCAGGTGATCTGGTGAGGTCGTTAGGTGCTTCTCTACTTAACTCCACCTAATGCTTTGATCCTGGCTTCCTGTCAATGTTCCAGTGTTGGACTTGCTTTTCCCTGGATCATTCCTGTGGCCTGCTGCTCTGCATAGCTAAGTTCTTCTTTGCTATTTGTTTGCTATTTTTTCTGTCTAGCTTGTCTAATTTGTTGCTGGAAGCTCTGGGACGCAAAGGGTGTACCTCCGTGCCGTTAGTTTGGTACGGAGGGTCTTTTTGCCCCCTTTGCGTGGTTTTCTTTAGGGTTTTGTGTAGACCGCAAAGTTACCTTTTCTATCCTCGTTCTGTTAAGAAAGTCGGGCCTCACTTTGCTGAATCTATTTCATCTCTACATTTGTCTTTTCATCTTAACTCACAGTCATTATATGTGGGGGGCTGCCTTTTCCTTTGGGGTATTTCTCTGAGGCAAGGTAGGCTTATTTTCTATCTTCAGGCTAGTTAGTTTCTCAGGCTGTGCCGAGTTGCATAGGCAGAGTTAGGCGCAATCCACGGCTGCCTCTAGTGTTGTTTGGAGAGGATTAGGGATTGCGGTCTGCAGAGTTCCCACGTCTCAGAGCTCGTTCTATGATTTTGGGTTATTGTCAGATCACTGTATGTGCTCTGACCGCTATGTCCATTGTGGTACTGAATTGCCTTTCATAACACTTTTGTTAGTCCAGAGAAAACTAGATTTAGATCTCTGGGAGGTGTAGTATGGTGTACCACTGGTCTAGATCTGGTCGAGGCCTTAATGAATCTCTTTATCCAGCGGTTCCCCGCCAAGTCACAGTTGTAAAGGGCCACCAGCGCTGCTACCTGGACTTTAAGTGTGCTTGTTGCTAAGCCTTTTTCTTCTGACTCTAGTACCTTCTGAATTGGGATTTCCTCAGATAAACTGGCACCTGATACTGATAAAAATCTCCACCAAACCTTCCCATACGCCCTAGTAGTCACTGGTTTTCTACTTAACAGAAGAGTGGAAACTAGATTTGAAGAGAACCCTCTCTTGATTAAAAGCTTCCTTTCAAATTCCAGGCTGTCATATGCAAGTTCCTTACTTGCGGGTGATTTACCGGCCTCTGATACAGCAGGTTTGGAATCTCTGGAAGGACCCAAGGGTCTGTTAACCCCTTAAGCACCGAGGGTGGTTTGCACGTTAATGACCGGGCCAATTTTTACAATTCTGACCACTGTCCCTTTATGAGGTTATAACTCTGGAACGCTTCAACGGATCTTGGCGATTCTGACATTGTTTTCTCATGACATATTGTACTTCATTTTAGTGGTAACATTTATTCGATATAACTTGCGTTTATTTGTGAAAAAACGGAAATTTGGTGAAAATTTAGAAAATTTCGCAATTTTCCAACTTTAAATTTTTATGCCCTTAAATCACAGAGATATGTCACGCAAAATACTTAATAAGTAACATTTCCCACATGTCTACTTTACATCAGCACAATTTTGGAACCAAAATTTTTTTTTGTTCGGGAGTTATAAGGGTTAAAAGTTGACCAGCAATTTCTCATTTTTACAACACCATTTTTTTTTAGGGACCACATCTCATTTGAAGTCATTTTGAGGGGTCTATATGATAGAAAATACCCAAGTGTGACACCATTCTAAAAACTGCACCCCTCAAGGTGCTCAAAACCACATTCAAGAAGTTTATTAACCCTTCAGGGGTTTCACAGGAATTTTTGGAATGTTTAAATAAAAATGAATATTTAACTTTTTTTCACACAAAATTTATTTCAGCTCCAATTTGTTTTATTTTACCAAGGGTAACAGGAAAAAATGGATGCCAAACCTTGTTGTACAATCTGTACTGAGTACGCTGATACCCCATATGTGGGGGTAAACCACTGTTTGGGCGCATGGCAGAGCTCGGAAGGAAAGGAGCGCCATTTGACTTTTCAATGCAAAATTGACAGGAATTGAGATGGGACGCCATGTTGCGTTTGGAGAGCCCCTCATGTGCCTAAACATTGAAACCCCCCACAAGTGACACCATTTTGGAAAGTAGACACCCTAAGGAACTTTTCTAGATGTGTGGTGACCACTTTGACCCACCGATTGCTTCACAGAAGTTTATAATGCAGAGCCGTAAAAATAAAAAATCATATTTTTTCACAAAAATGATCTTTTCGCCACCAATTTTTTATTTTCCCAAGAGTAAGAGAAGAAATTGGACCTCAAAAATTGTTGTCCAATTTGTCCTGAGTACGCTGATACCCCATATATGGGTGTAAACCATTGTTTGGGCGTATGGCAGAGCTCGGAAGGGAAGGAGCGCCATTTTACTTTTCAATGCAAAATTGACTGGAATTGAGATGGGATGCCATGTTGCGTTTGGAGAGCCCCTGATGTGCCTAAACATTGAAATCCCCACAAGTGACACCATTTTGGAAAGTAGACCCCTTAAGGAACTTATCTAGAGGTGTGGTGAGCACTTTGACCCAACAAGTGCTTCACAGAAGTTTATAATGCAGAGCCGTAAAAATAAAAAATCATATTTTTTCACAAAAATGATCTTTTTGCCACCAATTTTTTATTTTCCCAAGGGTAAGAGAAGAAATTAGACCACAAAAGTTGTTGTGCAATTTGTCCTGAGTGCGACGATACCCCATATGTGGGGGTAAACCACTGTTTGGGCGCATGGCAGAGCTGGGAAGGAAAGGAGCGCCATTTGACTTTTCAATGCAAAATTGACTGGAATTGAGATGGGACGCCATGTTGCGTTTGGAGAGCCCCTGATGTGCCTAAACATTGGAACCCCTCACAAGTGACACCATTTTGAAAAGTAGACCCCTTAAGGAACTTATCTAGATGTGTGGTGAGCACTTTGACCCAACAAGTGCTTCACAGAAGTTTATAATGCAGAGCCGTAAAAATAAAAAATCTTATTTTTTCACAAAAATGATCTTTTTGCCCCCAATTTTTTATTTTCCCAAGGGTAAGAGAAGAAATTAGACCACAAAAGTTGTTGTGCAATTTGTCCTGAGTGCGACGATACCCCATATGTGGGGGTAAACCACTTTTTGGGTGCATAGCAGAGCTCGGAAGGGAAGGAGCACCATTTGACTTTTCAATGCAAAATTGACTGGAATTAAGATGGGACGCCATGTTGGTTTGGAGAGCCCCTGATGTGCCTAAACATTAAAACCCCCCACAAGTGACACCATTTTGGAAACTAGACCCCCTAAGGAACTTATCTAGATGTGTTTTGAGAGCTTTGAACCCCCAAGTGTTTCACTACAGTTTATAACGCAGAGCCGTTAAAATATATATTTTTTTTTTTCGCAAAAATTATTATTTAACCCCCAGTTTTGTATTTTCACAAGGGTAACAGAATAAATTGGACCCCAAAAGTTGTTGTCCAATTTGTCCTGAGTACGCTGATACCCAATATGTGGGGGGGAACCACTGTTTGGGCACATGGCAGAGCTCGGAAGGGAAGGAGCGCCATTTGGAATGCAGACTTAGATGGATTGGTCTGCAGGAGTCACGTTGCATTTGCAGAGCCCCTGATGTACCCAAACAGTACAAACCCCCAACAAGTGACCCCATATTAGAAACTAGACCTCCCAAGGAACTTATCTAGATGTGTTGTGAGAACTTTGAACCCCTAAGTGTTTCACTACAGTTTATAACGCAGAGCCGTGAAAATAAAAATTATTTTTTTTTTCACAAAAATGATTTTTTAGCCCCCAGCTTTGTATTTTTACAAGGGTAACAGAATAAATTGGACACCAAAAGTTGTTGTCCAATTTGTCCTGAGTACGCTGATACCCAATATGTGGGGGGGAACCACTGTTTGGGCGCATGGCAGAGCTCGGAAGGGAAGGAGCGCCATTTGGAATGCAGATTTAGATGGATTGGTCTGCAGGAGTCACGTTGCATTTGCAGAGCCCCTGATGTACCCAAACAGTACAAACCCCCCACAAGTGACCCCATATTAGAAACTAGACCTCCAAAGGAACTTATCTAGATGTGTTGTGAGAACTTTGAACCCCTAAGTGTTTCACTACAGTTTATAACGCAGAGCCGTGAAAATAAAAATTCTTTTTTTTTTTCACAAAAATGATTTTTTAGCCCCCAGCTTTGTATTTTTACAAGGGTAACAGAATAAATTGGACCCCAAAAGTTGTTGTCTAATTTGTCCTGAGTACGCTGATACCCCATATGTGGGGGGGAACCACTGTTTGGGCGCATGGCAGAGCTCGGAAGGGAAGGAGCGCCATTTGGAATGCAGATTTAGATGGATTGGTCTGCAGGCGTCACGTTGCATTTGCAGAGCCCCTGATGTACCCAAACAGTACAAACCCCCCACAAGTGACCTCATATTGGAAACTAGACCTCCTACGGAACTTATCTAGATGTGTTGTGAAAACTTTGAACCCCCAAGTGTTTCACTACAGTTTACAACGCAGAGCCGTGAAAATAAAAAATCCTTTTTTTTCCCACAAAAATGATTTTTAGCCCCCCAAATTTTTATTTTCCCAAGGATAACAAGAGAACTTGGACCCAAAAAGTTGTTGTCCAATTTGTCTCGAGTACGATGATACCCCATATGTTGGGGTAAACCCCTGTTTGGGCGCACGGGAGAGCTCGGAAGTGAAGGAGCACTGTTTTACTTTTTCAATGCAGAATTGGCTGGAATTGAGATCGGACGCCATGTCGCGTTTGGAGAGCCCCTGATGTGCCTAAACAGTGGAAACCCCCCAATTATAAATGAAACCCTAATCCAAACGCACCCCTAACCCTAATCCCAACTGTAACCCTAACCACACACCTAACCCTGACACACCCCTAATTCTAATCCCAACCCTAATCCCAACCGTAAATGTAATCCAAACCCTAACCCTAGCCCTAACCCTAGCCCTAACCCTAACCCTAGCCCTAACCCTAACCCTAACCCTAATGGGAAAATGGAAATAAATACATTTTTTTAAATTTTATTATTTTTCCCTAAGGCTAGGTTCACATTGTGTTAGGGAAATCCGTTTAGCGCTAGCGGATTGCGCTAACGCAATGTCTTTTTAGGTGTCGTGTTTAGTGGTCGCGTTAACGTCCCTGCTCTGGAAGATCGGGGATCGGACCTCGGGCGCGCCGCGGACGCTGCAAGCAGCGTCCGAGGCGCGCCACAAAAGAACGGCACCTTGCTAGCACGAGCCGAAAATGGCACGCTCTAGCGATGCGCTACACCCGAAAATCACATTGCTGTCAATGGGTGTGCTAATGGACCCGTTGCACGGCGTTAATTGTGACATTTTCGCCGTGCAACGCTGTCCGTTAGCGTTAACCCATTAACGCTATGTGAACCTAGCCTAACTAAGGGGGTGATGAAGGGGCGTTTGATTTACTTTTATAGCGTTTTTTATATCGGATTTTTATGATTTGCAGCCGTCACACACTAAAAGACGCTTTTTATAGCAAAAAAGTTTTTGCGTCTCCACATTTTGAGACCTATAATTTTTCCCTATTTTGGTCGTCCACAGAGTCATGTGAGGTCTTGTTATTTGCGGGACAAGTTGACGTTTTTATCGGTTACATTTTCGGACAAGTGACAGTTTTTGATCGCTTTTTATTCCGATTTTTTGTGAGGCAGAATGACCAAAAACCAGCTATTCATGAATTTCTTTTGGGGGAGGCGTTTATACCGTTCTGCGTTTGGTAAAATTGATGAAGCAGCTTTATTCTTCGGGTCAGTACGATTACAGCGATACCTCATTTATATCATTTTTTTATGTTTTGGCGCTTTTATACGATAAAAGCTATTTTATAGAAAAAATAATTATTTTGGCATCGCTTTATTCTGAGGACTATAACTTTTTTATTTTTTTGGTTATGATGCTATATGGTGGCTCTTTTTTTGCGGGACAAGATGACGTTTTCAGAGGTACAATGGATATTTATATCCGTCTTTTTGATCGCGTGTTATTCCACTTTTTGTTCAGCATTATGATAATAAAGCGTTGTTTTTTGGCTCGTTTTTTTTTTTTTTCTTACGGTGTTCACTGAAGGGGTTAACTAGTGGGCCAGTTTTATAGGTCGGATCGTTACGGACGCGGCGATACTAAATATGTGTACTTTTATTGTTTTTTTGTTTTTTTTTTAGATAAAGAAATGTATTTATGGGAATATTTTTTTTTTTTCTTCTTTATTTAGGAAATTTTTTTTTTTTTTTTTTTACACGTGTGGAAATTTTTTTTTTTACTTTTTCACTTTGTCCCAGGGGGGGACATCACAGATCACCGATCTGACAGTGTGCACAGCACTCTGTCAGATCGGTGATCTGACATACAGCCGGGCAGGATTAGAGCTGCAGCTGCAGCCTGATCCTGACCCAGAAGTGCTCCCTGCAGGACCCGGATGCAGCCCCGCGGCCATTTTGGATCCGGGGACTGCAGGGAGAAGACGCTCGGTACACGGTGAGTACATCACCGTGTACTGATCGTCTCAGGGAAGCACGCAGGGAGACCCCTCCCTGCGCGATGCTTCCCTGCACCGCCGGCACACCGCGATCATCTTTGATCGCGGTGTGCCGGGGGTGAATGTGCCGGGAGCGGTCCGTGACCGCTCCTGGCACATAGTGCCGGGTGTCAGCTGCAATAGGCAGCTGACACCCGGCCGCGATCGGCCGCGCTCCCCCCGTGAGCGCGGCCGATCGCATATGACGTACTATCCCGTCACTGGGAATTAAGTCCCAGGTCACCTGGACGGGATAGTACGTCATATGGGATTAAGGGGTTAAAGACATTATCCTTAGCCATGGAAACCATGCTCTCTTTGGCCAAAAGGGAGCTATCATGATGACTCTCGTTCAGTCCTCCCTGATCTTTTTCAACACTAAAGGAATTAGCGCTTTTTGGGGTAAAACATAGGCTAGATGAAAATTCCATGGAATTGAAAAGGCATCTAGGGTCACCGGCAAGGGTCAATTGAACAAAAGGCCTGAGTCTTTCGGTTTTGGTTGTTTGCAAATAAATCTATTTCTGGGAGACCCCACAATTGTACTATGTGGCTGAAGACTGCCTGGTTCAATTCCCACTCTCCCTGTTTCAGTTATGTTCGGCTTAGAAAATCTGCAGTTCGATTTTCTGCCCCTTTGATGTGAAGGGCTGACAGTGACGACAGATTGGTCTCTGCTAACAATAGAATGGATTTTGTCACTTCCATCAGTGTATGAGATCTCGTGCCCCCCTGGTGATTTAAGTAGGCTACCACCACCCTGTTGTCTGATAATACCCTCACGTGATGGGAATGGAGGGAGTGTAGGAAGTGGATGAGTGCATATTTTACTGCTAGGAGTTCTTTCATGTTTGAGGAACCCAGTTTTTCTTCCTCTGACCATGGCCCTTGAGCAATCTGTTTGTGTAAATGAGCCCCCAACCCCAAGGACTCGCGTCGGTAGTTAGGGTTATAGATGTTGGCAATACCCATGGAACACCCCTGGTTAGATTGTGTGGATCCACCCACCAAGCTAGGGAATGTATTGTTTGCAAGGAGATTTTTAAGTGCTTTTCTAAATCCCCTTTTAACATAGAATCTGCTTCTAAGATCTCCTACTGGAGGTCTCTGGTGTGACTTTGGGCCCATTGGACAGCCGGAAGACAGGCTGTCATCAATCCCAATATGGACATCGCTTTTCGTAGAGTTACTACTGGAGACTCTCTCAGTTGCTACCAGTTGGACCATGTTTGAAACTTTTTCCCCTGGAAGGCGGCATTCTTGCCGGTTTGAGTCTATTATTAACCCCAAGTATTGTTGCACTTGGGTTGGAATGATTCTGGACTTTTCCAGGTTCAACATCCAACCTGGGTTTGTCAGGGATGTCATTACTTAGTTCAATTGTTGAGTGCAATGGAAAGGAGTTTTGCCAACTACCAGGAGGTCGTCCAAATAAGGAACTATTAATATGTTTTGCTCTCTTATGTGAGCCATGACCTCTGCCATCAGCTTTGTAAATACCCTCGGGGCTATGGCTAGGCCGAAGGGAAGGGCCCTGCATTGGTAGTGCTTTAACTCTCCCTGCATTAATACCGCCACTCTGAGAAATTTCTGGTAGTCTGGGTGGATGGGCACATGGTAATATGCATCCTTTCGATCGATGACAGTCATAAAACAAGATGGATAAAGCGTTCTCACACATGTCTTTATTGTTTCCATATTGAAACTCTCCGTCACTAGGTACTGGTTCAGTTTTTTTAAATTTATTATCGTCCTGTAAGTTCCATCCGGTTTCGTCCGAAGAAACAGAGGAGAGTAGAATCCCATGCCTTTCTCCTGGTTTGGGACTTCCTGTAGGACATTCTTTGCTAATAGCGTTTGTATCTCTTTTTGAAGACCCAGTTGTTCGGCCTCCGCTTTCCTTTGTGGTGTCATGACAAAATGATGAGACGGCATTGTATGGAATATTAGTTTCAGCCCTGTTTTTATTATATTTAGTGTCCATAGGCTCCCCGATATTTCTTCCCAGGCTGGAAGAAAGTGTGCCAGTCTTCCTCCCACCTGGGGACCACCTTCATTGGGGTTGTTTTTTGGTGTCAGGTTTGTTAAACAGGTAGCCTTTTCTCTTAAATTTTTTATCGTTCCATCCTTCTTTCTGATTTTTAGGAGGCCTTCTATGTATGAATTTGCTGTTCCGAATGGACCGTTTATATAATTGGTTAAGGAACCCCGAACGGCTTTTTTCTTGTCCCCCGCTTTCTCCAGGATGTCATCTAAGGTAGGATCAAATAGGAACTCCCCTTCACAGGGTATGGCACATAATTTGGCTTTCGTTTGTAGGTCCCCCGGCCAACATTTGAGCCATAAAACCCTCCCTGCTGCATTTGAAAAGGAAGCAGCTCTCGCCGCCAGTCTCACAGAGTCTATAGAGGCGTCTGCTAGAAACGCAGCTGCTCCTTTCATTATTGAAATTGAATCTAATACTAATTCTCTCAAAAATCTATCTTTTAGTTGTGATTGTAAATGATTGTAAATGATTGTAAATGATCTAACCACACCATTAATGCTCTGGCGGTACATGTGGCTGCTATAGCTGGTTTTAAATACCTCGGCCTTCTTATCCATAGGGTCCTTTAGGGTCCCCATATCTTCAAAAGGTAAAGCAAATTTTTTAGATGCTTTTGCAATGGCGACATCTAGTTTTGGTGCCTTACTTCAGGAACAACAGGCTGGGTCATCAAAAGGATATTTCCTTTTCGGGTTAAGAGGGCTTTTTTGTCTGGCCTCTTCCACTCTTTTTTTTATTAGAGCATGCATTTTATCATTTACTGGAAATGCTCTTCGTTTCCTTTGTTCTAGACCGCTAAACATAAAGTCTTGCGCGTTTTTTTGGGATTTGGTCTCTACTAGTCCCGTGGTTGTTCTTACCGCTTTTACTAAAGCGTCTGTCTCATCAATGGGAAAGCAATTGCGGCCCCCTTCCGAAGAAGAAGATGATGATAGAGAGGAGAGCAAACTGTCTGAATTAGAACTATCGCTATCTTCTTCGCTGGAACTTAGCTCCAGGGATCTATGTTTAGACTTATGTTTCCTTTTTAGACTTTTGGCACTTTTTAATGCATCCTCTACCTGGGATTTAATTAACTGTTTTAAATCAGATGCAAATCTTGGGGACTCTTCAGAAATGGTATTTTCTATACATATGGCAGAGTTTTTTTTACCCATGTAGCGGGCAGTTCTACAGAGCAGATCGGACATACTCTGTGCCTGGTTTTCGTTGTACACTTCTTCCCCTAAGAAAGACACAATAAAACCCCTTTTTAGAAAATGAGCATTCACGAAGATTACTTACCCTCCTAATTTAAGGGGGATATCGGTTCTGGAGTAGGAGTAGCTTCCTCGACTTGAACCGTTACTGGTCTTCCGGATCCACCCGAGCTTCTGCTACATTGAGATCCTGAGCTGCGACGCTCGGAAGAAGTATCATGCTGTCGTTGCTGCTGGCGATGGTACTGCTGCTGCTGACGTTGCTGCGGTTGGTGCTTTTTTGGCGGGGACTGCAGAATTTCTTCTGCCGGTTGCTTCACTCATGGTGAGACTATTTTATGAGCACCGGCCATGTGGTTTCTGCTTCTTTTTATCTGTAAGCAGATGCCGTGCGCCGCCCCGGAAGTGACCCCTGCGCTGAGCATTCTGGGATTACCAGAATGCTTTGCGGCCAGAACGCGCGTGTATGCGCTCATTTCTCCGGCGTCCCACTTCCTGGAGGGAACACCAGAGGCGCCGCCATTCCACCGCCTGCCAGATCATCACTCCGAAGGAGGCTCCCGAGATGCCGCCTTCTTACCGGCGCACAGCCCCTCAGAGGGAACGTCTGAGCGCCGACTCTGCAATGCCCAGAAGATTAACTGGCGGTAAGACACCAGGAGACTGCCGTCAACTATTACTGGCTTCCTAACCTTTTATAGGGAAAAGCAGGCTGGGTTCTTTCTTCACTGCTTCTCCCCTGCTCATGCACAAGGCCCGCCGACCCTGGGATCGTGGCCTTCGGGGAGAGATATTCACCGTGTCCGAAGCAGGGCCCCCCGCTGCCAGTAATCGAACCGATGGACCCCCGGCATCCCACGTTGATCAAGCTGCAGGTTCCCCGTCAGGGACAGGAAACCGAACTGATGTGAGAGAGAGGTACCACCTTTTTCACCTGTAGGTTTCCTGTCCCTGAGGGCAGATCCCTCTCTCCATGGTGCTGTCATGGGGGTAAGAGAATAACACAAATTAGTAAAAAAAATAACAAACACACAGTTAAAAAGCAGAGAACTATAAGAATGGTGCAAAACTCAGTTTTTCATTAAGTCCAGATGGGGACATAGTATTCAGCTCAACAATCCACCTAACTTCAGATTGTGCCAGTGTTAGCTTACCCCCCCATCTGATTGTGCGAGTGTCTGTTTTAGGTTACCACCCCTTATACCACCATACACTCTGTCGATGCCTCTAACTTTTAAGCCACTAGGGTCAGAATTATGGAATTGTCTGAAGTGTTTCGGTACAGTTTTTAGCAGTGAAGGATCATCCACCTCCATCGCTGCAAGGAAGTCTCGAACGTGTTCCCTTACTCTGACCCGCAACTCTCTGGAGGTCAAACCAATGTATATCTTAGAGCAGTAATCTCCAACTCCGGTCCTCAAGAGCCACCAACAGGTCATGTTTTCAGGATTTCCTTAGTATTGCATAGGTGATAATTGCATCACCTGTGCAATACTAAGGAAATCCTGAAAAAATGACCTGTTGGTGGCTCTTGAGGACCGGAGTTGGGGAACACTGTTTTAGAGCATGGACGTTGGGCAAAGTAAATGACATAGGAGATACTCAGGAGCAGACAGCTCGACTAAAGGACCTCCTCCACAAACGCACTAGGGTGTGGTGAAGCTGTGCTTTTCTGGAAAGATATGTTGCCAATGGTCTGATTCCCCATGGACTATGTGTGCAGATATTTCCCTCCTTTGTAATTAATGATGAGGTCTTCATGGGTAAATGGGAAAAGATCGCTGGAGATTGTTTAAAAGGGTTCATGGAATTACTCATGCAAATGGATGATGCCACGCTCAAGGATATTGAGAGCGAGATTGAGGAAATACAGAATAATATAAAAAAATCTGTCTGCGACTGCATTGGAAGAACTTTATAAAGATCTTGATTTAAGCTTTCAAAGATGGGAAAAGGAAATTGTTAACTTTAAATCTCATAAATTCCAACATGATAGTCAGGATTTTCACAACAAAACTGCATATAGATGGAGGAGGACCAATAAGGCCGGTGCTACCAACAGATCACGATCTGGGTTCATGTCCTACTTTACATCTGCTGAAGACTCACGCCCAAGTACGAGTGATTCCCACACAGAAAGTGCATCAGTACTGATGAATATCAAAGAGAAATAAAATCCCAGGAGAAATAAAAATGTGAATAAAAGGAAAATCACTCCTCCACACCAATATACTAAGAAAACTCATAGTAACACCAATAATTTAGAGGTAATTAACCTTTCCACACACACCTTGTCTGATGCACAATGTGAAGTTCTGAAATTAGGTTTATCATTTTCACCTACTAAAAAGTTTATTTTTTTTGCAGCGGTGAAGGACCTGCACCTCTTTTGCCACAAGCTTGTCCTAAAAAAATTGCACCATTGATCAACGAAGGGGATCGACATCCGCAGTGAGTCAGAACAAGAGGCTTTGGAGGTATTGGAGGAGCTGCTGAGGGAACAAGAAGTAGACAATCTAGTTAAAGGTAACCTGTCACCCCCAAAATCAAAGTACTGCAGTGCGCAGGTGCTGGGTCTCTCTGACCTTTCCCGGTGCCTGCGCACTGCAGTACTTTGCTCTGCCCTCAACAGGGCAAACAAAGTACGCCTGCGCTGGAGCCGCAGCATAAAGACCAGAGGAGGACGTCATCTGATAAAGATGGGAGGCGCTGGACCCGGACCAACAGCAGGAACGCCCCTGGGTGAGTATAATCTAATGTCTTTTCATCATCTTTTAGGATACAATGGGGGCTTATCTACAGCATTCCAGAATGCTGTAGATAAGCCCCTGATGCTGGTGGGCTTACCTCACCCGCGATTTTGGGGGTTACATGTTCCCTTTAAACTTCCTACGACTGTCATGCCCAGATCGACAACCTTTCCTCCCTTGTCAGTTTGTCCACAGGTTGATATTTTTGCATGTCTAGTAACTGAGGACTTTAAAAAAAAATATCATCTAAAATCAAAAGGGATAATCTCAGTTCTAAACATAGACGTGCTTTCAAAGAATTGAAATTGCTGGATGACGTGTTTATAAAATCAGCTGACAAGGGAGGCAATGTTGTGATTTGGCCAATTGACAAATACGAGAGGGAGGTGTTCAAACAACTCAAAGTGAGGGATTATTACTCACCCCTTTCGCAGAATCCTATTTCTATGTTCTCTCAGCAGCTCTTTTTCATTCTCAATCAGGCCTATGAAAAGGGTATTATCCCTAAAAGATTCTGGATGGTCTGATGGTGAAATACCCAAAGGTTCCTACATTCTACCTCCTACCTAAAATCCATAAGGATCCCGTCGACCCCCCGGGGTGCCCTATAGTCTCTGACATGGGAGGGCTTTGTGACCCAGTGTGTAAATTCATTGATCATTACCTTAAACCACTGGTTGAGTCCTTGCCCTCTTATGTCAGGGACAAAACGGACGTCCTGGTGAGAGTCGATGGATTAACTCTGCACTCTGATTTGTTTCTTGTCACCGCGGACGTCGAGTCCCTTTATACATGTATTGATCATAATGATGGGTTACAAGCAGTGCAATTTTTTCTGGAAATGGGCAGTCTGGACAGATCCCTTGCAGATTTGATATTAGAGCTATTACATTTTGTTTTACATCATAATTTTTTCACCTTCAGAGACCAGTACTACCTGCAGAGGTGTGGCACTGCCATAGGGGCGGCCTGTGCGCCCACCTAAGCAAACCTCTTTCTCAGGTACTGGGAGAGAGGTTTTTCGGGGCGAGGGGGCGTGCGCCGCCGACTATGTGCAGTGCTGGCTTCGTTACATTGATGACCTGTTAATCATTTGGCAGGGTCCTGTCTCTGAACTTGATGATTTTATGTCCAATTTCAATAGAAACCTTTTCAATATTAGGATGACATATAAGTGGCATTAACAGAATATTGATTTTTTGGATATTGCTCTATCGGTTGATGGTGAGGGGTCTGTCCAAACTGATACCCATCGTAAAGAAACATCAGTTAATTCTCTATTACACTCCTCCTCTGCACATGCATACTTGACAATTAAAGCCATCCCTATTGGCCAATTCTTGAGGGATAAACATATATGTTCCACACAATACAAATTTGAGCAACAGGCCAAAGAACTAAAAATGTATTTCCCTGAGAGAGGATATGGCCTAAGAAATATAAAAAATGGATATCATCGAACTAAATACACCCCACAGGAAAAACTACTCTGCAATTCAGGCAACAAAAAGGAAGGTGATTCACCAACCAGGTTTATCACCACTTTTAATTGCAAGTGGGATACGATTCGTCAAATTTTAAATAAACATTGGCCAGTCCACAAAACTGATCCTATTTTGAGCCAAGAAATTTGCCCCTTATAACAGCCAGGAGGGGCAAGAACCTTAAGGACCATTTGGTCAAAAGCCATTATGTTGCCCCTCGAACTGGTTTGTTTGGTGTCAAAAAGCAGAGGTGGAGATGCTATCCGTGTGGGAATTGCATGGCTTGTAATCTCAATAATATTCGGAGAGCTAAGTCCTTCTGCTCAGTAGATGGGACTCGAGAATATATCACCCACTATATTTCCTGTACTATGTCCTATGTCATTTACTTTGCCCAATGTCCATGCTCTAGGATATACAGTGGGGCAAAAAAGTATTTAGTCAGTCAGCAATAGTGCAAGTTCCACCACTTAAAAAGATGAGAGGCGTCTGTAATTTACATCATAGGTAGACCTCAACTATGGGAGACAAACTGAGAAAAAAAAATCCAGAAAATCACATTGTCTGTTTTTTTAACATTTTATTTGCATATTATGGTGGAAAATAAGTATTTGGTCAGAAACAAAATTTCATCTCAATACTTTGTAATATATCCTTTGTTGGCAATGACAGAGGTCAAACGTTTTCTATAAGTCTTCACAAGGTTGCCACACACTGTTGTTGGTATGTTGGGGCAGATCTCCTCTAGAGCAGTGATGTTTTTGGCTTTTCGCTTGGCAACACGGACTTTCAACTCCCTCCAAAGGTTTTCTATAGGGTTGAGATCTGGAGACTGGCTAGGCCACTCCAGGACCTTGAAATGCTTCTTACGAAGCCACTCCTTTGTTGCCCTGGCGGTGTGCTTTGGATCATTGTCATGTTGAAAGACCCAGCCACGTTTCATCTTCAATGCCCTTGCTGATGGAAGGAGGTTTGCACTCAAAATCTCACGATACATGGCCCCATTCATTCTTTCATGTACCCGGATCAGTCGTCCTGGCCCCTTTGCAGAGAAACAGCCCCAAAGCATGATGTTTCCACCACCATGCTTTACAGTAGGTATGGTGTTTGATGGATGCAACTCAGTATTCTTTTTCCTCCAAACACGACAAGTTGTGTTTCTACCAAACAGTTCCAGTTTGGTTTCATCAGACCATAGGACATTCTCCCAAAACTCCTCTGGATCATCCAAATGCTCTCTAGCAAACTTCAGACGGGCCCGGACATGTACTGGCTTAAGCAGTGGGACACGTCTGGCACTGCAGGATCTGAGTCCATGGTGGCGTAGTGTGTTACTTATGGTAGGCCTTGATACATTGGTCCCAGCTCTCTGCAGTTCTTTCACTAGGTCCCCCCGCGTGGTTCTGGGATTTTTGCTCACCGTTCTTGTGATCATTCTGACCCCACGGGGTGGGATTTTGCGTGGAGCCCCAGGTCGAGGGAGATTATCAGTGGTCTTGTATGTCTTCCATTTTCTAATTATTGCTCCCACTGTTGATTTCTTCACTCCAAGCTGGTTGGCTATTGCAGATTCAGTCTTCCCAGCCTGGTGCAGGGCTACAATTTTGTTTCTGGTGTCCTTTGACAGCTCTTTGGTCTTCACCATAGTGGAGTTTGGAGTCAGACTGTTTGAGGGTGTGCACAGGTGTCTTTTTATACTGATAACAAGTTTAAACAGGTGCCATTACTACAGGTAATGAGTGGAGGAAAGAGGAGACTCTTAAAGAAGAAGTTACAGGTCTGAGAGAGCCAGAAATCTTGATTGTTTGTTTCTGACCAAATACTTATTTTCCACCATAATATGCAAATAAAATGTTAAAAAAACAGACAATTTGATTTTCTGGATTGTTTTTTCTCAGTTTGTCTCCCATAGTTGAGGTCTACCTATGATGTAAATTACAGACGCCTCTCATCTTTTTAAGTGGTGGAACTTGCACTATTGCTGACTGACTAAATACTTTTTTGCCCCACTGTACATTGGTTTAACCTCCAGAGAGTTGAGGGTCAAAGTAAGGGAACACGTTTGAGACGTCCTTGCGGCGAGGGAGGTGGATGATCCTTCACTGCTAAAAACTGTACCCAAACATTTCAGACAATTTCATAATTCTGACTCTAGTGGCTTAAAAGTTACAGGCATCGACAGAGTGTATGGTGGTAATAGGGGTGGTAACTTAAAACAGACACTGGCACAATCTAAAGTTAGGTGGATTGCTGAGCTGAATACTATGTCCCCATCAGAAATAAACGAAAAACTGAGTTTTTCACCATTCTTATAGTTCTCGGCTTTTTAACTGTGTGTGTTTGTTATTATTTTTTTACTAATTTGTGTTATTTCTTTCTACTCTTAGTAATTTGTCCTTATCCATCTTGCTTATGGTATGTGATTCTGTAGTACTTACCTTCTATGATGAGAACCTTTCGATCATTGCAGGGTACAAGCTGGAACAAAAGGAAGAGGTCGTTTACATCATGATATGATTTATTCAATAATTTAGCCTCTTGAATAATATCTAAATATGGATGTTGAAATGACATTTATCCCTGCAGGCTCCTTTCCTGTGATTATATTGTTTATGTGGTATGTGGGTTTGTTCTTCCATATTTGTAGTGCTCCTGCTCCTGGAGTAAAAATATTCTCTGTAACGCCATATATGTGGAGCGCCCCCAGACGCAGGGCCGCGGGTTACTCGGTACCGGTCCTCTCTCTCTCAGTTCTGGGGTTGTCACGGTGGATGGACCCGGTCCGTGACCCTGCTAAGGGGCGTCCAATAAAAGGGGTGATGAAAGTCAGCTAAGTTTTCGTAACGTCACCTGTGGTATTCGGTCAGGGTGACCGACGCTGCTTGGGGTCCACTGGGGTGGTGTTATGGCAGCTAGATGGTATACCTTCCCACAGGTGAAGTATGTCCCCAGGGCTTCCCAGTGGTGTAGGTGGTGATGGTGTGAGGCGCAGTCAATAACGAGGACACAGGGTTGCAGTCTCTTTACCTTTTACTGAAGACTTCAGGATCCTCAATCCAGAGCACTGTCAACAGGGCTGTCTGAGACCGGCAGGTCCGAAGGCACATCCAGAGTTCCCTTTGCAGTTGGAAATCGTTGCCTACCACTAGCGCCTGTGTGTTGTAGTGCTTCCCTGCTGAGCATTCGGGATAGTCCTCACAACTTCTGTTCTCGTTCTTTATCGTTCTTTCTATTCTCCGTCCCCCAAGTTTGTTATGGCTAGGACGCACCCGTTTGACGGGAAGGCTCGGAGCTATTCTGGGACCCTAGAGATGCCCCTCTCCACGCGTGACCCCTATGTCTGCTTAGGTGATGTAAGGTAGACAGCCAACTTATAATTAACTGTCCTGCGGTATTTGAAGTAAGGCATAGAGTCAGTTACTTCCTCGGTGTTCCGGTCACCGGCTACGCGCCTCAGTAGGATGTTGCCGTTCTTGGGGCACGACTCCTACTGGCTCTCCTTTGTGCTTGATCTCGTTTCTCACTGTCCACAATATCCTTCGCTTCGTGTCCTTTCTTTAGATGCCGCCGCAAGGTAGTGCAGGCGCGGCTCTGTAACGATCTGTCCTTGTCGCTAAGTCTCTGCCAGGTTCCCACGCCTGACAGGGACCCCTCTGAATCTTCCCCGCAACACCCCCTGCCACGGGATGTTGCCTGGGCAAAACCCAGCCAGCTTCTCTCTAACTTCCTATCCAACCCCTAGTTTTACCAGTGTGAGGAGTGGCCTAATAAATAAAACCTTTTGCTCCCCCTAGTGGCCGGAGTGTGAAGTATAATGTGTGCTTGTGATACCTGGTCAGATGAACTCCTTTAGTGCCATCAGACGTACCATCACTCCCCTTAGTGGCAGAGCGACATTACTGCAACGACCAGGTCTCTGGGGCGCTGCATATGCATGAAAATTATCACATGGGAATGAGATATGCAGTTTGGAAAACTTTTTATTTGTTATACTTCTAATCTGTCTTACCCTATATCTTTATGGCGGTATGGCTTAAAGCCCCCTCTTTATATCACACATGCACATATCATAGTTCAGCAACATACCTATCTGTGTTTGGTCTTCTAAAAAATGGCGACACGCATTGATCAAAGGCCTCTACTGACTGCAGGTAGGCGGAAGTGACGTCATGGAGGATTTTCTTCCCACACGCCGGGAGTTAGTGCCGGAAATCAATGCACCTGGGTCCCGGGGGGCGGCGGTGGCATGTGTAACCCATGATTCGCCCTGGACTCATTCAGATGGGATATAAAAGCAAGATGAGGTAGCACAATACACACACACCTCCCCTTAAGAAAGCATTCCACGAAACACGCGTCGGGGCGTTTGCGGTACCGAGGACGGTCACTTTATTCTGATATGGGTATGTCTTAGATCTTGTTTATGTTATTTTGCTTTGCACCTTTGGCACTATTGGCTCTTTATGATCTGTTATATTAAGTACTTGCAAAATATTATCTTTTTCAGGAGAGATCCTTATTACTTAGTCTTTGTACCAACCCATAACCCGTTACTTTTCCACTCTACCATATGTGATTTACTTGAGTATACTCTTTCCCTCTTACCCTATGTGTGTTATTTAACATTTTTATGAATTTTTGTGTTATGTATTTTTCAATAAAATGTATATATTTTTATATTATAGCTCCTAGTGAGTGGTGTGTCCGGATACTTCTTATCCAAATGTTCTGGCTATGAATTCCCAACAGACCTCTGATGTAGTTATATTTTAGAAATCACTATTATGGTGAAAGTTCCTCTATAATTAATGCTTTGGACATGTTTGTAGTTATAACCTCTTATTATCCTGCCTGTCTTCTATCCATCTTTAAATCATCCTATTAATAAACCAGTATTTGTTTAGGATTGATATGCCTATTAAGTGTGCATTTGAACTTTACTAACCTATAGCATTAATAAGTCTATGACAGTCTGACACTTATAGCCATAAACTTTTTAAATGCTGTTTCTTCTTTAGATATACTGCATACTATAAACTATCTGTTATGACCTAATATTTTATTTTGATCAGAGTTGCTGTATCCACTCCCTTTTCCTTTAATGCTTACTTGCCCTGTCTTTTTAATGTTCATTTTATATATTATTAATAAAACATTATGATTTTTAACTATAAGTTTGGTATCTCTTCATGTCCCACGGCCATTACCGACACGGACTCTAAGGTTTCTCAATATTGAAGTTCCTCACAGAATACTGTTCATGTGGACCTAGTATAGTAATATGGGAGGCTATGTGGGGGATCATACTGTATTTAGGGGGCTATATCGGGGCTCATATACTATATACATGAGGCCTCATATTGTATGTAGAGATGCTAGGTGGGGCTCACACTGTATATAGAGGACTATGCGGGGGCTCATATATATATATATTGGGCTGTGTGCAGGCTCATATGGTAGAGAGGGAAATATCTGCATACTTAATTCTGCTCAATAAAGAGATAAAATTAATATTAATATAAAATATTAGTTATTTTAAGAATTAATTTCAGCCTATAGGTTCAGTCTTCCACAGCAGTCACAGGGTCTCATGTGGCACATTGGGAATATTAGGGTAAGTGTCCACCCCTGCTCTAGTGCCATCAATTGGAGGTATCCACTCTATAAGTCAATGTTAACTCTATAACGACTTAACCCTTTCTGACATCGGATGTAATATTCCGTCTCTGTGCCCTGGGCCTATTTGACCAGGGATAGAATATTATGTCTGAGAGATCGCCTGTGCACAAGGGGGTGAGCGGGCAATCACTGCCGGGTATCATCTGATTCTGACAGCTGAAACCTGGCACTTTAACCCCCAAAATGCTGGGATGAAACACGATTGCATTCTGGAAGCCTGCACAGGCTTGACAGTCCCTCTGCCTTTGGATTGGAGACCCCGATCGTTGCCATGGTGACCTGATGTTGTCACGACGACATCTGGGTCACCAGACCTAGCAAACTTACTGATCATGCCCACTGCATGATGAGCAAGTTTGTCTGTCAGTGCAGGACTGACAGTTTCTGCAGCATGGTGATGCTGCTTCATCTCCATACTGTAGAAGCGATCAGCCTGCAAAAAATGATAGTCTGATATTGGGACAAAGTTAAAAAGTTAGAAAAAAGCTAAAAAAAAATGTAAATAATTGTAAAAATAGTTTTTAAATTTTTTTTTTACCACATATGGAATGGCATAAATCCTCCCAAAAAGACATTCCTGTATTGCTGTTTTTTGTTTGTTCTGCCTCATAAAAATCAAAATAGAAAGCGATCAAAAAATGTCATGTGCTCGAAAATGGTACCAAAAAAAAGGGCAAGACGTCCCGCAAAGAACAAGCCATCACATGACTCTGTGGGCCAAAATATGAAAAAATTATAGTTCTCAAAATATGGTGATGCAAAAACTATTTTTTGCAATAAAAATCATCTTTTAGTGTGTGTCAGCAGCCAAACATAAAATCCCAATATAAATCTGGTATCGCTGTAATCGCACCGACCCGAAGAATAAATTCTCTTAATCATTTATACCACAAGAGGAACCACATAAAAAATAAATAAAACCAATTCTTCACCTACTGTTTAATTTTTCATTCTGCCTCCCAAAGATTGCAGTAAGGCTCGGCGCACATTTATCCTGCGCTCTGCTTTGAGCACTTACACCGTGGTTTCTGTGTAAATCTCTGAAATACGTGATACAATCGGCACCTCTGGCAGAACATTCCCTATAATGATGCAGATGAAGGCACTGTGGACACCATCAGACCTGTGCTCCGGTGGTGTCCATCTTTTTAGGACTGCATAATAGTGCCGTCGGCCACAGTATTATGCACTTCTAAAAAAGAAGGACACTTCTTAACAGAGACCAGGTGGAGACTGTAGTAACACTCCTGCCTCATTATAGAGAATGGATCCTTCGGGGGTTTCATCTGAATCAAGTCACTCAAAGATTTAGATGGAAACTCCAAAGTAAGTTCTCAGCATAGAGCGCTAGATAAAAGTGATACCAAACGTTATATAAAATGTTCCCAATAAAAGCTTCAACACAACACACAAAAAAAGTAAGTCCTCACTCAGATCCAGTTATTCGGCCCCTTTACTTTCAGTCCAGCAAACTCACTCCAGAATTTCATTGTGGATCTCTGAATGATCCAATGTTGTCCTCAATGCCTAATGATGATAAATATAATCCACCTTTGTGTAATCAAGTCTCCATATAAATTCACCTGCCGGATTTGGATACAAAATGATTTCCAAAACTTTAAACATCCCAAGGAGCACTGTGCAAGTTATCATATTGAAATGGAAGGAGTATCATACCACTGCAAATCTACCAAGACCTGGCAGTCCCTCTAAACTTTCATCTCAAACACGGAGAAGACTGATCAGAGAAGCAGCCAAGAGGATTATTATCACTCTTGATGAACTGCAGAGATCTACAGCTGAAGTGGGACAGTCTGTCCATAGGACAACAATCAGTCATACACTGCACAAATCTGGCCTTTATGGAACAGTGGAAAGAAGAAAGCCATTTCTCAAAGATATCCATAAAAAGTGTTGTTTATAGTTTGCAAAAAGCCACCTGAGAGACACACCAAACATGTGGAAGAAGGTGCTCTGGTCAGATGAAACCAAAATCATATGTTTGGCTTAAAGGCAACACAGATCATCACCCTGAACACACCATCCCCACTGTCAAACATGGTGGTGACAGCATCATGGTTTGGGCCTGGTTTTCTTCAGCAGGGACAGGGAAGATGGTTAAAATTGATAGGAAGATGGATGGAGCCAAATACGGGACCATTCTTGAAGAAAACCTGTTGGAGTCTGCAAAAGACCAAAGACTGGGACAGAGATTTGTCTTCCAATGAGACAATGATCCCAAAACATAAAGCAAAATCTACAATGGAACGGTTCACAAATAAACGCATCCAGGTGTTAGAATGGCCAAGTCAAAGTCCAGACCTCAATCCAATCGAGAATCTGTGGAAATAGCTGAAAACTGCTGTTCACAAACGATCTTCATCAAACCCCACTGAGCTCGAGCTGTTTGCCAAGGAAGAATGGGCAAGAATTTCAGTCTCTCGATGTACAAAACTGATAGAGACATACCCCGAGCGACTTGCAGCTGTAATCGCAGCAAAAGGTGGCACAACAAAGTATTAAGTTAAAGGGGCCGAATAATATTTCACACCCCACTTTTCAGTTTTTGAATTTCCACAAAAATTTAAAATTACCAATAAATTTTGTTCAACTTCACAAATGTGTTTCACTTGTTGTTGATTCTTTACCAAAAGTTTACATTTGGTATCTTTATGTTTGAAGCATGATATGTGGGAAAAGGTTGAAAAGTTCCAGGGGGGCGAATACTTTCACAAGGCACTGTAAATACACTACTTGAGGGGTCTATTTTTGCTAAATGATTCCAGGAAATTTTATATTCAAAAAGTCAAATGACATTCCTTCCCTTCCGAGCCCTGCAGTGCGCCCAAACAGAAGTTTTCTCCCTCATTTGGGGTTTCGGCGTACTCAGGAGAATTTACACAACAAGTTGTTTGGTGCAATTTCTCCTATTACTCTTATGAAAATGCAATATTTTGTGCAAAAAACATATTTTTGGTGACAATTAGATTTTTCTTATTTTTACGGCTCAACGTTATAAACTTCTTTCAAGAACCTGTGGGTTCAATGTGCTCACCACGCATCTAGATTAGTTCAATGAGGGGTATAGCTTCCAAAATAGTGTCACTTGTGGGGAATTTTCACTGTTTAGGAACATCAGGGGCTCTACAAACGCGACACAGCGTCCACTAATTATTCCAGCAAATTTTGCATTCAAAAAGTCAAATGGCACTCCTTCCCTTAAAGGGACACTGTCACCTGAATTTGGACGGAACAATCTTCAGCCATGGAGGCGGGGTTTTTGGGTGTTTGATTCACCCTTTCCTTACCCGCTGGCTGCATGCTGGCCGCAATATTGGATTGAAGTTCATTCTATGTCCTCCATAGTACACGCCTGCGCAAGGCAAGATTGCCATGTGGGAAATGTTACTTATTAAGTAAAGTAGGAAATTTGCGAACTTTTTCCCAAGTTTCAGTTTTTTTCCCAAATAAAGTCAAGTCACATCAAATAAATTTTACCAGTATCAAGAAGAACAAAATGTCGCGAAAAAAAAAAAACTGTCTCAGAATCACCGGGATCCATTGAAGCGTTCCAGAGTTATTACCTCATAAAGGGACAGTGGTCAGAATTGTAAAAATTGAACTGGTCATTAACGTGCAAACCACCTTTGGGGCTAATGGGGTTAAGCGACTGAGGGTCTTTTCCAAAAGGGAAAGACTTCCATTTCAGAAAGCTGTTTCAGGGTTTTTGCCTCTCATTATTGCAAACTAGGAGAGAAAGTAGGTTGACAAATACCTTCAATATGTGACATTATACAAGGCGTGAATGAGAATTGTTCTAAACAAATGTCATTTTATCAGAACAAAAAAAAGTTGTCAAAAAAAAAAGAAATACTCAGTCTCCAGACAAATATAATGACTGCGTAAAAGGGCTGCTTTTTCCCTTTTTATTTTTAAAATGGGCCCAAGTATGGCCATGAAAAAAAATAAAAAATAAAACATATACTTACCTATTGTGCCTCCGCTCCCCTGTACTGCTGCCCGTGTCACTTGCCATTCTCTGCATTTCCTCTACTGATTATCATGTGGCCAATCAAAGCCCCAGAGAATTCATGCTAATGGATATGCAAGACATGTTCAGGAACCAAATTTCTCCTTTGTGAAATGTCATCTTCTTGTTGTGTAACCTCCCTCACAGACTGCAAAGCTACCCTGTACTCAAAATGGCAATTAACGCTTAATGCAAAATGATGTTTGGTATATATAGTCATGGCTGAAATTGTTGGCACCCTTGAAATTGACATAATTTCATACAAAATCCCCAAAATGAGCAGGACAAAATTGTCACCTTTCCAAAAATGTTTTCACTGTTTTTTTGTGTTGTTCCAATACATACAAAGGAAATAAGCATGTGTATAGCAAAACATGTTTAATTGCAATAATTGTCCGGGAAAAATATTTCAATTTCTGGAACAATTTAAGGAACCCCGTAGCGTTTGGTTTTCAGTCACGGAGGTGGCATTGGCTCAAATTCAGTCACCGCTCTGAGTATAGAGAGTGGCGGCTGCAACCATGCCCCTGGCCCTGACGGACACTGACTTAGCATTGAGGCTAGCTGTCTGGGGTGCAGTTACATCCGCCGTCATGTATTCTCAGAGAAGTGACTGAAACCACAACGGCACCGACCCTGTGACTCAAACTCGAAAGCTGCGGGGAGAATAAAGTTAATTTTCTCCCTGCCAATTTTGGTTATTTGCGGGTACCAGGCAGGCTAATAAAGCTATTAACCTGCAGAATAACCCCATTTTTGCAGGTTAATAGAATTTTTTCTGATGTCAGGTTCCCTTTCAAATGTGCTGTTCCACAATGTAAATATTTTCTATACTTTCACAATGAATCTTCAAATCAATAAAGTGGCCCTCCTGATAGTTAATCAGGATAGCTGTTGCTCTGTTCCACTGTTCTAGAATGATGTCAGGCACTTCTATATGGAGAGCATTATTGGATTTCACAGACATGCCCCATCCCCCTCATATGACAAGCACAAATTCACAGATATTAGAAAGTCATTTTGAGAAGATGGGCTACAGAAAAGAGAAAAATGGGTCAAGAATGATCACAAGAAGGGCACCAGGTATGTTGACTATAGAATTGACACGTAGAGTGAAATTAAGGACTGGTGGGTCACGATGAATAACCAGAGTAAGTTCTGAGGCTTCCGAACCAGTCTCTGTTGGATCCATCATGCAGAAGATATAACCAACACCCAACCAATCCAAATGACTTATAATTGGATCGATCAGATTCAGTGTGGTTTCTGTTGGGACGAGAAAAGTACTGATACAGGGAACATGACAACTCAGCCTCCTATCAAATGTAAGCAGAGCCTCAAGCCTGCCATAGTAAGGAAAGGAAAATAGTTCTTGTTTACTACAACGATACACTAAAACTAATAAAAAATGATGTAGTTTGTATGAATTGTTCTATTCATTTGCATGAAACTTGCTTTTTATGTTAAAGTTACACTTGTTTATCTACGTAGAGAAAGGCAATAGTGCAGACAAATCTACACCACATGACACCCTCTGGGGAAACAGATACTATCAGCTATGGAGAGTTACCATTATTAAAACTTAACCTTTAATGAGGATAGCCTAAAATATAAGAACCCAACGAACAAACACATATACATATATATATACAAAAAGTGCCCAAAATAACCAGTGCTCAAAATATAAAAGAATGGAACGGTCTCACCATTCAGAACGGACACTTGGATCTTTCTCAGGCAATGGGGCTATGATGAGTAACAGTCCAGGGGAGAAAAGCAACGGGCTAGGGCATAAGTCCTGTACCCAAGTGGACCCTGCTATGGACAACCACCAGATGAATGGGTGTAGGTAAATGGATTTCCTCTTCTTCCTACGCGTTTCATCACCAATGTAGGAGACTCATCAGGGGAGTTTGAACAAATATATGTGCCACAGGGCACAAGAGTCCAAGCAAAAGACAAAAAAGAGAGAGAGTCCGTGTTTCAATGTGGGTCCCGCAGTGGCTGGGTACCCATCAGCGAGGTATGGCTGTCTGTGTTTGCAGTCAAAATGTGTCCTCACTCTAACCCCCACAAGAACACCCTTTTATTATAATACTGGTCACCGCCCCTCATATCTTAGTCACCTGTAATGGGCTAATGTAACCCAGATAAACGTATGTCATACTCACTCGTACACAGCGTGCAGCGATGTGTGTACCGGATGTGCAGCCGCCATGTTGTGCGAGTCACTTCCACACATGCGCAGGAGAAGTGCGTTCCAAACTGGAACGCATAATCGCCATATTGTGGGCGTCACTAAAGATACGCTACAGCAGCGCCAACTGAATATACGTAACATAGTCGCTAGTGCGCTCCATGTCATGGAACGCACAGACATCGTCGTCATGTGGGCGTCACAATAGGAACGTCCCACGGGAGGCGTAGCTGAATATACACTACAGCGGCGCCAAATAAAATGACATGCGTAGTATCACTGTGCTAAGATAGACGCCCCACATCGTGGAACGCACAAAAGTCGCATAGATATGGGCGTCACAATAAGAACGCTGCAGCGATGTCATGGCAACCATAACCTGCCAGGAGAGTGTAACCCACACCGTGGGACTCACCTATAATGGAAGGCGTGATCGCCATATTGTTGGTGTCGCTGAACAATAATACCATATAAGCAAGATGAGTCTCCTACATTGGTGATGAAACGCGTAGGGAGAAGAGGAAATCCATTTACCTACACCCATTCATCTGGTGGTTGTCCATAGCAGGGTCCACTTGGACAGGAGCTACACAGGGTTTACAGGGTAGACAGGACTTATGCCCTAGCCCGTTGCTTTTCTCCCCTGGACTGTTACTCATCATAGCCCCATTGGCTGAGAAAGATCCAAGTGTCCGTTCTGAATGGTGAGACCGTTCCATTCTTTTATATTTTGAGCACTGGTTATTTTGGGCACTTTTTGTATATATATATGTATATGTGTTTGTTCGTTGGGTTCTTATATTTTAGGCTATCCTCATTAAAGGTTAAGTTTTATGAAGGGTAACTCTCCATAGCTGATTGTATTTATCTACGTAGAGCTATAAAAAAACAAGTAATCCTCGATATAGTATTCCCTTAATCAGTAAAGAATACTTACAACTCCTATAGGGAATGCTAAGACAGCCATCATCCAGTCACGGAGGGAGATGAGCTTTTTCAGTTGACGTTCTTGTTCCAGGTTGTCACTGCCTTTTGTTAGAAGACCGGACAGGTCAGATAGAACACAAATACCAAAGAAGACGGCCTGAATAACCTATGGAGCAAATATCAGTAGAGTAGTTAATAATGTGAAAAAATTGGAAAAATATGTGGCAAATCCAGAAAAAAATTAGCAATACAAAAGGGCATGCTGCAGAAAGTTATCAGATCCACATTAGTTTTACTTTCAAGAATTCATGGATTCATGAGAACACTACATTACATTTGATTTATCTCTTGTTTATCCATTTTGTGTTTTGTTAATAAAAAATAAACCATTAGCACTTCTATTTTCTATTATGAAAGCATTCTTATTTTACAGCACTTTTTCCATAACTTCTGAAAACTTGTCCTCACGCTTTTCTTTAAACAGAAATATAAAAAAAAAATAGAGATTTAACAATAACACAACAAAAAAATGGTAATTTTTAAAAAACGTTTTTTTCTTGGGAAAAAGAAGTAAAATATTAAAAAAGTTATAAATTGGGTATCAACATAATAGTATCAATCCGCAGACTAAAGTTCACATATCAATTACATTGCATCGTGAACTGTGTAAAAAATGAAAAGTAGCAAAAACATTATAAATATAAATACATTTAGTATTGGTGTTATTGGTCCATACATAGAAAAAATAGCATGACAATTATACCAATGGTAAATGGTGTGTAACCCCTTCACTCCCAAGCCTGTTTTCACCTTTCTGACCAGGATAAATTTTTCAATTCTGACCAGTGTCACTTTATGAGGTTTTAACTCTAGAACACTTTAACATATCCCAGTGATTCCGAGAATGTTCTTTCCTGACATGTTGTACGTCATCATTTTGGTCTATATGATTTGCGTTTATTTATCAAGACATTAAAATTTTTCAAAAATTTGAATATTTTGCAATTTTCAAACTTTGAATTTTTATACTCTTAAACCAGAAAGTTATATCATACAAAATAGTTAATAAATAACATTTACAACATGTCTACATCACATCAGCATCAATTTTAAAACAAACATTTTTTTTGTTAGGAAGTTAGAAGGGTTCAAAGTCTATCAGGAATTTCTTATTTTCACAACAAAATTTTCTCATTTTCACAACAAAATTTACAAAACCAATTTTTTTAGGAACCACATCTCATTTGAAGTGACTGGGGAGTCTGTGTGACAGAAAATACCCAAAAGAAACACCATTCTAAAAATTGCATTCCTCAAAGTGCTCAAAACCACATTCAAGAAGTATATTAACCCTTTAGAGGGTTTGTCTTAATTAAAGTAATAAGAATGAAAAAATTAAATTGCTTTGCTTTTTGCCACATTGCCACAAAATAATGCTTTATACCCAAATTTTGCATTTTCAAAAGGGTAGCAGGAGAAAACGGGCCATTCAATTTGTTGTGCAATTTCTCCTGAGTACGCCGATACCCCATACGTGGTGGAAAACTAATGTTTGGGAGCACAGCAGGGTTCGGAAGGGAAGGAGCACCATCCAACTTTTGGAGCGCAAAATTGGCTGGATTAGATATTGGATGTCATGTTGCATTTGAAGAGCCCCTGATGTACCAAAACAATGGAAACCTACAAATTACCACATTTTGGAAACTACACCTCCCAAGGAATTTATCTAGAGATCTGGTGAGCACCTTGAACTCGCAGGTGCTTAACCGAATTTTAGTACATTGAGCTGTGAAAATTTAAAAAATACACTTTTCCCAAAAATGTTGCTTTAGTCTCAAATTTTTAATTTTCACAAGGAGTACAGCAATACCCCATATGTGGTGGAAAACTTCTGTTTTGGCGCAAGGCAGTGCTCGGAAGGGAAGGAGCACCAATTGAATTCTGGAGCACAATTTTGTCTGGAATAGATTGCGTATGTCATGACATTTGAAGAGCTTGACATGCCAAAACAGCAGAAACCACCATAATTGACCCCATTTTGAAAACTACACTTCTTGAGGAATTCATCTACGCTTGTACTGAGCATTTTTAACCCTCAGACGACTCATAGAATTGTGTAACATTGGGCCGAGTCACTGGAAAATTGGCATTTTTTTCCACTAAAATGTTGTCATTATAGTGCAAATACATTGTGCCCAGCTCATACTTCCGGATTCATGCACAGAAATGCCAAAAATTTGGACACTAAATGGGCTTTAGGCACACTGGTGCTCAGAAGGGATACCACTGGATCATAGGCCAGCCTGCATCCACAGTGTCTCCATCTGCCTCATTATAGGGAATATTCCATTGGGGAGTCCACCTGAATCATGTATTTTAGAGATTTAAACGTAAACCCAGTCGATGTGAGCACTCATTTCTCATGAGGTATCAGTTATAGATTTATTCTTAAGGTAGGTGCAATTACAGCACACATGTCAAATGGCCTGGCATTGCATTTTCAACAGTATCCTAAATGCCTGTTCAGTTGAAAGCAGTGAAGAGGGAGCAGTCAGCTGATGCTCTCTCCGCCATCAAACTCCCTCTGTGTCTGATGTCTCAGCTCAGTGGGTGCAGTGAAGAGCTCCCGAAACCAGAGCAGCAAGGGAACAGGGAGAGGCAAGTATTTTTTCTTTAATGATGGGCCATTATACTGTATGGAGGACTATGTGGAACCCATTACACTGTATGAAGGACTATGTGGGCTATTGTAATGTATGGAGTACTATGAGGCCCCATTATACTGTATTAAGGACTATGTGGGCCCATTTTACTGTATGCAGGACATTGTGGAACCCATTTTACAGTATGGAGGACTATGGGGGACAATTATACTGTATGTGTATATGCGTATATATGTATGTGAATGTAGGACTATGTGGGGCTGTTATGCTGTATGGAGGACTACGTAGGGCCTATTATACTGTATGGAAGAATATGTAGGGTGCATTATACTGTATGGAAAACTATGTGGGGCCCATTATACTGTATGGAGGGCTGTGCGGAGATCACTGTTGGGGCATCATACTGTGTTGGGGTCACCATACATTGCTGGAAGATACAGTAGGGTCAAGATACCGTGCGTGTGGAGGGTACCTTGGAGGAATTCTCTGTGGGGGGTATCATACTGTATTTGTGGGTACTTTTGATGGCATCATACTTTTTTCTGCATTATTTTTATTAGTTCAAGGTTTTTTATCTTTTGTTATTACACATTTAAAATTAGGTGTTAAATATTAATTATTAATTTTTTACTTATTCTTATTCTCAATTCTGTACTGAGTACATTTTCTCTCGCTGACATTACAAAAGCTATTTCTGTATATTTAGCTCAGAATAAGTTAACACCATATAGAGAGAACACGTGTTCTATGGGACATATATAATCACGTCTCTTAGGAGGTGAGGATGGACACATGAGGCCTATCACCTTGGGCCTTCTCTCATTCATTCTCCACGGACTTCAGACTACTCACAGAAGGAATGAATAGCTGGTAGCCATGATGACTTCTACTCCATGACAGAGACAGACGCCATTTACTATTCAGAATCTCAGGAAAGATGAGGAACAAATGAACAATCTGTTCGTAACTATTTCACCTATTTTATGTTTTGCTGCAATGTGTTCTTTTTGTGGACAATCAAATAAACCACTACATTTTTTATGAAAATATCATGACATTTTTCTTCAAGAGTATCGCATCTGGTAAAGAGTCCTGAATAAATAAATGTGCAAAATAAGTATATTTAACATTAGGCCATTGGGCCATACTGTATGCTTTTTACTGCTTTTACGTAACATATTATATTATTCCATTATGCCCCATTTGTGATTGTGTTTTTTTTATCTCTAAGATCTCTTAACTAAAATATACTTTGTTCTTGGGACAATCCCTTTAAGTTTATTTCCATATGAAAAGGATTATCATAATATTTGATGATAGGAATAAACTTCCTCAATTGTAGACATTTTTTTTAATATACAGTATATCCAGGTTGGACATTGTCTAAATTTTTAATTTTAGCCCTCTGTGTATTTCAGTTTGCCATCACTGGATTGAGCTATACCAGATTTATATTGGATTTTTTTATGTCTGGCTACTATCACACTGTTAGGGCTAGCGGAATGCGCCAAGTAATAGTGAGATTGATACTTGGTGTGTTCGCAGCCCGGGGTCCACCGTGCAGAGATACCTGCTGCAAAGTAATGGCGGATGGACACTGAGCTCATGTGTGGGTTAAACTTCACTCCATGTGAAATGTAAGCGACCTCTGTTGCACACAAATGATACTAGCGCATGGCCATGTGGCCATGCAAACCTTTTATAGTTTTACCTCTTCAGGACCTTCCTAGAGGACCAATAGGAGCTGCTACAGGACCTGAGTGTATGACCCCTGACCTCCAATGAGAGGTCTTCCCTTGGGCATGCTCAGAATGAGAAAAGCAGGACTTAGTCCCAGGAGTGCCTGCTCGCCGCCGAACAGTACTGGTTACAATGGCTGAACCTGGAAGGGCAGCAGTAACCAAACGTGCAGTATCTGTCCGAGCCAGGCGCTGGGACCGACGTCTCTGCTGAGCAGGCTCCACTGCTGCTGGAGAAGAATGGGAGACCGCAGTGGACATGGTTCGAGATTCCTCCTGTGCAGCGGCAGGAACTCGACACCTAACATCACACACTAAAAAAATGTTTTGTGTTTGTAGGTGATTGACGTTTTTATCGCACTCCCGATGCGATAGCATCGGGCCTATTTCTAGTATATATATATATATATATATGCCAGTGACACACATATATATATATATATATATATATATTTCATAGAGAGATAGATAGAAGAAAAGAATGTTTTGACGAATATTTCGTTTGAAAACGATGTGTAAATGATAGAGAATTGCTGTATGTAAAAGCTTATATTAAAATCGCATTGCAATCAGATGTCATACGGATACATAGGTGCGAGAAAATCGCATCATTGCATTGTAAACGGATTACACATGGATGACCATACGGAGAACACTCCTGCGACTCTCAGGGGGGAGACTCGGAGCGATTTTCCATATGGTAAGTGTAACCCCGGCCTAAACCAGTTAGTCATGCTGTACAAAATAATTAATAAATAACATTTCCCACATGCCTACTTTACATATGCAGCATTTTTGAAACTCCGTTTTATTTTGTTAGGATGTTATATGGGTTAAATAAGTTTAGCAGCAGTTCGTGATTTTTTCAAAAAATTTACAAAACCTGTTTCTCTAGAGACCTATTCAGATTCCAATGGACTTTTTGGGGCCCATATATTGTAAACGCCCCAAAAGTGATACCATTTTAAAACTAGAACCCCTCAAATTATTCAAAACTATTGCTATAATTTATTTAACCCTTCAGGTGCTACACAGGATCGAATGCAAAGTGCAATGAAAATTAAATACATTTAAATTTTACCTCTAAAATGTTTATTTAGCCCATTTTGTTTTCACTTTTGCAAGAGGTAACACCAAAAAGTGGACCCACAGTTTCGTACCCACTTTGTTACAAGCACAGTGATACCACAGACGTAGTAAAAAAGTTCTGTTTGGACAAATGGCAGGGCTTGGAACTGAAGGCGCACCATTTGAATTTTGGAACACAAATTTGGCTAAAATAGATTGTGTGCACCATGTCGCATTTGCAGAAACAGCAGAAAGCCCCAATTGACTCCATTTTGGAAAATACACCCCTTAAGAATTTTATTCAGGGGTATAGTGACAATTTTGAATCCACAGGAATTACACAGAATTTGATAACATTTGGTCATTATACTGATTATGTTGTCATATTGTCATCATTTTTTTTTAAACCTAACCCTAGGTAAAGGCAATGAAAGAAAGAACCATTATTATGGAAGGATTTATTGAAGTCTAGCTAGAAATGTGATTATTTTTTAAATTGACAGAACAGCTCTTTGGATATAGTGCATCTCTCTTCTCTCCCAGAACAACTACAAGGAGAGAAGAGAGAGGCAAAGCCCAAGTGCTGCCATATTTACTAAATATTGGGCTTTTGGTCACTGTGATAGGGTTTATCACAGTAATCAAAAGTCAGCAAACAATGAGAAAAATTCCTACAATTGCCAAGTGCAGGCCGGAGGATCTCAGTGTGCGCACTGCGTATGTGTCTGTCATTTTGCTTCGGAAGAAGGAGGTGGTCCATGGGATGGTGGATCCGGTACTAAGGTCATGTTAGATCTTGTCAGAGGAGAGAGAAATGATTTTAAACAGAACTTTACTTTTTTATGTGATTCAAGGAATAATGGCGATCACGTGATAGTGGAAAGGAAAAACCAGCCCTGATCATGTTCGCCAGGGTCTCAACACTACCCCCGGTAACTGAAACCCCAGAGATTTTCTGATGCTGGGGGGCTCTATTAACTCATTTCTCATTGTCAATAAAAAGCAGAGCTGAGGAAAAAGTGCCGCCGTACCGTATAAGCAGCTAAGCTACATATACCTCAAGATGATGTCAATGACAAACACAATTTATTCCGAAAAAAGCAAGTCCTTTTATGACAATGTTGTCTAAAGAATAAAAAATTATTGCTGCTGGAATGCGACAATAGAAAAGTAATAAAAAAATGGCATACAAGCAAAAAGTGGCTGTGATGCCAAGGGATTAACCTATAACTTTCATGGCTCTTCAAACTCAATTCAGCATAAAACTTATATTCTGTATAAGATATTTTCATTCCTATCTACAGAACTCATCGTTTATTAATATTTTATGGTTATGCATTTCGTTAAACCTTTCTTAAATTATTTAAACCCACCCAATAACCCAGAGGCATGGTAAGATTTTGTTCTTATTAACATTTTTAATTAATTGAATCCATTAAATCATGAAAAAATAGGATCATATATGTTGTGCACCACAATTATTATGTGTTAGAAATGCGCAGGATACAAATATGTTAAAAAGTTACAATTTAAAGGGAAACTGCCATGTAAAAAATGCTAGTAACTTGCAGTTATGAGATTAATCTGCAGGTTAGCGTTCTGAACCTGCCCAGCGCCTGCACTGAGAGCCCGGCTACCAGGAGGAAATTAATTTTGTTCCTCCTGACAGGCTCAGGCTTTCAGTCAGAGGGGTGGGCTGGCGTGGCTCCAGTCAGCGCTCAATGCTGACTGAAAGCCGGCTCATTTTATTAAAAGGAAATGTGCAGAATTTTGGGTATGATTGTAATGATAAATTTAGGGAGATATTTTGAATTAAAAAAAATCACTGAAAATTTGGAAATAATTAGCAATTTTTAAACTTGTTTTTTATTCCCTTAATACAGATAGACATACAAGTACTACCAACATATGGTACTAACATTTACCATATCACCTTTATGCTGGCATCATTTTTAAAATATAATATTATTTAGAGATCTTATAAGTTTTTCTGCTTCTTAAGTGACTTATATTGTTTTATTTGATGTACTTTACAGACATTATTTTCAATATTCCTATCTAAATTCCCTATCAGGATGTCTTTGGAGCGTGGGAGGAAACTAGAGTGCCTGGAAGAAAACCACACAAAATGGGGGGAACATACAAACTCAATGTAAAAGTTGTCCCTGGCAAGATTAGAACTCTGCACATTCCAGTGCTGTAAAGTGATGCCTACAGTGAAACATGGTGGTGACGGTGTCCTTCTGCAGTGTTGCATGAGGTTACTGGTGTCGGGGAGCTACAATTTATTGATATTGTCATGAATTCACAGACATACTGTGCTATATTGAAAGAGAAAATGCTACCATCACTATGTGCCCTTGGTATGCACTTTTCGACATGACAATGATCCAAACACACATCTGTTGAATTTTTGGGAAACAAGTTGTGATTCAGTGGACAAATATGTTTTCTAATCTGAACCCAATCAAAGATCTATAAGGAATTCTGAAGAGACAAGTTGAGCATCAGTATCCAGGCACTAAAATAGGTCATTCTTGAAGAATAAAAAAGGATAGAAGCTGGAATATGTCACCAACTTGATGCCTAGAGGACTTGGAGCTGTGGGGTGCATTATACTGTATGGAGAACTATGTGGGGGCCATTATACTGTGTGGAGAACTGTGTGCAGATCACAGTTGGGGCATCATACTGTGTTGGGGTCACCATACATTGCTGGAAGGTACAGTAGGGTCATCATACCAGGTGTGTGGAGGGTACTGTGGATGAATTCTCTGTGGGGGTATCATACTGTATTTGAGGGGGAACTTTTGACATCATAGTTTATTAACTGTATTATTTTTATTAGTTCGAGGGTTTTTATCTTTTGTTATTACACATTTAAATTAGGCCATTGCACATATGCTTTTTAGTGCTATACGAGGGGCGTTCATTAAGGATTTCCCCTGATCCACTTCCTGTGGACTGAGAACAATGAAACTTGGCACAGTTATTAGTCCTTCTCTACATAGGTGCCACATAAGGACACACACTTCTCCCATCTCTTTAAGCAACTGTAAACACCTCGCTTGTAGAAGTTGAGATATTGCTCCAAAAGCCATGTTGTGACTTCATATACGAAGTACGGGAGTACAAATGCATACTGTGAAGTGGATTTTCATGTGCCCATCCAGTATGTGGGTTCCAAGGCATAATGGGGTGCATATGACTATGCAGCAGAGCTGGCCTTGCTGCCAATGTGTGAAGCAAAGGAGTACGGGAGTAGAAAATGTATGCGGTGAAATGGATTTTCATGGGCCCATCCAGTTTGTGGGTTCCAAGGCATAATGGGGTGCATATGACTGACTATGCAACAGGGCTGGCGTTGCTGCCAATGTGTAAAACAAAGGAGTACAGGAGTACAAAATGAATATTGTGAAGTGGATTTAAATGGGCCCATCCAGTATGTGGGTTCCAAGGGGTAATGGGGTGCATATGACTGACTATTCAGCAGAGCAGACATTGCTGTCACTGTGTAAAACAAAGGAGTACGGGAGTACAAAATGCACATTGTGAAGTGGATTTTCATGGGCCCATCCTGTATGTGGGCTACAAGGGGTAATGGTGTGCATATGACTGACTATGCAGCAGGGCAGACATTGCTGTCATTGTGTAAACAAAGGAGAATGGGAGTACAAAATGAATTTTGTGGAGTGGATTTTTGTGGGCCTATCTAGTATGTGGGTTTCAAGGTGTAATGGGGTGCATATGACTGACTATGCAGCAGGGCTGGCCTTGCTGCCAATGTGTGAAACAAAGGAGTAAAGGAGTAAGGGAGTAGAAAATGCATATTGTGAAGTGGGTTTTCATGGGCTCATCCAGTATGTGGGTTCCAAGGCGTAATGGGGTGCATATGACTGACTATACAGCAGGGCTGGCCTTGCTGTCACTATGTAAACAAAGGAGTATGGAGCACAAAATGCATATTGTGAAGTGGATTTTCATGGGCCCATCTAGTATGTGGGTTCCAAGGCGTAATGGGGTGCATATGACTAACTATGCAGCAGGGCTGGCCTTGCTGCCAATGTGTAAAACAAAGGAGTATGGGAGTACAAAATGTATATTGTGAAGTGGATGTTCATGGGCCCATCCAGTATGTGGGTTCAAAGGCTTATTGGGGTGCATATGAATTGGTAGCAGGGCAGGCCTTGCATTCAATGCAACATTTTTTCAGGAGGCCCTCCTGGACATCTTATGAAAGGGGTATTATGGGGTGTCGTAATTCTCGGCAGCCCATCCACTTACAGCATAGGCTACAACAGTTTAGGAGACCCACAGTTTAATAATGGCCCTTTAAGAAGATTAATGCCGCCTGATGCACCAGTACAAATAGGCTCTGTGACTTTAAGAGTTCCTCCTTCATAAATGAAACAAGATGGGTCTGCTTATGTGTCACACACCACATGGCTAGCTAGGGTTGTTAAATGTTACAATGACATTTCACAGTGAATGCATTTGTAGTGGTTGAAAGCAATGTTAAAATTGAAAAACGCTTCAAAAATGCTGCGTCTGAACTAAGCCCAAGTGGGGGAGGAAATTTGAGAGCAATTATTTGGCCTTACAGGCAAGTCAATAACCTGTAAAGGATGTACCTTAACAAATTTCCCAGCAAAATCCGTTTTGGTGTCGTTTTAGTGTGTTTTTTGTGGCACTGGGAAAAATGGCATGAATCTCGGAAAAAATTGTTTAAAGCTGTGAACTAGGAGTCAGGAATGCTTACAGGGGTGATCCCCATGATGTCCCCGTGTCATTTGAGCAGTGTTTCCATCATTTTCAGATGTTTTTGACCTTAAAAGGACCCCCGGGGGGATCGCGGTAAAAATACTCCGGTCTCCCATAGACTGACATTGGGCTTGTTGCTTGGGTCGCGTACCCGAGTATTCCAATTTGCTCCACCCGAGCAAGGAGCACCTGAGTATTTTAGTGCTCCCTCATCACTAGTGGCAATATATGGTCTGTTCATGGTGTAGCAGTATTTGTTTCTTGTATGTAGTATTATTTGGTCACTATCTCGTGGTAATATGTGGTGCAGCCATGGGGTATTTGTCCCTTGCATGTGGCATTATTTTAAAAAATGTATGTAACTCATTCTCGTAAAGAAAAATAAATAAAAATATACCTAAAATGAGAATATGAGATTTTAAGAATTTTTTAATAGGTTAGTTTAGGGCCCTGTCCAAAGAGTCTACCTTTTTGTGGTGGCAAGCTTAAAAAATCTTTTGGCCAACACAAAAGCTGCTGGCTATGTATGTGATATAGTGTTCAATGGAAACTGTTAATGAGTGAATGGTGAGGATGTGGTGCAGAAGTGGAGTTTTTCCAATACTGGGTGGTGGGACTGGGGAGGTTCAAGGGGTGGAGGCGGAGCTGGGGTGAAGCCTGGGAAGAGTCTCAAGCGGGTCGAAAAATTTTGACAGTACGAGACCCTGAAATTACTGGTGATACGCCATTTCCTACCGCGTATGCGCAGCCGGAACTCCGCCCCCTTCTCCCCGGGACTTAGAATGGGCAGCGGACGCATTGAAAAACTGTATCCGCTGCCCACGTTGTGCCGAATTTGCACAACGTCCGTTGGTACGTCGCGCCGATGCTTTGCGACGGCCGCGTACCGACGCAAGTGTTAAAGAAGACTAAGCTGAAAAAAAATTCCCAATCTGATGTTCCAAATGTAAGAAAAAAGCAAAACAAAAAAACTCAGCCCATCTACAGCAAATAACCAGATCTAAAACATACTGCAGGCTAACTGAGTCCTATATTAATGAACACTTTAGTAATTTCTCCAATTATATTTCACTTTATACTCATGTATTTCCTAAACTAATGAGAGTAAAGGGATATTGGAATTGTATAATAAATGTAATTCAATTAACGTATTTGATTTATTTTAATAGATAAAATTACTCTCTGTAAGATCCGGAAAGTTCAGAATGCTTACCACTACAAGCATTTAGGTGTTTCTACAGAAAACTGGAAAAAACAACCAGTTTGCTATTTTTCCACCAATCATTTTAAACAACTATATTTGGTGCAGTTATTATGTGTCTTTTACTTAACCCCTTCATGACAGAGCCAATTTTAACCTTCATGATCAAGCCCTATTTTTCAAATCGGACATATGTCTCTTTATGTTGTAATAACTCTGGGATACCTCAACACATCCCAGTAATTCTAGAATGTTTTTTTATGTCAAGCATTGTACTTTATGTTACAAGTACATTGAGGTCAATATGTTTTGCATTTTTTTATGAAAATATGTGACATTTCCCATAAAAGTAGAATAATTTGCAGTTTTTAAACTTTATTTACACCCATAAAAATATGCCACACAAATTAGATAAAAAGCATCATTTTCATATATCTACTTTATATCAATGTCTTATTTCAAACTTTCATTTATTTTGTTAGGATGTTAGAAGGGTTAAAATTTGGCAGCATTCATTTAATGAAATTTATGAATCCTATTTAATATGGACCTCTTCAATTTTTTAAGTGGCTTTGAGGGGCCTATATATTAGAAAACCCCCAAAACAGATACTACTTTAAAAACTGCTCGCTAATTATTGTGAAACTGATGTCAGGAAATTTGTTAACCATTTAGATGCATCAAAATAATTTTTTTATTTCCACTGTTTTGATTTAGTCCTAAATTCACCATTTTCAGAAGGGGTAATTGAACATGGATGCTAAAATTTCTTTAGTAACTTCTTCCAAACATAGTTATACCCTATATGTGGTCAAAAACTGTTGTTTGGGCACATAGCAAAGCTTAGAAGGGAAGAAAAGCAAAAGTTTTGCTGCTGAATAGTTTGTGGACCCAACAAGAACTTCATCCAGGGGTATGATGAACATTTTCACAGTGGGATGAAAGTATCACCATCCACAGAGCTGAACAAAATGAAAAGCTCAATTGAAAAATGAAAAGAATGAACACATTATGCGCCAATAATTTTGGTGACCTGTATCTAAAAAAAAACAAAAAGCAACTATTTTATGTACATTCCTGCTACTACATGCAGGAATGTGCAGTTTTTAAGGCAAAAATAGCTGAAAGGTCCTTCTTTACCCCTTTGCAACCTCCAATGCATTAGTATTGCGCAGGCAACTTCCTTTCCCTTTCCATTGATAAGGGCTCTGGCAGCGAGCCCACATCTTTCCCGATACATGTCAGCTGTTTTGAACAGCTGACATGTGCCCGAATCAGCTGCGGGTGGAATCGCATTTCACCCGTGGCTGTTAACCTGTTAAATGCCGCTGTCAATCTCAGACAGCTGCATTTAATGCGCGCTTCTGGTCATCGGGCCGGAAATCCGCTTGCCGGTGACCCCCGTGCAGGTCACCGGTGGGTTGGCATGACAATCAGAGGTCTCTTGTCATTGCTATGGTTGTCACTGCCGGCTTGCTATGAGCCACCCGGTGATCTGATTATCGCCTGTATGTAGCAGAGCTGATCAGGTAATAGCAGCTTCTAGTCTCCCATGGAGACTATTGAAGCATGCCAAATTAAAAAAAATAAAAATTTAAATCACTCACCTTTCGCCCCATTCAAAATAAAACAATAAAAAGATCAAACATACACATATTTGGTATAGCTGCATTCAGAATCGCCTGGTCTATCAATAAAAAAAGGATTAACCTGATCACTAAATGGCGTCGAAAGAAAAAAGTCAAAACGCCAGAATTAAGTTTTTTTGGTCGCTGCAACATTGCATTGAAATGCAATAACGGGCGATTAAAATAACGTATCTAAGATGGTATCATTAAAAATTGGTCATCTGAATACACATGGCGGTGCTGTGATGTTATTTCCTTATATACTTGTATTCCTCATCATGTAGCCATGAAAGCTCTATAATTTCATATTGAGAAGTTCAGCAATTATTCAGCTGATCTGAGCAATTTTATTTTGCAAGCCACATTTTTTCTTATGACACACAATTTTTTTTCATGGTGGTGATGGTGATAATTATTTACAAAAATCCGGTGTGGCGATGGGCGCTAAATTGTCACCTTCTTTGGCTAATTTGGTCATGGCTTTTTGTGAATATGAGTTTGTTTTTTCTGCATCTAACCCTTTTCTTTCTCAGGTGAGGTGGTACGGCAGATACATCGATGACCTGCTCATCATTTGGGGGTCGGATGTATCTGTCATACCTAGTTTTGTTGATTATCTTAATTCCAATGATTATAACATTCGTTTCACTTGTAGACATGACAAAGAACAGATCAATTTTTTGGATCTTATTTTAAGTGGAATAATGGATCAGGTTATTATCACAAAAACCCATCATAAATCATTAAGTGGTAATTCCCTCTTACGTGCGAATAGTCGTCATCCCAAGCACACTATTCAGTCTGTCCCCGTCGGGGAATTTATTAGAGTAAAACGCAACTGTAGTAGGGACATGGACCTTGATATAGAAATTGATAAGGTATCTGACAAATTAAAACGTCGTAGTTATCCATCCTGGACACTTAATAGAGTGCATAAAATTTTGACTCACAAGAAGAGTGAGGATCTTATTTCATGTAAGGAGGGAAATTTTCCTGGTGACTCGTCCAATAATTCGACCAAAAAACCTTTTGTCTGCTTTCAATTGAGTCCCCAGTTCACCCAAATCAAGGGAATTATAAATAGATTTCTTCCAATTTTGCATGAAGATGAAAGTTTGATTATATTTCTTGATACAGGTGTCAATATAGTGTCCAGAAGAGCTTCTACTATTGGGCACAGAATTTCTCCTAGTATGTATCATATCAATACGAAAAGAGATGATACTTGGCTACATTACAATGGTTTTTACAAATGTGGTTCTAATCACTGTAAAACCTGCGCTCATGCCCTTATTACCAAAACTTTTAATAATTCAGATAGGTCAAAAACATTCAACATAAAACAATATATTAATTGCAATACTACCTTTTTAGTGTACAAAATTGATTGCACTGCATGTCAGCTTTCCTATATTGGATGTACCTCACGGAAGCTGAAGGTCCGTATTACTGAACACCTGTATGACATAGGAAACATGGGAAATTCAACCTGCAGTGCGTCGGCAGCATCTAAACACTTTATCATGCAGCATGGTCGCAGTACAAAGTTTTTTCAGGTATATGGTATTGAACATGTTAATAGACCCTTTTGGGAAGGCGACGTCAGGCGCCGTCTCCTCACACGGGAGGCCTTTTGGATGTATTACTTCAATACGCGATCTCCAGCAGGATTAAACAAACGCAGTGAACTGATGTATTATTATTAACATCTAATTGTATTTTTCATTATGTTTTTAATGTTTTTCATTTATTTTTCATTTGTGTTATATAGTTTTGTTCTTACTAAGATGCAAGTAAAAACTTAAAAACGCCAGCTCAGCAGGCAAAAAATAAACCCTCACTCAACCTGACAGCTCGAAAAATGGAGACGCTACAGGTCTCGGAAAATGGCGCATTTTTTTTTTCTTAGCAAACTTTGAATTTTTTTCACCACTTAAATAAAAAAGAACCTAGACATATTTAGTGTCTATGAACTCGTAATGACCTGGAGAATCATAATGGCAGGTCAGTTTTAGCATTTGGTAAACGTGGTAAAAAAATCCAAAAAAGTTGTGGAATTGCACTTTTTTGCAATTTTACCACACATGGAATTTTTTTTCCGTTTTGAGTACACGATATGGTAAAACCAATGGTGTCTTTCAAAAGTACAACTCGTCCCAGAAAAAATCTAGCCCTCACATGGCCACATTGATAGAAAAATAAAAAAGTTATGGCTCTGGCAAGAAGGGAAGCAAAAAACAGAAATTAAAAATGAAAAAGGGCAGGGTCTCTAAAGGGGTAAAGTAATGTTAGACCAGGCCTGACACTCCCTTCTTCCGTTAGTCAACCATATTCACGTCTTTCAGAGTCGAATACATTTGAACACCGGGGTGCCAGGAATGGGGCAGAGGAGCCCTCATCATCTCTGGCCCCGACGTGCAGCTGCGTGATGAGGTCAGCATGCTGCTGACGTCATTACACTGCTGGCGCCACCTCAGTACCGAAGCGTAGCAGAGGATCGGAGATGGTGTGGGAAACAGTAAGCGCTCCATCAAGGAGAAGAATAAATGCAAATCATTCTGGATGGGAGGCTAATGTTTTTGTGAGGGCACATATTGGGAGAACCATTGCAAAAGGGGGCACAGTTTCTGATGTTACCGCTCTCAGAGGTGCCGGGTCATGCCTCCCTCTGAAAAGAGGTGAAGTAATGTCATTGCTTTGCAGATGTTCCAGGTCACTCTGCACTCTGGCTTACATCAAACCTATGTGGCAACTTTTCTTTCTAACTGGTAAACGAGGGACAGTGTCTTGTTTTTACTTCTCTCTGTTTATGTTTTTCAGGTTTATATTTGTGGACGGCAGATTCGGTGGACTACAGCAGACTTGAATGGGAACCTTTTTTTAAAAAAATAAATAAATTGGTGAACAAGGGATTGTGTTGGGTGTGTTTAATTCGATAAAGTATTTTTGTGTGTTTTTCTTTTTTCTTACTAGACTAGTAATGGCAAGGCTGATAGACACCTCTCCATTACTAGCACCAGGGCTTGACTTCAGCTGTTTTTTTTTGGACAATTCACAGCTGACATAAACCACAGGCACCATTACCCCAATTCACAGTGCACCAGAACAATAGAGAAGACCTAAGGCAAAGCGCCAGAATCTAATGTGATGTGCCACTTCTGGGGCGGCTGAGGGCTGGTATTTTTTGGCTGGGAAGGGCCCAATAACCATGAGCTTGATAATATCAGCTCTCAGCTGTCTGCTTTACCTTTGCTGATTAGAAAAATGGAGGATCCCATGTCGTTTTTTTTATTTCATTATTTCACTGTAGAAAGCTAACAAAATAGCGCAGATTGTGCTAGTGTGATGAAAAAAATACCTTTTTAGACATGAAATCTGAAAAGTTGTGAGCACACATACTGTCATGGCCAAAAGTGTTGGCACCCTTGTAATTGTTCCAGATAATTAAGTATTTCTACCAGACAATTATTGCAATTATACATGTTTTGTTATACACATGTTTATTTTCTTTGTGTGTATTGGAACAACGCAAAAAAAAAAGATTGGCACCATTACAAAATTGTGGGTAAACTAATTTGTGATGCTCAATCAAACTCACCTGTGGCAAGTAACAGGTGTATGAAATTTGAAAATCACACCTGAAACCAGATGAAAAGGGGAAAAGTTGACTCAATCTTTGCATTGAGTGTCTGTGTGTGCCACACTGCGGTGCACAACATAATCAAGAAGTTCACAACTATTAGCACTGTAACTAATCTCTCTGAGCATTTATGGCAGAGGAAAATTGGTGAGAATACTTCAGTATCTGGAACAATTCCAAGGGTGCCAACACTTTCAGCCTTGATTGTATGTCTGTCTCTATGTCTGTATGTCTATATCTATTAGCTATTTCTTGCTATTATCTATCTGTATAGCATTGAAAGGTATCCAAACATGTAAAAAACGCATTGAAAACATGGCAAAAATGCATGTTTTTGCCTCTGTGTTTTTCCTGCCAAGAGATGTCGAAATGGTGCAGAAATGTCTGCATGCAAATAATCAACATGTGAACAAAGACTAACAATTACTACCATTAAAGGCCTGGGAAGTCTTTGGAAAAGCATGTGGAAGGTCACAGCATCTATTATTTTTCTAAATCGAATACCAAAAAAAAATGCAGATTTTTTTAAAATTTGAGCAGAATTCAATTCCATTCAAATTTATTTGCTCACCTCTAGTAGCCACTAAAGTACAATATAAAAATATTGAATTGTCCAAAATAAGTCAAATATGCCCTTACCACTCATGGCTTTATAACTTGAAGTGAGTTCATTTTACATAAATATTAAAATAAAAATATAAAAAAGTACTTAGCTCCCTTTGTTCTATAACATAGTGACTGCAGATTCAAATTCAAATTCATTTTTATTGTATCAGGTTCTTTTTTAAGGGAGCTGTGCCAATTGGACTACCCATCTGCATGCCCTATCAGGGACAACTTGCTTTATGAAATATTTGTAATCCGACCTTTGCAACCTGCCTGCACATAGACATAATATATCTCTAAATAGGCCGAGGCGTCATTATGCCATAATATGTATTTTGCTTCTTCATTCTGAGTAAATAAGCATTACCTTTCCTTAGCCTTCAATACAGTCCAGGGTTTTTGTGTGAAATTATGTCCAATTTGCATTTTTTTCTCTGTTTTTTTTGTGTGTTGTTCCAATACACAAATAATTTTTCTAAGAGAAATATTTCCATTTTCTGAAACAATTTTCAGAGTGCCAACACTTTTGGTCATCATGACTGTATATAGCTTAATATAATACCAAAAACGTGTAGTTACATTTAGAAGCACTTTAAATAAAGAAAAATAAAAACTATGACTTGATGTGAAGTGGCTTCTCTAAGATGTTTCTTTTAAGCATGAGTTTGCTTTGGTTCATACTTTTTGGCTGAAAGGGGATACAGAAATTAAATGGATTAAATGGATCATATGTGCTAACTGCTAAGATAAAGCCAGTGTGAGTATTGTAACAAGTAAGACTTTAAAAGCTATTAGAACAGGAAGCGAAATGTTTATCTCTCATGCTGAATAAAATGATTTTCTCCTTTCAACTTTCCAGGCTGTACTGCTGTAAACAAGCTTCCCCCTCCATCTTCTCAGCAGAGTTGAAGTCATGCTTCCCACACACAGCTGTCACTGCCATGAACACTGCAAGCGTTCCATCTGGGCATGACATACAGTACCTGGATTACCTTCTCCCAACAGAAGCATACATCCCACTCAGAAAAACAAGGACATAAAAAATTACCTAATTTACATTTGCATTATGCGGGGGATGTACGTGTAAGAAATATTCCTTAATTGCTCTGTGGTTTACATCTCAACAGCTTAATGTTTTGTTGTGGTCAAGAAAGTCGCATCAGAGAAACAGCAAGACATGAGGCTGTTTAATGTGTAAATGGTATTGAACAATCATCCTCTAAAAGCTCTGTTCTGCACATGCTGCGGAACATCTTATTCTTATGGTTCCTCCTCATATACCGGAAACCGACAATTATGCACGTAAAACGTAATTTCGGTATACTGTATTGTAGTGTAGAGAGCGCAGGCCCTTGGAGGCCAAGTGATTGATTGGTATTGAAATTTGACATGTCCCATTAGCCTGTTCCCAACCCCCAACCGCCCACTGTTTTGGCTTTTTTTTTTTTTTACAGCTGGTGGTGTGGGACTTGAGTCTGCAGGGACTTCTCAGGTTACTGCATTAATGCTACTGCAGTCTAGCAGAAGCAGCTTGGATCCTTGGCTTTTAGCACCCAGGGGAAAAACATAAGCAGTATATCAATGCTGTTAGCTTCTTTGTTTCAGCACTCTAGATGCATTGGCAATGTTGATTCTTCTATTAGACCCAGGAATCACAATATCGCTGTATGTATATCGCTTCTGTGTATACAGTTGTATGAAAAAGCTCCCTTCCTGATTTCCTATTCTTTTGCATGGTTGTCGCATTTAAATGATTCAGATCACAAAACAAATGTATATATCAGACAAAGATAACACAAGTAAGGGTACCGTCACACAGTGGCATTTTGATCGCTATGACGGCACGATCCGTGACGCTCCAGCATCGTAACAATATCGCTCCAGTGTCGTAGACTGCTGTCACACTTTGCAATGTACGACGCTGGAGCGATAATTTCATGACGTATGTGCGATGTAGAAGCTGTTGGTTACTATGCGCACATCGTATACAATATCGTGCACACCTTTGTTACACGATGCGATCATGCCGCCACAGCGGGACATTAGACGACGAAAGAAAGTTTCAAACGATCTGCTACGACGTACGATTCTCAGCGGGGTCCCTGATCGCAGGAGCGTATCAGACACTGCGAGATCGTAACTATATCGCTGGAACGTCACGAATCGTGCCGTCGTAGCGATCAAAATGCCACTATGTGACGGTACCCTAACACTTATTATTAAGGGAAAAAGAAATTCAAACCAACAGGGTCCTGTGTGAAAAAAAGGGATTGCCTCCTAAACCTAGAAACTGGTTGGGCCACCCATAGCAGTAACAATGGCAATCAAGCATTTGTGATAACTGGCAAGGAGTCTTGTATAACGTTCTGGAGAAATTTTGGCCAACTCTTCTCTGCAGAATTGTTGTATGTCAGCCACACAGGGTTTTCGAGCATGAACTGACTTTTTAAGGTCATGCCACAGCATCTCAATTGTATTAAGGTCAGGACTTCGACTAAGCCACTCCAAAGTCTTAATTTCCTAATTTTGTTTTTCTAAAGCCATTCAGAGGTGGACTTGCTAATGTGTTTTGGATCATTGTCCTGCTGCATAACTTGAAGTGCACTGCAACTTGAGGACACGAATAGATGGCCGGTCATTCTCCTTCAGGATTTCTTGGTAGACAGCAGAACTCATGGTTCCATTTACCACAGCAAGTCTTCCAGGCCCTGAAGCAGCAAAACAGCCCCAGACCATCACACTGCCACCGCCATATTTAATCGTTGGTATTATATACCTTTTCTGAATTGGTGTGTTAATTCTACGCCAGATATAATGCAACATACTCCTTCCAAAAAGATCAACTTTTGGCCCGTTAGTCTATAGAGTAGTCTTCAAAAGTTTTGGGCTCATCAAGATGTTTTATGGCAAAACTTAGATGAGCCTTTATGCTCTTATTGCTTAGCGGTGGTTTTCATCTTGGAACTCTGCCATGCAGGCCACTTTTGCCCAGTCTCTGTCTTATCATGGAGTCATGCACACTGACCTTAAATGAGGAAAGTGAGGCCTGCAGTTCTTTGGATGTTGTTGTGGGTCTTTTGTGACCTTTTGGATGAGTCATTGCTGCCTTCTTAGGGTAATATTGGTCAGCTGGCCACTCTGGGGAAGGTTCACCACTGTTTCATGTTTCATGTTTTTGCCATTTGTGGATATTGGCCATATCTTAATTAGTTTGTTTTTCATTTGTTTGAGGATTTCTTTTGATCATGGTATGATGTCAACTTTTTTAGGGTTTTTTGGTCTACTTTGTCAGACAGGTCCTATTTGAGTGATTTTTTGATTGATAACAGGTGTGCCAGTAATCAGGTCTCGGTGTGGCTAGGGAATTTGAACTCCGATTTCCAAAGATGTGATAAACCACCGTTAATTTATTATTTAAGGGTAGGCAATCACTTTTTCACACAGGACCCTGTAGGTTTGAATTGAATTTCTTTTTCACATAATAATAAAGACCTTCATTTAAAAAACTGAATTTTGTGTTTACTTGTGTTATTTGTGTCTAATATTTACATTTGTTTTGTGATCTGAAACATTTAAGTGTGACGACAAACATGCAAAAGAATAGGAGATCAGGAAGGGGGCAAACACTTATTCACACAACTGTAGCTGAGCTGCTTAGTCTTAAAAGACCCAAATCAGTTTTCCATAGGATTTGTGGGACAACAGTGGCATGCTTTTCTTGAAGTTAGGACTCCTGCAAATGCCCCAGGTAGAACGAATTGAGTAATTTAAAAAAAAAAAGTAATTGCCTTTCAGAGATATATTACACACTGCTCAAAACAAGGGAACACTTAAACAACAGAATATAACTCCAAGTAAATCAAACTTCTGTGAAATCAAACTGTCCATTTAGGAAGCAACACTGTTTGACAATCAATTTCACATGCTGTTGTGCAAATGAAATAGACAACAGATAGAAATTATTGGAAATTATCAAGACACACTCAATAACGGAGTGGTTCTGCAGGTGGGGACCACAGATCACATCTCAGTACCAATGCTTTCTGGCTGATGTTTTGGTCACATTTGAATGTTGGTTGTGCTTTCACACTCGTGGTAGCATGAGACGGACTCTACAAACCAGACAAGTAGCTCATGTACTGCAGCTCATCCAGGATGGCACATCAATGCAAGCTGTGGCAAGAAGGTTTGCTGTGTCTGTCAGCATAGTGTCCAGAGGTTGGAGGCAGTACCAGGAGACAGGCCAGTACACCAGGAGATGTGGAGGGGGCCTTAGGAGGGCAACAACCCAGCAGCAGGACCGCTACCTCAACCTCTGTACAAGGAGGAACAGGAGGAGCACTGCCAGGGCCCTACAAAATGACCTCCAGCAGGCCACAAATATGCATGAGTCTGGACATATGGTTAGAAACTGAATCCATGAGGATGGTCTGAGTGCCTCGTCCACAGATGGGGGTTGTACTCACAGCCCAACACCGTGCACAACGCTTGGCATTTGCCACAGAACACCAGGATTGGCAAATTCAACACTGGCACCCTGTGCTCTTCACAGATGAAAGCAGGTTAACACTGAGTACATGTGACAGATGTGAAAGAGTCAGTAGACGCTGTGGAGAGCGATCTACTGCCTTCAAAATCCTTTAGCATGACCGGTTTGGCAGTGGGTCAGTAATGGTGTGGGGTGGCATTTCTTTGGAAGGCCGCACAGCCCTCCATTTGCTCGCCAGAGGTAGCCTGACTGCCAATAGGTACAAAGATGAGATCCTCAGACCCCTTGTGAGACCATATGCCGATTCCATTGGCCCTGGGTTCCTCCTAATGCAGGACAATGCCAGACCTCATGTGGCTGGAGTGTGTCAGCAGTTCCTGCAAGATGAAGGCATTAAAGCTATGGACTGGCCTGCCTATTTCCCTGACCTGAATGCAACTGAACACATCTGGGACATCCTGTCTTGCAACATCCACCGCCACGTTGCACCACAGACTGTCCAGGAGTTGGTGGATGCTTTGGTCCAGGTCTGGGAGGAGATCCCTCAGGAGACCATCCATTGCCTCATCAGGGGCATGCCCAGGCATTGTAGGGAGGTCATACAGGCATGTGGAGGCCACACACACTACTGAGCATCATTTCCTTGTCTTGAGGCATTTCCACTGAAGTTGGATCAGCCTGTAACTTCATTTTCCACTCTGATTTTGAGCATCATTCCAACTCCAGACCTATTAGTTGTGATTTACGTTGATAATTTTTAGGTTTTACTGTTCTCAACACATTCCACTATGTAATGAATAAAGATTTACAACTGGAATATTTAATTTAATGATATTTAGGAAGTGAGATTTTAGTGTTCCCTTTATTTTTTTGAGCAGTGTATAACAAGAATTTGCAAATCTATATAAATTATTTTTAAATAAATAAAAACAAAATCCAACCCCTCAACTAACAAAACCCCCATTATTTAGTATGAAGTACATTTTTTTTGCATGAATTATACCCAACAAGTAAACCTAAACATAAGGTTGCTGCAGTTGGGCTGGAATTAAGAATCAGTTTAGTGTAAAATATGAACTGTATGAAAAAGATGAAAAACAAATCCAAAAATTGTTTTTTCCCTATATTAATACTATAATAAAAAATAGCAATTACACAATAATTTATAAGCACCTTTAAAAAATCACTGAAAAATAGAACAGTTTCTCCTTCATATAAGAAATCCTCATATTGCCCCACTAGTGTATTTTGCTTTGATGAAGAACTAGAACTCAGTAATAACGGCATGAAAAATTATTTTCTGGTATAGTTTTATATACCAAGTCAGTAATGATTTCTAGAGACCATATTTTATTTCCCAGGAAGAACTGTACGGCATACATGCTTGCTGATTTCCTGAAGGAGAAAATTTACCCCTTACACAGCCATCATATGATTCTTGGGGCTAATTCAGATGTCAGTTTTTCTCTTGATTCACTCACACTTGCGTGTAAAAAAAATCTGTGTGCTGTCTGTATACAATCCGTTTTTCTACACAGCAGCTATTAATCTTTTACAGGACCATTCACAGTATCCTATGTTACAGAATTGTAATGCATTTGTAAAAATTGAATGTCACTTTGATGGCATGCAATTTTTTTTTCTTGCACGGTGGTGACCGAAAAACTTCTGATGTTTTGATTTTTTTTCTTGTCAATGAGTTTACCCACCAAGTTAATACTATATTTTTAAAGATCAGATGTGTAGAGACTATATATATATATATATATATATATACAGTATATATATATACAGTATATATATACTGTATATACTGTATACAGTGGGGCAAAAAAGTATTTAGTCAGTCAGCAATAGTGCAAGTTCCACCACTTAAAAAGATGAGAGGTGTCTGTAATTTACATCATAGGTAGACCTCAACTATGGGAGACAAACTGAGAAAAAAAAATCCAGAAAATCACATTGTCTGTTTTTTTATCATTTTTTTTGCATTTTATGGTGGAAAATAAGTATTTGGTCAGAAACAAACAATCAAGATTTCTGGCTCTCACAGACCTGTAACTTCTTCTTTAAGAGTCTCCTCTTTCCTCCACTCATTACCTATAGTAATGGCACATGTTTAAACTTGTTATCAGTATAAAAAGACACCTGTGCACACCCTCAAACAGTCTGGCTCCAAACTCCACTATGGTGAAGACCAAAGAGCTGTCAAAGGACACCAGAAACAAAATTGTAGCCCTGCACCAGGCTGGGAAGACTGAATCTGCAATAGCCAACCAGCTTGGAGTGAAGAAATCAACAGTGGGAGCAATAATTAGAAAATGGAAGACATACAAGACCACTGATAATCTCCCTCGATCTGGGGCTCCACGCAAAATCCCACCCCGTGGGGTCAGAATGATCACAAGAACGGTGAGCAAAAATCCCAGAACCACGCGGGGGGACCTAGTGAATGAACTGCAGAGAGCTGGGACCAATGTAACAAGGCCTACCATAAGTAACACACTACGCCACCATGGACTCAGATCCTGCAGTGCCAGACGTGTCCCACTGCTTAAGCCAGTACATGTCCGGGCCTGTCTGAAGTTTGCTAGAGAGCATTTGGATGATCCAGAGGAGTTTTGGGAGAATGTCCTATGGTCTGATGAAACCAAACTGGAACTGTTTGGTAGAAACACAACTTGTTGTGTTTGGAGGAAAAAGAATACTGAGTTGCATCCATCAAACACCATACCTACTGTAAAGCATGGTGGTGGAAACATCATGCTTTGGGGCTGTTTCTCTGCAAAGGGGCCAGGACGACTGATCCGGGTACATGAAAGAATAAATGGGGCCATGTATCGTGAGATTTTGAGTGCAAACCTCCTTCCATCAGCAAGGGCATTGAAGATGAAACGTGGCTGGGTCTTTCAACATGACAATGATCCAAAGCACACCGCCAGGGCAACGAAGGAGTGGCTTCGTAAGAAGCATTTCAAGGTCCTGGAGTGGCCTAGCCAGTCTCCAGATCTCAACCCTATAGAAAACCTTTGGAGGGAGTTGAAAGTCCGTGTTGCCAAGCGAAAAGCCAAAAACATCACTGCTCTAGAGGAGATCTGCATGGAGGAATGGGCCAACATACCAACAACAGTGTGTGGCAACCTTGTGAAGACTTACAGAAAACGTTTGACCTCTGTCATTGCCAACAAAGGATACATTACAAAGTATTGAGATGAAATTTTGTTTCTGACCAAATACTTATTTTCCACCATAATATGCAAATAAAATGTGAAAAAAACAGACAATGTGATTTTCTGGATTTTTTTTTCTCAGTTTGTCTCCCATAGTTGAGGTCTACCTATGATGTAAATAACAGACGCCTCTCATCTTTTTAAGTGGTGGAACTTGCACTATTGCTGACTGACTAAATACTTTTTTGCTCCACTGTATAAGTAAAGAACACAGCAGCACATGTGCATGAATCTAGATTCATGCACATTTGCTGCTGTGTTCTTTTTTATCCATAGGATGCAGTTTTGCAGGGTGCACGTGCTCACATTAGGAGTGCTGGTTGTTTTTTTTTTTCTCTCTCTCTCTATATGTATATATATATAATATATATATATATATATATATTTGCATTATTTGCTCCTTGGGTGAATTGAACCTGTGGTCTTGAGTGCTTATACCAATGCAATACTGCAATATTACAGTATAGTTTAGCTATACTTATCGGAGGTCTGATGTTCGCTTAAAACATAAACCCTCCAGGCTGTACAACATACTGTTTTCAAAGACTGATAGTGGCATTTAGAAAGTTAGCAGCAGCAGGCAGAGCTCAGCTCCTGCTGCTGTTAGAAGAACAGGATGTCTAAATAACAAAGCAATCATCTGCCAGCAATAACGCAGGCTAAGGCTATGTGCACACGTTGCGGATTAGGCTTAGGAATTTCTGGTGCGGATTCTGCCTCTCCTGGCAGAAAACGCACCTGCGGATTTGTCGCGTTTTTTGTGCGGTTCTGCAGCTTTTTTTTTTAGTTTTTGCTGCGTTTTTTTTGCGGATTTGCTGCGTTTTTTACCCCTGCGGTTTTCTGTAATGGAATGGGTACCAAAATGCTGCGGATTCACAAAAAAGAAGTGGCATACTACTAACCGCAGCGTTTCCGCAGCGGATTTTCCGCAAAGTGTGCACAGCATATTTTTTTTCTCATTGATTTACATTGTACTGTAAATCAATTGCAGATCTGCAGTGTTTCTGCAATGCAAAAACGTTGCGGATCCGCAAAGAAACCGCAACGTGTGCACATACCCTTAGCTTCTCAGCCTGCTTCAAAGACAGGGACAAGACATACAAAGTAATAGTACGTCATATGTCGGGAAGGGCTAAAATGCAAGGCACAAGTCCACAATATAAAAAAAGTAGCAATGCCACCATTTCTACAAAATACATAACTATTAAAAGTTTAAAATATTAAAAGGTTAAAACTAGCGACATTTGCAACAACTGTGAGAACTGCACATGACTTTAGAGATACAATTTCAATTTCCCTAGTTATGGCTGCTTTACTGACTATGCTCATTTAACTTCATTATAAATGCACATCTGCTTTGAGAATTTATGCACGTCTTGCTTTGTGAAATCGCAAGTTTAAACATTTTGCTTACCCAGCTCGATGTATATTAGATTTTTTCTCCTGGGAGGAATCATTAACCAAATATATTATAGCACTTTCACATACTTTTCAGAAGTTTGCCTTTTATGATTTGGTGTAGGCGATGCTCTATAACAGGGATAGGGAACCTCTGGCCCTCAAGTCATAAACGTGTTCCATCCATCAGACATTTTTTCAGCCACCTGCTCTTTACTTCTTCCATACAGTACACATACACAGAGTTCACTACTGAATGACGCCGCAGCACATACAACACTAGATTACGTCATACCCTGGCTAGTGCCACAACATTCTTTGTGGGCCGGGTAGAGCCAGCATGCTCTACACTCCTGCCTGCAATGTATGCATCAGTTTCAGTGTCTTCTCTGGGATGTATGCAACAGTCAGTGTGTTTCCTATCTGATGTACCCAGCAGTCGCAGTGTCTCTTACGTGATGTATGCAGCAGTCACAGTGTATTCTGTGTGATGTATACACAGCAGTCTCAGTGTATCCAATGTGATGTATACAGCAGTTGCAGTGTATGATGTGATGTATGAAGCAGTCAGTGTTTCTTATGTATCACTGGGGAACACAATTTTTTAGGAGTTAGGTCAGACAACTGTTCTTAACTAATTTTTGGATGCTGAATCCAGAAATGACCTCAGTTTTTCTCTATCACGTCAAGTTTTTGAACTATAGGATTTTTGTCTTCTCAAAAATATGTAAACTACTGTACCTAAAAAGTGTTGTTATTTTTTAAATAGTACAAATAGGCATTTACAACGAGAGGAAGAAGGAGCAAACATGATCTGAAACAAAGGAAATATGTACATATGTAAATAAAACACTGAGATGGAAAGTTACAAGCTTTGAAAACTAACAAAGAAAAAAATCATAAAAGATATATAAATTACAACTAAGCGCCCAATGTAAAGAGAAAAGCTATCACAAATCCTATTTATTCCTACTATGATAAATTTTTTGTGTAAAGATATTGATAATTATGACGTATTGGGTTCTGCACACACCTCTCACCACACTGTCTCAGTTGTGACTACTCTTACAAGTTGCCACGTAGCTCTATATGAGTCGAATTGAAATCAGATAACAAGTCTTATTACAGATATCAGTGCAATTGTGCTTCTCTGACAGGTAAGTTGTGGAGGAAAAACTTGACGTGCTAGAAAAAAACTGACTACATTTTTGGAATCAGCATGCTAATTTTAGTATAAATCAGCTCAAAAACCTAAAAATTTTTTCAAATTGTTCCCCAGTGTTATCTATATATAGCAGAGTTTTGGTGTGTCCGGTGTGATTTATATACATATAAATCTCAGTATCACCTATGTGATGTATACAGCAGTCTTGGGGTTACCGACAGTACAGACCAAAAGTTTGGACACACCTTCTCATTTCAAGATTTTTCTGTATTTTCATGACTATAAAAATTGTAAATTCACAATGAAGGAATTAAAACTATGAATTAACACATGTGAAATTATATACTTAACAAAAAAGTGTGAAACAACTAAAAATATGTCTTATATTCTAGGTTCTTCAAAGTAGCCACCTTTTGCTTTGATGACTGCTTTGCACACTCTTGGCATTCTCTTGATGAGCTTCAAGAGGTAGTCACCGGAAATGGTTTTCACTTCACAAGTTTAATAAGTGGGATTTCTTGTAAATGGGTTTGGGACCATCAGATGTGTTGAGCAGAAGTCTGGTGGATACACAGCTGATAGTCCTACTGAATAGACTGTTAGAATTTGTATTATGGCAAGAAAAAAGCAGCTAAGTAAAGAAAAACGAGTGGACATCATTACTTTAAAAAATGAAGTTCAGTCAGTCCGAAAAATTGGAAAAACTTTGAAAGCTTCCCCAAGTGCATTTGCAAAAACCATCAAGCGCTACAAAGAAACTAGCTCACATGAGGACCGCCCTGAGAAATCGCAGGTTAACAGCAGCTCAGATTAGAGACCAGGTCAATGCCACACAGAGTTCTAGCAGCAGACACATCTCTACAACAACTGTTAAGAGGAGACTTTGTGCAGCAGGCCTTCATGGTAAAATAGCTGCTAGGAAACCACTGCTAAGGACAGGCAACAAGCAGAAGAGACTTGTTTGGGCTAAAGGACAGAAGGAATGGACATTAGATCAGTGGAAATCTGTGCTTTGGTCTGATGAGTCCAAATTTGAGAGCTTTGGTTCCAACCACCGTGTCTTTGTGCGAGCAGAAAAGGTGAACGGATGGACTCTACATGCCTGGTTCCCACTGTGAAGCAAGGAGGAGGAGGTGTGATGGTGTGGTGGTGCTTTGCTGGCGACACTTGGGGATTTATTCAAAATTGAAGGCATTCTGAACCAGCATGGCTATCACAGCATCTTGCAGCGGCATGCTATTCCATCCAGTTTGCGTTTAGTTGGACCATCATTTATTTTTCAACAGGACAATGACCCCAAACATACCTCCAGGCTGTGTAAGGGCTATGCCAAGAAGGAGAGGGATGGGGTGCTACGCCTCCACAGTCACCAGAACTGAACCCAATCGAGATGGACCGCAGAGTGAAGGCAAAAGGGCCAACAAGTGCTAAGTATCTTTGGGAACTCCTTCAAGATTGTTGGAAGACCATTTCCGGTGACTAGCTCTTGAAGCTCATCAAGAGAATGCCAAGAGCGTGCAAAGCAGTCATCAAAGCAAAAGGTGGCTACTTTGAAGAACCTAGAATATAAGACATAATTTCAGTTGTTTCACACTTTTTTGTTAAGTATATAATTCCACATGTGTTAATTCATAGTTTTGATGCCTTCAGTGTGAATTTACAATTTTCATAGTTATGAAAATACAGAAAATCTTTAAATTAGGTTTGTCCAAACTGTTGGTCTGTACTGTATGTGATATGCACAGCAGGCCTCCCACTGCTCGAGTTTTAACAGCCGGCACCCTCACTTCACCACAAGTACGATCCCCCAGGAAGAAGCGATTAGCGAAACACGCGTCTGGGTCTCTCTCGCTCTACAATCCTCACACTGCAGGTAAAAACAACATGATGTTGCCGTTCATTTGCTACTTGGCACTTGCAATATGGCACTAGGCACGCTCAGTTTTTATGGGGTCTTTACTCTTAGACTTTGATACTTGGACATGTTTACTCATTATGCACTTGTACTTTAGTTTGTATACTGTCATTTTCAGAAGTTGAACCATTTCAACCCCCCAGCCTGCTGTTGTATTAATGTACATCCACACCACTGGACATATGTACTTACCTGAGACTTACTGGTCCCTACGATTTTCAGTGTGGGTGTCGCTATTACTTTTTGTGGATTGTTTGGAGTTCACTCTGCCTTGTTCAATTCCCCTACTCATATTAATGATTATTGATTTTACTAATTATGAATAAACTTTGTTTAGTTTTACTTTTGGTCTTGTACTTCCCTCTTTTTTGGGTTACTTCACTTTATGAAGTGTACCGAGTTTTTCTCTTCTTTTGGTCTTTAATTTTAGTGAGAGGAAGTCCACCTCTGTGCAATCTAATGGCACATGGTATCTCAGTATATACACACCTCTTCAAAAGTCCACAGAGGATGCAACACCAATAAGCAAGAGATACCACTAACAAAGCAACATCATGAGGACCAAGCAGATCTCCAAACAAGTCAGGGACAAAGTTGTTGAGAAGTACAAGTCAGGTTTGGGTTAGAAAAAAAATCTCTGAGAATCACCAGGAGCACAATCTCCATCAAATGGAAAGAACATGGTACTATAACAAACCTGGCAAGAGAGGGTCGCCCACCAAAACTCTCAGCCTAGGAAAGGGGACAGTAATTAGAGGCAGCACAGAGACCAAAGGTAACCTTGAAGGAGCTGCAGAGTTCACAAGAAGAGACTGGAGTACCTGTCCATATGACCACAATTAGCCATACACTCCATAGAGGTGACCTTTATAGAAAAATGGGAAGAATAAAGCCTTTACTTGCACGCAAAAATTGTAAGGCTCATTTGGAGTTTGCCAAAACACATGTGGAAGACTGCCCAAATGTATAAAGGAAGGTGCTGTGGTCAGATAAGACCAAAATTGAACTTTTTGACCACCAAGTTAAACTCTATGTCTGGCGCCAAACTAACACGGCTCATCACCTATGATGAGTGAAAGTGCTTGAATAACGTGTTATCTGGCATGCTCGATGAGGAGACATGGGAGGTCGGCAGGCGCCCAGGTCGGCTAGCAGAATGGCATGAACCAGGGATTGTCCCGCCAAATGCCCACTCTACTTTTAAAGTGGGCATAACACTACTCAGATATCACAGGGTAAGGGTAAAATAGTGTGGCAATGCTTCATTGAACCACAAAACAGGCAAATAACACGTAGAACAGTCCGAGCAAAATACCCTTCCGCTGCCTCGCCGGAATAATGGCAGCTGTTACTTCAGAACTTACAGAGTCGACTACCCCACCTGTGACATGTACACTGAGAGGGGGTAACGACAGTTCATTGAGATACAAAGCCAGTTGACCCAAGGGTCACAACCTGGCTTCTCTGAACATCTCCATGGAGGCAGGCGACCGGTGGGTCTCAATCCTAGCTTTCTCCAAATGTATCCATGATTTAGCGATGGTCAATGGAGCAGATCTGTATTCTTCCAACAGGGGCAGAGATCCCCTAGGTTGTTTCCTGCAGAATGATAGATCTGTGTCCCTCGTGATGGAGCCATGATGAATTAGCAGCAGTCCTTTAGGATCCCCTGGATGTTTTGATGCCTTGGCAGAATCTCTCGCTGTCTCTCTCTCTCCGTCTTTCTATACCGAGGCATGTAACTTATTTTTATACTTAACAAGAGTCCTTCATAAGGGTAAGTATTTACATAAAGGGTAAGAGATGAGATCAAGCAGCATTACTTTATTACTTTATCTATTTGACTAGTTTTTCCTCCTCTGTTTTAAAACTCACCAGCGATAAGCGCACGATACAAGTCAATGTTGCAGGCTTACACAAACAAAAGCATGTTTTCTTGACCAGTCAGAAAGAAATGCTTAAATTCAAAAGCCAACATACAGATAACAGCCTATTTGTTTTTGTTTTCCTAAAAGGATACGTCTGGTTATTTAAGATGCAATGCTGGGTCTCAACACCCAGGTGTTATCCGAGTATCTCGGAAGTCTGGATAATATGTTCTTTTCCCTGCAGCTCGTTCGCACATCACTACTCATCACACCAAAAATACACTATATACATATACTGTTAGGTGTCGAGTTCCAGCCGCTGCACAGGGGGAATCTTGAACTATCTCGGCTGCTGTCTCCCATTCTTCTCCAGCCGCAGTGGAGCCTGCTCAGCAGAGACATCGGTCCCAGCATCTGGCTCAAGCTGATACTGTGCGGCTGGTTACTGCTGTCCTTCCAGGCTCAGCCATTGTAACCAGTACTGATCAACGGCGAGCAGGTGTCCCTGGGACTAAGTCCTGCTTTTCTTCTTCTGAGCATGCCCAAGGGACGACCTCTCATTGGAGGTCGGCGGTCACATGCTCAGGTCCTGTAGCAGCTCCTATTGGACCATTAGGAAGGTCCTAGAGAGCTTCCGCTATAAAAGGTCGGCATGGCCGCACGGCCATGCGCTAGTATAAACTTATTATTGCGTGTGTGTGGATGTATGCCTGTTGATAGATGAAAGCTCCGAATCATTCCCATCCCTAGTGTTGTTGACTGTTCGCAAATGGTGGAAGCTACCTAGCGGCTGACAGTGCTATCCCGCACAGCTAGCACACGATACAGTGTCTGATAGCAGTGACCGCCAGTGCGGTGCCGTGCACTAATAGATCGCTTTCCTGGCCCAAGTCCGGGTGGTTAGTGGCGCCCGCCAGAGCGGCACTGCACGCACTCTTGTGCAGTAAATTATTAGTTCTGCTAATCTCTGAAACCCCAGTAGCGGTGTCGAGCGCAAGAGGTCTAGAGGAACCGTGGCCCTGTGACGCAACAGGGTTTGCTTCCTTCATACCGGGTGAAGCTAACCCGTGTGTGTATCCACATTATACCACCATACAGTCCGTCATTACTCAGCAGCAGGATCCATCTCTGCACGGTGGACCCCGGGCTCCGAACGCATCTTATACCATCCTTATAATTATTTGGTGCGTTCCCCTAGCCCTAACATATACACTGTTCAAAAAAATAAAGGGAACACTTAAACAACAGAATATAACTCCAAGTAAATCAAACTTCTGTAAAATCAAGCTGTCCACTTAGGAAGCAACACTGTTTGACAATCAATTTCACATGCTGTTGTGCAAATGGAATAGACAACAGATGGAAATTATTGGCAATTATCAAAACACACTCAATAAAGGAGTAGTTCTGTAGTTGTGGACCACAGACCACATCTCAGTACCAATTCTTTCTGGCTGATGTTTTAGTTACTTTTGAATGTTGGTTGTGCTTTCACACTCGTGGTAGCATGAGACGGACTCTACAACCACACAAGTGGCTCAGGCAGTGCAGATCATCGAGGATGGCACATCAAAGCAAGCTGTGGTAAGAAGGTTTGCTGTGTTTGTCAGCGTAGTGTCCAGAAAATGGAGGCGCTACCAGGAGAAAGGCCAGTACACCATGAGACGTGTAGGGGGCCACAGGTGGGCAACAACCCAGCAGCAGGACCGCTACTTCAGCCTTTGTGAAAGGAGGAACAGGAGGAGCCCTGCAAAATGACCTCCAGCAAGCCAAAATGTGCATGTGTCTGCACAAATGGTTAGAAACCGACTCCATGAGGATGGTCTGAGTGCCCGACGTACACAGATGGGGGTTGTGCTCACAGCCCAACAACGTGCAGGATGCTTGGCATTTGCCACAGAACAGCAGGATTGGCAAATTCGCCACTAGCGCCCTGTGCTCTTCACAGATGAAAGCAGGTTTACACTGAGCACATGTGACAGACATGACAGAGTCTGGAAACGCCGTGGAGTGCGATCTGCTGCCTGCAACATCCTTCAGCATAACCGGTTTGGCAGTGGGTCAGTAATGGTGTGGGGTGGCATTTCTTTGGAAGGCCGCACAGGCCTCCTTGTGCTCACCAGAGGTAGCCTGCCTGCCATCAGGTACCGAGATGAGATCCTCAGACCCCTTGTGAGACCATATGCTGGTGTGGTTGGCCCTGGGTTCCTCCTAATGCAGGACAATGCCAGATCTCATGTGGCTGGAGCGTGTCAGCAGTTCCTGTAAGATCAAGGCACTGAAGCTATGGAATAGCCCGCCCATTCCCCAGACCTGAATCCTTTTGAACACATCTGGGACATCATGTCTTGCACCATCCACCAACGTCACATTGCACCACAGACTGTCCAGCAATTGGCGGATGCTTTAGTCCAGGTCTGGGAGGAAATCCCTCAGGAGACCATCCACCGCCTCATCAGGAGCATGCCCAGGCATTGTAGGAAGGTCATACAGGCACATGGAGGCTACACACACTTCTGAGCATCATTTCCTTGTCTTGAGGCATTTCCACTGAAGTTGAATAAGCCTGTAACTTCATTTTCCACTTTGATTTTGAGCATCAGTCCAACTCCAGACCTCCGTGGGATATTAGTTGTGATTTACGTTGATCATTTTTAGGTTTTATTGTTCTCAACACATTCCACTATGCAATGAATGAAGATTTACAAATGGAATATTTCATTCAGTGATATCTAGGATGTGGGATTTTAGTATTCCCTTTATTTTTTTGAGCAGTGTGTGTATGTATATATATATATATATATATATATATATATATATATATATATATAGAAAAAAATTGGTACAGCATCCAGTATTACCTTAAAGTGTGCAACGCTTTCCTGACCACTGAACCAGTGACCTCCAAGCATAAGAACAAAAAAGGAAAACAGCACAAAAAATAATTAAAGAAAAAATGAACTTTAATGCCTGAATGGCGTGGCGACGTTTCGGATATACTATCCTTTCTCAAGCAGTGAACACATATGTGAAGCAGTGTTTTATACAGATCACAGACATATTTCATTAACAATATAGTTAATCCAATCATATAAATAAATATATAGTGCATTATAATCAGTACATACAAGAAAGTGCAATAGTGCATGTTAAAATATCTTTACCGTCAAGCATTACCACCATCGATAATACTGTAACTATGACATCTTAATGTCAGAAAAATGTTCAATAAGCTAATAATCTAATCAAACCGACACAGGTGTCCCCAACTTATGAAACATAATCATCTCAGACTTACGATTACAATCGCTACATGTGCGACTGATCCTCGGCGTCCTTAGCCGTCTACTGCGCATGTCACAGCACATCTCCGCAGAGACCCATACTGCTCCTGTTCGCAGCTGCGCAGTGACGCACCGAGGATTAGAGCGCCATCTTGGATCAGGGAAAAGCACCCGAATCTTGCTATATGTTATAAAAACTCCCATATATTATAGAATTATACGGTAAGGGTGCCCATTAATGCAAAACCGGACCCACATAATCATAATAAATATCTCAGAGAAATAGTAATACAAATTGAAAAGTATATAAACAAACGGAGCAAGAAATAGCATCATAACACGGGGTCATTACAACCAGGTCAGGGAAAACACCCCCATGTAAGGCGGGGTATCCCATTCCTTAGCCGGATCAGACAGACATGAGGGGTGAATGATCCCCTACAATCCGCCCGATTCCTGCAACAGACACAAAAAAGACCCATATAGCTGGCCACATTGTATACCCCTACATCCATATATCAAACATATAAATGACCCAAGCCGTGATACCCACTCTGCTCCGTTATATTTAACATAAATAATTATATCTCTGTGGTCCGGTGATGCAAAAATAAGTAACACATATTTTTTCTCTAAATTCCTTTATTTAATTGATCAAGATAGAAAAATAATAGTATACAAAAAAAGAAAGAAAACAAGATGTATTCATCTCATAGGATAGGGACATCTGTGAAGAAAAAAAAAACGGAAAAATATTAAAAATAATATCACATCAGCATAATCTATATATAAATATCATAAAAAAATCAGATCATACAGATATGAAAAGAACAGTATACCAAAACCGATATCTATAAAATATGATTCAATTTGAAATCTACATTAAGACCAAACGGTTTAAGAGTATTTAATCTTGTAATCCACTCCAATTCCCTCTTTTTAAGCAATTTTATACGGTCTCCCCCTCTCCTTTGAACCGGTATCATATCAATAATACGAAACCGCAATTGTTTCTCAGTGTGCATTTTTTCTGCAAAATGTTTCGAAACAGGTAAGTCCATCCGTTTTTTCCTTATGGTATGTCGGTGTTGATTAATTCTAGTTTTAAAATCACATGTAGTTTCACCGACATACCATAAGGAACATGGACATTGTAACAGATATATGACAAACTCTGAATTACAAGTCAGATAATGTTGTATCTCAAACTTCTTATTGGTTATTGGATGAGTGAAACTAGAGCCCTTTAAAATCAAGCTGCAATTAATGCAGCACAAGCATGGGAAACATCCCCTTCTATTTTGGCCTGTGAGAGTAGGCTGACATTGTTTTTTAAACGAACCTATATCAGATTGGATCAAAGTAGAGGCAATAGTACGACTTTGTTTGTAAGAAAAAATTGGCGGCTTTGAAAATTCCTCTATTTTAGGGAGGCATTTATGTAACATTCCCCAGTGTTTACATATGATGTCAGAGATTCTACTACTCTCCTCGCAATAGGAGGTTACAAATGGAATACGTTTAAGTTCCTTATTATATGGCTTTTTTTGGAGGAGATCACTTCTTTTTAATACATCAACTTTGCTCTTTTGTGTATCCAATAGATTTTTTGGATAACCTCTCTCCAAAAATTTATGAAGAGTCACATCCATGGATTTACTTAATGAGTGTTCACTACTTTCAATCCTTTTAACACGCATCAGTTGGCTGTAAGGAATGGATTCTTTTGTTTTTCTGGGATGTTGGCTATTAAAGCACAACAAATCATTCTTGTCAGTGGCCTTTGTATATAGTTGTGTGATAAGTTTATCACCTTCAATTTTAACATTTACATCCAAAAACTGTATGTTGGTATTGGAATACACAAGGGTAAACTTGATCGTATCATCCACTATATTAAGAAAGTTATGAAACTCAGTAAGAGAACTCTCAGATCCTGTCCATATGAGGAAGACATCGTCTATGTATCTCCACCACGCGGATACATTACCGAAGTGGTGGGACACATAGACGAAATCTTCCTCAAGGACACCCATGACAATATTTGCGTACGCGGGCGCCATGTTAGCGCCCATGGCGACTCCGCGTCGCTGCAAATAAAAGTCATCTCCAAACAAAAAATAGTTATTAGTCAAAACCAACTTTAGCAATTGTAAGATAAATTTCCTAGCTTCTATAGAGTATTGTGTAGTTGACAATTTTTTATCAATTGCATTCAGCCCTCGATCATGATCGATGGAAGTATAGAGAGAAGTTACGTCGAATGACGCCAACAACACCTGTCCAGCCAATTGAATAGTGTTTATCTTGTCCAAAAAATCTGATGTGTCCCTTACATATGACTTCATTTGACAAGCTAATGGATTAAGAATTTTATCTAAAAGAATGCCAATATTCGATAAAATAGAGCCACAACCAGAAACAATAGGTCTACCCCGGGGGTGTATGAGAGACTTATGAATCTTTGGTAAAGTATACAGTACAGGCGTAATCGGGAATTTAATATTCAAAAAATCATATGTATCCTGATCAATAACCTTCAAATCTAAGGCTTCATTCAAAATCAATTTAATTTCCTTAGCTATATCAAATTTGGGGTCATGAGAAAGTCTCTCATACACCCCCGGGTCCGCCAACTGCCCCTTAATTTCCTCAATGTATTCATTTTTGTCCAAAACAACCACCGCTCCCCCTTATCAGCCTTTTTTATAATAATTTCATCGTCTTTGGCCAATAATTGTAAGGCTTCAATTTCATCAGCCGTCATATTTGGATGTTTGAAATTTTTTTGACATTTTGTATTACTATTTCTCTGAGATATTTATTATGATTATGTGGGTCCGGTTTTGCATTAATGGGCACCCTTACCGTATAATTCTATAATATATGGGAGTTTTTATAACATATAGCAAGATTCGGGTGCTTTTCCCTGATCCAAGATGGCGCTGTAATCCTCGGTGCGTCACTGCGCAGCTGCGAACAGGAGCAGTACGGGTCTCTGCGGAGATGTGCTGTGACATGCGCAGTAGACGGCTAAGGACGCCGAGGATCAGTCGCACATGTAGCGATTGTAATCGTAAGTCTGAGATGATTATGTTTCATAAGTTGGGGACACCTGTGTCGGTTTGATTAGATTATTAGCTTATTGAACATTTTTGTGACATTAAGATGTCATAGTTACAGTATTATCGATGGTGGTAATGCTTGACGGTAAAGATATTTTAACATGCACTATTGCACTTTCTTGTATGTACTGATTATAATGCACTATATATTTATTTATATGATTGGATTAACTATATTGTTAATGAAATATGTCTGTGATCTGTATAAAACACTGCTTCACATATGTGTTCACTGCTTGAGAAAGGATAGTATATCCGAAACGTCGCCACGCCATTCAGGCATTAAAGTTCATTTTTTCTTTAATTATTTTTTGTGCTGTTTTCCTTTTTTGTTCTTATATATATATATATATATATATATATATATATATACATGTACAGTATACGCATATATAGTGCCTTGCGAAAGTATTCGGACTTTTCAACCTTTTCCCACATATCATGCTTCAAACATAAAGATACCAAATGTAAATTTTTGGTGAAGAATCAACAAGTGGAACCCAATTGTGAAGCTGAATGAAATTTATTGGTTATTTTACATTTTTGTGGCAATTCAAAAACTGAAAATGGGGCGTGCAATAATATTTGGCCCCTTTACTTTCAGTGCAGCAAACTCACTCCAGAAGGTCATTGTGGATATCTGAATGATCCAATGTTGTCCGAAATGCTTAATGATGATAAATATAATCCACCTGTGTGTAATTGGATTGCCCCGTATAGGGCAGCGGGGTACTCAGTACCGGGTCCTTCGGTTCTCAAGGGGGATGTCACAGTGGCTGACATGGTCCGTGGCCCTAGGGACGTCAATGTAAAAGGGAAAGGTCTTTAAAGGGGAAGTGTTCGTGACGCCACCTGTGGTATTCGGTCAGGGTGATCGATGCTGCTTTGAGGGGTCCGCTGGGGTGATGTTATGGCAGCTAGATGGTATACCTTCCCACAGGTGAAGTATGTCCCCAGGGCTTCCCAGTGTGTAGATGGTTGATGGTGTGAGGCGCAGTGAAGAACGAGGACACGAGGTTGCAGTCTCTTTACCTTTTACTGAAGGCTTCAGCATCCACAGTCCAGAGCATCAGACCACAGGGCAGGCAGAGTCCGGCCGGTTTGGAGGCAAATCCAGAGTCCCCTTATCCAGGTAGAAATCAGTAGCCTTCCTCTAGCACCTTGGTGTTGTGGTACCTTACTGCTAAGCCTCTAATAAGGTCCTCACAGATGTCGTAGATGTAATGTCTCTCTCTCTCTCTGTCCCCCAGATGGATAGGACAAACCGGTAAGACCGATGGCTTGAGGCTTTTTACAGGGACTCTATCATGCCCCGGCCTCTCGTGGGTGCCACCTTGCCTCCTGGGTGTAGGGGCAGATCAGTAACTTGCAATTAGCTGTCCTGCTAGTCTCTGGAGCAAGGCATAATGGGCTGTTGCTCCCTCGGTGTTCCGACTACCGGGATCCTGCGCCTCAAATGGAGGCAGCCTGTGTAGGGCAGAACTCCTCCTGGTATCCTCTCCTTTGCTATGACTTCTTCACCCTCTCTACAATACAGTTCTCTTGTCATGTCCTTTCTTAGGAACTGCCACACTTAGGGCAGGCGCAGCTCCGTGTCCTTCTGTCTGGATCTCTGACAGGCTCCCACCCCTGTCAGGGACCAACTACCTGAGCCAAGCTCAGCCAGCAACTGCCCAACTTCCTCCCCAGGCAACCAGTTTTACCTAAGTGTGAAGAGTGCCCTAATAAATAGGAGCACAGCTCCCCCTGGTGGCCTGGAGTGCGAAATGTGTTGCATGTTTGTGATACCTGGATTCGGTTGTCCTCCAAACCTAACATCACTCTCCCCTAGAGGAAATTGACATTACTGCAATGACCTGGACCCTGGGGTGCTGCACTATCAAGTCTCCGTTTAAATACACCTGCTCTGTGATAGTCTCAGGGTTCTGTTTGAAGCACAGAGAGAATCATGAAGACCAAGGAGCATAACAGGCAGGTCCTTGATACTGTTGTGAAGAAGTTTAAAGCCAGATTTCCAAAACTTTAAACATCCCAAAGAGCACTGTGCAAGTGATCATATTGAAATAGAAGGAGTATCATACCAATGCAAATCTACCAAGACCTGGCAGTCCCTCTAAACTTTCATCTCAAACAAGGAGAAGACTGATCAGAGATGCAGCCAAGAGGCCCATGATCACTCTGGATGAACTGCAGAGATCTACAGCTGAGGTGGGACAGTCTGTCCATCGGACAACAATCAGCCGTACAATTAACCAATCTGGCCTTTATGGAAAAGTGGCAGGAAGAAAGCCATTTCTCAAACATATCCATAAAAAGTGTTGTTTAAAGTTTGCAACAAGCCACCTGAGAGACACACCAAACATGTGGAAGAAGGTGTTCTGGTAAAATGAAACCAAAATGGAACTTTTTGGCAACAATGCCAAACAATATGTTTGGCATGAAAGCTGTTAGGGCTGGCAGAACGCACCGAGTAAATATAGAGATAGTATAGGTGCGTTCAGAGCCCGGGGTCCACTGTGCAGGAGTGGAACCTGCTGCTAGTAAATGGCGGCACTATATGGCGGTACTACGCCTGAATAGACACGGGTACCGTCACCCGGTCTGTATAGGAGCGAACTCTGTGGCTTCCCAGAGTAACCGAGATTAAAGATAACGCTGTGCCCTGTTAGCATTCACAGGGTGCAGCAAAGGGATACTAGTGGGATCCCTGCAACTCACCCCCACTATGCTGGTGGTTGATCCCACTCTGACCCTCGGTGGCTTTTGAGCCCGCGCCTGAAGATGCCCTGAGTCAGAGTGCTGGGATAAAACGGGAGTTCCCACCCTACACTGACGGATTATCAGGAGACGCTAAAGATAGCCGCACAGAGTGCGTATAGTACCGCAGCGGCGGTCACTGCAGGATAGACGCAGTATATTTTGTGCCTGGTGCTGGATGGCACTATCTAGCGCTAAACAGCTACAACACTTCCAAGCATTCAACAACTCTAGGGATGGGAATGATTCAAAGCTTTCACAAGAACAGGCATACATCCATACATACACAAATACTGAATTAAACTAGCGCATGGCCAAGCGGTCATGCAAACCTTTTATAGCTGCAGCTCTTCAGGACCTTCCTGGTGGACCAATAGGAGCTGCTACATGACCTGAGTGTGTGACCTCTAACCTCCAATGAGAAATCCTCCCTTGGGCATGCTCAGAAGGAGAAAAGCAGGACTTAGTCCAAGGGACGCCTGCTCGCCACTGAACAGTATTGGTTACAATGGCTGAACCTGGAAGGGCAGCATTAACCAAACACACAGCACCTGTCCAAGCCAGGCGCTGGGACCGATGTCTCCGCTGAGCAGGCTCCACTGCGGCTGGAGGAGAACGGGAGACCACAGCGGAGATGGTTCGAGATTCCCCGTGTGCCGCGGAGGGAAGTCGACACCTAAGAAAGGCAACACAGCTCATCACCCTGAACACACCATCCCCACTGTCAAACATGGTGGTGGCGGCATCATGGTTTGGTCCTGCTTTTCTTCAGCAGGGACAGGGAAGATGGTTAAAATTGATGGGAAGATGGATGGAGCCAAATACAGGACAATTCTTGAAGAAAGCCTTTTGGAGTCTGCAAAAGGCCTGAGACTGGGAGGGAGATTTGTCTTCCAACAAGACAATGATCGCAAACATAAAGCAAAATCTACAATGGAATGGTTCACAAATAAACATATCCAGGTGTTAGAAGGGCCAAGTCAAAGTCCAGACCTCAATCCAATCAAGAATCTGTGGAAAGAGCTGAAAACTGCTGTTCACAAACTATCTCCATCAAACCTCACTGAGCTCGAGTTGTGTGCCAAGGAAGAATGGGCAAGAATTTCAGTTTCTCGATGTACAAAACTGATAGAGACATACCCCAAGTGACTTGCAGCTGTAATCGCAGCAAAAGGTGGCGCAACAAAGTATTAAGTTAAAGGGGCCGAAAAATAGTGCATGCCCCACTTTTCAGTTTTTGAATTTCCACAAAAATTTAAAATAACCAATACATTTTGTTCAACTTCACAATTGTGTTCCACTTGTTGTTGATTCTTCACCAAAAATTTACATTTGGTATCTTTATGTTTGAAGCATGATATGTGGGAAAAGGTTGAAAAGTTCCAGGGAGCTGAATACTTTCGCAAGGCACTGTATATTCATACACATATACACACTCACATATACACATGTTTAGTAACTGCTAATTCCATTATTAAATTATCAATCGATCATGTCTACTACTGTTTAATTTATTTTTAAAAGATCGTTTTAATCTAATAAAATTTGATACATTTTTATATGTACTGCAGCTTTGCGTGCTGTTTATTTCTCTAATTGTTTGTAGGGACTTGTGTTGAATATTAACAAAGAACTTGCATTGATCTTTCTCATACGTTATCTGTTATGTAACATAGACTATGAGCACTTAGATATCTATCAGTTTAATGCTACTTTAAATTACAAAAGCCATGTAGAAGGCTGTAACTGGATAAAATTATATAAAATTACTATCTTCAAAAAATACAATTATTCAATATTGATAATAGAGCTGAACATTTACTTTCTATTGATTGAGCATACGGAAATATTTCTTTAGGTTATCAGTTTTCAGTAGTCAGGAGAAAAGTAATAAGTAATAACCAATATGGCTGCATTTACTGTTTTTTTGTTTTAGGCTAAGGTAAGTTCCCACAATGAGCATTTGGTGCGTTTTTGATACTGCATATTTTCACCAAACAAAAAATGCAGCATATTACAATTACAGTAAAGTGAATAGGATATACAGTGTAGAAATGCCATGCCCACTGTGTTTTTTTACATTGGGATTTTAAGATTCATAAAATGCAAGTTTTTATTGCAGTAAATATGAGTTTTATTTGCAGATGTGCCTCACAAACTTAAATGAGAGGAGCAAAGGGTAAGAAACACATGTGCTTTATGTATGCATATGAAAACCTGCAATATGAAAAATGGGCCAAATACTAATTGTGGGAAAAGCATTAATAAGCTTGATATTGTGATCTCCACCTGCTTAAAAAATGTTAACAGTGCCCCCCAAATAGAAATGTACATGAAAGCAGTCTATCGCTGGCCACTCATAAAGAACAAAGGCCCCCAATAAACTTTTCTCCATCTTTTTGGGCCACAAGACCACAGTGAAAGGAAAGGATCAGTTGCCTTTTTTGCTAAAGCGATTGGCGATGTTCCCAGCATCTGTACTAGAAGCTCAGTACAAATCCATCGGTAGAAGAAGCTCAGTACAAATCCATCGGTAGAAGCTCAGTACCAATCCATTGGTAGAAGAAGTTCAGTATAAATCCATCAGTAGAAGAAGCTCAGTACAAATCCATCGGTAGAAGAAGTTCAGTACAAATCCATCGGTAGAAGCTCAGTACAAATCCATCGGTAGAAGCTCAGTACAAATCCATCGGTAGAAGCTCAGTACAAATCCATCGGTAGAAGCTCAGTACAAATCCATCGGTAGAAGCTCAGTACAAATCCATCGGTAGAAGAAGTTCAGTACAAATCCATCGGTAGAAGCTCAGTACAAATCCATCGATAGAAGCTCAGTACAAATCCATCGGTAGAAGCTCAGTACAAATCCATCGGTAGAAGCTCAGTACAAATCCATCGGTAGAAGCTTAGTCTGGATTTGCTCTTCATTCAAAACAGAAGAGGCAAAGAGGGAACATGATGGCCACATACTTATCCATACACCGATCAGCTTCTCAGCTTGAACACAAAAATGCAAAAAAACATGTACCAAACTGTTTACTATACTAATTTATAATACCAATTTGTGGATAACGATTGCTGCGATCCCTTGGCAGTAAAACTGTGTCCTTAAATTGTGCTAAAAGCATATTTGTTGTTTCAGGTAACACTTCACAATAAGATGTTTTGTGTCTATGTGAGGGATAACACTATTTCTGTCAATTATAGGACTTTACCTCCTGCATTTTTAACAGTTTTCTCCTCTGAAGACTCTCTTGTCTGTGTCTCTAGTCACCTGCGCAAAGACAACTGAAAATTAGAGACTGTAGTTCATCTCTGTATCCGATGTTTTCAGAAGTGACAGCATGGAGGACAATATACAGCATTACTAAGCAATGTAGCTGTGACTCCATCTCTTGGATAAAACTAATAATTACAAGTTGGTGAAGGATATCCTGTCTCTCTGCCTCAGCTTGTTTTCACACTGCCCTAACTCCTCGTTCTACCTCCCTCATATACAGACAGGCAGGTTCATTTTAATGAATTTTATGATTAATGAACATTAAATTTAGAGTATACTGTAACTAATTTCACATGAAATACAGTTAAAACATTACACCTCTATAGCAAAAGTAAAATTATTTAAGATAAGACAGAATGTCTTCAACATGATCTGATCTACTCAGTAATTCAGAACTATGATGCGGACCATGTGTTGAAACTATTTAGTACTCATGAATTTCACATCATCGTTTGGTTGTTCTTCTCTTTAGCTTTCATTCATTTCTTCCCTAGTCAGTCCAGTCTGTTTACCACTCTTTATCTACGTTAATACTGTTCCAAACACCTTTCAAAATCAGGAAACATGAATGGAAATAAATATATTGATGCTGCAGCGCCAAGTGTTCTTCTGAAATGTTAGATAATTTAAATTAGAAAAAAAAATGATTTGCATAATGCGTGTACATTTTGTGTGGGAGACAAGAAATATGTTACAGTCGTTAATGAGCCAAATTATTTCATAAATAACACTGACATCCAAATCTTACTTTAGCTGATAGATGTTCTGTTCCAGTGGATGTTATGTATTAACCCCTTTCTGACATCTGGCGTACATTTACGCCGATGTCGGACTCCCTCCCTTTGTGGTAAGTGAGCCTACATTTTTCCCTGGACATGTCAGCTGTTTTGAACAGCTGACATGTGCCCACAATAGCCGGGCAGGGAATCGCCATCCACCTGCAGCTATTAAACAGTTAAATGCCGCTGTCAAACTCTTGACAGCGGCATTAACAAGCGCTTCCATCAATCGCGCTGGAAATACGCACACAGGTGACCCCATCACATGACCGCAGGTCACCGATGTGTTGGCATGACAACCGGAGGTCTACTGGAGACCTCTATGGTTGTTAGTGCCAGCTTGCTGTGAGGGCCATCCTGTGGTCGGCGCTCATAGCAAATAATTCTGCTATATACAGTAGAGGCGATCTGATCATCACCTCCATGTAGCAGAGCCGATCGGGTTGTGACAGCTTCTAGTCTCCCATGGAGACTATTGAAGCATTCCAAAAGTTTAAAAAAAATGTTTTTAAAAATATTTAAAAAATAAAAAAAATAAAAGTTCAAATCACCCCCCTTTCGCCCTATTCAAAATAAAGCAATAAAATAAAAAAAAATACACATATTTGGTATCGCCGTGTTCGGAATCGTCTAATCTATCAATAAAAAAAAGATTAACCTGTTCGCTAAACGGCGTAGCGAGAAAAAAAGTCAAAATGCCAGAATTAATTTTTTTTGGTCTCCGTGACATTGCATTAAAATGCAATAACGGGTGATCAAAAGATCATATCTGCACCAAAATGGTATCATTAAAAATGACAGCTTGGTGCACAAAAAATAAGCCTTCACCTGACCCAAGATCCCGAAAAATGGAAGCGCTACAGGTATCGGAAAATGGCGCTTTTTTTAAAGAAAGTTTGGAATTTTTTTTCACCACCTAGATAAAAAATAACCTAGACATGTTTGGTGTCTATGAACTCGTAACAACCTGGAGAATCGTAATGGCTTGTCAGTTTTAGCATTTAATGAACCTAGTAAAAAAAACAAAAATACAATTGTGGGATTCCTCTTTTTTGCAATTTCACCGCACTTGGATTTTTTTTTCCTTTTTCTAGTACATGACATGGTAAAACCAATGGTGTCGTTCAAAAGTACAACTCGTCCCGCAAAAAATAAGCCCTCACATGGCCATGTTGATGGAAAAATAAAAAGGTTATGGCCTTGTGAAGAAGGGGAGCAAAAAATGAAAACGCAAAACTGAAAAAACCCCTGGGGGGTTAAGGGGTTAAAGGAAATAATGGACTTTCTTTGGTGCTACTATTTAATTAATTTCATATATAATAAACAGTTGAATGAGTAATCGGTAAGGAAATGTCAATAGTATTGATTAAAAGGGGTTTTCTGGTTTTAGAAAAACCCTGTCCCCAAGTGCTAAATCTTCACCACTGCCCCGTTTTCTCTTATTGTCTCCAGCGCTGACGTCAGCAGTGCAAGTTTCAATTACTGAGGAGAAAAACCCTTTAATCAACTATTTTGTAAATAAATAGGTTTAACTTATTAGCAGACACATTTTTTTGGTAGGCCACAGTCACACATTCAGTATTTGGTCAGTATTTTACATCAATATTTGTATAAGCCTTACAAGTAGATAAAGAGCACTAAATCAAACAAATGAGACAAAAATATTGCAAAGTCATTTTTTATTGAGGAACATAATACAATATCAGTTTTATGAGTAGCAAAAGTATGTGAACCTTTGTTTTCTGTATCTGGTGATGAGACTTCTTCGTGCAGCAATAACTGCAACTAAACATTTCTGGTAATTGTTCAGTCCTGAACATCGTCCCATGTCCATTTCAAAAAGCCATAATACCACCATCACTGTTTCACAGATGATATGAGATTTTATGATGTAATGCAGTATTTTTCTTTTTCCAAACATAACGCTTCTCATTTAAACCAATAAGCTCTATTTTAGTCTCATTTGTACACACAACATTGTTCCAATAGCTTTCTGTCTTGTCCTGGTGGTCTTGCAAACTGCAATTGGGCATCAATGTTATTTTCGTAAAGCGATGGCTTTTTCCTTTCAACCCTGCAATGGACACCATTGTCGTTTAGTGTCCTACTGATGCTAGAATGATGACCATTAGTTAATGTGAGAGGCTTTTAGTTGTTTAAAGGTTATCTTATCTTTAATGACCTTGCAGACTTGTTCTTTGAATTATATCTGCTAGTAAAACAATTCTGTGGAGAGCAATAATGGTCTTGAATCTTCTCCATTTGTACAAAATTTGTCAGAATGGGGACTGGTGTAGTCCAAACTTTTTAAAGTTGGTTTTGTAACTTTCTCCAGCCAGGTGAGCATCAACAAATCTTCTGAGGTTCTCATAAATCTACTTTGTTTGGGCCATTATATACATATGTTGTGATGCTTAGACTTCGATAAATCCATGTTTTTTAAACAAAACAGGTTGCACACTTGCACCTGATTTTCATCACACTGATTATAAATCTCAACAGAGCGTCCACATTTTCTTTGCCCTGTACTTAAAGGAAAATCTTCCTTATGTAATCTTACTGACAGGAAGATCTATATAATTCTCTACTTCTGGTTGTAATTATTAGCTTTCTACACAGGTATTCACAATGCTTTCATTTGACATCCATTAAGTGATGCTGCCAAGAGAAATGGAGCCCAACAAGATCTCCGACAGCATCTGCTATTAAAGGGACACTGTCACCTCAATTTGGAGGGAACAATCTTCAGCCATGGAGGCAGGGTTTTTGGGTTTTTGATTCACCCTTTCCTTACCCGCTGGCTGCATGCTGGCTGCAATATTGGATTGAAGTTCATTCTCTGTCCTCCATAGTACACGCCTGCGCAAGGCAAGATTGCTACGAGGCAAGATGTACTACGGAGGACAGAGAATGAACTTCAATCCAATATTGCAGCCAGCATGCAGCCAGCGGGTAAGGAAAGGGTGAATCAAAAACCCAAAAACCCCGCCTCCATGGCTGAAGATTGTTCCCTCCAAATTCAGGTGACAGTGTCCCTTTAAGTGGATGCACGTGGTCACAGAAGGCATAAAAGGAAATGAAGAAAATCCAGTCACCAGTGCGTATTTTCTAGCCTCTTCGGCAACCTGATAACCATGTTTTCTCCCTAATGCAAGCAAATTTACACTTAATAATAATAATAATAATAATTTTATTTATATAGCGCCAACATATTCCGCAGCGCTTTACAAATTATAGAGGGGACTTGTACAGACAATAAACATTACATCATAACAGAAATACAGTTCAAAACAGATACCAGGAGGAGTGAGGGCCCTGCTCGCAAGCTTACAAACTATTCAGGGTTAAACAAAAATTCTTTTCAATACAACATTTAAGGAAATTGAAAAACATTGGAGAGCAAACCTCTTAAAGTCACATAATCATATATAAAAAGTCACAGCTACATATAATTGCCCTTTGAAATTATTTACTATGAAAACCTATAGAAATGTCCAATGTCTATATTAGCATCAGACTAATTATGGATTTTCTTTTCAGGATGATGTATTGGAAATAACAGATCATGTTGTAAAGCGAAAATCTATCTATAATCTTATCTTCAGTACATTAAATAAAACATCGAGAACCATATTAACAAACATCGCTGCCAACATTTGCTGATATGAAAACTCATTATGTTTTGTAATACATACTTTCAAATGTATATTCATGCCCTGTCTTATTTTCTAGAGGGATAAAACCACATACATGAAGATGAGTCCCCTGTTTCCCAACCCTAATAAAATTGATTGCAAGTAAAAACATTAACCTTGTGAGAAATGTATCAAGGGAATTGATATTTCAATTAGCACTCATCCGTACAGTACTGTTCACTGGCTCAGACTTCAATGCTCATTAGTGATTCTTCAGGCTTATACAAATGTAAAATTGTAAAAATCATATTAATGCTTACAGAAAGGAAGCAAAGAAGAATCCCTGAAAAATATAAAAGCCTATATCAAGTCATGTGTAGGCATTCTATTGGGATGGGGGTTAAATAAATTTAAAAAAAAAGTGCTTGCATGCATTAGCGACTTTTAAAAAGGGCCGTCCAGCACTATATATATACATGTTGGCCAAAATTGTAACTAATACCTCATCTAATGTGTTATATACATTATTTAATTTTTCATCTTTTTGTAAACTTTTTATCATCTTTTTGCAGGGTGCGGCAGGGCCCCTTTATGTTGTTCCTTGTGTGTTGCATGTATATAAATAAAGTGCTGGACAGCCCACCTGCTAATACTATGGCCGTGATCAATACGTTGTCCAGACACTGCATCAAATTTATCTGTGTGAATAGTGTCTTATGCAAGCCTTACCTGTGTGCATTTTTTCTACTAGGCAGCCAACCCCTCTAATGTTTGGGCGAGTGGGTGGTTGCTCTCATCAGTAGCTTGCACCAGTGCTGCTTTAGCATTTATTATCAGGGGCCTGCTGCACCCTGCGAGTGCATTTGTCATCTGACAAGTTTTGGTGAGTTTGCTCTTTATGTGGTGCTTTTTTGAATTTTTCTATGTTAGCAGCACAATTTTGGAATCAAATTTTTTTTTGTTAGGAAGTTATGATTTAAAATTTGACCAGCGAGTTCTCACCACGTTCAAGAAGTTTATTAACCCTTCCTTTTTCACAAAAAATTTATTTCAGATCCAATTTGTTTTATTTTACCAAGGGTAACAGGAGAAATTGGACCCCAAAAGTTGTTGTACAATTTGTCATGAGTGCGCTGATACCCCATATGTGGGGGTAAACCACTGTTTGGGCGCATGGCAGAGCTCAGAAGGGAAGAAGCGCCGTTTGACTTTTCAACGCAAAATTGGCAGGAATTGAGACAGGATGCCATGTCGCGTTTGGAGAGCCCCTGATGTGCCTAAACAGTGGAAACTCCCCACAAGTGACACCATTTTGGAAAGTAGACTCCCTAAGGAACTTATCTAGATGTGTGGTGAGCACTTTGACAGAAGTTTATAATGTAGAGCCGTAAAAATAAAAAATCATATTTTTTCACAAAAATTATTTTTTTGCCCCCATTTTATTATTTTCCCAAGGATAACAGGAGAAATTGGACCCCAAACATTGTTGTGCAATTTGTCTTGAGTACGCTGATACCACATGTGTGAGGGTAAACCACTGTTTGTGTGCATCGCAGGGCTCGGAAGGGAAGGAGCGCCATTTGACTACTCAATGCAAAATTGACTGGAATTGAGATAGATACCATTTGGAGAGCCCCTGATGTGCCTAAACAGTGGAAACCCCAATTCTAACGCCAACCCTAACCCGAACACACACCTAACCCTAATCACAACCTTTAAAATAACCCTAACCACACCCCTAACCTGAACACGCCCCTAACCCTAATCCCAACCCTAACCACACCACAAACCCAACACACCCCTAACCCCAACACACCCCTAACCCTAATCCCAACCCTAACCATAACCCTAACCACACCCCTAACCCTGACACACCCCTAAACCTAATCCCAACCCTAATCCCAACCGTAAACATAATCCAAACCCTAACCCCATCTCTAGCCCCAACCCTAACCCTAACTTTAGCCCCAACCCTAACCCTAACATTAGCCCCAACCCTAACTTAACCCTAACCCTAATGGGAAAATAGAAATAAATACATTTTTTTAATTTTATTATTTTTCCTTAACTAAGGTGATGAAGAGAGGGTTGATTTACTATTTATAACGGGTTTTTATAGCGGGCTTTTGTTTGGCAGCTGTCACACACTACAAGACGTTTTTTATTGCCAAAAAAAGTTTTTGCATCACCACATTTTGAGAGCTATAATTTTTCCATATTGTGGTCCAAAGAGTCATGTGAGGTCTTGTTTTTTGTGGGACAAGTTGACGTTTTTATTGGTACAATTTTCGGGCACATGACATTTTGTTATCGCTTTTTATTAAGATTTTTGGGTGGCAGATTGAACTAAAACCAGCAATTCATGAATTTCTTTTGGGTGGGGCGTTTATACCTTTCCGCATGAGGTAATATTGATAAAGCAGTTTTATTCTTTGGGTTGGTACGATTACAGTGATCCCTCATTTATATGATTTTTTTATGTTTTGGTGCTTTTATACAATAAAAACTATTCATCTATATTATTTCAAAACACTCTTTTTCAAAGATTACTTTGTATCTCCGTTCATACTGCACCCACACACACAAATGATACACCATTTGAAAGGGAAACTTCCCCCCTTCAGCAAGAAAATAGCCAAACAAACCACACATCCATGATGTGATCACAAAATACATTTTAAACATTAATTTTCATAAAACTGCAGCAAGACAAAATGAACTGCGGGTGGCACCACACTACCCCATGCATACTACTACAAAGCTGAAACAAATCCTAACATTTTCCTTGGGGGCTTTCCAGCTTGCCGAACTCCTTGCCCAGCTGATTTCAGGCAGGTACATATAAAATATTTGTTACACATGTGGAAGTAGAATAAAAGTAAAACTTTACCTCTTTAAGACTTCAGCTTTAAAACTGAAGATATAAATGAATGCAGCCTAAAAAACGACCGGACAGGTTCTGAACCATCAGATTTTCTGTATTATTGGACAGTCATTGAAAAGTCTATCTTCCTTCTAAGGCCGGGATCACACACAGCGAGATACGGCTGAGTCTCGCAGGTTAAAACCAAGCTCTGGCACCGGCACTCCAGAGCGGAGCGTGCGGCCGCATAGCAATACATGAAGCCGCATGCTCCGCTCCGGAGTGCCGGTGCCAGAGCTTGGTTATAACCAGTGAGACTCGGCCATATCTCGCTGTAGTGTGACTCCGGCCTAAGGTTGCAGCTTATTGGTGACCTGGAGTCACCTCTGGTTCCAAGTAAAAAAAACTGCAGCGTTGACATAACTCAGACTGTACATTTCCCGATGGGAGGGATTGGTGGAAACAACCTTGCAAAAATTGAGAGAAAAAAATCCAACTGTAGGGAAAAAAAGGTAAAATAATCTGCAGATATTACTTTTTTTTAAAGGGATATTCCCAATTATTATACAATGGTGTAAATACACTCAGTTATGGCATAAATTCTCTTTCATCATTTTTACTGCCAAAGTGGCACTGCTGTACAGGGAGATGCTCCGTTCACATGCATAGGGCTGTGTTGCACTTCCCTACACTGCAGATAGATGGCAGTACTGCTGTGGAGAGGAAAAAAATGCTGCTGCCCCTCATCTTTTGCAAGGTCCTGACAATCAGACCCCTTCTGATCAGTAAGTAAAATACCATTATGTTTAATGTTGGGGATCTCCTTTAGGCTGGAGTCACACACAACGTATAAAAAATCGGTCGGTTTTACACGGAAGAGATTCGCAGAAATGTTCCCTGAACAGTGATCCATGTGCAGTGAGAGGATGTGATTTTCTCGAATGTAAGGCTACTTTCACACTAGCGTTAACTGCAATACGTTAAAATGCGTTGTTTTGCAGAAAAAACGCATCCAGCAAAATATTTTGCTGGATGCGTTTTTTCCCCATAGACTTGTATTGGCGACGCATTGCGACGGATTTGCATACGTCGGTATACGTCTTTCGACGGATGCGTCGAAATTAGGCGACACGTCATCTGGAAAAACGTAGATTGCAACGTTTTTTGGCTCCGACAAAAAAACGTGTCTCGGCGCATCCATCGGCATGCGTCTTTGGCTACAATGAAAGTCTATGAGTGACGGATGCGTCGAGACACGTCGTACGACGCAATGCAGCGCTGCAATACGTTTTTTTCTACTGAGCATGCTCAGAAACAGGATTTTTTTAGCTAATTGGCCAGACATCCCCAAATAGACGGATCCGTCGAAATGCTGTATGCGTTGCATACATTTTGCACTTTTTTGACGCATCCGTTTTTTTGGCAAAAAGACGTTTTTGTGACGGTTTGCAGTTAACGCTAGTGTGAAAGTAGCCTAAGCATCCGTGTGACATCTGTATGGCGAGATTTTCTCGCCGGCTTGCAAAATGGACATATAATGGATCCATGGGCTCAAATATTAGTGAAAAAAAATATATATATATATACTGTATATATGTCAGTGAGACACATACCTCTCTGTGTTCATCATCTCATTAAACACATTTAGATTTGACCAGCTTGATTTTCCTGAAATTGACAGCGCCTCCGACAACCAATGTGCGAAAATTTTGCATGGGCCAACTAGTTTTACATAAAAAATAATTATATTTGCATCACTTTATTCTGAGGGCTATAACTTTTTATGTTTTTGCTGATGACGCTGTATGGTGGCTCATTTTTTGCTGGACAAGATGACGTTTTCAGTGGTACCATGTTTAATTATATCCGTCTTTTTGATTGCGTGTTATTCCCCATTTTTGTTCAGCAGTATGATGATAAAGCATTGTTTTTTGACTCGTCTTTTATTTTATTTTTTTTACAGTGTTCACTGAAGGGGTTAACCAGTGGGACAGTTTTATAGGTCGGGTCGTTACAGATGTGGCGATACTAAATATGTCTACTTTTATTGTTTTTTTTGTATTTACATAAAGAAATGTATTTTTTGGGAAAAATATTTATCATTTTTTTCTTTATTTAGATTTTTTTTTTTTTAAATATTTTTACACATGTTAATTTTTTTTTTTTTTACTTTTTACATTGTCCCAGGGTAATTTTTTCCTCCCAATTGAGTGATTCCATAATTTTTCCCCTACGCATGGTTTAAAAAAGTAACCATTACTACCACATTTTTTTGTTCTTGATTTCTTTTAGTGTCTCTTAAAGCCAGAAAGTTGCCATTTGAAATGACTTTAGTTTTTTGCCATGTCTGTGATCTGCTTTTTTTCTACAAAATTAAACAACTGAATGAGCATCCTTCAAGGCTGGTGATTCCATAATTTTTGCCAGGGGTTGTACTATGTCAGAAAGATATGCCCATCAACCAAAGGGATCCGCCTCCTAGTCTGGGATGGAGGGGGATGGAGCAGTGACCGCCCAGAACAGGAAGACGCCGAGACAGATCTGGTTGGCAAGATGGCGAGCAGAGGTCACCCGGAGGAGGGGGAGAAAGCCCGCAGTGTCTTGCACCAATCAGAGGAGGAGGAGGCCCCGCCGTCATTCATGAACCTGGAGGTTCTTGGCGCGGAGGTCGAGTTGTGCCGTCAGCTCCGGAGGTCGTGGTACCGCGCAGCTGCCAGCATCCAGGAGCAGCAGCGCAGTCAATCCCAGGAGCTGAAGCCTGCAGCAGAGGAGACCGGCACAGGAGACGCCGCGGCGGCAGGTAAGCAAACCAAACCTGCCCCGGTAGCCGAGGACACCTTCCACCAAGAGAGGGAGGAGGAGCTCAAACACCAGGCTGCCAGGGAGAAGGACCTACGAGCCAAAGCCCGGGTCAGGAAAGTGACCTATGAGAGCAAAGGTCCGCGGAGACAGGGTACAGTGGTAACATTCCGCATAAAATCTGGATGGGGCTTCATAAAAGAACCAGACCTGTACCCAGAAGTCTTTGCGACCAGGCGTGATGTAGAGGCACACTTAATGGAGGGACACCCGGACAGGGACCTCTATCCTGGAGACCAAGTTACTTACACTTGGCATTGGGGAGACAAAGGGTGGTACTCTCTACACGTCCACAAGTGTGTACCGAAAGTCACTAAACTGCCAGCTCGTGACACTGAATCACCAGTAGCTCAGCCATTGCCACCAGTGGCTCCATACTATTCATCATCGACCCCTGCACCAGTCACCACGTGCACAAAGGCCACACAGACAACCATTGGACGAACCTCAGTGGGCACACAAATGCCTATTCAGAACGTGGACTCCTTGTATGTACTGCTTGGGGATCGCCCAAATCCACAAGTGTTGCGGTGGAAACTGCCACAGCCAAAATAAAGTAAACATCCGAACCCACTGTAAATAGTTAACTCTTTTGCTACAAGTTTCTAAAATGACTGTTCTGTTCACCAGTTCATCGAACCTGACCAGGGTTTCTTCTTAAAGGGGTTCCCTGTTTAAAGGGATCCTATGTTTTGCACAAGTTGCCTTGTTGATTAAAAGAACTGTGAATCATGAACTGTGCATGATCAAAAACTGTCCATTGTAAATAGTTTGCACCTTCTTAAAGGTGCTTCCTACTGGTTTTACAAAAGAAGCTTTAAAAAGACTCCCTCTAACATTGTTGTGAGAACTGCTTTGTTTTCCAGAGACCTGAAGAAAAACCCATTTGGTGCGGCAGGATTCCAGGTCTACACACGCCTTGTAGCCCGCCCAAGACCAACGTTGGGGGTTAATGATGGGACCCTCGCATTGTTGCTACTGTTCTAAAGTTTTGATTGACTTGAGTATTAATTGCACTACCTCATTGAAAGACTTGAATATTGTTTGCACCCATAAAGGGAATGTTGAATCGTTGCACTTTGCCAGTTAGATTTGTATGTTGCAAGATAGAAAGTTAATATATTACAGAGTTAATATATTAAATAAAAATAAAATTGAGCCTTGAATTTAGACACATAGCTATGAAGATAACTCATGATGATCCATTTTTGAATAAAATGAACGAGATGCAGTAAACCCATGGGGGTTAGTCGAAAGTTTTGCACTTGAAGAAGAGTAAAGATAAAATGCTCGATTTGCACTTTGAAGCTTTAAGATAGTATACCCATAGCGGATAATTGTTTCTCATAGTTAGTTAATTGTTATATTGTTTTCTATTCTTATCAAAATGAGCCCACAATGTAAATATGTTTTGCAACGTTCAAGTGTCCTTACCTCCCATAAAAGGAAGCACCAGTTTGCATTAATTTGTTCACTTATTTTATAGCATTTTAAAAATTGTATGTCTTCTTGCATTAACATGTATTGTTGCTTTTCCCTGTCCGGGAGTACTGGATTTAACGGGGAATGGGGGGGGTGGGGGGGGGGGAGGGGAGGTAATGTGGCACCCCAGGGTCCGGGTCGTCACAGTAATGTCGCTTTCTTCCCGGGGAGAGTGATGCTACATTCGGAGGCAAGAAAGGATAACTGTAACCAGGTACCACAAACATGCAACACACTCCAGGCCACCAGGGGGAGCTTTTGATCCTATTTACTAGATGACTCCCCATATATAATTGGTAGTCTGTAGGGAAAGTTAGTTAGTTCCAGACATCCATCTGAGGAGGACAGAGGGTTTACAAAGCAGTGCATGCCCCCAGATTTGCAGCTCCCGGAAAAAGACATTTAGAAAGCTGAATTGATTGCAGCGAGCGTGCAGGAGAGGAAGCACAGGAGAGGACCAGCCCCGAGCAGGCTGCCTCCTTCTGAGGCACGGAAACACCGGTACCTGGAACACCGAGGTTGTGAGGACCTCCACGCCTTACATCAGAGACCGGCAGGACAGCTAATTGCACGTTACCTGTCCGTACCCACACCCAGGAGGCACGGTGACACCCCCCAGAGCCGGGTCATCTAAGAGATCCTATAAACAGGCTCAAGTCACCAGTCATATGGGTTTTGTCCTATCCTAATTGAGGACAGAGAGAGAGATAACATCTGTGAGGACCTTATGTGAAGCTTAGCAGTAAGAGACTACATCACTATAGTGCAAAGGAAGACATCTATTCTCCACCTGGATAAGGGGACTCTGGACTTCACTCCGAACCGGCCGGACCCTACTTGCCCTGTGATCTGGTGCCCTGGACTGTGGCTGTTGAAACTAACAGTAAACAAGGTAAAGAGACTGCAATCCTGTGTCCTCGTTCTTCCCTGCACCTCTCACCATACCAATATCTACACAAACGGGAGCCCTGGGGATATACTTCACCTGTGGGAAGGTATACCATCTAGCTGCCATAACATCACCCCAGCGGACCTCTTAAAGCAGCGTCGGTCACCCTGACTGAATACCACAGGTGGCATCACGAACATAAACGTTATCCCTTTAAAGACATTTCCCTTTTACATGGGCGCCCAGGGCCATGGACCGGGTCGCAGCCACCATGACATCCCCTGTGAACAGCAGGACCCGGTACCGAGTACCCCATGGCCCTGGCGGGTGACTCACAGTACCTTACCAACTCAAGTCATGTATTATCTCTATACCTAATACTTATCTCTTCTATCAGGCATTGCTTAACCCAAAGAAAGATTTTCATTGTTTTTATTTTTAATTCCCCATATTATGGGATGGCATCTCAAAGGCCCTTCTAACTTGTCTAATTTTAATCCATTTGTAATGGATCCATTGCTAAAAAAAATACATGTCTCATTGAGAGGGGGAAATTAATCACTTACATTTATAGAACTTAAGCAGTGCGAGGTCTGCTGTATAAATCACACAGGAGACACCAAAACTGTATATACATCATATAGGAGACACCAAGAATACGGTAAATATATCACATAAAAGACACAGACTGGAGTATACATCACATAGTATATACTGGGACTGATGTATACATCACATAGAAAAAACTGTGATGTATACATGACATAGGATACATCAAAACTGCTGTATATGCATCACATAGTAAACCCAGCAGAGTAGCCCGCCTGTGAAACAAACTATACTGCCTGTGTATCTCAATTTTCACTGCATCTAATTCAGTTAATAGTTTAGGGCCTAGAAGCAGTGTCTGCACATCAGCAGAGTAGCCCGCCCGTAAAACTAACTACACCGCCTGTGTATCTCTATTTACACTGCATCTAATCCAGTTAATAGATTAGGGCCTAGGAGCAGTGTCTGCACGTCAGCAGAGTAGCCCGCCTGTGAAACTAACTACACCGCCTGTGTATCTCTATTTTCACTGCATCTAATCCAGTTAATAGTTTAGGGCCTAGGAGCAGTGTCTGCACGTTAGCAGAGTAGCCCACTTGTGAAACTAACTATACCGCCTGTGTATCTCAATTTTCACTGCATCTAATCCAGTTAATAGTTTAGGGCCTAGGAGCAGTGTCTGCACGTTAGCAGAGTAGCCCGCCTGTGAAACTAACTACACCGCCTGTGTATCTCTATTTTCACTGCTTCTAATCCAGTTAATAGTTTTGGGCCTGGGAGCAGTGTCTGCACGTCAGTTCAGTAGCCCGCCTGTGAAACTAACTATACCGCCTGTGTATCTCAATTATCACTGCATCTAATCCAGTTATTAGTTTTGGGCCTAGGAGCAGTGTCAGCACGTCAGCAGAGTAGCCCACCTGTGAAACTAACTACACCGCCTGTGTATCTCAATTTTCACTGCATCTAATCCAGTTAATAGTTTTGGGCCTAGTACCACAGTTTGGCCACTCAGTTCTGCTCGGTTTTCATCCATCGGTTGTTGTGCCAACAAGTACAGATACAGAGTTGCCAATTAGTTAAGCACTAAAATGAGTGGCAAAAGGCCTGCTGCTGGTGGAAAGGAGAATAGGCGTGTTGGAAAGGGGAAAAAAGGTTGTGTCCGTGGGGTAGGTGGTAAAGCAACAGTAACATCTGCAGAAGAAAGACCATTTTCCAGCCAAAGTAAGATGTCTACTTCTTTTCGTGGACAATCTGATATGATCCCTTTCTTACGTCCATCGCTACAAGCATCGCCAAAAATTCCAGATGAGGCACAAAAACAGCAGGTGTTTGAACGGATATCAAGTGCTCGTTCAAGTGGGCTCTCCTCCATGTCAACTTCAACATCACAACTACTCCATTCCTCAGAGTTGTCACCCCAATCGCACTTGCTTCCTCACAGCTCCCAAGTCTCCAGCTGTCCGTCTGAGCATGGGGTAACACACATGGTTGAGTCTGTAGAGCTGTTTACACATACTATAGCATGGGAATTAGATGTCTGCTCCAGAGCCTCTGTGAATCCAGATGAGAAAATGATCTGCACTGATGCCCAGAATCTTTGTGAGTCGGATCCAGACCCAGATGAAGGTTCTGTGCATAATGTAAACCCTCGATCCCAAACTGTAACTCCTGTTGGTGGAGACAATGAGGAAGATGATGATGAGACTGAGATACCTGATTGGAACGAAAACTTGACTTTTCGGTCGGGGCAGGAAGAGGTTGGCTCTGAGGACAACGGGTGTGAGAACACACAGGATGATGACGAGGTTGTAAACCCCACTTACTGTCAACCCCCAGTCCTCCAGTCCATGAGGTCAGCAGAGGAGGTGGAGGAGGATGCTAGTGACGAGTCTGACGACCAGGTAACGGTGCACCTTCCTGGACAGAGACGGAATACTGGAAGCACCTCAACAACTGCATCCTCAACCCCAACTGTGCCTCAGACCAGAAGTCGTGGTGGCTCTTCAGGTTGCACGGGCTCTAAGCCTTGCATAGCCTGGGCGTTTTTTGACATCGCAAAGGATGACCCAATTCATGTTGTCTGTAAGATTTGTCAACAAAATCTCAGTGGGAAGCTCACTGTGCTACAATGCGGCCTAGTGAGCTGGGTCTACCACCGTCTGCCCCATCAAGTGCATCCGCGTCCTCTTCATCCTCTGTGACTTTGGGGACAGCAGTCGCACATGGTTTTGGATGCAGACCTTCCACCTCTTTACCCGCAACTAGGGTTGAGTGAAACGGATCGTTCATTTTCAAAAGTCGCCGACTTTTGGCACAGTCGGGTTTCACGAAACCCGACCCGACCCGTGTGGGGTCGGCCATGCGGTACGCGACTTTCGCGCCAAAGTCGCGTTTCAATGACGCTAAAAGCGCCATTTTTCAGCCAATGAAGGTGGACGCAGAGTGTGGGCAGCGTGATGACATAGGTCCTGGTCCCCACCATCTTAGAGAAGGGCATTGCAGTGATTGGCTTGCTGTCTGCGGCGTCACAGGGGCTATAAAGAGGCGTTCCCGCCGACCGCCATCTTACTGCTGATGATCTGAGCATAGGGAGAGGTTGCTGCCGCTTCGTCAGAAGCAGGGATAGCGTTAGGCAGGGTCCATTAACCACCAAACCGCTTGTGCTGTAGCAATTTCCACTGTCCAACACCACCTTTTGTTTGCAGGGACAGTGGAAGCTACATTTTTTTTTCCTCAGCGCTGTAGCTCATTGGGCTGCCCTAGAAGGCTCCCTGATAGCTGCATTGCTGTGTGTACGCCGCTGTGCAAACCAACTGCTTTTTTCAAAGCACAAATCCTGTTGTTCCTTCCTTTCTGCACAGCTATCTTTTTTGTTTGTCCACACATTTGATTTAATTTGTGCAGCAGTCCACTCCTTCTTATTGCTGCCTGCCATACCTGGCTGAGATTACTGCAGGGAGATAGTAATTGTAGGACAGTCCCTTTTTTTTTTTTTTTTAATTCTCCCTAAAAAAATAAGTTGTGGGAGATTAAGATTGGCATTTCTGCTAGAGTGCCAGTCCTGTGTGTGCCATCTCTCTTATATAGTGGGCCATAGAAAGCCTAGTGTTTTTTTTTTAATTTGGTATCTAACTTCTCCCTGAAAAAATTAAAAAAACAGTGGGAGATAAATATTGGCCTCTCTGCTTGTGTGCCAGTCCTGAGTGTGCTATCTCTCTTAAATAGTGGGCCATAGAAAGCCTAGTGCTTTTTTCTTAAATTTGGTATCTAAATTCTCCCTGAAAAAAAAACAGTGGGAGATTAATATTGGCCTTTCTGCTTGTCTGCCAGTCCTGAGTGTGCCATCTCTCTTAAATAGTGGGCCATAGAAAACCTTTTTTTTTTTTTTTTTGGTATCTAAATTCTCCCTGAAAAAATAAAAAAAAACGTGGGAGATTAATATTGGCCTTTCTGCTTGTGTGCCAGTCCTGAGTGTGCCATCTCTCTTAATTAGTGGGCCATAGAAAGCCTAGTGTTTTTTTAAAAAAATTTGGTATCTAACTTCTCCCTGAAAAAATTAAAAAAACAGTGGGAGATAAATATTGGCCTTTCTGCTTGTGTGCCAGTCCTGAGTGTGCCATCTCTCTTAAATAGTGGGCCATAGAAAGCCTAGTGTTTTTTTTTTTAAATTTGGTATCTAAATTCTCCCTGAAAAAAAAAAACAGTGGGAGATTAATATTGGCCTTTCTGCTTGTCTGCCAGTCCTGAGTGTGCCATCTCTCTTAAATAGTGGGCCATAGAAAGCCTAGTGTTTTTTTTTTTTTAAATTTGGTATCTAAATTCTCCCTGAAAAAAAAAAACCGTGGGAGATTAATATTGGCCTTTCTGCTTGTCTGCCAGTCCTGAGTGTGCCATCTCTCTTAATTAGTGGGCCATAGAAAGCCTAGTGTTTTTTTTTTTTAAATTTGGTTTCTAACTTCTCCCTGAAAAAATTAAAAAAACAGTGGGAGATAAATATTGGCCTTTCTGCTTGTGTGCCAGTCCTGAGTGTGCCATCTCTCTTAAATAGTGGGCCATAGAAAGCATAGTGTTTTTTTTTAAAAAAATTGGTATCTAAATTCTCCCTGAAAAAAAAAACAGTGGGAGATTAATATTGGCCTTTCTGCTTGTCTGCCAGTCCTGAGTGTGCCATCTCTCTTAATTAGTGGGCCATAGAAAGCCTAGTGTTTTTTTTTTAAAATTTGGTATCTAAATTCTCCCTGAAAAAAAACCGTGGGAGATTAATATTGGCCTTTCTGCTTGTGTGCCAGTCCTGAGTGTGCCATCTCTCTTAAATAGTGGGCCATAGAAAGCCTAGTGTTTTTTTTTTAAATTTGGTTTCTAACTTCTCCCTGAAAAAATTAAAAAAACAGTGGGAGATAAATATTGGCCTTTCTGCTTGTGTGCCAGTCCTGAGTGTGCCATCTCTCTTAAATAGTGGGCCATAGAAAGCCTAGTGTTTGTTTTTTTTTAAATTTGGTATCTAAATTCTTCCTGAAAAAAAAAAACAGTGGGAGATTAATATTGGCCTTTCTGCTTGTCTGCCAGTCCTGAGTGTGCCATCTCTCTTAAATAGTGGGCCATAGAAAGCCTAGTGTTTTTTTTTTTTAATTTGGTATCTAAATTCTCCCTGAAAAAAAAAACACTGGGAGATTAATATTGGCCTTTCTGTTTGTCTGCCAGTCCTGAGTGTGCCATCACTCTTAAATAGTGGGTCATAGAAAGCCTAGTGTTTTTTTTTAAAATTTGGTATCTAAATTCTCCCTGAAAAAAAAAAACAGTGGGAGATTAATATTGGCCTTTCTGCTTGTGTGCCAGTCCTGAGTGTGCCATCTCTCTTAAATAGTGGGCCATAGAAAGCCTAGTGTTTTTTTTAAAAAAATTTGGTATCTAAATTCTCCCTGAAAAAAAAAAAACAGTGGGAGATTAATATTGGCCTTTCTGCTTGAGTGACAGTCCTGCGTGTGTGGCATCTCTCTCATTTGGTCCCACAGAAAACAGAGTGTGTAACATCATGCCTGATTTTCCTTGCGGTCTCACCCACCTATAAAGGGATATCTAAATCATACAGAAGTTAGAGTTCACCTTGTAGGTTGTTTGACAGTAACAAATACCGTTAGTTTGGTGACGTTTTTAAAACAATGAGGAAGTCTGGTGGAAGAGGTCGTGGCCGTGGGAGTTCATTGCCAGCTGGTAATGATGGTAGTGGTAGTGGAGCATCGGGTGGTCGTGGGAAAAACAATATAGCACCTAAGTTTCGAGCTGTGGAGCCAGGTTCGTCGTCTGGCTACACAAGGCCTCGAACGCTCCCTTTTCTGGGAGTAGGAAAACCGCTTTTAAAGCCGGAGCAGCAAGAGCAAGTTTTGGCTTACCTTGCTGACTCAGCCTCTAGCTCTTTTGCCTCCTCTTCTGAAACTGGTAAATGTAAAAGCAGCGTGTCATTAGTGGATGTTCACGGTCAGGGACAAGTCGCTTCCTTGTCCTCTTCAGCAAAAACAGCAACAGAGAAGGATGTAGCAGGCGACACAATGGGTTACTCCATGGAGCTCTTTACACATACCGTTCCTGGGTTAGAAAGTGAAACAGTTAACAGGCCATGCCCATTACAAGTTGAATCTGACATGGAGTGCACTGATGCACAGCCACAGCCAGACTACTATGCTGGTCCTTTGACTCAGACCACAACATTGCCCTCGCAGGGTACTGATCCAGAATCAGACCCTGATGAGACTATGGTGCCCCGTCACGAACGCTATACCACTGACTTACACGGTGACACAGACGAAGTTGCACACGAGCTAGAAGAGGAGGTTATAGATGACCCAGTTGTTGACCCCGATTGGCAGCCATTGGGGGAACAGGGTGCAGGCGGCAGTAGTTCTGAAGTGGAGGAGGAGGGGCCGCAGCAGGCATCAACATCGCAACAGGTTCCATCTGCTGGGCCCGTATCTGGCCCAAAACGCGTGGCAAAGCCAAAACCTGTTGGAGGACAGCGTGACCATCCGGTTAAAGCTCAGTCTGCAATGCCTGAAAAGGGATCTGATGCTAGAAAGAGTGCACTCTGGCATTTTTTTAAACAACATCCAATTGATCAGCGCAAAGTCATCTGTCAAAAATGTTCAACTACCTTAAGCAGAGGTCAGAATCTGAAAAGTCTGAATACAAGTTGCATGCATAGACATTTAACCACCATGCATTTGCAAGCCTGGACTAACTACCAAACGTCCCTTAAGGTTGTAGCACCCACGGCCAATGAAGCTAGTCAGCAACGCTACATCCCTTCCGTGGTGTAAGGCCACCATTTTCCGCACCACCTGCAGTGTCTGTGCAGGTTTCTTTGCCAGGCCAAAGCAGTCAGGGTCAGGGAATCACCAGTTTCGTAGTAGGAAACACTGCATCTAGGGCACCGGCGGCAACAATACCGTCTCCAACCGTCTCTCAGTCTGCCATGTCCACCGGCACCCCCGCTAGTTCCACGATCTCCAGCTCTCCAGTCCTGCTCACCCTACATGAGACTCTGGTTAGAAAAAGGAAGTACTTAGCCTCGCATCCGCGTACATAGGGTTTGAACGCCCACATAGCTAGACTAATCTCATTAGAGATGATGCCCTACCGGTTAGTTGAAAGCGAAGCTTTCAAAGCCCTGATGGACTACGCTGTACCACGCTACGAGCTACCCAGTCGACACTTCTTTTCGAGAAAAGCCATCCCAGCCCTCCACCAGCATGTTAAAGAGCGCATCGTCCATGCACTCAGGCAATCTGTGAGTACAAAGGTGCACCTGACAACAGATGCATGGACCAGTAGGCATGGCCAGGGACCTTACGTGTCCATCACGGCACACTGGGTGAATGTGGTGGATGCAGGGTCCACAGGGGACAGCAATTTTGGGACAGTACTGCCTAGCCCACGGTCTAGGAAACAGTTGGCTGTAGCCGTTCGCACCCCCTCCTCCTCCTCCTCGTCCTCCTGCAGAAGCGAGAGCTCGTCCACAGACCGCAGTCGCCACACCACTCCATCCGCAGCTGCCACTGTTGCACACCAGTTGTCCCATTATGGGGCAGCTACTGGCAAGCGTCAGCAGGCTGTATTGGCTATGAAGTGTTTGGGCGACAACAGACACACCGCGGAAGTTCTGTCCGAGTTCTTGTAGAAAGAAACGCAGTCGTGGCTGGGCACTGTAGATCTTGACGCAGGCAAGGTAGTGAGTGATAACGGAAGGAATTTCATGGCTGCCATCTCCCTTTCCCAACTGAAACACATTCCTTGCCTGGCTCACACCTTAAACCTGGTGGTGCAGTGCTTCCTGAAAAGTTATCCGGGGTTATCCGACCTGCTCCTCAAAGTGCACGGACTTTGCTCGCATATCCGCCATTCGCCCGTACACTCCAGCCGTATGCAGACCTATCAGCGGTCTTTGAACCTTCCCCAGCATCGCCTAATCATAGACGTTGCAACAAGGTGGAACTCAACACTGCACATGCTTCAGAGACTGTGCGAACAGAGGCGTGCTGTTATGTATTTGTGGGAGGATACACATACACGGGCAGGCAGTAGGATGGCAGACATGGAGTTGTCAGGTGTGCAGTGGTCGAAGATACAAGACATGTGTCAAGTCCTTCAGTGTTTTGATGAATGCACACGGCTGGTTAGTGCAGACAACGCCATAATAAGCATGAGCATCCCCCTAATGCGTCTGCTGATGCAAAGTTTGACGCACATAAAGGAGCATGCGTCTGCAACAGAGGAAGAGGAAAGCCTTGATGACAGTCAGCCATTGTCTGGTCAGAGCAGTGTACAGGACGAGGTAGCGGGCGAACAGGAGGAGGAGGACGAGGAGGATGATGGGGATGAGTATATTTTTAATGAGGAAGCTTTTCCGGGGCCACTGGAAATTGGTGGCGTGGCAAGGCCGGGTTCTGGTTTTTTGAGGGACACAAGTGACGTAGATTTGCCTGAAACAGCCCCTCAACCCAGCACAACCACAGATTTGACAACTGGAACTTTGGCCCACATGGCGGATTATGCCTTACGTATCCTCAAAAGGGACACACGCATTACTAAAATGATGAACGATGACGATTACTGGTTGGCCTGCATCCTTGATCCTCGCTATAAAGGCAAATTGCTAAATATTATGCCACATGAGAACTTGGAACTAATATTAGCAACCAAACAATCAACTCTTGTTGACCGTTTGCTTCAGGCATTCCCAGCACACAGCGCCCGTGATCGTTCTCACACGAGCTGCAGGGGGCAGTAGACCAGAGGTGTTAGAGGTGCAGAAATCAGAAGTGGCGTTGGACAGAGGGGTTTTCTGACCAGGTTGTGGAGTGATTTTGCTATGACCGCAGACAGGACAGGTACTGCAGCATCAATTCAAAGTGACAGGAGACAACATTTGTCCAGTATGGTTACTAACTATTTTTCATCCCTTATCGATGTTCTCCCTCAACCGTCATTCCCATTTGATTACTGGGCATCCAAATTAGACACCTGGCCAGAATTGGCAGAATATGCATTGCAGGAGCTTGCTTGCCCGGCAGCTAGTGTCCTATCAGAAAGAATATTCAGTGCTGCAGGCTCAATATTAACTGCAAAAAGGACTTGTCTGGCTACCCAAAATGTTGATGATCTAACCTTCATTAAAATGAACCACAACTGGATTTCGAATTCTTTTGCCCCACCTTGCCCGGCTGACACCTAGCTTTCCTATGAAAAGGTATTGCTTGTGGACTACTCTGACTGACTTTTCCAATCGCGTAATTTGCAGCAGCTGATTGTCCAGCATATGACATGTTTACACCTCCCAAAATGGCCAAAATCCCCCCACGGGGCCGTGGTCTCGCCACTTGGCTGTTATGATAGGCAATTCAGTAACACAATGTACATAGCGATCAGAGCACATACAGTGATCTGACAATAACCAAAAATAATAGAACGAGCTCTGAGACGTGGAAACTCTGTAGACCGCAATTCCTGATCCTCTCCAAACACAACTAGAGGCAGCTGTGGATTGCGCCTAACGCTCCCTATGCAACTCGGCACAGCCTGAGAAACTAACTAGCCTGAAGATAGAAAAATAAGCCTACCTTGCCTCAGAGAAATACCCCAAAGGAAAAGGCAGCCCCCCACATATAATGACTGTGAGTAAGATGAAAAGACAAACGTAGGGATGAAATAGATTCAGCAAAGTGAGGCCCGATATTGTAGACAGAACGAGGATAGGAAAGATAACTTTGCGGTCTACACAAAACCCTAAAGAAAACCACGCAAAGGGGGCAAAAAGACCCTCCGTACCGAACTAACGGTACGGAGGTATACCCTTTGCGTCCCACAGCTTCCAGCAAAACAAATAGACAAGCTGGACAGAAAAAATAGCAACAAATAGCAAAGAAGCACTTAGCTATGCAGAGCAGCAGGCCACAGGAATGATCCAGAGAAACACAAGTCCAACACTGGAACATTGACAGGAAGCATGGATCAAAGCATCAGGTGGAGTTAAGTAGAGAAGCAGCTAACGACCTCACCAGATCACCTGAGGGAGGAAACTCAGAAGCTGCAGTACCACTTTCCTCCACAAACGGAAGCTCCCAGAGAGAATCAGCCGAAGTACCACTTGTGACCACAGAAGTGAACTCTGCCACAGAATTCACAACAGTACCCCCCCCCCCTTGAGGAGGGGTCACCGAACCCTCACCAGAGCCCCCAGGCCGACCAGGATGAGCCACATGAAAGGCACGAACAAGATCGGGAGCATGGACATCAGAGGCAAAAACCCAGGAATTATCTTCCTGAGCATAACCCTTCCATTTAACCAGATACTGGAGTTTCCGTCTTGAAACACGAGAATCCAAAATCTTCTCCACAATATACTCCAATTCCCCCTCCACAAAAACCGGGGCAGGAGGCTCAACAGATGGGACCATAGGTGCCACGTATATCCGCAACAATGACCTATGGAATACGTTATGTATGGAAAAAGAATCTGGAAGGGTCAGACGAAAAGACACAGGATTAAGAACCTCAGAAATCCTATACGGACCAATAAAACGAGGTTTAAACTTAGGAGAGGAAACCTTCATAGGAATATGATGAGAAGATAACCAAACCAGATCCCCAACCCGAAGTCGGGGACCCACACGGCGTCTGCGATTAGCGAAAAGTTGAGCCTTCTCCTGGGACAAGGTCAAATTGTCCACTACCTGAGTCCAAATCTGCTGCAAACTGTCCACCACAGTATCCACACCAGGACAGTCCGAAGACTCAACCTGTCCTGAAGAGAAACGAGGATGGAACCCAGAATTGCAGAAAAACGGCGAAACCAAGGTAGCCGAGCTGGCCCGATTATTATGGGCGAACTCCGCCAAAGGCAAAAAGGACACCCAGTCATCCTGATCAGCAGAAACAAAGCATCTCAGATATGTTTCCAAGGTCTGATTGGTTCGTTCGGTCTGGCCATTAGTCTGAGGATGGAAAGCCGAGGAAAAAGACAAGTCAATGCCCATCCTACCACAAAAGGCTCGCCAAAACCTCGAAACAAACTGGGAACCTCTGTCAGAAACAATATTCTCTGGAATGCCATGCAAACGAACCACATGCTGGAAGAACAAAGGCACCAAATCAGAGGAGGAAGGCAATTTAGACAAGGGTACCAGATGGACCATCTTAGAAAAGCGATCACAGACCACCCAAATGACTGACATCTTTTGAGAAACGGGAAGGTCAGAAATAAAATCCATAGAGATATGTGTCCAAGGCCTCTTCGGGACCGGCAAGGGCAAAAGCAACCCACTGGCACGAGAACAGCAGGGCTTAGCCCGAGCACAAATCCCACAGGACTGCACAAAAGTACGCACATCCCGCGACCGAGAGGGCCACCAAAAGGATCTAGCCACTAACTCTCTGGTACCAAAGATTCCAGGATGACCAGCCAACACCGAACAATGAAGTTCAGAGATAACTCTATTCGTCCACCTATCAGGGACAAACAGTTTCTCCGCTGGGCAACGATCAGGTTTATTAGCCTGAAATTTTTGCAGCACCCGCCGCAAATCAGGGGAGATGGCAGACACAATTACTCCTTCCTTGAGGATACCCGCCGGCTCAGATAAACCCGGAGAGTCGGGCACAAAACTCCTAGACAGAGCATCCGCCGTCACATTTTTAGAGCCCGGAAGGTACGAAATCACAGAGTCAAAACGGGCAAAAAACAACGACCAACGAGCTTGTCTAGGATTCAAGCGCTTGGCAGACTCGAGATAAGTCAAGTTCTTATGATCAGTCAATACCACCACGTGATGCTTAGCTCCTTCAAGCCAATGACGCCACTCCTCGAATGCCCACTTCATGGCCAGCAACTCTCGGTTGCCCACATCATAATTTCGCTCAGCAGGCGAAAACTTCCTGGAAAAGAAAGCGCATGGTTTCATCACTGAGCAACCAGAACCTCTCTGTGACAAAACAGCCCCTGCTCCAATCTCAGAAGCATCAACCTTGACCTGGAACGGAAGAGAAACATCTGGTTGACACAACACAGGGGCAGAAGAAAAACGACGCTTCAACTCTTGAAAAGCTTCCACAGCAGCAGAAGACCAATTGATCAAATCAGCACCCTTCTTGGTCAAATCGGTCAATGGTTTGGCAACACTAGAAAAATTGCAGATGAAGCGACGATAAAAATTAGCAAAGCCCAGGAACTTTTGCAGACTTTTCAGAGATGTCGGCTGAGTCCAATCGTGGATGGCTTGGACCTTAACCGGATCCATCTCGATAGTAGAAGGGGAAAAGATGAACCCCAAAAGTGAAACCTTCTGCACACCAAAGAGACACTTTGATCCCTTCACAAACAAAGAATTAGCACGCAGGACCTGAAAAACCGTTCTGACCTGCTTCACATGAGACTCCCAATCATCCGAGAAGATCAAAATGTCATCCAAGTACACAATCAGGAATTTATCCAGGTACTCACGGAAGATGTCATGCATAAAGGATTGAAACACTGATGGAGCATTGGCAAGTCCGAACGGCATCACTAGATACTCAAAATGACCCTCGGGCGTATTAAATGCAGTTTTCCATTCATCGCCTTGCCTGATTCTCACCAGATTATACGCACCACGAAGATCTATCTTAGTGAACCAACTAGCCCCCTTAATCCGAGCAAACAAATCAGATAACAATGGCAAGGGGTACTGAAATTTAACAGTGATCTTATTAAGAAGGCAGTAATCTATACAAGGTCTCAGCGAACCATCCTTCTTGGCTACAAAAAAGAACCCTGCTCCTAATGGCGACGATGACGGGCGAATATGCCCCTTCTCCAAGGATTCCTTCACATAACTGCGCATAGCGGTGTGCTCAGGCACGGATAAATTAAACAGTCGACCTTTTGGGAATTTACTACCAGGAATCAAATTGATAGCACAATCACAATCCCTATGCGGAGGCAGGGCATCGGACTTGGGCTCATCAAATACATCCCGGTAATCAGACAAGAACTCTGGAACCTCAGAAGGGGTGGATGACGAAATTGACAGAAATGGAACATCACCATGTACCCCCTGACAACCCCAGCTGGACACCAACATGGAATTCCAATCCAATACTGGATTATGGGCTTGTAGCCATGGCAACCCCAACACGACCACATCATGCAGATTATGCAACACCAGAAAGCGAATAACCTCCTGATGTGCAGGAGCCATGCACATGGTCAGCTGGGTCCAGTATTGAGGCTTATTCTTGGACAAAGGTGTAGCATCAATTCCTCTCAATGGAATAGGACACTGCAAGGGCTCCAATAAAAACCCACAACGTTTAGCATAATCCAAGTCCATCAAATTCAGGGCAGTGCCTGAATCCACAAACGCCATGACAGAATACGACGACAAGGAGCATATCAAGGTAACGGACAGAAGAAATTTTGACTGTACAGTACCAATGGCGGCAGACCTAGCGAACCGCTTAGTGCGCTTAGGACAATCAGAGATAGCATGAGTGGAATCACCACAGTAGAAACACAGCCCATTCAGACGTCTGTGTTCTTGCCGTTCAACTCTGGTCATAGTCCTATCGCACTGCATAGGCTCAGGTTTAATCTCAGGTAATACCGCCAAATGGTACACAGATTTACGCTCACGCAAGCGTCGACCGATCTGAATGGCCAAAGACATAGACTCATTCAAACCAGCAAGCATAGGAAATCCCACCATGACATCCTTAATGGCTTCAGAGAGACCCTTTCTGAAAATGGCTGCAAGCGCAGATTCATTCCATTGAGTGAGCACGGACCATTTTCTAAATTTCTGGCAATATAGCTCTATCTCATCCTGAGCCTGACAAAGAGCCAGCAAATTTTTTTCTGCCTGATCTACTGAATTAGGCTCATCGTACAGCAATCCAAGCGCCAGGAAAAACGCATCGATATCACTCAATGCAGGATCTCCTGACGCAAGAGAAAATGCCCAGTCCTGAGGGTCGCCACGCAAAAAAGAAATGACGATCCTAACCTGTTGCGCTGGGTCACCAGAGGAGCGAGGTTTCAAAGCCAGAAACAGTTTACAATTATTCTTGAAACTCAGAAATTTAGATCTATCTCCAAAAAACAAATCTGGAATAGGAATTCTCGGTTCTAACAAAGAATTCTGAACCACAAAATTTTGAATATCTTGAACTCTTGCCGTGAGCTGATCTACACATGAAGACAGACCTTTAATGTCCATTGTAACACCTGTGTCCTGAACCACCCAAATGTCTAGGGGAAAAAAAAGACAAATCACAGTGCAAAGGAAAAAAAATGGTCTCAGAACTTCTTTTTTCCCTCTATTGAGAATCATTAGTACTTTTGGCTTCCTGTACTGTTATGATAGGCAATTCAGTAACACAATGTACATAGCGATCAGAGCACATACAGTGATCTGACAATAACCCAAAATAATAGAACGAGCTCTGAGACGTGGAAACTCTGTAGACCGCAATTCCTGATCCTCTCCAAACACAACTAGAGGCAGCTGTGGATTGCGCCTAACGCTCCCTATGCAACTCGGCACAGCCTGAGAAACTAACTAGCCTGAAGATAGAAAATAAGCCTACCTTGCCTCAGAGAAATACCCCAAAGGAAAAGGCAGCCCCCCACATATAATGACTGTGAGTAAGATGAAAAGACAAACGTAGGGATGAAATAGATTCAGCAAAGTGAGGCCCGATATTCTAGACAGAACGAGGATAGGAAAGATAACTTTGCGGTCTACACAAAACCCTAAAGAAAACCACGCAAAGGGGGCAAAAAGACCCTCCGTACCGAACTAACGGTACGGAGGTACACCCTTTGCGTCCCAGAGCTTCCAGCAAAACAAATAGACAAGCTGGACAGAAAAAATAGCAACAAATAGCAAAGAAGCACTTAGCTATGCAGAGCAGCAGGCCACAGGAATGATCCAGAGAAACACAAGTCCAACACTGGAACATTGACAGGAAGCATGGATCAAAGCATCAGGTGGAGTTAAGTAGAGAAGCAGCTAACGACCTCACCAGATCACCTGAGGGAGGAAACTCAGAAGCTGCAGTACCACTTTCCTCCACAAACGGAAGCTCCCAGAGAGAATCAGCCGAAGTACCACTTGTGACCACAGGAGTGAACTCTGCCACAGAATTCACAACACTTGGCGCAAGCACCCGTGAGAGTGCCGTTTGTCTGAAGAGGTGGGTGTGCCCGCTTTTGGTCGACAGCACTGCCACTGGGTCCCTCATAGTACAATAAAGTGTCTCTGGCGGTGGTGGTGCGCACCCAACGTCAGACACACTGTTGTAACATGAGGGGCCCTGGGCCTGTACCGCCGGCCACAAGAGAGTTCCCTTCCCCCAGCTCAAACATTGCTCTACCACTTACACAATTATCTCTCACAGTTCCACCAATGTTTAGTCTATGCGCTGACATCATTCAATGCCTGGCACTGACAATACCATTGTGTTGACATGTATGATGGTACTTAACATAGTCAGGGGCAGTGTCCTATATTTACACCAGTAAATAATTAGCGCCAAATTACTAGGTCTAAAACTCAGTAGAGGAGCCCACCCCTGTACCTAAGTATTCCACCCTTTTGTGTTTTGGTTTTGTTGTAATGTGAGACATTAACATCTATTTATTTTTTTGGAGTACTAACTGGCAGACACTCATTACAATCGGCCTCCGCTGACAACACCAATGCTGCCTGCGTACCCCTGCAAGAGAATTGCAAGTGCCTACAGCCAAATTTTGTTATGTTAGGCCTACTACGCCTGTCTGCGGTCCCTCCTTTCACTAGTCCTCCACTGACCAGACCACTGCTGCCCGTGTACCCCTGGAACCAATTTAAAAGTGCCTACAGCCAAATTTTGTTATGTTAGGCCTACTACGCCTGTCTGCGGTCCCTCCTTTCACTAGTCCTCCATTGACCAGACCACTGCTGCCCGTGTACCCCTGGAACCAATTTAAAAGTGCCTACAGCCAAATTTTGTTATGTTAGGCCTACTATGCCTGTCTGCGGTCTCTCCTTCCACTAGTCCTCCAGTGACCTGTCCACTGCTGCCCGTGTATCCCTGGAACCAATGTAAAAGTGCCTACAGCCAAATTTTGTTATGTTAGGCCTACTACGCCTGTCTGCGGTCCCTCCTTCCACTAGTCCTCCAGTGTCCTGTCTACTGCTGCCCGTGTACCCCTAGAACCAATTTAAAAGTGCCTACAGCCAAATTTTGTTATGTTAGGCCTACTGCGCCTGTCTGCAGTCCCTCCTTCCACTAGTCCTCCACTGACCAGACCACTGCTGCCTGTGTACCCCTAGAACCAATGTAAAAGTGCCTACAGCCAAATTTTGTTATGTTAGGCCTACTACGCCTGTCTGTGTTCCCTCCTTCCACTAGTCCTCCAGTGTCCTGTCTACTGCTGCCCGTGTACCCCTGGAACCAATTTAAAAGTGCCTACAGCCACATTTTGTTATGTTAGGCCTACTACGCCTGTCTGCGGTCCCTCCTTCCACTAGTACTCCAGTGACCTGTCCATTGCTGCCTGTGTACCCCTGGAACCAATGTAAAAGTGCCTACAGCCAAATTTTGTTATGTTAGGCCTACTACGCCTGTCTGCGGTCCCTCCTTCCACTAGTCCTCCAGTCTCCTGTCTACTGCTGCCCGTGTACCCCTGGAACCAATTTAAAAGTGCCTACAGCCAAATTTTGTTATGTTAGGCCTACTACGCCTGTCTGCGGTCCCTCCTTCTACTAGTCCTCCAGTCTCCTGTCTACTGCTGCCCGTGTACCACTGGAACCAATTTAAAAGTGCCTACAGCCAAATTTTGTTATGTTAGGCCTACTACGCCTGTCTGCGGTCCCTTCTTCCACTAGTCCTCCAGTGACCTGTCCACTGCTGCCTGTGTACCCCTGGAACCAATGTAAAAGTGCCTACAGCCAAATTTTGTTATGTTAGGCCTACTACGCCTGTCTGCGGTCCCTTCTTCCACTAGTCCTCCAGTGTCCTGTCTACTGCTGCCCGTGTACACCTGGAACCAATTTAAAAGTGCCTACAGCCAAATTTTGTTATGCTAGGCCTACTACGCCTGTCTGCGGTCCCTCCTTCCACTAGTCCTCCACTGACCAGACCACTGCTGCCCGTGTATCCCTGGAACCAATGTAAAAGTGCCTACAGCCAAATTTTGTTATGTTAGGCCTACTACGCCTGTCTGCGGTCCCTCCTTCCACTAGTCCTCCAGTGTCCTGTCTACTGCTGCCCGTGTACCCCTGGAACCAATGTAAAAGTGCCTACAGCCAAATTTTGTTATGTTAGGCCTACTACGCCTGTCTGCGGTCCCTCCTTCCACTAGTCCTCCAGTCTCCTGTCTACTGCTGCCCGTGTACCCCTGGAACCAGTTTTAAAGTGCCTACAGCCAAATTTTGTTATGTTAGGCCTACTACGCCTGTCTGCGGTTCCTCCTTCCACTAGTCCTCCAGTGTCCTGTCTACTGCTGCCCGTGTACCCCTGGAACCAATTTAAAAGTGCCTACAGCCAAATTTTGTTATGTTAGGCCTGCTACGCCTGTCTGCGGTCCCTCCTTCCACTAGTCCTCCACTGACCAGACCACTGCTGCCCGTGTACCCCTGGAACCAATTTTAAAGTGCCTACAGCCAAATTTTGTTATGTTAGGCCTACTACGCCTGTCTGCGGTCCCTCCTTCCACTAGTCCTCCAGTGACCTGTCCACTGCTGCCCGTGTACCCCTGGAACCTATTTTAAATTGCATAGAGCATCCTTTTTTTAATAGTAGGCATACAAACTCTGTCTGTGGTCCATAATTGAAATTGTCCTCCACTGAACAGACCAATGCTGCCTGTGTACCCCTGTAACCTTTTTTAAACTGCAATGAGCCAAATGTTGTGTTTAAGGCCTACTACCTGTGTCTGTCTGCGCCACTCAATACAGCTGTCCTCCTTTTAAAAAAGCTGAGCGTCAATAGTCTGGTTTTCAGTCTATAGGAATTTGAAAACTGCATGGGGCTACTACTACTACTTCGGTAGGGCCTACTAACGGTGTCTGCCGCTCCAAGGTGTTCCCCAGGTTTCCTCTCCATAGCTTTGAGCTTCTAGCTCTCGTTTAGTAGTTGTTGAAAACAACACTGCATTCGGCCTACAAGTTGGGTCTGGGATGTAGAGACGGTGTCTTCCGCTCCAAGGTGTTCTCCAGGTTTCCTCTCCATTGCTTCAATCTTAAAGCTCTCGTTTAGTAGTTGTTGAAAACAACACTGCATTCGGCCTACAAGTTGGGTCTGGGGTGTAGAGACGGTGTCTTCCGCTCCAAGGTGTTCTCCAGGTTTCCACTCCATTGCTTCAATCTTAAAGCTCTTGTTTAGTAGTTGTTGAAAACAACACTGCATTCGGCCTACAAGTTGGGTCTGGGGTGTAGAGACGGTGTCTTCCGCTCCAAGGTGTTCCCCAGGTTGCCTCTCCATTGCTTCAATCATAAAGCTCTTGTTTAGTAGTTGTTGAAAACAACACTGCATTTGGCCTACAAGTTGGGTCTGGGTTGTAGAGACGGTGTCTTCCGCTCCAAGGTGTTCTCCAGGTTTCCTCTCCATTGCTTCAATCTTAAAGCTCTCATTTAGTAGTTGTTGAAAACAACACTGCATTCGGCCTACAAGTTGGGTCTGGGGTGTAGAGACGGTGTCTTCCGCTCCAAGGTGTTCTCCAGGTTTCCACTCCATTGCTTCAATCTTAAAGCTCTTGTTTAGTAGTTGTTGAAAACAACACTGCATTCGGCCTACAAGTTGGGTCTGGGGTGTAGAGACGGTGTCTTCCGCTCCAAGGTGTTCCCCAGGTTGCCTCTCCATTGCTTCAATCATAAAGCTCTTGTTTAGTAGTTGTTGAAAACAACACTGCATTCGGCCTACAAGTTGGGTCTGGGTTGTAGAGACGGTGTCTTCCGCTCCAAGGTGTTCTCCAGGTTTCCTCTCCATTGCTTCAATCTTAAAGCTCTCATTTAGTAGTTGTTGAAAACAACACTGCATTCGGCCTACAAGTTGGGTCTGGGGTGTAGAGACGGTGTCTTCCGCTCCAAGGTGTTCTCCAGGTTTCCACTCCATTGCTTCAATCTTAAAGCTCTTGTTTAGTAGTTGTTGAAAACAACACTGCATTCGGCCTACAAGTTGGGTCTGGGGTGTAGAGACGGTGTCTTCCGCTCCAAGGTGTTCCCCAGGTTGCCTCTCCATTGCTTCAATCATAAAGCTCTTGTTTAGTAGTTGTTGAAAACAACACTGCATTCGGCCTACAAGTTGGGTCTGGGGTGTAGAGACGGTGTTTTCCGCTCCAAGGTGTCCTCCAGGTTTCCTCTCCATTGCTTCAATCTTAAAGCTCTCGTTTATTAGTTGTTTAAAACAACACTGCATTCGGCCTACAAGTTGGGTCTGGGTTGTAGAGACGGTGTCTTCCGCTCCAAGTTGTTCTCCAGGTTTCCTCTCCATAGCTTCAATCTTAAAGCTCTTGTTTAGTAGTTGTTGAAAACAACACTGCATTCGGCCTACAAGTTGGGTCTGGGGTGTAGAGACGGTGTCTTCCGCTCCAAGGTGTTCCCCAGGTTGCCTCTCCATTGCTTCAATCTTAAAGCTCTTGTTTAGTAGTTGTTGAAAACAACACTGATTCGGCCTACAAGTTGGGTCTGGGTTGTAGAGACGGTGTCTTCCGCTCCAAGGTGTTCTCCAGGTTTCCTCTCCATTGCTTCAATCTTAAAGCTCTCGTTTAGTAGTTGTTGAAAACAACACTGCATTCGGCCTACAAGTTGGGTCTGGGGTATAGAGACGGTGTCTTCCGCTCCAAGGTGTTCCCCAGGTTGCCTCTCCATTGCTTCAATCTTAAAGCTCTTGTTTAGTGGTTGTTGAAAACAACACTGCATTTGGCCTACAAGTTGGGTCTGGGGTGTAGAGACGGTGTCTTCCGCTCCAAGGTGTTCTCCAGGTTTCCTCTCCATTGCTTCAATCTTAAAGCTCTCGTTTAGTAGTTGTTGAAAACAACACTGCATTCGGCCTACAAGTTGGGTCTGGGGTGTAGAGACGGTGTCTTCCACTCCAAGGTGTTCCCCAGGTTGCCTCTCCATTGCTTCAATCTTAAAGCTCTTGTTTAGTAGTTGTTGAAAACAACACTGCATTTGGCCTACAAGTTGGGTCTGAGGTGTAGAGACGGTGTCTTCCACTCCAAGGTGTTCCCCAGGTTTCCTCTCCATTGCTTCGATCTTCTGGCTCTCGTTTAGTAGTTGTTGAAAACAACACTGCATTAGGCCTACTAGTTGGGTTGGGGCCTTCTATCTGTGTCTGCCGCTCCTTGCTGTTCTCCTACAGTGAACAAAGCTGTGCCGCCGGTTTACTACTGTTGCCAATTTTGAACTGCATTTAGAATACTTACTGATTTGGGCCTACACTCTGTGTCAGCCTCTCATTCCAGTTGTCCTCCACTGAACAAAACAATGCCCCCTGGTTAGTCCTGCTACCAATTTTGAACTGCATTTAGCCCACTTTATTCTTTGGGACCATATCTGTTTCCCCCTCATCCTGCCCATTGCCCAGCCAGTGATAGATGAGTCTGCTGGTACATTGACCCATAATGCAACATTCCCCGTGCACGCTACACTGCAAGATTGTGACCCTGCTGAAAGTCAGGTCCCCCTTCCCGCATACCATACCACCTTACACGGGGACAAAGAGGAAGGTGCAGATGAAGGTGCAGGTTCCTTCATCAGGTGGGGGGAGGAATACTCGTTGGCGACGTCACTGGCACAGGGCCCCTCATAGTACGCAAAAGTGTTGCTGCCGGTGGGAGGCGCCCCCGCCGTGCAAACACACCGCTGTACTTTGAGGGGCCCTGTGCCAGTGCCAATGCCAACGAGTGGGCCCCCCCTGCTTGCTCAGGATCACAGCACTTGCAAAGTTGAAATACTTACCTCTCCCTGCTCCACTGCCGTGACGTGGTCCAGATTTACTGGGCCCACTAATTACTTGAACCAGCCCTACCCCCCACAACTTTAGCCAAATGACCCCCAATTTCAAATGCCTTACAATTATTATAAGCTAAATTAAGATTGACAAGCTTCAGTAACAAGAATGGATATTTTGCCATTAAAATGGACTCTGTACATGTTTTCCTGGCCTCTACTCACTGCCGACTATGCTCCCCCATTGACTTGCATTGGGTTTCGTGTTTCGGTCGATCCCCGACTTTTCGCGATAATCGGCCGATTCCACTCGACTCGACTTTTGAGATAGTCGGGTTTCGCGAAACCCGACTCGACTCTAAAAAGGTCAAGGTCGCTCAACCCTACCCGCAACAGCCAGTGTGATTGGCAGGTCGTCAGGACATTTGCAAGTGGAAACACTTGCTGGTGTTGAGCGCTCTCCGACATCGACACCACATTTTGATCAAGGCAACATAACATCTCCGCCTGCACCTTCCTCACAGACCAGCAGTTTGCCGGGGACACCCTACTCAACTCTAAGCACGGCAGCCAGCCCTCAGATGTGGACAAGTAAAAGACCATATCCTCCTAGCCATGACAAAGCTAAGAGGTTGAATTTCTCCATCTGCAAGCTGTTGGCTACAGAAATGCTGCCTTTCTGCCTGGTGGACACAGAGGATTTTTGAGACCTTATGTCCGTCGCAGTGCCCCAGTATCCAGATGCCCAGTCGCCACTACTTTTCAAAGAAAGCTGTGCCTGCGCTACACCAGCATGTCGCACACAACATCACCGCTTCCTTGAGAAACTGTGTGTGTGACAGGGTGCATTTCACCACAGACACTTGGACGAGTAGACATGGACAGGGGCATTACATGTCGGTGACTGGGCACTGGGTAACTACGGCGACATCAGGAGAAGGGGCTGCTGTCATCCCCATGAGTTGCTCGTCGATCCTCTGTATCTAGAAGTTCCTCCACTGCTTCTGCCTCCTCAACTTCCTCTCGGTCCTCCACCTTCACCCAAAGCCTGTCTGGTAATGCCACCCGCGTTGTAACTGCGCAGAAGGAATCCTGCACACCTCCTCACTATGCTGTCACCAGGGCTCAACGGCATCAGGCAGTGTTTACATTGAAATGTCTGGGAAATGTGAGTCACACAGCTGAGGAGTTGTGGTCAGCTCTGGAGACCGAGTTCCATCAATGGTTGTCTCCACTCAACCTGCAGCCAGGGAAGGCTGTGTGTGACAATGCTGCAAACCTGGGTGCAGCCCTTCGCCGAGGCAATGTCACACACGTGCCTTGTATGGCTCATGTTTTGAACCTGGTTGTCCAGCAATTTTTATCCCACTATCCCGGACTAGATGGGCTTCTGCAGAGGGCACGGTAGCTGTGTGCTCACTTCCGCCGTTCGCATCCCGCAGCTCGACGACTTGCATATCTACAGAAGTCGTTGAGCCTGCCAGTTCACCGGCTGAAATGCGATGTGCCCACACGGTGGAATTCAACTCTGCACATGTTGCACCAACTGTGGCAGCACCGACGAGCCCTGGTGCAATACGTTATGACGTATAGCCTGGGCCAACGTGATCAAGAGGTGGGGAAAATCACGCTGCAGGAGTGGTCTCAGATCAGGAACCTGTGCACCCTTCTGCACAGTTTCGAAATAGCAACGAAGATGTTTAGTGCTGACGATGCCGTTATCAGCATGACCATTCCAGTGATTTACATGCTGGAGCACACGCTATTCCATCCGGTTTGCGTTTAGTTGGACCATCATTTATTTTTCAACAGGACAATGACCCCAAACACACTTCCAGGCTGTGTAAGAGCAAAGGAGAGTGATGAGGTGCTCCGCCAGATGACCTGGCCTCCACAGTCACCAGCCCTGAACCCAATTGAGATGGTTTGGGGTGAGCTGGACCGCAGAGTAAAGGCAAAAGGGCCAACAAGTGCTAAGCATCTCTGGGAACTCCTTCAAGATTGTTGGAAGACCATTCCCGGGGACTACCTCTTGAAGCTCATCAAGAGAATGCCAAGAGTGTGCAAACCAGTCATCAAAGCAAAAGGTGGCTACTTTGAAGAACCTAAAATATAAGACATAATTTCAGTTGTTTCACACTTTTTTGTTAAGTATATAATTCCACTTGTGTTAATTCATAGCTTTGATGCCTTCAGTGTGAATGTATAATTTTCATAGTCATGAAAATACAGAAAAATCTTGAAATGAGAAGGTGTGTCCAAACTTTTGGTCTGTACTGTACATACCCTAAAAAATTGGCTGATTTTCCCTGTTTGAATAACAATTGCAAGCTACACTACCTTATGACTGCATGGGAAGGTAAATGTTTTCTGGATGATTCATATAATCCTGAAGTCTCCTTCAGAGTGGGAGAACTTAAGCCCTGTGCTGCATGCAAATTTTCAACACTTTGTACAGCTTTCCGCAAGCAAATTAAGGTCAAGCACATTTTCCCAGCATGTTGCCTTATTTTCTTGGTGATCTCACAGGAACAACTAATGCAGACCTTTACATCTGCCACTGCATATGGTTTATAATTAAATTCTGTTTACAAAAAATGCCTAGCAAATGCAGAGTTAGCTATAAAGACAAACTATTTGAGATGCACTATATACAAATATCTCTAATGCCTGTGACTGAGCAGCACAGGAGACTAGTCGGACAGGCGGGTCACTGGAAACTTCTCCTTGACTGCTGTCTTGGAGCAACCGGTCTCTAACTACAAAACCACATAGAGACAGATCAGTCAGACTAGTCTCCTGTTCGGCTCGGTCCCCGATGGCTATTTCATTAAGTTTTCCTCTAAGACGTCACAGCATTTTAGCATTTTCATGGTTAGACATATAAGGTTAGACATATATGGCTGAAATCATGCAGCCACGGTCTGATACATGCTGCCGTGGATGGGGCTGCATGTACCACCTGTGAGGTTTCGATGAACACAAAAAAAAGAGAAATATTTACTTTTAAATATATCATATACATAATATATATTTTTTAATTCTATTTTGGGCATGCAAACTTGTAATCTATGTGATATTGTGTTTTAGGATTTAATAGCATAGCTGATAACTTTGTATGTTTTAAATTAGTTTTACAGTCAAAGCTTGCCAAATGTAGAAGGGAGAAAAAAAGGAATAATAGAAATCACCCTATTACATTGCCCAATGGTCTAGATAAACAGACTGGCAATCACCGATTTCTCATTAAGGCCACCAAATTGATAAAACAAAGATGTTGTGAACTTATTATTCGCTCCTCACCTAATCGCCTCCAGGACTTCGCCCGAATATCCCCCATCCTCTGAAATTCTGTGCCCCAACACGTCTGACAAGCAACCACATTCGGATCCTTCAGAACCTGAAAACCCATCTCTTCAAGGAAGCTTACAACCTGCAATGACCCCGCTGCCTCCTCACCACTACCGGAGCTCCTGCAACCCCCCAACCTACTGTCTTCTTCCCCACCATCCTGTAGAATGTAAGCCCGCAAGGGCAGGGTCCTCGCCCCTCTGTATCAGTCTGTAATTGTTATTTTGCTTACTGTAAGTGATAATTGTAATTTGTATGTAACCCCTTCTCATGTACAGCACCATGGAATCAATGGTGCTATGTAAATAATAATAATAATAATTATAATGTTAGTTAACATTACTTAGTAAAAGCACACCACCTGGCATTTCCCAATGGTGATTTAATATACTGGTGGTAAATAGTTTTTCTCTTTCCTGACCATGCCTCAGTTTTCACCTCCCTCCAACATGTCACTTTGTGTTAATAACTTCTACTGAAGCCTGTCATTCTTTTTTTTCTGTGAAACATAGTACTTTGTTAGTGGCAGATTGAAGTTGAAAATAATTATGAAATTTGCTATGAAATGTTATTTTAAAAATTGCACTTTGAATCTTTATATCCTTAAAACAAAGCAGTCATACCACACAAATTAGTTAATGAATAACATACAGTATACTGTATGCCTTCTTTTTGACAGCATCATTTTTCAAGCATGCTAATTGATTGGGATCTTAAAAAGTATAGTTGAAGAATTTTTTCATATTTGCACGGACATTTACAAAACTTTTCTTATATAAACAAATTATATTTTGAGGTGACTGCTGGGAAACTCCCCAAAACCATGGTATTTGAAAAACTGCATCCCTTAAAGCATTTAAAACTACATTCAAGTTTAATTATTCTGCAACTTCACAGGAATTAGGATAGTGTTAAATTCCACTTTTAACAGATTTATTTTCCATTTTCATAAGGAGGAATAGCATAATATGGATGCCACAATGTATTATTTAATACTGGCTGACAGGATGATGTGGGATATTAGGGGTAGTAGTCCGGTGGCTCTGGCTGATGGGATGATTGGGATATTAGGGGTAGTAGTCTGGTGGCTCTGGCTGACGGGATGATGTGGTATATTAGGGGTAGTAATCCGGTGGCTCTGATGGGATGATGTGGAATATTAGGGGTAGTAGTCCGGTGGCTCTGGCTGACAGAATGATGTGGAATATTAGGGGTAGTAGTCTGGTGGCTTTGTCTAATGGGATCATTGGGATATTAGGGGTAATAGTCTGGTGGCTCTGGCTGATGGGATGATGTGGTATTTTAGTGGTAGTAGTCCGGTGGCTCTTGCTGGTGGGATAATGTGGGATATTAGGGCTAGTAGTCCAGTGGCACTGGCTGATGGGATGATTGGGATATTAGGTGTAGTAGTCCGATGGCTCTGGCTGACAGGATGTTGTGGGAAATCAGTTCATCTTTGCACTGGAAGGAAAAAACAAAAATGTTGTTTACCAAAAGGCTCTTGAATGAGTTGAAAATAAAATACTATCAATATTTTGGTAATCATTTAGTTAATTTGTGTTGCAAATCTGTAGTGTTGAATATATGATGTGAAATGTTTTTATGTACAATATAATCATTATAATTTGTTATAACTAACCACAGTTTGTTACTATGCCCGGAAAATGCCGGGCCCTTCAGCTAGTGTATAATAAATTGGGTAGAGTAGTTCAAAGCATTATTTGATGTAAATTTTTTCATAAGAACTCGGGAAAGTTATGAAATGTCTCATAAATGTCTGTTCTATTCCTGATGTAAGGATATTAGCTTAGTTGAGATGAACCTGTACTGCACTTTATGTACATGCTCATTAGTGAGGCAATACTGTGGAGTCGGAGTTGAAGTTGGAAATCAGGGAAATTGAGTAGTCGGAGTTGGATGTTTAGCTTACCGACTCCACAGCCCTACCAAAAAGCGCACCAAAAAGACTACTTCCTGCTGCAAACGGCATCTCTCATGACATACATATAGGGTCAGACTGGAGTGACCAGGGCCCTCAGGTGAAATTTACTCCAGGGTCCCACCCTACGTCTACTATAATATTTATATTTAAGCCCTATGATTGTGAGAATTTTATCAAGACAATACAGTATGCAAAACAGAACAGTTTTAGCCACTACACTACATCAAAGTGCATTTTCCCTTTTGAGGGTTATACTAAATTTGGAAGCAATCCCTTTTCTCTGGGATAGGAGATAACTATCCAATCCTTGAAGGTGCAATCCCATGAGATGTGCATGCCCAACCTCTGCCTTATGTAGATGAGGCTCTTTAGAACATCTGTCATATGAAATTCAATCCAGAAGAGAAAAGGAGACCAGTGGGAAATATGGGTTCAGTTTATAACTGTTTTTTTTTATTTCAGACCATGAAACACTCTTTAAAAAGGATGTAAGTGTGACGCCCAAGAGACCGGGATACCCAGCACCGGACCAATGGGGTCTGTCTCTTGAGGGGGGTGTCACGGGTGGCTTGACCCGGTGCTGTGGCCTCAGGCAATGCACAGTGTAAAGGGTATCGTGAGGGAACAGGCACTTACTTGATCAGCAGCAGGTTCTCCCAGCGGTGATGATCCCAATCCTGGATAGATGGCTATTGTCCAAATGAAAGACTGAGGCACTGAAACGTTTAACCAGTTTACTTTAACATAAAAGGATTTACAACCAGTCCTGTCACCGGCGTCTGTATGGGAACTCTGAGTTACTTTGACCCTGCCGGGGTCTTCGCCTCTTATTGTACGCAATATCTGTGTGGCCCTGCTGCTGTATGTGAACTGGCTGCCGGCCCAATCTGTCCCCTCCGGGTCCTGGTTCGACGGGCAACCCGAGTCCTTTTATCGGCTTACCCCCTCCAGGAGTACCGCTGAACTCTGTGTCTGTTGCTGCGTCCGACCCTAGTGAAGCTGATATCACCTCACGTTTTTCCGGTTGCTGTATTATATGTAATGAATACAGCCACGGATCCGGTATCCGTCTTTGCGCCTGTTCTGGGTAGTGATTAATGCTACCCGGTTCTCACAATGTCCTTTTTCTCTATCCCTCTTCTCCTCAGGCCGGTGATTTAGGCCTGGTAACAGTCACAGGGCTGTTAGAGATTCAACTGTATGACCTCTCACTTTCAGCTCCTTAGCCCAACTGCCAGTTCTTCTCTCAGACCAGAATGGATCAAGGGGAGTCTCTGGAGCTCCCCCTTCTGGCCGGAGGTGGTAGTGCAGTCTTGCT